>NW_022987641.1:4035839-4655839 GCF_902827165.1 Trematomus bernacchii
CTGGTTTAAAAAAGTACCAAAAGGATAGATGTGTGGGATGCAACATGGAAGACGATTTCCACGTATTCCTAATAAATGTTAACTCATGCAACATATTGGATATATCAGAGGGATACTCAGGTACAAAAGGTATGAGGGATGCACACAATCTAAAGAAGGTAAACTAAGCTTTTTCTGTCTGGCAATAATAATCTTTCAGCAACACCTAAACTGCTGCTTTTTTTCATTACGCGGCGGACTCATCTTAAAGCTGTCGTGTCTGCTTTTCCATACATATGTAAATGCGCCCTTAAGTGCATCTATTATGCTATTATAACACACATAAAATGTCATTCCTTCACATTTTTTGTGTCTGCAAATATATCCAAGTTACAATTACAGTATAATGAAATCTAGAGTAAAAATATGTACACAATCTGTAGATAGATTTGCCATATAAGCTAAGAGGTCAACACACACAACCCCTGTGCAGAACAGCCCCACATATTTGGTTTGTGCTTCTTTGTGGTTGAATTGACTAAACATAACACACATATTTAATCTGGATAAGGAGTTTAAAACATGATTGGGAGTCATTTTAGTCTGACTTTGTTATTCAGGCTCATAAACGCATTGATTAGAAGTAAAACCTTTTCATGAACAACTTTCTGCTGTGGGCTCTGACCTCATAAATAGTTTGAAAGGTTTGTATTCACTTCTCTCTCTTTTCTCAGGGCCACTCTAAGTATAAATGTTTAATATCAGAGATCAGATGCCAGATATCGACTTTCTTTATAGCGTGTACATAAAACCCTTTCACCTGTCAGATGCCGGTTTGATCCTCTAACAAATATGAAATCAAAAAGTCCCATTTACCTTTACAGTGTATTTATCTGCTGCTGCAATATCACATTGCCCCCGAGGGGATGATTATCCTTTTACTTGATCTCATGCATCAGATGGTCCTATTATAGTTCATGAACCAAGTACCACTCTTAAAAAGGTCAAAGCTTCAAAACTAAAGAGATAAGGAGGTTTTCAAGAGGGTTCTCAGTAGAGAAAATAAGATGAAAGATAGAAAGAACAATCTTGAGATACTGAACAGAGAACAGTGGCAGTCTCTCTCGTCTCATTCGCTGCGTTCCCAAGGTAACCACTAAAGTATTCACCCAGAACACATGGCTAGATCACAAGCCTGTAATTTCACAGGAGTGAAGCAGTGTGGTGTGTGTGTTGTGTGTGTGTGTGTGTGGTGTGGGTGTGTGTGTGTGTGTGTGTGTGTGTGTGTGTGTGTGTTGTGTGTGTGTGTGTGTGTGTGTGTGTGCGCGTGTGTAAACTGCATTATTCTGCAACATGTGAGTCCTGCTGAAGTGATACGATTATGTTGTATACAATGAGTGCCGTTACTGTATGTCCACACTGTAAAATACAATATAATGCAGACTAGCAGTTGGAAATTTCAATGTAATTTAGGGGAGAGTCATCCAGTTCGAGTAGGCTAAAACAGGTACTCTGTGCCTGTGTGTGTGCGTGTGTGTGTGCGTGTGCGTGCGCGTGTGCGTGTGCGTGCGTGCGTGCGTGCGTGTGTACCTGTGACAGGCTGGAGAAGCCCAGGTTGCGGCAGCCGTTGCAGGGCGTCAGGGCCTCCCAGAATCCACCGGGGCCGCAACTCTTTTCTGGCTCGTCCTCTTCTACGGCCATTGCGAGAGGCGGGGTCGGTCTCTGTGAGCACAAACAAAAAGTTTTTTTAAAACCACCAGATTACAAAACATGACTAGTGACCAATAATAAGGAAGTCAAAATTCAGAAGAAGCCAGAAAAGTAGTAAAAAGAGTAGGTTCAGCACAAACAGTGAATAGATATTGCCTGCAAGATATGTGACATTTAGTATCCTTTCTTTTAAAATACAATTCTTGAAACAAGTGACACATTTGAATTAGAAGTTAGTTTGCATTCGTGCTCTGGGTGCCACAACCAGTTAACCGGAGAGGAGAAAGGTGAAGGGACAGCAGAACTACTTTATCTCCCTGTGGTGTCCCCCCCCCCCCCCGGGCCCTGGGCTCCCAGGAGGCAGCTGGGTGGAGGAGCTCTGTGGCGGGACCTGTCAGAGGGCCGGCCCAGAACAGCTGATCCTCAGTGAACCATATGATGCAGCCAGAGGACCGTTTACACCAGAGCACAGAGACAAACACCCCCACAGTGCCTGATATCAAGCTTTACAAGGAGGTGACAGGAGAGGAGAGCAGTGGTGTGAAGTAACTAAGTACATTTTGGAGTAGTATTTACATTTTTTGTCACTTTATATTTCTTCTCCACCACAATTCAGTGGTAAATCTTGTACTTTTACTCAACACCATTTATTTTCTACCTTTAGTTACTTTGCAGATTTGGATTAATGATGTGAAATATAATCAACCCTTAAATCAGACTTTAGTTCCACCTGGAGTAAATTCACAAGCTACCCTGCAGTATACAAAGTCATTCAAACTAGCTGCACCTTTACCAGCTTTGAGAACACTGTATGCATCAAAACATATGATATATTATTCTGAAATGGGCAAATCAGCATAATGAGTACTTTTGATTTTGGTTCTTTAAGTATATTTTGATGCAAATACTTTTGTACTTTGAATTGAATAACTTTTTGATTGCAGGACTTTTACTTGTAACAGAGTATTCCTACACTCTGGTACTTCTTTTACTTAAGTACAAGATCTGAGTACTTCTTCCACCTCTTGAGGGACGGAGGGAAGTCTGATGACAAGGGAAGACAAATCTCTTTTTATCTATGAGATCTAAATCAAAACAGGAGGGCAAAGAAAGCAAAGATAAAGAGAGGAACTTGGGAGGACATGTTAAAGAACGGGAAGAGTAAAACGGTTAAATTAGGAAGTGAGGGATGATACAGAGGAGGGGGGGGACAGACTGGAGAGGGAGGCAGAAAATGAGGCTGAAACCAAAAGGTCACCAATCGCTCCAGATCGCAAAAGGCCCTCTGCAACACTGGAATATTGATTGATGTAAAATGAACAGCAGTGCTCACACACACACAAACACACACACACTAGAACCGCATGAACGACAGACAGATTTCCCACAGTAAAATCTGATAACAGCCAGCGTCATAAAAGGACACTAATTAATTATTCATTACTGAGGACTGCACGAGTGATCAAATGATATTATCCTGTGTGTGTGTGTGTGTGTGTGTGTGTCATGGGTTTTTTGCATGTTTTATTCATGGTTACAGGCACAGCGATCACATACTAATGGTTCCTGCCACACACACAGTCAGTAGCCTGGGGGCACGTAACTCACACACACACCACACTGTGAATGTCAGTGATAGAATACAAATTGGTACTTATAGCGAGAGAGAGGGGGGACACATGATGGATCGAAATAATTACAGCCTAAGTGAGCCGAGGTGTGTATGTACACCTTACATGTGTGTGTGTGTGTGTGTGTGTGTGTGAAGTCTAAACGCCTGCTGCACTGTATGTAAACATTATTCGCCTTGCTTTCATATCGAGCCTTTACAGAAATGGAGAAGATGATGAGCTATTGATCAAAAATATTCCTTCAGTGAGGTTTGCTCTCTGTAGGTAAGGAAAAAGAAGATAAATAGAAAGGAAAATGAAACAGACGTGCCGTGACAAGCAGCACAGACAATTGAATTTCTTTGAATGTTTCTGTGTGTGTGTGTGTGGGTGTGTGTGTGTGTGTGTGTGTGTGTGTTGTGTGGTGTGTGTGTGTGTGTGTGTGTGTTGGTGTGTGTGTGTGTGTGGTCTAAGAGCTCAGGTGGGGGGTCAGTGTGATAGATGACCCTGAGTGTTGTGCTGCCTCATGACTTCATGGGCTGTGGAATTGAAAAGCTCTCCGTCTCGCTGTGCTGTTCTGTTGGAAATAAAGTGCAGCTGCGATTCTCTGATAGGCTCACACTGAAGAAACTCAGATATTTCATCGCCAAACTGGAACTCCCAACCGATAAAGTCCAAACAGTTGCCACTGAGTGTTTAACAGAGCGTGTGGAAAGGGAGGTAAGCAGGTGAAGTAGATTCTACTCGCAATATGTCAGTATAAAAAAAGCTCCAGATGAGAAGAAATAAGGTCAATAAAACAATGTCTGCAGGCTGTGAACGGCTGTCTGAGCACAAATAGTAATTACACATCTAAAGTAATTCAACAAACAGAAGCTGTCGTGTTCCTGCAACAACAAGTGAATACTCAATAAGAGGAGAGGGCTCGTGGCTTCAGTCTGTCTGATACTGCCCTCTGCTGTCAAGATAGACAAAGTGCAGGCATTTATTTCAGCAGAGAACATTCCCACAGACGCATACAATTCTGCTATCAGGCCCTTTGTGGTGTGATAACATGTTTAAAACAAAAACTTATATATATATATAGAGGGGATAGAGATTCGTAGTCTAGCTTTGATGTGCTTCACACAGCAGGGGTTCTGTTTTAGTTTTCTTTCTATAAAGTGTCAGATAATATAGCAGCTAGACATGGCACTGTTGTTATTCTTTGAACATTTATTTTATTTAAGTTGCAAAATTCAGTTTTAAGAATAATCGCAGAAAATATTGTAACTTTTTCTTGCATACACAAATAACATGAATATTTAACTACAGCTTCAACTTATGATTTGTTTTGTTTTTATTAATTAGTATACAGTTTCTCATAATAATCAATTCTCAGGAAAAAAAAGGGAAAATGTCACAACCCTTATTACTCGTGATTATTATGCCGGTGTCATGCATTGTAGCTCACTGCCATCAGTGTGAGAGTTTATGTTTGAATTGGTCATTGGAGGGAAAAGCCCTTTGGATAAAATCTCTAAATAAATGACTTCAATTTGACAGATTAAATGAACAAACTGAATAGGCAAGGCAAGGCAAGGCAAGTTTATTTATATAGCACCTTTCAACACAAGGCAATTCAAAGTGCTTTACAAAAATGGAAGACATTAAGAAAATGGCATTTAAAATCAGTCATTAAAAAGAAAAGATAATAAAATAAACATTAAAAGAAAAAATACATGGATAAAAGTTAAAAGTTACAGTGCAGTTTAAGATGTGAATAGTTCAATTAAAAGCAGCGGCAAAAAGAAAAGTCTTCAGCCTGGATTTAAAAGTAGTAAGAGTTGCAGCGGACCTGCAGGTTTCTGGGAGTTTGTTCCAGATATTTGGAGCATAATAACTGAATGCTGCTTTACCATGTTTAGTTCTGACTCTGGGGACAGAAAGCTGACCAGTCCCTGAAGACCTGAGAGTTCTGGATGGTTCATAATTTAGCAGTAGGTCAGACATGTATTTTGGGCCTAAACCATTCAAAGCTTTATAAACCAGCAACAATATTTTGAAATCTATTCTTTGACACACAGGAAGCCAGTGTAAGGACTTCAGAACAGGAGTGATGTGATCCACTTTCTTAGTGTTAGTGAGGACTCGAGCAGCGGCGTTCTGAATTAGCTGCAGCTTTCTAATAGATTTTTTAGTGAGACCTGTGAAGACACCATTGCAGTAGTCGAGTCTACTGAAGATAAAAGCATGGACAAGTTTTTCCAAATCCTGCTGTGACATTAGTCCTTTAATCCTAGATATGTTCTTTAGGTGATAGTAGGCTGATTTAGTAACTGTTTTAATGTGACTGTTGAAACTCAGGTCAGAGTCCATGACTACACCTAGATTCTGGGCTTTATCTGTTGTTTTGAACATTGCAGACTGAAGCTCAGCGCTAACTTTTATACGTTCTGCCTTGGCTCAAAAACCATTACCCTCAGTTTTATCTTTGTTTAATTGGAGAAAGTTCTGACACATCCAGTCATTGATTTGTTCAATGCACTTACTCAGTGTTTGAATTGGAGCATAATCTCCTGGTGAAATTGTTACGTAAATTTGTGTGTCATCCGCATAGCTATGGTAACTTATTTTGTTGTTTTTCATTATCTGAGCCAGTGGTAGCATGTAGATGTTAAAGAGAAGAGGCCCCCAAGATGGAGCCTTGAGGTACCCCCCACATGTCATATTTGTCAACTCAGATGTATGAATAACTGCTCAAGTACAAACTCTGTGCTTTTGAATATAACAGCCACTGATATGGTGGAACGTATGCTGAATCCTATTTGATGTCATTATATAAAGGGCCGCCGCTTGCGGACAGGCAAGGCAGGCAACTGCTTGGGGCCCCGGACCAGAAGGGGGCCCCCTAAGAAGGTAGATTAAGAAGGTCCACAGCAACGACAACAAGAAACACCCTTTAAATTTACTGCAACGACATGTCGGGAAACCCCCTCAAGGCGGCCCCATGCATAGCGCGCCGTAAAATGCTGCTTCTTCTCTTAAGTTTCGTTGCCTTGCTCCGCTCCGGGGGGGGCGGGGGGGGACTCTAGAATCGGCACTGATTTTATAAGAACAATGTTTGCCTTAAACTGCAAAGTTCACAAGAAGCTCTTGAAGACAGCATCAGACGCAAAGTAATCCTCCATGATTTTGTCCTCCAAAAGTTTGAATTTTGATTTTAAACGCACCAAACCCTGTCATAACTGAGTAACCCTACCTTGACTCGTGTCAGGGTCCCGTTGGGTCTGTCGGGCCGCTCCTCGTCAGAGAGCCGCCCGCTGCCAAAGCTGTCCATGGAGTGAGAGGAGATGGTGTGGCAGAGCTCCTCGAAGGAGTAGTCTCTGTCCCGGCACTTTTTGATCTCGTGGAGCAGCTTGGACAGCTCACTTGTCACGGCATCATCTGGGGAGAGGACCAAGGGAAGTAAGAGAAACAGCCAAAGTCTCCAGCAAGGGTGAAAATAAATCTGTTTTATGACTGACTTAAACACCAAATCAGACTGCTAAGCACACATTGGGTAGAATATATTCATTTAAATCATCCTTTTATTATATTTAGACATACAAATGGTTTCCTAAACAAATAGGAGGTTGTTGCAATGCTACATTTAGAACATAGGGGGCAGCGCCTGACAGGGATTAGCATGTCAGTGCAGAGCGGTAGTAACTGTCTGTCTCCACTACAGGAGCTGCTCTCCATGGCTGGGTTTATACTCTATTGTTACAAAAATAAATTGCTTATGTTGTATGTTTTTACAACAACAAATAAAGGCACAATAATCCACTTCAAAATATATTTCAGGATGAAAGTTAAATTCTTCCTCTGGGCTGCACAGTTGGACTTCAGTGTATTTCCTTTACTAACAGAAATAATCAGCATTAATAATTAAATAATAAGATGTTGAAGCATATCTCAAAACATATCATGAACCTTATGCATAATGTATTGGTTTCCAGTGTGACGTATTCTAATACAAAAGGAAATGCCACAAAAAACAATAGAAACATTAGAAAAATGTCCCTTAAAGGGGACCTATCATGCAAAATGCACTTTTGTACGTCTTTTATACATGAATATGTGTCCCCGGTGTTCCAGGGAACTCACCAAGTGTCAGAAAACACAACCCTCTCTATTTTCCTCAATACCCAAATCTCTAAAAAAGGGGCTGCAACGGATCTGATAAAAACTGATCCAGATTTGAACACTGTCCTGACGTCAGGACAGTGGCGCTACGGCTATTGGGCCAACTCCACCAATCAGGAGGAGACAGCCACGGCCATTGCCGTTCGAAAGCGCTGGAGACGCTGTAGTACATATGCCAGGCCTGTAGGTGGTGCTGTTCTCACAGAATCAGCCCTTGCAAAAACAGAGCTAAAAAATGTCAAATTGAGCGAAATGAGGCATGGCTAAAATGCATGAACTGTTTGGTATTTTGAAAATAAAAAAGTATAAATATGCCTTATATAGGTATGGTCCTACACTATATTATTCAAATATAGCATGATAGGTCCACTTTAAAGCACCTTCAATCCCAGTATGAACCTAATCATTGTTTGTGGTTGTTCTCGTGTGTGTGTGTGTGTGTGTGTGTGTGTGTGTGTGTGTGTGTGTGTGTGTGTGTGTGTGTGTGTGTGTGTGTGTGTGTGTGTGTGTGTGTGTGTGTGTGTGTGTGTGTGTGTGTGTGTGTGTGTGTGTATGTGTATGTGTATGTGTATGTGTCTGTGTATGTGTATGTGTATGTGTATGTGTATGTTACTCACTCTTGTGTCTGAGGGAGGGGGAGGCACAGGGTGAGGGGACGGAGGTTCGAGGGGCAGGGATGGGAAATGTTCTGACTGGCTCCTCCACGATACTCCTCCTCTCCATCTCGTCCATCATGTATTCTACAGAGAAAAGGAGACAAGAGAGTAGGAGGATGGATGGTCAGACAATAAGAGAAGAAGCTGAAAAACAGGAAGAAAGAGGAGAAAGTAAAACTGGTTTGAAGAGGAGTTTTGAGGAAGATGTGATGTTCTAGGATGGTGCAGAAGCATCGGGTAGGAGAAGCGTCTCAGAGACATTTTCCTGGATCAATATAATAGCACGAGCATCAGCATGGTAAACAGCTTGTACCGCATTCAATTCTCACTTTTCCCCACACCGCAAAATCACTTCACAGCTCCAGCTAATAGAGCACTCTGCTGTTCAGAAGAGCAAAAGGGAAGAAATCTGTACGTGAAGAATGGAAAATCACTCTCAGGTACCTGTGGGGGGGTAATAAGTTCATCCAACACGCATACACGGTGAAATGCTAATGAAGAATCCTATTACAGTCAGAATAGTGTTTATTTATAGGAATATGAATCTTGCCTCAATACTTATGATGGACAGCCACATTTACATACAGGTATCAAATAAAATTGAGTCATAAAGGAAGGATTACAATGCTTTGACATTTGTATTACTGCACTCATGCTTTTGTACTGCACTGTAAGTATATGTAGGTATATTACCAGTTGCTGCTACACGGTAAGAAGTGAACTGGGATTGAATTTGAACAGGGGGATAAGGCAGGCGCTGAAAATCGATTGATATTTCTCTTATAACAAGGTGCCTGTGGCAAACAGTAAGCCTCGCAGCTGGTACAATTGAGATTGTGCGTGTGCGTGTGCGTGTGTGTGTGTGTGTGTGTGTGTGTGTGTGTGTGTGTCCCTCTCCATCTCCTCTCCAACAGGAAATGGCATGCAGCTGATCTTTTCACCAAGTCACAGCTGTGTCCTTCTCCCTCTCTTCTCCCTCTCTCCCCCCCCCTCTCACAAACACATTCAGGCTACTATTTATGCTGAAGTCCAAATCTCTCCGTTTATTAGATTTTGATGGCTGCTATTCTTGAGCAATATCTACCATCACATGAATAACTGACTCCTAAAAAAGGTGTAAGTATTGTATGTATGTCTACAAAAAGTGTGATTCTGGATATACAACAGTATTTACACTTAAAAAAAGCATTGTTCTCGCACTGCTCAGGATTTTAGCAGCAGTCAAGGTATAATGGATGAATTCAAGTAAAAAATAAGTTATACAGCTGCCGTAACCTGAACAACTGTACTGACACAACAGCTGTCAGTCAGCACAAACACATCCTGTGAAGCCAAGCTTTATTGAGACTCAAAAAAAGATGATAACTCGATAAGAATATGTTTTGTATTCATCAGTGACGAGCTGGAACAAGCATAACTTCATAAATATACTATAATACTGTCAGTGTGGACTATTTTTCTTAGCTTAAAGTAGCTCTTATTGATTGTATGGGGCTACTTGGGGGCAAAATAACAAGCTGTTAAGTTGCGTTTAGAGTTAAGAAAACAGTTCTCAATTTACATATCCAGCAGACATGGAGCAACATTAGCATGCATCTGAAGTCCCGTTTCTTGTCACCTGATGAATTTGAATCGTTCTCTGCTATGAGGAAAACGACGTCCTGCTTCTAAAGTAGGTTGATGAGATCTTTACGACTGAACCAAGACAGATATGTTTATTCCAAAACAATGATCTTAAATCTATTTATTTTGTATCAGAATCAAACATTAAACATTTCAGTAGCTTTAAGTCTATTTTCAAAAGTTATTTTCTAGCTGTAGCCAGTTTGTAACATTCCTGGGAGTTCCATGTTTTCCTTTTCATGATGAGTCCAAGTTAAGACACGGTTAATTTAGGCTCTGACACATTCTCCTCATCCCTCTATCCCTCCATTACCGTCTGCCAGTATCTCCCTCTCTATAAATCATCTGGAGCTGAGTGCAGCCACAGATTACACACACACAGATCGAGCAGGCCTCCAGGCCGCAGATTACATACAGCGTTCACACTGCGCCTCGTAATCTCCTCAGGACAAACACTGTCTTTAGAAGTTGCAATCTGGAGGATCTATGGGTCTCTGGGGACTGCGGAGTGAACTCACACTAACAATCACTGGTCACACACAAAACACATATTGCAGTAAACATGAGGGAAGAATGGCCCATAAATGGCAGGTTGAAGACCAAGATGCGGAAGACTGAAGAAAGAAATCAAACAACTTATTCTCTTTGCTGAAAGAGTCTGACTGGCTGCATCTCAAAAGTGCTGTTTTGAATATGGACTTGTTGAATCCAGTTGAATTATGAGACAAACGTTTATTTTTCTATTCACACATATGCATCCTCACAAACACTTGACATCCATGCCCATGTTTAGCTTTATAGAGTGAAGACTGGTTGGTTGGTGAATTTTGTAGACTGACCAGCTGACAAAGTGAGGAATAGATCTGCTGGTTGCAGCCTCAATATCTATAAAATATTGCAGCCCATATCATCTGAAGTACTACCAATTTAGATTTTGGTCTAAATAGTGCTGTCAGCTATCATAAAATGTGGGTCTGAACTTTATTTTAGTATTTAATGGTAAGCATAATATTTAATACAATAATGATAAACATTGAGATTGCTTACAAATAAGCTATATGGTATTCGATGGATAGTATATAGTCAATTTTTTCAGGCGATATCGTACATTTATTGTAAGTGAGTATTACATGTTTTGCTCCTGAAATTACCCAATTTTCATGCAGTATTCATCTAGATTATGTATATGTTTTGTGCGTGTGAATGTGTTTGTGTGTGTGTTTACTTAACCTTGGATAAGAGCAGTGATTGCTGAGATTTGGATGCAGGATGATCTCTAAGGATCTCGAGAGCCGTTCTCCCCTTGCAGTCTGTCAGACTGGTGTCGATGTCTGACACACACACACACACACACACACACACACACACACACACACACAACCCACACACACCCACCACACACACACACAACACACACACACACACACACACACAACACACCACCACACACACACACCACACACACACACACACACACACACACACACACACACACACACACCACACACACACACACACACACACACACACACACACACACACACACACACACACACACACACACACACACACACACACACACACACACACACACACAGAAAAAGGACATGAGCATCGATACACAATAAATAGGGCAAAGGTCAAACCAGAACACCAATTACTTTGTCAAATAAGATAAACCTTACAGGAAAATGCATGTGTGAAATAAAATTGATGTTTTTTACAAAAAGCCTTGGCCCTTTTCATTAGGTTTTAGACCAAGGTTTCCCCCGGACAAAGGGACACACCGTGCTAAATCACAGAAATGACACACACTTGCCTGCAAAAAGAAACACAGGAAACAACTCAAGGATGCAGGGTCCACTATAAATCCTAATTTACCCGACTATTACGACCCCTCCCTGTGCTCATGGGTCCAATTTTCAACATGAAAAGATATGACATTGGGTCCCTCTGCTGTGCACCATTAAAGAAAAATGAATCCAAACTGAGACATAGCACATTTAGGGCCCCATGCTATGCTCCAGTTTTTCTCTATTTCATACTCACTTTTTATACATTGTTGCTGCTTTTCTCTTGGTATGCTTTTTATAGAATTTCATGCACTTTTTTTTGCTTTTATTTTCAAATCAAAAACCAAATAATTGAATGAATAAATAAGTCCGATTTTTTTAAGTTCTAAGATGTTTGTTGAATGCCTGACAAACAGTTGTTTCCAAGCTAAGAAATGACCACTGATTTAATATTCAAGATCCTTAGTCATGATTGACAATGTAAGGCTGGCTGCCCGGCCCCTCATCCGTAACCCCCCGCCCCCCCCCACCCCACACATTCACACAGTGTTTGAAGAGTTGAAGTTCAGTGAATGAGTCAGCTCAGCCCTCTGTTGATCCAGGATGTTAATAACATGAGGCCAATAGAACATGGCTATCCACAGGAAGTCCTGCGGGAAACAGGAAGTGCTCAAGGAAAGTGCGTGGGGGGTGGTGGTTTCAAAAAGCTTACATTGTCCTTCAGTGACCTTCAATCTGCTCTGTATATAAGAAGTGTTATGGAATGTTCCCACTATTTAAAAAAAAAAATGTACTAACCAGTATGTTTTACATGCAATCATAGTTATACTGTACACACTTTGATAAGATTTTGAAATCAGTCAAAAGAAAAACAGCAATGCACATTATTTACAGGTGTAAGTGATTATTTTTGAAGGAGCTGGTAGCCAAACACCCTCAGGAAGTGGGTTTTTGTCACTACTACTCCCTTTCACCCTGTTATCAAGTCAAGCAACATCATCAAAAAAAGAAACCACATAATTTCCCGTTGAAGTTTCAGCACCTTCTACTGATACGACAAATCCTTCCAACAACAATAAAACTGTAAGTCCAGGATTGTATAACAGAGAAAATGCAGCAGACAGATGTCTGGAGTCAACCTGAGGGCAAATTCAATCCACTATCTTGAGAAATAAAGACATGTGGAGCATCTAGCCCCAGGTTAAAATAAAAAGGGAAAACAAGGGGAACACACTCAGTTTGTGTTCTTCCAGGATATATTTATAGACCCACCTGAGTCAAGCAGCAGGCGGACTACATCCATCTTCCCAAAGAGAGCCGCCTCATGGAGGGCACTGCCATTCTCCGTCTGAGGGGAACAGAGTGCGTGTTATTATTCCATCACTTTCACAATTTGACAAAAGGCAAGGCAAGTTTATTTATATAGCACTTTTCAACACAAGGCAATTCAAAGTGCTTTCCAAAAATGAAAGAGCATAAAACACATTAGAAACATTAAAAAGCAAAGATAATATAACATGAATAACACAGGTACATGAATAGAAGTTACAGTGCAGTGTCAAATGTGAATAGTTCAATTAAAAGCAGCGGCAAAAAGAAAAGTCTTCAGCCTGGATTTAAAAGTAGTAAGAGTTGCAGCGGACCTGCCTGAGGCCACACTGATTTCAACTGTGACACAAGCAGCAGGAGAGTGTGTGGAAACTTCCCAACTTCCCTCGCCATATGCCGGCCTGTATCGGCCTCCATTGCTTCTAATATGAGGATATTACAGATATGATGCAACACATGGAACTAGTGAGGGGGGGGGCGCTGGTACAGTAAGAACCTCATCTCAGATCAGCAGTGAGGAGAGAAATGTAATCTGACAAGCCTACTTTGATCAGAAACACTCAGGAGCCACGTACAAAGAACAGATGTTTACAATCACGCTGCGTGGGAGGAATAAGAACTAAGATTTAAACCACGGGGAGTTTTTACGTGACTATGACATTTTCAAATACTTTGGTTTGGTGTTTATAAAAGTGAAACAGGTGGGTGGTTGTAAGTGGGTCGGGTCACATTCAAACAATACTAATCTTTTGTTCAAAATTAATAATATCATTTTCAATGACAGAGTGAAACATTTACAAAACATTGATGGCATACAACTCAGAATGACTGTAGTAAACATTACCAAGAATTAAAACATACATTTGTGCAAACCATATTCTTGCCATAAAGAACAGGTAAGAAAAAAAACATTGCAATGTATTTCCAGGTATTAAATTAGTTTTAAAGAGTAACATTTGTAAAACTCTAAAGTTAACTTATCACATTCACTTTTCTTTTGTAAGAAAAACAGCAAAAGAGAGACAGAGAATGACCAGTTAGTACCGCTGTATTGATTATTAGTATTGAAACAGTCTAATTATTATATGATGATACAACATAAGACTGTATGTGCTTTAAGTGCAAAGGACACGATTAAAATATAGTTTAATGGGAATTAAATGATAGAAAATGTTATGTTGACTCTCTGGCATCAGTATATTCCACACTTTAATTCTCATGCTGTGTTGGAAATTGTGTTTCTGTATTTTCCAGAAACATATTGCCCTGTGCAGGCTGCTTGAAGCTAAAGTACCCACAAGGGACACTACAAATTTAAACTTGAACCGCACACAGCCATGACAAAACGATACTCTTACACACACACACACACACACATACACATTACATATGCCGAATTCGTTGCATCCTTTACGGTTGGCTTCCTGATCCCTCATGAAAACCTGCAGCGGAGCAGACTCGCAGCCTTAATGAAGACGAATGATCTGGACCACAGCCAGTTCTGCTGAAACACAGCCGGGAAATTCAACTCAACGCAACACTGCACCAGATCTGCAGAGAATCCCAAAAAACGTACTGAAGTCGCCCTGTTTCCTCTGCATCAAAAAAGTGTCATCGGACAACATATGGCCACTCAAAGGGTCAAAGGTCAGTCATCCAGGAGAATGGTCTAGGTGTAAATCCCAATTGTATCCATATTAGTGACATAGCGTGATTGACTGTGGTACCAATATTTTACCCACAGTAGAGGAGGTGGGAGCACAGGAAATGATCCCACCCCTGTTTCCACCACACACACACACACACACACACACACACACCACTTGCCCTTCTAACCCCTCCTCTATAGTCATCTCTAGACCACTTCCCGTCCCCTTTCCCATGCCGATACGCGTTGATGTCACGAGGAAACGAGGTAGGCCATTCCCCCTCTCTAAGAGTTTCCGGGAATTGAAAGGCAGAAGACTTGAATGTAAATGCCCACTTAGGAGAGGCTGTCGACAGGGTCTATGTGTGTATGTGTGAGTGTGTGTGTTTATTCTAAACTCTTGCCCTGTGTTGTTGGCTACCTGCCCGCCCAGCAGCAGGTTGCTGCATAGGGACTTCCTCTCATTATGGAAACATTCAGAGAAGAGAGAGTGACTTTGCTGCTGCTATAAATTATTCATTCACACTCAAACAGACCTATATGGCTTGACACCAATTACTGACCTGTGCACACACACACACACACACACACACAGACAACACACAAAGTGCTTCTAACAATTTGCAAGGTGGCCATCTGTGGGTCGCCCACAGCTTCTACGATATACTATCGACAGTAAGGCTGTAGCACTGCATGTGGAAGAGAGGGTAAAGAATATATTCAAATAAAATTGGCAGTTTGAGCCTTATTCAAATGGTGTTGTATTTGTATTAATTTTATTTAAGAAGGGACAATAAACATGAATTAACATGAGCACTGGAGTCATGTAAATGTGCCAGGTCTGTCATAGAGGCTACTTTTCATCTGCAATTCCCTGGCAGGTTGAGGGCATTACAAGAACATATACAATACATAAGCAGGATTTAAACACATGAGCACACTGCCTCACGATTGCAGCACATATAAAGCACACGTGCAGAGTAAAAAGCCCTTTTTAAAAAAACGATAAAGTTATGTGTGTGGGTTAGTTAGCAGCCTGTTGGATTTAGCTTCTCCATATATTCATCAGTAACTAAAAAGGAGGGCAACAATACAGTTTGGTTTAGACTTTGATTTCAGCATACTTTATAAACCATTAATGATCATCATAGTATTTTTTTATAAATATACTGACTAACATCTACAGTACATAACTGGATCTGAATACAGGTACAAAAACGAAACATTAAGGAGCCAGGGAAGTGGATTTAATGTTGTGTGCCGGTAAATGTATACGACAGTCCTATTCTAAACAGAAAAGCCTGTTCAACAGATTATGGTTCATAAAGCAGGTCAGATGGCATGTGTCATCTCACTCAAATTACACAGCACATTTAACCCTCCAGGATGGCAATGATGCTTGTCAGATACTTATGTAATGTGTGTTAGGCTTACTGTCTAAAAAGAGAGGTCAAAAGATGGAGCTTTTGATGAATGGATGCTTCTACACAATATGTTCAGCAATAAAGAGATGAAGCAGACTCAAGGTCAAAAAGCACATTAGATCAGAGCAATCAAAGGCTTGTGACGCTCATCATCTGTATGAAGACACAACAAGACAGAGAGGTCTGCAGCACTGTGTATGTTGGAGAGGACGAGGGAAATCAAAGGCGTGTTGTGTTCATCTTCACTAGACACATGGAGCCCGAGGCAAATCCCTGCAGACACACACACACACACGAGGCAGAGAAGAAGGCGCTGAGTCATGCTTCTCCTCGCTGTGGGAGCACCAGAGTGACCCGTTTCAAACAGGTCAAGTTGTTCACATCTTTCCGCAGATGAAGCACGCACACTCTGAACACCCACTACTCTGAACTAAAGTTTGCAACATGTTTGAGATGCATTTAAACTTATTCTGGAGGGAAGTGGCACAATGGGACAAAATATTCTCCTAAGCTGTTTTGTTTTCTTGCTGCAGAAAGCCATTCTACATGCTTCACATACTACATAAACTGTAAATAAACACAGCCAGGGAAAAAGTCCCAGGCCAGCAGTGGGACCCCGAAAATGTTGAGTACCACAAAGTGTTATGATAGAAATGTATAGTACGGGTCCCAAGCACAACTGTCGGATGCTAACTTGGGCAATTTGCGTGTGGTTATATGCTATATTGAGCATGTCGAAACAATTTCTGACATTTTATGGACCAGAAACTGCAGTTTTGTGTCCCCCTAAACTTTAAAATCAGCCCCAAAATGCATCAAAATCAGCTCACCAGGAGTAGAAATATGGCCTCTTTCTGGTTTAAAACTGCAATTTATGATCCTGAAAATGTCAGAATCTGATTCAACATCCTCAATAACCCAAATTGTCCAAATCGGTCAAGACATGTTTTAACAATTGTCTACATATGCAAATTAATGCAACTTATGCTAATTGTGCAAATTGCCCAACATATGAAAGTTAGCATTGGCAGTTTCACTGCCGTACTATACATTTCTAACATAAAACTTTGGGGTACTCAACACTTCTGGGTTCACAATAGGACTCAAACTAACAGACTAAAAAGGAAGCACGGGGCATATGTTACGCCATATGTTTGTAGCAAATGAACAGAGCCAGATTTTGAAAACCGTAGAAACAGTAACAACTATACATTCAGAGGGTTCTCTTTCTCTGTTGGATTTGTATCTGTTATTTCTCATGTCTGTTTGAAAACCCTGACACATATTGATCCCTGCTGCTGTGGGCCCTGAGCTTCTGAACTTTCTTGTGTTTTTGATTCAGACTCAGCAGCTTCCTGAGGCTTTGAGTCTGAAGCAGCGCTGAAACCCCTTGAAGCTGGGTTTCCTTCAATCTCTCATGAACAACAAACAGCAGAGTAAAGGATCTCAGTGGGAGACAAGACCCCCCCACAGACATTCAAGTGTATTAAAGTACATGTGAAAAGAAAGCATCACCTCACAGGTACAGGTTACAACATACACTGAGGTTTAAATCAACACACCTTTTCTTCAATCTGTGAGTACCACACGAGATCTGAGACCTTGAGTCCACACACATTTTGAGACACTTCATGACTTCATAAAATAAATGTCACAGATTGAAAGGACAATTGTTATACATGTTTGATTTTAACATAGTGAAAAGCATAATGAACGTGCAGTTATTTTGTTTCTACTTTATTTCCTCTTTTTTTCTTAAATTTATTTTTCATTGATTTGGTATTGTACGTTCTTTTCAACCTGGAAAATGTGTGTATACAGTAGATATGTGTATGTATATGTATATTTTTTTGTATGCGTGTATTCATATACATACTGTACACACATGGAAACCTACCATCTAAGTTTGTTGGTCAAATGCTGAACACTTGGATCCTTGTCCAATATCGTTGAATTGAATTAGTAGAGTACAAAAAAGTACCTCAGTAAGAGAGAGAGAGAGAAAATAAACGTCTTCTAAAACAAAACAATCGGAAAGGGCTCAACTCAAATAGGCTCAGGAGCCTGATAAATACAGACCAGGGCTGTTTTTTTCCAGTGAGCGAAGCCCAAACAGTTTAGTTTGTCAGAGGAAATCGTCTCCAGAGAAAGACAACAGTGAGGAGAGCAGCAAAGCGTGGTGTTGTTTTGACAAGGCCTCAGAAAAACAAATGGTCCAGAAAGAGAGGGGACAAAGCAGTGTTTGAATTGTCCAGAGAACTCCAAACACACAGTGTGATAGAAGAAGGGGAAGAGGGGTTCAGACAGCATGACGGAGTGTGTGCAGTAATGAAGCTCCATAGACTGAGGTGACTGTATTCAGACTGTGGGTGGTAAAGAGGAGTGAGGTGACAGGGAACTCTCTCAGAAACATACTGTCCTCTTCCTCTTCCTCCTCCTCCTCTCTCAATTATTCCCTCCAATCAATTATTCATCCCTCCCCACCACCACACTATAGGAAGCATGCACCGTGTATACATGCTCTCTGGCTCCTTTCAGAAGGAGAATGGGCCAAGCGTTTATGCCTGTGGTGGATTATATACAAAAACAACAAAGCCATACTCCCTTTCATTAAAAACAGAAGACTGCAGCTTTTGAAATATTCCAATACAGCAGTCAGTCGCAGAGATTTTTAAAGATTTACTCGGACAAAAGGACACCTTCTGCACTCACAGCAGCATCACTAATACGAATAAAGAGCCACTTCTTATCGATTATGTTCAAGAAATGTCACCTCCTGACCAAAAGTGTTAAACTTGTTACATCAGTACAGTACATGTGTACATATTTGAAAGAAATCTGAACATTTCTATGAGGACTACTTTCTTCACCTCCCAGCTGTCACATTTTAAATAAGAAACAGCCAACAATAGATCCTGGGTTACGGTTAGGGTTTAGGTAACAGTTTCCTTTTTCAAATCCAATTTTGTCAAAAGGAACATGGTTTTCCCCAAGCCAAAAACACAGTTCTTGCTATTTCATTATCTCTTTTGTGTCTGCAAGGCTGTGATAATCTGAGTCAGGAATCTGTGATATCCTTGGATGCTGATGTAGGACACCAGCAGCTGAAAGCCATTCGTTCTCTCTTACCACACAGTTGACGTCCATGCCGGCCTCCAGCAGCGTGTGCACGGTGCTGTGGTGTCCATTGCGAGCGGCCAGGTGGAGCGGAGTGTGTCGGCGCGTGTGACTCGTCATGAGGTTGGGGTGAGCGCTCACCAGCATGCACACCACCTGCGCACACAAACACAGCAAGTCAGGAGGATAACAGCAACGTTTGGGGAACTGGGACACCTTTTTGAAAGAATAAAACAACAGTAAACAATGTTTGAAGTTTTTCTGAGAATTAGTAAGTGTTTCAGCCCCTGAGAATCAAAGAGAAGCACTGTAAAGTTATCTGAGCCAGAGACAAATAAATACAGCACACAAAGAAATACCTGCACCAAGCTAGTCCATAATACATTTACATTTTCACCCAGCATACAGAATAATAATACAGCGCCAGAAAGGAGCTCAAGTGAGAAGGATTTACTTAAGCCATTTATGTTCTGTGTGAAGAATTTGGAGGGTGGGGTCTGTTTATCCTTATAAAAACTAAAGAGGACGACTGTAAGGAATTTATGTAACAAATGCTTGTATCTGTTTTAAGTTAAGCCCAAAACAGTAGCAGCTAATAGTGTAAAGAAACCAGTGTTAAAGTCAGCGGGATACACAGTTTTTTAACCAAATCACATTAGCATTGCAAACCTAGTTAGCTTTTGTTTACTTCTGTGTGAAATCAGTACCTATTGGATAAGAAATGACGATACATTCGAATGATAAATATGCCACCATTATCTTTTTAAACCTCAAGTGTTCAGGTTATAATGAGAGGTAAAAGCAGAGCAAAAAATGTGTTCATCTGAATATAAAAAATGTTATTCAGTGTTGGGTTTTTTTCCAATCGATAATTAATGGAAATATACAGTAGGTCTGTTTCATTTGTTATTCTGTAGTGTACAGCACGTCCTTGAATTAATACACCTGTCAATCATCTTGGGCATGATAGGAGGCTGTCAGTCAGTAGTGGAGTAGCCCTTTGTTTGATGGTCATCACACAGTTCTCTCCAAAGCTACTTTCTTTAATGTATTTCTCCATGTGTGTGTACAGTCAACTTTTGCCCCATGTTAGTTACATCTCCGTGCAGCAGCAGCTTCCACCACAGGGATTTCCCTTCATTATGATGCAGAGAGTGAGAGAGAAACACCGCTGCCTTTATAAATTATTCATTCACGCTCAGACAAACCTGTGTGGCTTGACTGCAATTACTCATACCTCAGCAGAGAGGATGTGTGATTGCATTTGAACATCAGCAGATGCTCGTGCTAGTGTGTGTGTTCTTTGATACATTTTAGTAGTGGTGTAAAGTAACTAAATAGATTTACTCAAGTTCTGTACTTAAGTATCATTTTGAGGTACTTCTACTTGACTTTTTCAATTTTAAGCTACTTTGTACTTCTACTCCACTACGATTCAGAGGTTTATAGTGTACTTTTACTCCACTACATTTATTAAATTCCTTTAGTCACTGTGAAATATAATCAACTCTCAAATCAGACTTTAGTTCCACCTGGAGTAAATTCACAAGCTACCCTGCAGTATACAAAAGTCATTCAAACTAGCTGCACCTTTACCAGCTTTGAGAACACTTTGATGATCAATCATTATAATCCAAAAATGTAATTCATATCAATATCATGCCGCTACCCCCCCCCCCCCCCTGTTGTCCTGGGGAAGGTACAGATTGAGGCCCCGCTCACACGGGAACGTTTGCGTTTATGCACAGTATGCGTATTCAAAAAAGTCTTCCGTTCACATGCATTCGTTTCATTTAACGTGTCTGTTCAAACGAGGCCGCTGGAAACGCTTGTAGTACATATGCCGGGACTGTAAGTGGCGCTGTAACTTCCGCCAAAATACACCAAAAGCAGCGAAGAAGAGCAGCCCAGCAGCCCTGCCGCAATGTTGCCATGGCTACCCTTCTGTTCATGCCCCGCGGTGTATTTAGCAACATGTAGTTCATGTAATTCTCCATGTCCACTTGTTGCTGATGGTTGTGGTAGAGGAGCTGTATATTTTTGCACTAATATCTGTAGCATGGTCAGTAGCAGTAGCACTAGCGGTAGCTACTGACAGGAGGAAGTGTGTGTGGCGATTGCTGGTATTCAGCGGGATATAGTCATTTCCTCAGCATATGGATAAATGCAACGGGGAAGTTAACTGAAAGAAACCGAATCTGTGGATATTGCATTGACCGACCAAGAAGCACGTCTCCGTGGAGAGGACCCGCTCAGAAAGAGAGATATTCTCTACAAACACCGGGTGAGATCCTCCTTTGTCAATATAATGGATCAATGCATGAAATCTGACTCTGTTTATTTTGTTTAAGGAGTATATTGGGCGTTAAACAATTCTGGTTTGCCTTTTATAATATTATTTCATTCAAGAACCCCTTTGTGCGTTTAATTAACACAGCTATTTTTGATAGTTGCTACAGCAGTGAGCAGGAGAGGTGGGGGCTATCGCTATTTTTGCAGGAAATATTCGTATAGAGGTGATTACACGGACTCGGTTGACCCCCCAGAGCGTTTCGTTTGCAAATCTATCCACCTTGGGACCCGTTATCGTTTGTGGGGTCAGTTTCTATCGGCCTCGTGTAAATAATAGGGCTATACGCACGCGAACCTATGCAGACACAAGCCGTTTTCCTCCTCGTGTAAACGGCGCCTCAGGCGCCGTTTACACGAGGAGAGAAAACGGCTGCTTCCCTTTCCCTGCCAGCAAAGACACATAATGTATGCAGAGGTTCACATATGCTTCTCAAGGATCCCACCCTCTAACCAGTATAGCTGCTGAAAACAAAACATGATCCCTCACCAGCTCCCCACTGAGTTTGTGTTATCGGAGCCAAGTGACACCTGTACTAATAAGTTGTATCCACATTGTGCCACCTTAACTGGTTTTTTTATGATTACATTTTCATTGCAAATGAAATGTTATTAGGGGCGTTGTGCCCTTGTAGCAGCTGGTAGCGGACGCTTGTGTGACATTCTCATTCATTTCAAAGGTTTGAATCATTTTTAGGTGACTTTTCATCCAGTATATGGAGATTTGAGCTTCTCCCCTTGAGAGGTATTGAAAGGTCAAGTCTAACAAGGTGAGATATTACTTGATCTCTCTTGGCATTAAATTGAACAAAAAACTTCCAGGTACAAGTTTGAGATTGAATTTAAGGAATGTCTGGATTGGATGGTGATTGATGATTGAACTTTAGTTTAAATATTTGTAACAACTATATTTACTGGGCATTTCATGTGAGCCTATGTGTAGTTGGATTTAAATATTTTATATTAGAAGATAAAGTCTTTATGGTCTTTGTTTTCCCTAGCTCCAAAAAAGGTAATGTTGAACGTTTTCTGGACAACAATGTAAGGTTAGTTACGACATTACAATACTCTTAGTAATTGGAATTTAGAAAAACCCGACCAGCCTTTTGCGTCAGATTACCAAAATGTGACTATTATCATACCTAAAACATGCTGAAGAAAATGCTGCCGTACCTTATATTAAGGGTGAAAAGGGACAAATGGGAACTTTGAAAGATAAAGCTATTTTTGCAACTTTAATGCAAAACAAAATGCATCTGGTGACTTGGAAGCCATCTGCCTGAAAAATACTTTTGGTACAAGGATGTACATTTTAATAAATACAAATAAGGTCCTTGATATTTTGGCAACAATAAGGATATTAATAGAAACTGAAGAACATCTTAAAAGACTTTGGCCTTTGTATTGTAAATAATATACACATTCAGCTTTTAATTTCACCATGAAAAGAACATATATGTCATTTTTACTGACCTGTAGCCGGCCGTACATGGCGGCCAGGTCCAGGGGGGTCTCCTGTTGGCTGTTCCTCATGGTGGGGTCGGTGAGCTCCTGAAGCAGCACTGACACCACCTCAGAGTGACCGTACTGCGCCGCACAGTGCAGCGCCGTCTCCCGCTCATGGTTCTGTGACAGAGGGAGAGGTGAGGAGGAAGAGGGATGAGGAAACAGGTGGATGGAGTGGATGTAGGAATTATAGGAATAATGAAGAGAAGGAAAAAAAAACATCAGAAGGATGGAGCGAGGAGGCAGAGAAGGGGAAATTAAAGAGGTAAGTGATGGAAGCAAGAGAGAGTTAAAGAGGTAAGTGGTAAAGGATGGAAAAAGGGTGATGGAAGTAGGGATATGAGTTTGTGGTGATTAATGGAATGGAAAATAAGAGAGTGAGAGTAGGGTGTATGTGGGTGAAAGTTTTGAGATAGAGAGAAGAAAAAGGGGGAAAAGCAGTGAGTCTTACGTATCTGAACACAAACACAAGGTGAAATTCAAGATGGAAAGCTACACTCTGTGCACGAGTTTCTGCTCCACATATGAAGCACATGTCTCGGTCAGTACATCATTCTGCATGTAAAATACCAAAAGCGTGTCAGGTTTGCGAGCGCTGTCAGGGGGAAATCTATAGCTTCCTGTCAGAGGAATTGAAGAGATGGCCAAAAGCAACATTTCTTTCCTCAAACCCTTTGTGCTTTTTAGCTGCAACACTTTACTCACCACTTACCCGACTGAAGTCAGCATCCATTCAACTGCTCAATCACCATAATGATAACAAAAAACTACCATCAAAAAGGAGTTTGTACCACATATCAATCATACATTCATTTTTAAAGTAATTTTGAATTAATTTCTTTAAACTTATTTCTCAGAAGTACATTAAGCTTACACATTACCCAGATATAAGGATATAAGGGTCTCTTAATGTACAGTATTTATCGAACGTTATTTATTTATTTAAGTTACAGTTGATGGTAAAAGTTACATATCTGCAGTACATACTGTAGCAGTGAAAATACCCATTTTAACAATTGTTTACATACTTTCTTAAAATGCTTTAAATGGGGGCTCGAAGTAAAACATTATCTCTGCATTCCAAGTCATGTAAAAAAAACTAAAACAAAACAAAACAGTGCTCTGAAAACTAACAATCTCAAATAACCAAATTCCCCCAGAGCATGATGAAGAGATAGGAAGCCAGACATGTGGCCTTAAATGTCTCAGAGAGACTGTGTTTTAAAGGTTATTTCAAACCTGAGAGGCTCTAATGTTTAGAGGAGCTGTGGCTATTTTCTGGTTCTCGAGGGGCCCTCGTCAGGACAAGAACACTGTTGGTGGTCCCTGGGGTCCTGCAGCTCTGGGAACAGCCTAATATGTGGAAAACTGAGCAGAGGGACACCCATGAAGGAAAGAGAGACATCATTGATAGTCATACCAGGGGAGAAGAAAGAGAGGAGGATAGTGAGACGGCCCTGCAGAGATTACATCTGTGTGTGTTCCTGTATACTATAATCTGTCAGCTATGAACTGCACATATACATACACCGTACACGTGATGGAAGCACCCATAGCAATTTAGGCTTCTGTGGAAATCACCAAAGAGGGGGAAAGGAAAGTTATAAGCGTGTGAATCTCAAGGTTCAAGGTTCTTTATTGTCAATCTGACATAGCTACAGAGTAATTATGTAGTTGAAAATCTTATGTCACAGGCTTCTCCAACAATGCAACATAATAACATAATAACAATAAGAGCAAGAGCAATACAAAAAGAAAAATAGTTATAAAATAAAATAAAGTTATGATGTGGAATAGTGCAGTACGAGTCGATATACAAGTTATTGGAATGATATATATATATATATTAGGTATTAGATACCAGAGGTGTGGACTCGAGTCACATGACTAGGACAAAATCACAAAACACTTGCGACTCGACTTGGACTTGAACACCAATGACTCGGGACTTGACTTGGACTTGAGCCTTCTGACTTGAGGTGACTTGATAATTTAATTCAGGGGTCTCAAACATGCCGATCGCGAGATGCCGCTAGAAGAGCAGACTCCCGTCGGGGAGAGCAGAATCTTCAGCCGCTGCAACTCTTGCTGAGAATCCATGCAGGCAGGGGCGGGACTTTATTTTGCTGAGCCAGCATGCGGCCAATCATATGCGAGGACACACTAGGATCATACTATTATGTGAAAGAAGGGTGGGGGGCAGACGCTCCAAAGACCGCAGGTGTAGTGGTACAGGCCAGATACACAGAGCGACAGGGAGCCGGATTTAAATGCAAGCGCGTCGGAAGAAGTCAAGACATTTGCGAAAACCGAAAAAAGGAGCAGCTTCTGGCTGCATTTCAATGATATTGGAGAAAGCAAAGCTGAGTGCAGGATTTGTAAAATGAAAATAACCTTCAGAGCAGGGTTTTTTTTTTTGGTAACCACTCAGGATTTATTGCCAGAGGTGGGAGAAGTTCAGATCTTGTACTTGAGTAACAGTACCAGAGTGTAGGAATACTCGGTTACAATAAAAGATCCTGCATTCAAAATGTTACAAGTAAAAGTACAAAAGTATTAGCATCAAAATATACTTAAAGTACCACCTGCAGAGGGATCTAGATTCAGGTGTTCTTTTCCCCATAGAGACGCCTCGCTGCACATTATCCCTTGCATAAAGATAGATTGTGGGTCCCTTATAACATGCTGTACACAGTGGAAATAAACATTCTGGTCACCTCAACATCAGCGCTCTTAAGCATTAAAAATGGATTATTAAATGATTAATGTGACTAATAAAGAGCAGTTTGATTATTAAGTATTATTCTGTTGATCGATGTCATTACATTTGTTGAAAGCACATAAGGACTTGTTTAAGACTCGTTTTGTCAAAGTTTAGGACTTGGACTTGACGTGAACTTTCCCATGCTGACTTGAGACTTGACTTGGACTTGAGTGCAAAGACTTGAGACTTGACTCGGACTTGAGCGCAAAGACTTGAGACTTGACTCGGACTTGAGCGCAAAGACTTGAGACTTGACTCGGACTTGCAAAACAATGACTTGGTCCCACCTCTGTTAGATACATACTACTGAGTAGCAGATGAATGTTTGAAGTTGTTTCAACAGTTCAATTTTTTAATCTGTGTTAGTTCTTGGGGGTTTTTTTTCTCAAAGAGCAACACCTATATTTTGAGTAAGTGGCTGAAATGTAACACTATGAAGGGAAAACGTGGTTCTGCTGTTCCAATTAGTAGCTCTTTTCACCTTCAATGAATTAAGGAGCAGTTGGAAGGATAATGAATTGGGACATAATCCTAAAAAACAACAGAGAATAACCCTGAAGCTGTACAAAATGAGTTTACAGATTAATTTGATATTGAGAAACATTGAGTTACTACTAGCAACTGCTACTATACTGTAGCTTCCGTGTCCAGAGCTTTCAAAGATATGTCTCTCACTACTGAACAAAAAAGCCAGCTCCAAACGAGTAATTAATTATGAGCAATTAATTGTCAGGCTGAACGAATGATGTGAAATTAAATGGCAATTAAGTCTGATTATCATGCTTTCCTTTTCATGTGATGTTTTCATGCTTCAGAATACAGACATATTTTATCATGTGACTTATTGTAACAAAATCTTGACAACTACCCTCCTTCTTCCTCACATTTCCTGCCTCTCCATGATAACACTCAAACAAACCATGACCACACTCTGCTCCCTGGATCTCATCTCAGGCCTTTCCGTACTCTCTTTGTCCCCAGAGCCTCTCCATCTCTCTACTTCCAGATCAGAAAGTGAGAGATATGTATCTGTGAGTAACAGAGGGAAATAGCCCCTGTATGAAGACACACATACACGTGATCTAGCTGCAAAAAACACTACAAATGTGCTCGGGAGCCTTCCCTCCTCCTCAGCCAATCAGATTGATGTATTCTTCCCCGTGGATCGCACACCCCTCCATTGATGGCACAGTGGAAGCTTCCAGAGCGGCTCTGATTGCAGGTCTACAACTGTAATCACACACTCCTGCACACTGTAATTCACATTCATCACAGTTTACTGCTGTAATTGTTGGTTGCATTATGTTTAACAAACTCCGCTTGCTCTGTTCCCTGAGTCTACGATATCACCATTTTCCACTGGAGCGACTCAAATCAGGATCATTTCAGTTTCATTTAATCTAATATAGCATATGTACTGTTTTCTCAGAGGACCACATAGCAGCATAATCATTTATCATCTGACAGACAGTCTCAGTGTGGAATATCAATGAAGTGCCAGGAGAAAGGGTCATTCATCTATTAAAGGTTAAATGCAGCTGTTAACACATTTTTACGTCCCAATGTGTCATTTATTTTGAGCATTTAGCAATTACAGTTGTACTTGAAGGCAAGGATACACAACAAAGTGTCCTAAGATAAGGGATCAAGGTGGACGTGATGAACAGCTGGTGCTCCTTTGGCCACCAGAGACTTGTATTTTTGAAGGCATTTTATTTTTACACCTGAAGCCAACAGTATAACCTTCGAATGTATTGAAGAAAAAAACACTTGTACTTGCACTTGTAACACAATATAAAGCATGATGAATTGTAGTTGCTATGGTTACCAGCAGATAATATAGGTGGCACACTGATTTCAGGACAGCACTTTTGACCTAAACAGTTAATAGACTTTTAACAATATATTCACAAGTGAGTATTTTACATGGTGATGGTTAATGATGACTTTGAATACATGAGGAATACGCATTTGTTTGGTTGGTTGTTAATACAAATACAACTTGACTTATGAACCCCTTGCAGGATCCAAAACCTTCACAACTTGGATTTAGTTTAGTCTGAAGTTACTGTTATAAAATGGATGAATTTTCCTGCCTCTTTGTGGCCTCTCACACCCAGTAGCACTTACTGTAAGTACAACATACACAAACCATTATGTGCATTGGACAGTGTGAGCCAAAGCTCAACTAAATTGAACTTTAAAACCAAACACCCTGACCTCCAAACGGCATGTAATAGTCTTCTGGCACTGTCGGGAGTCCGGAAGTTATGTGGGCACAACTATTTCTCCAAAGACTGGGGGAAATGTTTATTTTGAGTGTCTCTAAATTCCAGGAGTTCTGTAACTCCAATCTCCGATTCAAACATCTGCAGATTTAGGTAATTTATAGGTGATTGAGGAGGTAATTATCCTGTAACAAAAAGCAAATATTGGAGAGCAAAAACAAGAAACGGTATTATTGGTGGTTTACTATGAGGGACAATGTGGGATAAAGTAGAAACAGTTTGTTTCCAAGGTCAACACTGAACCTAAAGATCTCAGAACAATGGAAATATAGACCTCTACCATTCAATGACAATCATGTGGTAAAATCAAAAGCTCTAGAACAGCCAATGAATGGACCTTATGGCGCGATTGTTTTGGTAATTAACATTTGGATCACGGGTTCATTAAACCCATTCAACAGGATGATAATGACTACCTTTTCAGATTTAACTCTAAATCAAGCATGCAGCGGTAGATTTCGGCCATTGTTGGTGCTGCCACAGATCTCTGCAGCCTTAAACGGACAATAAAGCTTTGTCAGTCCAATCCGCAGCTTTAGATAGGGCAAACGCAACACTCAGACAAAAAGGAGAGTGACAGAGAGATGAACAGAGACACAGAGTGACGGGGCCGAGCGAGACAGGGGAGGTGAGAGAGAGCGGGAGATATAGAGAAAATACCTCCATGCTCTCAGAGCCAGCTATATATTTCCATTACAATCGCTCCGACAGCTCTCCGATATCATCCAGCACTCGGTGCATTGTCGCTGATTGGCCGCTCTAATGACACATCAACAGGCATGGCAGCACATTATGGACATGCCATTACAAATGCATGTCAAAGCTTTTCTTTCAGCAGCACATATAGGCGGATGGCGAATCCTTGTCAACACAAAACATACTTGCACCACTCATGGCATTACAGTACATTTACCTGCACACACACATTTCCATTATCTAGGTTCATTTGCATTGGAGCAAACAAACATCCATGCGAATGAGCGAGCCTTATCAGGGTCTGAAATGAAACCACTGTGGGTGAAGCGCAGAGGTATTTGTTTGAACATAATGCTGATGGACTGATATGCAGGATGAGCCTTGTCTACGTTACAGCGTCTCGTAATCCCAGCAGCTCAGCGCCTGGGGACAGCTGGGTAAATAAATAGACTGTAGACACACAAGGTGAAACTGTATCGCCCTTCTCACTCCTGTCCTTTCTTAGAAATATGGAGCCTATCCCTCTATTTCTATGTATAGTACATGGGATTTACTAAATAAAAAATCTGAGCTTAATGTTTTACAGGTGCTTTCTTGCTTTAATTCAAAAGGTTTATTGGTTTAAAAAATGTGTTTAGATGAAATGGAAAAGTATTGACAAAAGCTACAAAATACCTATCATAATAATTCATATTTTCTTATTTTAAAAAAATGGTTTGGCTTTAAATGTTTTACTGATTTGTATTTCTTTTTCCTCATAACATTTTTAGAAGTACTTTTAAAATGACTGCTGTTTCTTTCAGCCTAAAAGGATTCGGGCAACTGAATCTCCAAAACAATTCATACATAAATCTTATACAATTATAATTCATGACCTTCAGGCATAGTAATAATAACATCTAAAAATGTACCTTACTACTAGATCTGTATTCACTGATGTTTGAAGTGTAGCATTTTCATAAATTCAACTGAATACACACACTGCTGATTTGATCAATATACAGTACTCTATAAACCCCCCCACCAAAGTGTAATTTGTCATATTGCGCTCAAACCATATTTTCTCAAATTCATACCACTGCAGTGCCCTTCAGCGAGACACACAATCTGCTGCTCTGAAGATGAAATGTGAACTCTGATCTACCTTTAGGGCAGGCAACTTAAAGAAAAAACACATTTTCCATTTTCTGTCAAACACCAAAAGGGAAAAAGCTGCAAACGTTTTTCTGTGTCTTCATACTGTATGACACCTCAATTAACACGCTCACACTTAATCGTCTGTTACACATTCCACATTTATTTTACTCAACTTTAATTAGGAAGCCGACGGAGCGTGTGGGAAAACATATGACATATAGCTTTTTTTTAAATTTCATAAAAAACGGCTTTTCCCACGCTGGCTTCTTGAGTAGCTTCACACAGAGTTCACATGTTGACCGTCAGGGAACACATGGTTTCAATTTCATGTGTGGTAACAGCATGTGTGTGCAGCCTGTAGTATGTATACACACACAGGCGCAAACACACATAAACACACAGCAGGTGAGCCACATCATGACCTTTGTCTTGGTTCACACAGCCTCTGGGCTCCCAGAAGGCCGCGCTGCACCTGGAGAAAGGCCTGCTGGAAGTATTTCATCTACGCATGCTTCCACACATGTGAAGCACAGCTGGCGCACCATTCTAATCTCTCTTATTATCTCCCATGATTATTTGCTGCTGTTCTACTTTCTCCTCCTTTGGGAGCACAGGAGGGAGAGAGGAGTAGTATTACCTCTGTCCTTCTGTTTATGGAAAAAAAGAAACCAGCTTTAGTCCCTGTGCAGCACAGAGGGACATACTTGACCTAGTCAGTCACCCACACACACACATACACACAGAATAACCCTGAAATTGACTAGTACAGAGGAGGTTGTGTGCCGGTTCTCACACAAACACACACACACACACGTAAAAATAATCTTTATAATCCAGCTTTGCTCAGGGCTAATACGTCCTGGTGAAATACACAGTGGTGTAAAGTAACTAAGTAGATTTACTCAAGTACTGTACTTAACTTTGAGGGACTTCTACTTGACATGAGTATTTAAATGTGTTGCTACTTTGTGCTTCTACCCCACTACGATACAGAGTTAAATAGTGTACTTTTACTCAAATACATTAATTTAGAACCTTTGTTACTTGGCAGATTTGGATGCACATTCAAACTAGCAGCACCTTTACCAGCTTTGATAACACTTTAATGCATCAATCATTATAAAACATATCATCTATATTATTCTGGAATGGACCTGCTTCATGAGTTCTTTAACTTTTGGTACTTTACGTTTATTTGATGCCAATACCTTTGTACTTTTACTTGAGTAACATTTTGATTACAGGACTTTTACTTGTAACAGAGTATTCCTACACTCTGGTACTTCTATTTTTATGCAAGTACAACATCTTGGTACTTTTTCACCTCTGCAAATACATCACCATAAGTCAGCCAACCTACTCTGTCTCGATGCACGTCCTTCTAAGTGTTGCTGGTTGGAATACGGGGGTCCGGAAGTTTCTAAACATGGGTCTGAGGGTTAGGGTTATGAAGTCATGAAGTATTCTTTTTTAAGCAGGAGAAAACCACACTAATGTTATTCTATTCTATAATAAAAGCTTCCAGCAAAATCAATGTTATCCTGTACAGGCCTTTTGCAATCCAAGAAATATTTGTTGCCAGTTATCTTACGATACAGTGAATCTGAGCGAGAGAAAGAGAGATCACAACAAACAACGCCTCCAAACATGCAATTGGCCCTGCAAGTCGAGCGCGAGCCTCAAGTAAACAAGCAATCTTTCACATCCATCCCTGCCTCACTGACTCTCACACATACAAACACAAACATAAACACACAGTGTGTTATGATCTTCCCCAGTCAGACTGCCGCCCCCTCCGCGCGCGCGCACACACACACACACACACACACACACACACCACACACACACACACACACACACCACACACACACACTACACACACACACAACACACACACACACACACACACACACACACACACACACACACACACACACACACACACACACACACACACACACACACACACACACACACACCACACACACACACACACACACACACACACCACACACAACACACCACACACACACACTACACACACACACACACACACACACACACACACACACACACACACACACACACACACACACACACACACACACATAAACAAAAACAGCTGTGAATGGGGAACTACTGGGACCAATTAGGTAGTAAACAGTGGGATGGAACTGGTTTACCGCCAACTAATGACATCCACTAACCTCCAATAATCCTCTATTGGCTGCTTCGTAAAAGCGGCCCACCTACACACTTCCCCTACTTCTCTTTCCGTCAATTTCTCCTTACGCTCTCAAGACCTTTCCCACTCATTTCTGCTCCTTCCTGTGTCCTTTTCTAGACACTCTTTGCCCCCTTCTGTTCAAAAGGTGAGCAGGAATGCTGTGTTTCTCTCGCTAGTGGAAGTAAAGAGCTGATATTAAGACAAACAGCTTGCCCCTCTGGAGTCAACTGATAAAACCTAGCAGCAAACACACACTCCACCTCTGACACGAGTAATGGTGTGTGTGGGCAGAGAAATATGGTTGCGAATGGGCTAATGTGCAGCCGATGGCTTGCTGGATGATGTGTGTGAGCGTGTGTGGGGACTCAGTATATCAGCCTGACTAATGTATGCAGGCGCTGCTCTCTACAGCAGACAAGACAGAGAGCGGGGAAATATGGAGCTTAGGCATCGTAAACACACCAACATGCTATAAATCGTACACTCAGATGTATGCCTGCAAGACGAGAACAACTGTATCCACCCACCGTCAACGCGCAACTGCAATACTACTGTACAAGTATGCATCAAATCGCAGTATACAAATTAGAGGAACTCAAATTCAAGATTTGTAACTCAATTGGTTAATGGGTGCTGTATATTGTGTATTATTACTTTGTGAATAATAACTGAATGTACATGCTTTGTATCACTTGCTTTTGTGGGAAAAACTCAGAAAATCAATGAAGATATTTACAACAAATGTCTGCTTAAAGGTGCGGTAGGTAATTTTGGAGAAACTGGCTCGAGATCGCTAGAATTTGAAAATACACAACTGGAGAAAATCTGCCACTTCCTTACAGAGCCCCTCCTCCAACACACACGAACGCGCACATGACCAATGAGGGCACGAGATAAGTTTGTGCACAGATGGAAGGCTGACAGGCAGGTAGGCCATCCAGTTATTTTAGCCGGGCCAGCTAAAATGATTGGTCGTGCTTTTTACAGTACTACGGCTTCCACAGATGACATTTTTTTATGGATTTTTTGTCAAAGCACTTAAGATATTCATTGCTATCGGGATGTTAAGAGCATTCCATGGAATATAACAAAAAGTGTATCTCGAGCCGGTTTCTCAAACTTACCTACCCCACCTTTAAGGCATAAAAATAAACACTGCACCCTTAGAGCGAGTCACGCTGTGTGTTGCTGTTTCTGCGAGCAATAGTGTGAAAGACAGCAGAGGCCTGATAAACTCACCGTGTTAATTACACAGAAACTGATAACTAGATAAAACCAGTCATTTCCCGTTTGTTGATAAACGAGGCTCCAAGTGAGACGTGTGATACAGAGTGAGATACAGGGGAAGCAGAGCAGGGTAATTTCGATGATTTGAAAGTGAGGTGTTGATGAGAATTGTTTACATTTATTTTCCCCTTTCATTTCACAGATGCAAATGAATACAAGCTAACTTTACTTTATTTTAAACTTGTGATGTGTGCCATTTTGTACAGCACTTTGAGCTGCACGTGCTGTATGAAAAGTGCTATATAAATAAAGCTTTATAAATGTAAGCCTTAGCAGAGGAGAGTGTAATATCATCAGAATATGAGTGTTCAGATGAATACTATTATTTTCTCTTTTCTATCAAATGCACACACAAGATAATATGTCATATTTATTGGTTTCATTGTTAATCAATTTACCAAAACTGCGATGCAGATGTAGTTTGTATCTTTGCACAATGTTGTAAGTAATATATTGTCTTTGCTGAGTTTTTATGTGCACTGCACACCACAGCGAGTAACATCTGTCTCCCTTTGAACTTTCTTTGAGTGCAAAACTGACTTAAACTTAGTCTTGCCTCCTAGACATACTGTACAAAGCATTAGGGTTTAAAAAATTATTAAATACCGCAAGAAAACACTACAACACAGAGAGACTTCTATGTTTCATGAACAAAGAGCACACTTTAACACACTGAGGTCAGCATCCATGCACATTTTGTTCTCTACCAGCAGCTTCCTCCCCGTCCGTGTCCACGCCGCCTGCACAGCAGCCCACTCAGCTCGACGTGGAAAATGACCTGACGCGTTCACTTGCTGACAAACCTCCTCATTTGAGGGGCAAGGGACACCATTTATCACGGCAAACAATTAGTCTCTAACAACTCTCCGAGGGAAACGATTTGGCTAATGGTGACAGAGGAAAATGTGCTTATTATGCAGAGTAAATAACGCTCCAGTAACCTGAGGGGTCCATTACTGTGTGCACCACCAGCAGGGGCAGGAATATAGACAAATATATCTACACTTCCTGTGTGCCTCAAGCTCATCTGACCCTGTCGTGTTCGGTTCAAATCTGACCAATTTACTACTTTCATCAATCATAAATATAGTGTTTTACATCTGACTGCCTCAAGGACTTATGATATCCTCCACAGTAGGCATTTGAACATATAACATTGCTGATCACCAGTTTTATTGAATTTTGAGTGGTTAAATCAACTATGTAACACCAACAGTATAAAATTACCTCCATAGGAAATGAATTGGTAACCCTAGATTATGTTCTTCCATCAGATAGTACACAGCCAAATCGACAAATGTTAATTTTGGAGTACATATTGAATTTGGAGGACCAGTATACATGAGACCTTGTATACAACTTAAAAGGGTGTTAAATCAAATGTGGTGACGATTAATAGTTGTTGTGTTAATGTAGGAGCAGTTAAAACCGAACCCCATACAGGAGGGTTAAAATGACTGAGCCGTGACATCATCAACATGCTGCGAGCAGAGATGGACAGGAAAAGAGTGAGGGAGGAGGAGAAGGTCATTTGCTGATGAGGGATGACAGCAGTGGCAGGCTGCCCCCCCCCCGGCTGTCAGAGAGAGATCAGCAGGAACTGTGAAGGATGGCCTCTGTTGGACAGGAGCCATAAAGAGAGGCAGGCTGGTTCAAATGCCCCGGGAAATACCAGTGATGAACTCAACTTTAATTCAGCTGATCAGACCTCTCTTGTTCATGAACAGTTACAGCACACAGGGAAAGTGTTTTGGCATTTATCAAACAAGTCAGGGCTTCTTACACTTCCAACTAATCATATGGCTTCTCTGAGCTAAAGAAATCCAGAGTGTTAATGATGCTCCTCTCAGTGCAGTGAACTCACAGAGATATCAGAGGTCAGGGCTGGAGGCATTTAGAGCTGGATACAGAAACTGCTGACCCGAAACCACCCTAATAAAGGGATTACAGCAACACTGGCAGCAGCATGATGCTCTATTAAATAACTGCAATCAAAAAAGCCGCAATATAGCTTAATAATAATATCCTGCGAACACATAAAGTCAGAGGAACTAATTTGTTTATACACTTCTCAGACTAATTAATTAAAAAAGGCCTGTAGACAAAAGAAAACACTTTTCTAACCAATTTAATGATGTAATGTGTGGTATTATGGGCATGTGTTGGACTAAAGAAAGGACTGATCAAATATAGGATGAATAACCATTTTCTCACGTCAGTATTAAAGATGGAGCTTTTTGAGAGGATGAGGATGCTGTTGGGGGTTTACCTGTTGGTTGACGCGGGCACTGCGAGGGTCCGTGGTGGATGAGGATGCGGACGATGTCCACGTCCCCCCGCCAGGCGGCCAGGTGCAGCGGGAAGCATCCTTTACTGTCAGAGAGGTTTGCAGCCGCCCCAAACTGCAGCAGCTTCAGCACCACCTCCCTGAGAGAGGCAGGACAACACATCAGCACAGTGGGAGATACATGGTGTAGGGTCCCCTTTTCCTTTGAAAACAGCTAATCAAACATATTTAACACCTTTTTAAACATTACATAAATTAACTAGGACGAGCAACACAGAAGGAACATTAGTTCGCACGGACTACTTTAGAGCAGATTTCTGTATAATAATTAGTCAGTATGGAGGTGTCAGGTTTTGCTGACTTGTGTTGACTTTTGATGATGTTTTTGGTTTCGTGTTACTGTAAGTAACTGGTTGTAAGCAGCTGAGACTGACAGACCATCTATTGTTTGGTAATCTCCTCCTTTCTGCCATGGGCTACAAAAAAAAATGCTTAAAGTGTACATGTTTTTTGGATAATAATTGCCATGAGTGGAGTAAAATAATAAATAAAATATATATTCAAATTGGTTGCGTTTCCTCTTATATTCAGTGCTAATCTCTACAGATATTCATTTTCTCCTGGTGAAAAACAGTTCACACTGTTTTACAATGTGTTTTTTTTTTATACATGAAATGTTTGCTTAGCTGGGCCTAACATTAAAAATAAGACTTTTGGTAAATGCTCCATGATTTATCATCAATATCCTCTATACTTCACATATTTCAATCCGAGCTTCATTGTTTATTTGAAGTGTAACACCTTTAACAAGAACAACGATGAGGAGGGTGATCTATTCTTCATTAACACTGGATAAAAGTCTGTACTAGGATGGGTTAAAAGCAGAGAACACATGTCACTGTGTGTGCTGTGTGCTCTGCATGTGTGACCATTAAAGAGGGGTTCATCCCTCCCAATATTATTATTATTATTATATATTATGAACACATAATTTTGCACTTTACAAATACATGCAAAAGACAACATCAAGTGAGTTGGCTGTATTTGATCAAATAAAAAATGGAATGATGTATGTGAACATTTGCACTCAAGGCTGAAGCACAGAGTATGAGTGTTTTAGTTTGTGCTAGACAATTTTAGCTGCCCTTGTTAATGCCAGTGTCCCGTTTTTACTTTTTTCTTTTGACTGAATAGCTAGATCTGCATTCTTAGTGATGTGATGCTGTCAGCAACAGTTGGCACTATTTAAAGCAGCTAGTCCTGAACCAGGCTCAGGTCATGAAGGGATTCACAATGTTAGGAATGAATTAGCACTATAGCAGCCTATAGAGGAAGCAGTGGAGGCACAGTTCCACTGGAAATGATTATCAATAATTTAGAGAAGACAAACACATGTTCCCCTCTAATAAAGTAATCAGAGCTATTACACAAATACATTGAGCGGTAGTGCCTGGGCTTTGCTAGAATTAATACTGTTTGGTATCAGGAAGTCTCCAGCTGAAGTTTGTCCCTGCTCTCTGAAGAGGAAAGGTGAAGTGCTTCATTTGCATTAGAAATGTCAGGGGGGGGGGGGGGGGCGGAGGGAGTAAGGGCAGAGGCTCTCCCAGGAGCCGGCGTGAGAACAGGCCCCTGATACTTAATGAACTGCTTCTTAATTATTAATGTATCGTATATTTATAGTATTCACTCAGGTTTAAGTGGCAGTTGTAGAGCAAAATCCCACTGGGGGGATCTCAGGGTCGAATAAGAGAATATTCAACTTCTTGCCGATTGGATTAAGCTTGCTTACTTCACCAAAAGACTTTTAAAAAACTCAACATGATCTAAGAACAACAGCCTGAATAACACATCTCTGAATGCACTGCTGCGCCAGGTTTCTTCGGTCTATATCTTAATTGCTAGTTCTCTTTGCTTTCCCAACTAAACGTTAAATCATTCCTCTGGAGCTTTGTGTTGGCGGCCTAATTTCCACTGTGAGGCTGCAGTCTTCTCTCTCTCCCCACTCTCCTCCCCGGTTGATCCCAAGGAGGAAATCCACATAATTGCCCCCAAAACACAGCACTAATCCTTCAGTTCCGCAGAGCTGGGAGAGTGGTCAGGGTTGCAGATAATCCACACTGTGGAACGGATTTCCCAGCAGCCAGGTGAGGAGAGGAGGCTGCACTAAAGCTCTTTGCAGATGCATTGTGTATGCTATTTTTGGCATATTAATATACATATATTATTATTACTACTGGCTTCTACTTCTTAAGTATGGTCCCTGGTAGACCCCTATACATATAACAACAAAGACTACTATAACACCCCTTGTTATGCAATACTAATTATGTTCAATATATGCAATATATATATGCCATTAATAGCTGTGCACTACCTGGCTGCCATATCACTCAGAACTGTTACAGTTTGTTTGTATTATTCTTGGTTAATATTACATTTAGTTTGGCTGTTTTCTTCCTGTAACAAATGCACATTTCTGATTCTGAAGTATTCCATTCCAACAAGAATCTGTTATGTAAATATACACTTTTATTTTATTTACTACTGCTCTACCCGCTACAACACTTAATTCCACAATGTTACCCTTGTTTTATTTTATACATTCTGCTAACTTACAGTACTTATTATCCCTGAATGTGTATATCTGTACATGTTTTTTTTATACTATGTGCATACCTTTGTATCTAATAGTGTGTTATTTTTGTTATTAGTCTATCTATACATGTTGTAACAATGTAATTGCCCATCTGTGGGACGGATAAAGGAATTATAATTCGTCTGATTTCATTTGGAGAGTAGAGGTATGTCATGGCCTTTGTGAAAACAGACTGATTGTTTATTTATCAAATGACAACACTTCTAGTTATTTGAGGTTCAGGATTAAGGACTTAACACATATCACATCAGGCACATACGTATTGAAACACATATACATCATCACTTTTTTTTTAACTGTGCAGCACTTTGATTTATATATAATTTCTGTTAGAATAAAGAATAATTATGTTATATGCAGTCTTACCTGTGTCCATTTAGTGAGGCGTGATGTAAGGGTGTGTATCCTGTGCTGTCTGTGCAGTTGACATTCAGGCCCTTCCACATGCTGCAGAGAAAACAAACACACATCAGAATTAAACCCTAAAAAGTGAGACTGCTTGATACTCTGTGTTGCTTATGAGACATTGACACGCACTTTGGAACTTCTTCTTGGTCAGAAAACATGAGACGGACAGTTAAAAATGTTTATTCATCAACTTGTTTGAGCTTCTATCTGCTGCACCTGCTCTGCTTCAGACCCAGGAAGTGTCAAACCACACCAGCCAATTAGGAGTCACTTCATCGTGGAATGTGCCAAGTGTTGGATAGGTAGAGGGGTGGTGTAACAAAATGCTGTTCCTAACACTATCTACCATTTTCTACAGTTTATTGATATTTGTGTAGTGGTAAAGTCATCAATCAAAACACATATGCATTTTTGCTGTGAGTTACAATGGATACCAATGGGTTTTGAGCTTTTTCAAGAAGATTAAGAATGCCAGGAATGCTTTCTCCATACCGAGTTATTTACTTGTTTTCCATTCATCTGTTTAAGCAAGTTTTGGTTGTGTTTCTCAAGTCAAAAAAGAACAATTTTGACGTGTTTGGATCTGATGGCAAAAAGTATAATTTTTAATACAGCCAGAAGTCTTATTTAATCATACTGGCAAAAAGGTGAGTGAGGTTGAATGTTGGATTTTGAAAAAAGGCTGATCATGCAAATAAAACCACCCAACACAGAATCTCATAAAAAAAAAACAGCTATGCATATATTCACAACCACAATACTCACATATAGTAACACACACTATTACACATATAGAGCCCAGGGTTTTCCCAGAGCTATAATTATATGACCTCTCTTTTTCACATGAACTCCTCCAAACAGAGTCAGAGAAAAGTACTAATTAGTGAATTCCAGTAAGAGCAGATCAGGGAAACGCAGAATCAACTGGAGAGGCAACTGTATTAGCTTTGACCTTAAATTAAAGAAGAAATTATCTGTGGCTGGAGAATATAGATTTCTTTTTTTTTATTTGCATTGCATTTTTCCATTTAAGTGCTCTCCTAAATTGAAATGCACTGTACTCATACATTTGAATTTCTACAGTATACATGTGCTCACAGTGTGTATCTATTCACAACACTCACCTCTAACTCTCCTTTTTTAATATTAAAAATGTTGTGTTTTCTGTAATTTTTTCCATTTGAGGGTCTGCTGCTGCAAACAGTTTAACATTGTGGAGGCAGCAGAACATTCACCGGGTTTGACAGACATCAACACAATGGTGAAGTCAGTGCAAACACACAAAACTAAGCTTGAATTAAATGAGGTTATTAAGAGCTGGCTGCACACATTGAGAACACAGTGTACTTCGATCAATAGAGCAAATCTGCCGGAGATAAGGATGTCAACCATTTTATTTGTGCTGAATAAAATGCCTTAAATAAACCAGACCTGACCCAAAAGCTGCATTTTAACACTAAAGTACAATTAAACCTTACACCACAAGTGCATATGTAGAACTGAAACTGTCTGTTTAACCCACAGATAAAGCTAAAAACACAACTCAATAAAGGAAATACATCTTGTACACGTGTGTTAACACACACAGAGGTCAGAGGGCAGGAGACCACAGACAGAGAGACACAGCACAGGTTTGTTTCTATTGGCTGATCGTTTGTTTTGGTGTGTGTGAGTTCATATTGATCACAGTGCTCTGCTGAGCCGTTTCAGCGCTGACCTACAGAACCACGAGTAGGATGTGTTGTTAAAAAGAGCAGACTGCCAGAGGGTGAGAGGAGAGGGAGACAACCCACTGCAGGAGGCAACAGAGTGATGGAGGCAGACACAGAGGACAACATGGAGGGGATTTAACTCAACGGGCAACTGTTTGGACAGATATCATTTGCTCAACATCCACCAAAAAAAAGTAAATTGTTGGACGATACATTTCAGTCCTTTCACTGTCATTGCTCGTCAAAATATTCCATAATCATCTGATTGTGATTATTTGAGTTGACTGCCATCATTTTTGCAATATTGTGTTACATAATCAAAGGAATGTTAAAGACAACCTAACACTGTCAAACATAAACACAAGGTCTCAAACATCAGGAAACAAAAAACGATGGCAAAAAGAGCCTGACCGTGTAGATATTATTCAGTTTTAGCTCATTTTAGACCATTATTCTTGCTCGAGGAGGAAAGATAAGGACATGAGGTTGTGATAAGGGGTCCCTGGATTTAAAGAAGAGAGTCTCCCTGTGGGAGCAGCGGTGACAGCTCTGGGAAAAGTTTGGCTGGAGTTGTTGCTTCAAGGTTTGCTAATTGGATAATTCACAATAAAATGTCTGAATGGAAACACGGTGCCATGTGAGGAGTGTGGGTCCTTTCAGAAATAAGTGGGCCCAATGACCGTTTAGGAACACGCTTTTTAAAATATATCTGTGTGCAGCAGAGAGAGGAGAAACACTTTTTCAACAAGTTCTTGGAGATGTATTGACATTATGACATCAAACAAAGCATCACTGTGACATTCATCAAACCAAATAAGGGCATTGAATCGCAAGTCGCAGTTATTTAGCCAACAATTCAATTGTAAATATGTACTTTGTATAAAAGGAATGAGACAAACAGTGCATCACAAACAGAGGTTTTGTCAACATATGGTATTCTTACAGTGTATAGCCTTAAAGGGGACCTATCATGCCAAAATGCACTTTTGTACGTCTTTTTATACATGAATATGTGTCCCCGGTGTTCCAGGGAACTCACCATGTGTCAGAAAACACAACCCTCTCTATTTTCCTCCATACCCAAATCTCTAAAAAAGGGGCTGCAACGGATCTGATAAAAACTGATCCAGATTTGAACACTGTCCTGACGTCAGGACAGTGGCGCTACGGCTATTGGGCCAACTCCACCAATCAGGAGGAGACAGCCACAGCCATTGCCGTTCGAAAGCGCTGGAGACGCTGTAGTACATATGCCAGGCCTGTAGATGGTGCTGTTCTCACAGAATCAGCCCTTGCAAAAACAGAGCTAAAAAATGTCAAATTTAGCAAAATGAGGCATGGCTAAAATGCATGATCAGTTTGGTATTTTGAAAAAAAAAAGTATAAATATGCCTTATATAGGTATGGTCCTACACTATATTATTCAAATATAGCATGATAGGTCCACTTTAAATAACAGTTGTCTTTTTATTACACATTTCCACCTTAAATCAGGCTCTAAACTGCCACATCTAGATTTCATCGAAATGTTCCAATTTCAGTCAGTGTTTCAATACCTCATCAATCACATAAAACTACTTTGATAGAAACACAGTTAATGTTCGATGAACCCCCGTAAGATGCTTTCTATATCGGATAGCTGTTCACCGAACAAACCTGACACACAACACACACACACACACACAGACACAGACACAGACACAGACACGACACAGACACAGACACAGACACCAAACACACACACACACACACACACACACACACACACCACACACACACACACACCACACACACACACCACACACACACACACACACCACACACACACACACACACACCACACACCACACACACCACACACACACTTACCTTCAAACACCCAATCTGTTCAGCAATTCATTAAAAAGGTGCTGCACAAAGAGTCTTTCACATTAGTAGTGCTCTGCACAATCCACCCTCCCACACACCAACAAACACACCGTATTAATGCACAAACACAGCAGTCACAACACGAGCCACACAACCTTCGTAAAAAAAACCTGAACATACAAATATCTGTGGTCACTTTGTGAGAGTGTGTAAACCTTGTTAGAGTGTGTTTGCCTCACTGTGAGCTGAACAAGGTGTTGTGTTTGTCTTCCACTGTCACCTATGTGTTTCCAGTGACAACAAACACTTGCTTTACTTATTTCAAATAACAACCAGAGCAAGATTTATCAAGAATTTATCTCCAGTAACCATTATTTTATAATCTCACTGTAACACGGAATCAAATGACTGGAAGTCATTTTGGACGGGGTTGCTAGTTAAGGACAGAAATTAAGATTATGCATCCTTAAACACGTTTAAGCCATTGCTTTTGGGAGATTTACTGCCCATTCATTCTAAACTCCCTCTACAGCAGCATGGGAAACTAATTTGAACCCAGTGTTTGTACCTGCAGCCCACCTACAACCTGTGGATGCACAAAGTTAGCAATTAGCCAGAAGAGAGCATCAAGCTAGCAGCTAGCGACTAAGCTAATTTTCTCAGGAGTTGGTGAAAATGAGAAAAAAATAAACTGGATTTACAGTTTATGTTACTTAATCTAGCTGGCAGTGTAAAACATGCATCTGTATGCTTTGTATACATTAATTTAAGGTGTTTAAGTGTATTTACCATAGGTGTAATATAAAACCCCAGCTCTTCGACAATAATAACAAATTGGATCATCATCTTCCTCTTAACAAATTTGTTGTGGTGGATATTACATTTATATGCACTGCTGAACAGGGAAACTGCACAAAAAGTATATCTATTGAGTCCACTGCAGCTTTAAACTACCAAAAGATACAAAGACAGAGAGACTGGGAACATATAAACCACATTTTGGTTAATGTCCGACTACATCTTTGGTGAATCACTGCCTACGGAGCTTTCTTATCACTGTTCCTTTCTGCTCTGCCATGTCCCACCTCTGAATCCCCTCACTCGGTTCAGTGCCATCACCCTTCTCCATTGTTTTCTTTGCTTTCAGTAACAGCGTTAAGCCAGCCAGCAGAGTTTAAATAGAATTAGTGGGCAACTTGAGATTAGATAATGGAGGAGAGGTGATGCAGCAGGAATGCCGACTCTTGCTGGATTAGCAAAAATATGCAGGCAACGTCCTACCTAATTAACCTCAGGAGCTTCAGCTAAGCAGGGTAGAAAAGCTGTATTTGTGTATGGTCACATTTACATTCAGATTCAGTTCTGTGCTTTTCTCAGCCTCTCTCTCAAGTGTTATTCTGCATCAAAGATGTCTGACTCAAGCTTTCTGAGCAGGTTTCTGTCCTCCTCTGTCTCCTACTCGCCCTGTTTCTTGCTGAGGAATCTTTTTTTATTAAAGCACTAAAAAGGTAAATGGGTCAAATGTTATGAATGGCCTCCCAGCGGGCAGAGCGATGCTGCCCTCTGTTTGAACCCTTCTTCAGTTACAGCACGGCACTTTCTCCTCGCCTTTACATCATATTACTACAGCCCTGCACTGACAGGATATCATAGCAGAAAAACCACTGTAACACCTAAAGACTTCATGGTGTACTGCTAAAGAGTACTTTGGAGTTAGCATTTTCAGTCTTATTCCAAATATATTGGATATGTATGAAAGGTTTGATAGGAATAGGTTTCTATAAAAGGTAGTTTACACTGTATGTCATTTGGGGATGTACAAACAGGAAATTGGTTTGACGTTTACTGAAGATAAACTAGAAGAAGTTGAGATTCATGCTTGATAAATGTCAGAGGAAATAGGTTTTCTACCTAAGTTCTATATATCCCATTCCAAAAACATTACCTCAAGCAATTTAGAAAAAGCTCAAATTGCTCCCTCAGTCTTTAGAAGTGAAATCTCTTGTCAGCCGCCTTGAAAGAGGACCTGTAATGTCTTTCAGGTAGTGGAAATCACTCATTTTGGATGCAAATTCAGCGTGTCAGAATGAAAGCCTCCATTGCTGGTTCTCATGGATATTAAAGCTGGCATCACGTTGCAGGAAAGTTCAGGCGACATCAAAGAAGAGCATTGTCTTCAAAGGAAAAAGAGCAGAGGAAATTGGGGAGACCTTTGTAGTCATGGATTTTTCAAAGGGAAAACTTTTTTAATGGGGAGGAAAGTTAAGTTAATGGAATCCAAAAACCTGTTGAAATTCACTCCTTAAAGAAAACTAGAAGGGCATTCGGAGAGTGCATACCTCCTCAAAGGCCATTTCCTCATTCAGATTTCACACCAAAATTGTTCTTCCTTGGCCAATGCTACTCCCTTCCACCAAGTTTAATAAAAATACACGAAAGCATAACCTGCTTAGTGATGGTAAATGGCAAGGCCAGCTCAACAACACCAATAATTTCTCGAGAATTCAAAAAGGGAACCAATATGAGGAGAGGTGCATACGCTATCAGAGAAGATAACACCAGACAGGAAGTGGACTTGCTTCATATCCTGTTTTGAGCAAGAAGCAGAAGAGATACCTGTTGATAACCAAGAGTGTTGCAACAGACCAATAACTGTAGGACTCAGCAAACACACGCACACACACACATTTTATTAGAGCTGGCCTTTTATACTTAAACTGTGACTCACAGAATGACAGTTCTTGAAGCTTTAGAACATGAATATTTTCCTTTGCGTTCTAATGTGTGATCATATCAACCACAGAGAGACAAATATAGTGGAAGGTGTGTGAATGAACCCTCAAAAGACCAAATACATTTCTGCAGACAGACGTGAGAACCCACCCCTTTTTCATTCCTCTCTTTCACTTTTCCCCCTTGTTTCTCAGCTTTTATTTTGCTTCTTTGGTACAAGTATAATCCGCAAACAAATGTGCACAGATATGAAGGTGTTACGTGCCGCAGTTGGTGCATTTGTGTGTGTCTATCTCTCTCCCTGATTGTCTCCAGGTGCAGCCTCTCCCCCAGGTGCTCCCAATCCCCAATCAGGGCCTCCATATAGGACCTGAGGAAGGCTGCAGTCGCTCTCTCCTTCTCCTCTGGCTGCAGCATGTCTCTGTCTCTGTGTGAGGCCTGTGTTCTTGTGAAGTGTTAGGAGATGTGCTCCAGTTTGTTCGTGTATTGTTTTATTTTGGTTTGCTTTGCAAGTTGGCTAGTGAGCCCTTTTTCTTTATCCATTAAAACCTCAATTTGTGGCTTTATATCTCAGTTTCCTCTCCTTTTTTCTCTCTCCTGGTTATTTCATATGTTGTTACTTCCCTCTGGTTCCCCTAGCCCAGTAGGGAACGTAACAGAAGGAAAAATGAACGGCAAAACAGAGTAGAGGGAAGGCAACGTCTTCAGAGACTGCAGACACAATTGAGTTTGTGTGCCCATGTATTATGTAGTACTGTATGATAAACCAGCAACTTAAAAGGATGCTCAAGCTATAGATTTGCCTTAGGCACGCACACACACACACGGTCTGGGCTAGAGCCTGTCATATATACTTTTTGAAGGCCAATATTTGGTATGATCAAAAATACATCACTTCTTACAGGCATTCTGAAGGGGATCTGACCGTACTATATCTGTAAGAAGCCAAAATGAGCTGATAATATTGTGTCAATAATATATATGTCAATATATCAATTGTATATTGTTCTGCTATCGTGAGGAGAGTCTACATAGAGTTCCTGAACAGAATCAGCTACCCCCACTAAGGCATTCTGGGAAACACTGCAGTGCATCAGCTTTACACCAAAACACATTATACAGCCTGAGGAATCCCCAGGTTACGATGTGACCTGCGACACCACAGAATCTCATTTTCACTTACTCCCACGACATCTTGAATCATGAAATCCCATTCACACCTGTCCACAACTCAAGTGTCTCCATCTTACTTTCCTCACAGATGTGTCACTCTCTTCTGTTTTCTTTCTGAACCAAATATAGAGGCGAGTAAATCCAGTGCAGTATGGCTGATATACGTAGTTAAAGGGGGGGGAAATATCAAACTAAGTCCCAGTAAGTGAACATAAATATAGTCTTCTGAGTTTGTGACCATAAAATCAGTTGCTATTTCCACAGTATATTTGAAAATGTACAAAAGACATGAATATTTAAATATATCAATGAACATTTGAGACATTCAAACTGTAGGACAAAGTGTTGTTTACTGTATGATCTCTCTCACTTTATCAGCTTCTAGCAAATCCCTAATTAGCTGAACTCATACTTGCAAATTGGCTCATGTGTTTTTGCATATTTAGCAAAATAACAGCTTTCTTCTACAAACCTCCTCGTTAGCAATTTTGTTCATTTGAATACTCTGTGGTATACAAAAAACAACCCAAATCAGACAGTCCTTCCAGGGAACAAGCGATAAAATACAACTTCAATTCTTAGTAAAGCATTATTTGTGAAATAAGCTGCGGAAAACTGAAGTATCGACTCAGTCAGTGACTAATGCCCTCAAGAGGACAAACATCAGTGGATAAGTTCAGAAGGTCAAGAGGCCACCACTCCATCACAGGAAGTCATTTATCTTTGGGTCAAACTGACCTCTGCTGCATCAGTGAACACCAACGCCTGCTGTCAGGGGCAGTGGGTCACACACACATATATACACACACACATGTTTAATGACTGACCCCACTCTTTACACACACTAGCCAATAATTAAAACAAGACACCAGTAATCGATAGCTGCACTACTCCCCCGCTGGGAGTTTATTGATGAAGTTTGAATTGTGATCGTTTGGTTGTCCTGAGGGTGAGTGCATTGGGAAATCACCAAGAGATAGGAGGCATTGTTTGAACAAAATCTGATAATGTACTTGTTCATACACATTTTCCTGCAATTTCACATTCTTTTGTAAGTGTATTTTGAATTCAAGATGTTCTTCCACATACAAAGTAGGATGTATAAGTGGTGTTGAGATCGTTTTTAGGTTCATGGGTGTGGGATCTGTTTCCAGCTCAGTGAATGACTGGAATATCTGCATTCATAAATGGGTTCCCTCCTCACACTGTCGCATAGAGAGGACTAATGCCTGCATTTGCATTAGACTCATGTAATACTGCATGCTGGGCAACAGTTAGATTATTGTCACATGCACAATAGCTACAGTGTAGATATGTCGATGAAAAACTTAAGTCCCAGGCTCCTTTAACAATGCAACATAAATATATACGAGACATAAAACTATACAAATAGTGCAAAAAGAAACAGAATACTGTGCAAGAGAGTGTGGCAAGTGACACATTTACAAGTAATTGTTTAGCAAACTGTATTACATTTCAAATATAATTATGAATGTAAAATGAAATACTGTAAAGTCATAAAATACAGTTTATTGTAATAATAAATACAGATACTTTACTGAGGCATTCACTTGCTCACTATATGCTGTAAAATATATCGGGTAGACAATATGCTGTGCTCTTGATTATTACATTTGAGAATCAACCATAATAACATAATAAAGATGTCCACTAGCTCTGTGGGAAACACTGTACACATAAAGAACCCAACTGCCCCTGACCTTTGACCTCTGTCATACACTGATCGCTCACTCTGTCAGGATGAAAAGGCGATGGGGGTTCAGAGGAAGGAAGAGAGATGGCAGCAAAGGAGGAAGATGGAAAGAAAACATATATCTAATTTATTATCTTAAGGGCGTCAAAGAAAAGAAAATAAGAATCAGTTAAGAGCGTGAGACGGCCAGATAACAGCAGCATCTGAAGACAGCTGAATAAAGTGTCTACATAAGCAGATCCAGCTCCATCAGAGCAGTCGGTCTTAACTCTTAAACAATCTGGAGGTCTGTCTCTCAGGCTCAGCCCACCTCCTTAAATAGAGATGGAAACATGGCTCCTCTGTCCTGAGCTCACTGTGCACCAGCCCATCTGAATATCACATCAGACAGATTCATATCAGCACAAAAGTTTGCAGACTTTAATAAGTGACACTAAAAAAAAAAAGAGTCCTGATATTATCCCCATAACGTGAATAAATGCTTGTTTTCCACCGTCATCATAATAAGTCAACATATACAGTAGTAGGAGCTGCTTTCTATGTCACTGTAGCAACATATACATACCCAAGACACATGCAAAAGATTATGCTTGCATTGAAAACAAAAATATATATGTGTATTAAGGCTGTACTCGCCTGATAAATGGACCATTAGTAGCTTATTTCACATATTTATTAGCAGACTGGGTTAAACAGGAAATGTTGTTACAAAGGTACAAAAAACATTGCATTTTGCACTTGTCCGAGCAACTCAAGAGCCGTAAAAAATGTGTGAAACCTCAACTAAAGAGCTGGCTGTTTACACAAAGGAGAGGAGAGGAAAACAAAGGTTGTAAAAATGTAAAGAATGAAATATGTATAGCATGATAAGCCCCCTTGATGACACCAGATTTGGTAACGCTTTGAAAAAAAATGTGCATATATGTTGATAACTTTTTCTTACAATGAGTTGTTATGAAGCGTCAAAACTACTTCTAGCTAAATATAAAACTTTTTATTTTCTTTCAATTAATGTACCAGCTCTTTAATTTGATATGGTCACTTTTGAAAATAAAGTATATATACTGCTACTTTTTTACCATGGTGTACTTACTGCTATTCATTTCTTTTACTTCTTATGTTTTTTATTATTAATAACATGTCCATACTTAGTTCTTTTTTAATATGTAAGTCTATTGTCTTTACTTTATCAGCGCTATACTTTTGCTGTCGTAATAATGTAAATGTCACTGTGGCAGGACAATTAAAGGACTTCTGATTCTGACTTGCTTCTTTAGGTGCAGGACTTGTACACTGCAGTAAAAACAAGGCTATAGTGAGTCAAATGTGACAAGATAATAAAGTATCCTGAATTGTCCTGGGGTCCAGGGGGATAGAAGACAAAACAAGACTGGAGGACACAACAAGAGAGACAAAGTTTCCTCCGCTCTCTTTAATCAAACTGAGGAGAGCGGAGGTGAAGAACTGGCCACTGTCTGCTTCACCGATGCCACTATTGATTTAGACTGCAGCCTTTCCAATCAGTCACAATCTGCAGAGCTACAAACAATCTGTCCGAGTGTGTGTATGAACTGTATGTGTGTGTGCCCGAGGCTATTCTCCTCGGAGTAAGTAAGTGACAGAAAGCCTTAGATCTCCACTTAACAACAGCCAGCCACAAATCCATCCGCCCCAGCATCGATTCAGCTCAGATCTGAGGCATTAAGGATGGGAAACGTCAGCTTTGGACCTGGAGCTAAATGGGTAAACTAATCTACAGTATAGAGTAGACTGGAACGATCGATGCATTTATACTGTAGATCTACTGAGGAGAAGTTTTAAGACTCTGTGACATCCTGCAGGGTTGTTTAAAGAATCAAAGTCAAATGTATTCACTATTTGGCACATCTGACCACATTTCTGCACAGCCCTCATAGCCCTCGTTTGTCACATATCTGCTGAGGAGACTGAGGTCTTTTGGGCAGGGGGCCCTTATGCAGACCTTCTATGACTCTGTTGTGGCATCATCCATCTTTTATGTGCGGCCTGCTGGGGCAGCAGCATCTCAGCTGTTGACAGGAAGAGACTGAACAGACTGGTAAAGAAGGCTGGCTCTGTCCTGGGGAGTCCTCTGGATGTGCAATATATATATATATATATATATATATATATATATACTGTAAATATCTGTACAATATATAGTTCCACCTTTAATACCATCACCTGGCTGCTATCTTAAAACTGTTACTGGTAGTGGATGTGTTTTTTGTAATTTGTGTAATTTCACCTTTTATTTGTAATGTTTGTATCATGCTTTTACATTCGATTAGGCTATATTTGGCTCTTAACTTATTGTAACTATGTTAAGTTTGCCTCTATGGGACGAATAAAGGTTTTATGATTCTGATTGTTATACTTCTTTTGTATTTTTGAATTTGGTGTCAATACTTGTCTTTATTATTTTTTAATGACATTTTGTATAGACCTTCTCTTACACCTTATTTGTTTTAAGTTGTTTATGTTTGCACCATCATACACAAAAGCAAATTCCTATATGTGTAAACGTACCTGGCAATAAACTTGATTCTGATTGTATAACCGGAGTTCATAACCAAACCATTTTCACATTTCCTTTAAGGATTGTAACCCTCAGATGCTTTATGATACTCTCCGCTAGGGCTGTGCAATTAATCGTATTTTAATCGCAATTACGATTTTGGCCTGCCACAATTACGAAAAAAACGATTATTTTGCTTTGCTAGGTTGTGACAGTGCACTGCAACATATTTGATCAAATGTATTTGTATTTATCATATTTATATATGTTTAGTAGCTTGTTGAAGTGCGCTCCAAAATATTTGTTGATCTTGTTTATTGGTATTTATTATTTTGATATTATTTATGTATCATTTATTTTTGTATTGGTTTTTCAGTTGAATTATACGTTCAGGGAAATCAACTGTTAAAAAGATGCTGTTCAAATTATTATTTGTATTTGTTTTAAAGTTCAATAAATGGACCTTTTCAAAGTCAATGAATAATCGTATTTAATAATCGTGATATCAATTATTGACCAAAATAATCGTGATTATGATTTTTGCCATAATCGCACAGCCCTACTCTCAGCATTCAAGATAAATAATCTATTGTGAAATGTTTGAGGACGGACGCATGCATTTTTAATCTGTATCAAATGTTCTCTCTCTTCATGATAATTCAATTGTAGGTCTGAGGCCGATTCGACTCGGCGAATGCATTTTTTACGCCAAGCTAATGTTCCTCAGAACAAGCAGTGCAGGGATTGTGTGAATCAACTGAGGCTAAATATCTCCTGGCAACTCATCAGGTTAGTTACAGCCACGCCAAGTCTATCTTCATTAGCCGCTCTGCCACCAGGAAATTAGCCATGCAGCCGCAATGGAGATCCTGATAAAACGATATCAGTGGGAGAGTCATTATGATGATAAGCAGGAGAGGCGCTGAAAGTAAAGTACTTAATTCAGCATGACTCACAGAGGTGCGCTAAAAAAACTAAGAAACACTTCAAAGTAAACATTTACACCGCTGCTCAGTGTCCGTGTGGAACTTCCAAACAACTTCCAACTGTGAAGATTACAACTCTGCTGTGTGACCAAGCATTCATCCTGTGACTGGGGTTTACTTTCTTGGGTGTGTGTGTGTGTGTGTGTGTGTGTGTGGTGTGTGTGTGTGTGTGTGTGTGTGTGTGTGTGTGTGTGTGTGTGTGTGTGTGTGTGTGTGTGTGTGTGTGTGTGTGTGTGTGTGTGTGTGTGTGTGTGTGTGTGCATTCTACTGGGCAGTAGCAGGGATACATGGCTTTATATGGTAAGAAAGTCAGTTTTGGTTTATAGAAGACCTCTCCACGTTGCTATCTCCCTCTCTCAGTTCTCCAAACAATGAGCAGCCGCTTTTCCGACCTTATCATCCCGGGGAAGCCTCCCACCAAAACATATTGAAGATACAAAATATTTATGTGGGATCCTTAGAATCGAACCATGAATTAGAGAAAGATAGGTAAGAAACTACACCTCCATTTAAATAGTTGGAAAATTACAGGTTCTGATAATAAAAAAACACAAACATTGAAGACTTTTTCAAACTAAAAGTAAAATAATTGATGTATTTAAATAAAAGGCCCCAAACAAAAACTTACTTAAATTGTATTTTACACTTTTTATGTTTATCCCTTATCTTATCAGTAACTGTTAGGACTGTGAAGTTTATATACGATTAAATGGGTTTGGCTTCACAAATTGCGAAAAACTAAAAAGGGATATATTTTTCAAAACTCTTTCAAAAATAGAAACCTTTTCCATGTGGAGTGCTTATATGTTAACAAAAAGTTAAATGTTTTAAAAAAATGCTAAAAAGCATAAAACTTCATGTAAAAACTTCATCCATAATCAAAGACAGTTACTGTCACCTCTAAAGATAGAAACCTACAATGGGCCTGGAGAGAAACAGATGAAAAAAATGACCACATCTGTGTGTCGCTATGACAACCAACCTGCTGTGCATCTGTCCCGGGATGTATTAACAGCTACTGTGAGCCAGACATGTTTGACACCTTAACATCTGTCCCGTTTGTGTTTTTCTGCATTCTTATTTGTGTTTGTACGATAAAGAATGGAGGGATGCAGTGAGCCTGTGCTCTGAGCAGCTGTATCTCCTCACGGCCTCATCGTCTCCCCCTGTTTCTCCTTCTGAGAGTGTATTAGGCCTGTCAGCAGGACTGCCGCATCCCATTTACACGGCTCAGACGGCAGAATCACACATCTGCTGCTGCTGGAGCGCACGGGTACACACCACTCACACTGAAACACACACTGTGCCGGGTCAGAGCAGGTCTGTCAGGATGTTCTGGGCATTTGTTCTCACACACACGGAGCACCATAGTGTGAGAGGATAATTATTTGGGAGATAATTGCATATACTGGCTCTCAATGTATTGTTGTTCTGAAAAGGATACTCCAAATTCTATGATATTGGATTATTTAGATAAACTGCAGGCTAAGAAAATGTCTGTATTATTTTACCATTTAAAAACCCATTAGACTACAAATAGTCACTAAAATGACTACAGAAAGTCACATCAAAACAAGATGTTAATAAAACAGGCTACATTTATCAGAAACTTAAGTATATGTAAAGGTTTTTGTAAAAGCATGGGCAAATTCTCGGTCTAATATGTTGATAAAAGTGCGGAAGAAGAAGATGCAAAATAAACGAAAAACAGATGTATTTGGATACATAATCGTGAATTCCAGTCTTAGCACACAAAGGAGATTTGTATTGATAACAGATTGGTTGATTAGTTTATAAACTTGGGGATAAACTGGTGTTTCAAATAATCTAATCAACAGGTTACAATATGAATAATGATTGTAAAATCAGCCTATTAGATGATGTTGAAATTGTTTTCATAGCACAAACCAAACTGCTTTATCTGGCATATTGACAGTAACTGGCTCAGATATCACTGGGCACTCATCCCACTGTTGTGTTGTGAGTTTGGTGAAAAGGCATTTGAGGTGTTGGGCCTGTTTGCCAAGACTGATATGCTTTTTGACTTTCTCCCAAGACACATTAAAGAATCCCTATTCTGCTGAATGCTTAAAAGCTAAGAGCTTTTAAGGGCGGGAACAAGAACCACTGGCTTTGAGTCAACCTCTGTTGGCAGTTGAGGCATTACAACAATATTAAAAGGTTGTATAAAACTGACAGCACCCTATAAAAGATCAAAATATAAATGTTGTCATGATCAGAGTGTGGAATAAAAAGATCAATGTCAAAACACAGCATCATATTAGCCTGTTCATTTGAAAAGGAAATGCAGTCACGTATTTTGTTCTCATCTTCAAAGAAATAGTACAACATTGTGGGACATGCATTAGCATTGTTGCCAAAAGTAACATGAGGAGATTGATACCTTACCTTAGCACATAGACTGGAAACAGCTAGCCTAGTCTGTCCAAATGTAACAACATACGACTAAAGGCAGCTCATGAGCTCACAACATGGTATTTATTCTTTGTTTAATGAAACCAGGAAAAAAATCCAATGTCCCGAAATGTTCAGTTTCTTTCCCTTTCCTTTAAAGAATCAGGGCATGTTTTCTTTGTGCAATCGGAGAGTCAAAACATTCTGCATCTTAACAAGAAACAGCTCAGACCAGGCTGTGCTTGCAGTGGATTGTATTCAAGGCCACTAATCTGCTTTTGTTCTACTTTTTTTTTCCAGTGAGAACGCACACACACAATTCTCTGATGCCCAATAATGAGGTGAAATGAAACTTGGATGATCCCTGAGGGAAAACCAGAGGATCAATAATGGATAAAAGCGACACAGATAGGTCGGCGGGTCATTGGCATATTGTCTGTGATGACATCATATATTAAGCTTAAGTATGTAGTATTTGTTTTCTAGATAGTTTGATAGCAATCTTGTATCTGCTGTTATAAAGCTGGAGATGGTTAGCTTTCACCCCTCTTCTAAGTAGGTTAGCTAAGCTAACCATTTCCAGCCTTCCTGGCTTCATATTGAACCAACAGATATGAGAGTAGTATCAATTTTCACATCAAACTCTTTGCAGACAAAGCAATTTAGTGTATATACCAACATGCCAAACAGTTGTTGTACTTTCTTTGGGAACTGGGAAGGAAGAGAAGAAGTGGCTAATGCTCAAGCAATGCTTTGACAGACCACAGCAATCCCTCAAACCAGAGAAACCAAACAGCTACACATGGTTTTGTCTTTACACAATACAGAGATTCATATTCTGTTTTTGCAAATATGATGAGTCATTCTTTCTGCTTAAGAAAAGGAGGAACATATTCTGGTTTTACTTGAAACGAAGGCTCCCCTAAGGCCACTGGCAACACGTTTTCTGTCCAGTCGTCACTCTGAGGACTTCAGGATGGTGACAGCTCAGTACTTTAACCTTATTTCCATGTAAATACCTTTGTGTCCTGCCGTTACTGGGCACATCTTTTCATTATCTGCTTGTCTTCCATCTCACTCACTCGCTCATTTCCTTGCTGTCACCATCTGTCGCTCTCTAACTTTAAACTAAATTATACATTCCCTTTCACAAGTTTTCCATCTTAGTTGCCATTCTTCCCCTTCTCGCCAATCACAGACACCCGGGAAAAGCGCACACACACACAGACTTCTATGTGCACTGCCAACTTGTGTTCACACACAGCTGCATGCAATTACCCGCCACAAGAAGGTATTTAAAACATGAGACTCTGGTCCCTGCTATTTATCAGATCTATCAAAATAGCTCTTCCATGAATGTGTATAAACCTGCCAAGTGTGTGTGTGTCTGTGTACGAGTGTATACAGCGAGCGGCATCCCGCTTACGATGCACGAGGGGGTGAATGCTGTCTCAGTGTAGCACAGAACGACTTCTCTCCTCAGTCTCTCTCCTCTTTGCCTCTGTCTATCGTGGGTTTTCTAAGATGTTGTATCCTTGTTTCACCTATAAGTGCAAATGTGTAGGATGCTTGCCTTGTCATATTCTTCAGAACGAGACCCCCATTAACACTGTCAAGTAGATGCACTTGTCCGGTTAACCTTTTCATTACAAGTCCTTGAACTGAGACGAGAATACACATTTCAAATCCTAGTTAAATGGATCATCACTCAGGTTGAGTTAAACTGATTCAAAATATGAGCTCCCGACAGAGAAGCCAATCAATTTACTTCAATTACACGTACAAGAGTGCCTTTCAGGACTTCAGCTTTTATCATCTGTAGCTTAGAGGCTGTAAATCTTTCAAACAAATCATCTGAAAAACAGGTACACACATGATGAATGTACAGTATTGTGTTGTGGTTTATTTCTCCTATTGAAACAAAAGGTCTGTCATTGAACACACACACACATATTTAAAGGAAATGCAGTTAAACGGATTCCAGCATGTTTCTGATAAAGGTTCATGCGTTAGTCACATCTTTTCTAAATGATCATGATTCTTTGTCTTCTTAAAATGGTCCAAACTAGGTGAGGAACAATGAATCAGGAACCACATGTGCAGTGGGAATGAAATACTTTACACTTTGAGACACACCTGCAGATGCACAAGACTGACATTCAGAGTCCAGAGGAAACAAATGTCTCTGCTGTGATTCACACAGAGACCCTTGAAATCACTCAGTCGCTCTCTCAGGCAACAATGGTGGAACAGAGTGCGGTGTAATTCAGAGTGAACAGTGCACACGCACACATTAGATTTGTCATTACAAATCTTAACAGTTACAGGGAGGAAGCAACTGTGAAAAAGGTGCAGACAAACGAGACAATTAACAGACCGAAGTATAACATCTACAGCCGGCCACATCGAGTGGTCCCTCAGTGTGAGCACGCCGTGTCATTATAAACTACCTCTTCAGTTTTACACACACTATAAATACATGGCAGAGAAAGACCGTAAAGGCCAGTGTGGATGCGGGGAAATGTATCCTGTAAAAAAAAAAAACGATCATCCAGAGCTTGGAAACAACAGATTCTAAATCGGTCGTTTCAACGGTTATTAAGAACACGACCAAACTGTGTGCTTACTGCAGTGCGCATAAAAAACTTTGAGTATCTACACGTAAGGCATTGGGACTGTCTGTGCAGGCAGCAGACGCCGGTTATGTAAGAAAGAAACGGAGACAAAGAGAGTCGTATTACTCCATGAATTAAGCCATTATCAGTCCCTGAGCTTCAGTAAACCTTGGTAAGAGGAGAGGTGAACGAGGCCTAAAAGGTATTTATGAAGCACTCGGAATCAAAGAGCGGTGGCTGTAACTGTGTTTAATGTGCTCTTGTGGTTTAGAGACTTTTTAAACGCTCTCAAGGAGATTGCAAAGCAGCCACAAACACAGCCAAATTGTACGTCGTGCACGTAGAGAAAACCCCAGAAATGTTTCACTCAGCTGCAGGAATTCAAGGCAAATTGAACCATTTGCATCTCTCACTCTATCTCAGATTCGACCACACCGTGGGAAATGCCCACTTGGCCCCGGCACAGACAGAGGGCAGCGTGGAAAAACTCTCACACTGATACTGATCTGATATGTCACAGACACTACGATGGAGTGAGATAAATAACGAGCTAGAGTTTGGTGGTGGTCCCTGAAGCGAGTCATTCTCGGAAGGCAGGAACTGATGACTGCTCTCTCCACCTGCTCTGCATGACACTTCCTCTTCTCTTATTTGCATTTTTCAAAACAGACTTGCCTGACTTTCTCCCTCATTCTCAAGTTTCCTGATCATTTGCTTATTACTATAGACTGCCACCTGTTTCAACTGTGCGCAAATGTTTCTGGTTTTTAATGGAAAATGTGTTTACAGACACATTTGTCTAATTACCTTCTGAATACTGTAATGACCTGGATGAATGTTAGCTGGGGTTAAACAGACTTCATCACATAGATAAATCACTGTTGCTTGCTACTTGCAGAAACATAGGCGAATCGTGCACGGCTGTTGCGTGGATCACAGTCCATGTGTTAAGTGTTAAAACAGGCACAAAGTAATGATGTTGTGTTTGCAAATTGCAGCATACAAATTGCAAATTTGATGAAGTATGACAACAACATATGATTGATTACATTATGAGACGCTTCACTCATGTTAGAGAACTGCTGCTTCCGGAACGTTGGTATTATATCATAAATAAACATATAATGATATAAATATATTATATGATGATGAAGTTTCTTACCTTGTTTCTATGGTGACCTATGCATGGAAACAACCTCTTACAACTGTCTTTTTTGTCTACTTTATGAATGTAAGGTAGACACAAAAGTAAACACTTTTCTAGCATCTAATATTTACTTTCATTCTATAATCCAAGGTAAAAGCAAGGTGAACTATGCTCTTAAGAATCAAATAAGATTGCATCTATAGATCTTGATGTGTATAAGTACAGTATATTGTATACATATTTGTGTTTGTTTGTGCTGTAGTGGCATAGGAGATGAATATGAATGTATTTTAAAAGGTTAATATAAATTCACTGTTAAATGGCTTAAGTGTTACAAAGTATAGGAATATAGGCATGATAATCAGTCTGTGGACAAAGATCTTTATATCTTTATATCTTGGTACAGAATAGACCACAGTAAATGTTCAGTTTGCAGAGAGTTGTTTGCGGTTGGCTCGGATTAGTTCCGCCTCACAGCCTGCACTGAGACCCTCGTCCTGTCATGTGCTTGTGTTTATGCCTGTAGGAATGCTGAAAATCACATAAACAGGCTAATTTTAGGCTAAATGTGCAGACAGACAAAGGTCCATTTGAGTCACCCCTATCCCTCCCTCTGGGAGGATTGTTGAAATGCTTTTACATAACCGATCTGTGTCCCTGTTTGTTCAGAAGTTCAGATTTGAGTATTCTTGCCACGAGGATAAGCCGGTCAGCGGTAGGAGATTAAAATGCACTAACAGTATATTAAAGAATCAAAGCACATTCATCGACTGTAGTTAGTCATTGTGATTCTCCTCGTACAGCAGTGTATCTGCAACTGTGTGTGTATGTGTATGTGTATGTGTATGTGTATGTGTGTGTGTGTGTGTGTGTGTGTGCGTGTGCGTGCGTGTGCGTGTCCTATGATCCTACATCTCTCTTTTTCTCCTGCTCATCACTTCCCCTCTCATTTAAGTCACACCATCACCCTCTCTCTTGGTCTACTGTACCACCCATAGGGCCTTTCTTATTTCTCTAATTTCCCCTCCTTGACTCCTCGAATCCTCGGTCCTCCGGTAGTGACCCGGAAATGGTTTTCGGCGCGCCATGTTGAAGGACATCTCATTTCTCTAAATGCACATCGAGGACCGAGCATCGAGCGTCGAGGAGGCTCTCTGGAGGAGCTATAATCGAGGATACACTGATGGGTCCTCCACGGTCCTCCACGGCTCCTCCGCGGATGTATTTCCGGCAACAGTGATGTTTCAAAGAGTCGTGACGCACGGCCGGATTTATCTCCTCCAATGACAGCTCTGCATGCATCCCCTGGATATTATTTTATTAACTGCTTTCATCGCGACGCGATGTTTACAGTGAGAACAGCTGTGAGGTCCGTGCAGAAAGCAGAGCAGTGTGTATAATATATATCACTCAGTATAACAGGCCTACTCTCTTTATTTGCTTTAGTTTAGTAGATATCTACAAACAAAGAGTCGATATTTGTCTAAAACCATTTAGTGCTGCACATAATAAAATACACAACGGCTGTATCCTGATATTATATGTTTTAGGAGCTGTAGGTGCGTGTGGTACAGTCTGTGTGTGTGTGTGTGTGTGTGTGCGTAGATGCGGCGGACAGACAGGTCTCAGTTGGTTTGGTGTCCTCTGCTTACTTTTAATACTTGATACTAAATACTTGTAATTTCATTTCCTCATTGTAGCGACCAGAGAGAGGGGGGGGGGATATATCCAGTCTCTGATAGTGTTACGTTATTATGAGAGTGCTCTCATACTTGTTTGATTCTGAATTGTATATATTTATATAAATATATATATATACACCTATATATATATATATATATGTGTGTGTATATGTCCGCATCTGTAGCCTGTTATTGTCTCATTATACCGCACTGTGAATGAATTCAAAGTAAATATATAAGTGGTCATGAACACATCTGTCCATCAGACAGAGGGCTGCTGTGCCTCCTGTCATCATTAATGGACGTCTCTTTAAAATGACCGCTCAGAGGAGAGGAGTTCTCATTTCTCTAACCGCCTGCTGCTTCCCCTCCTCTCTCCTCGGTTCCCCTCCTCGACTCCTCCGCTCGCATCTCCTGTGGGCGGGACTAAGACACGAGGATAGGAGTCGAGGAGGGGAAATTAGTGAAATGAGAAAGGCCCATAGGCTCTCTTAGACACTCTCTTCTTCTTCTGTGCTGCCCTTTCTAATTAACGGCAGAGAAGAAGAAACACTGAGGGAGATTTCCTGGGAAGACATCCCTGCCTAGCTCTAAGACAGATGCAGTGCACGCAGAGAAGCACACACACCTCCCTCACACACAGCCAGGCTCATGAAATATGCATGGGCACATGGATAGCACTGTACTGTTCTTTACAGGACACATACAGTATGACCTACTTCATATGCAGCACAGCAGACCAAGGAGGTTCCTTTTTATAGAGGTTTTAAAGAGAAACACTTGCTTTTTAAAGGGCTTTCAGAGCAGCTGAAGTCCACAGATCCATATTAGTGATTGATGGCGGACAGCTAGGCCACACACACCTAAACAACAAACATAATCAATCACTCACACTCTGACAGTTAATATTAGGTCTGCCGAGCCTGCAAAGTGGTCCATCCGGGTGTACAGCCACGGATCACTGACTCAGGTCACTGTGTGACCTGAGTCAGTGACACTCGTCTGACAGCTCGGGTCAGACGTGGCACAGCAGAGGTGTACATTATATAACGGTTCATATCAAAGGGCCACCTACTGACACCTCTGTTTCCGGTGTTGTTGCATCACAAGGTGCGGAAAATTGGGCAACCAAAGTTTGGAAGGCTCAAGGCAAAGCTTATTATACAAACTGGATTTTCTGGAAAAAACATCACTTTAGCCAGGATTTGGACGCTCCAGTCACAAGCTGCTGATTTTCCAGTTTTCAAGGAATTAAGGTCATATTGGAAAATTGTGCACGTCATGAAAGAAAGTGCATCGGTTATTTAATAGGGTGGAGTTCAATTGGTGGATTAATTTAACTGTTGAACCTTTTGTATTATTTTGTATTTTTCTCCAATACCGAACAAATGTGCCTTTGTAACTAATATATTTACATTTGTTGATAAATACATTGACCCTTTAAAAAAAAAACCTGCAATCTTCACCTGTGTTTGCTAACTAAAGATATCATGTTTTTCCTAACATCAACCGTAACATTTGCAGATATAAAAGAATAGAATAGATATAGAATGGGAGGGATGAAGCCCTCTTTAATGGTCACACATGCAGAGCACACAGCACACACAGTGACATTTGGCCTCTGCATTTAACCCATCCTAGTACCAGGAGTCTAGTACTAGGAGCAGTGGGCAGCTATTGTACAGCGCCCGGGGAGCAATGGGAGTGGTGGGGGAAAGGGGTTTGTCTGGTACCTTGCTCAAGGGCACCACGGCAGGGCCCAGGAGGTGAACTGGGATCTCTCCAAGTAGCAGTCCACACTCCATATTTAGGTCTGTTCGGGGACTTGAACCGGCGACCCTACGGCTCACAGTCCACGCCCCCTACTGACTGAGCCACTGCCGGACAACGATAACGATACAAATGTAGGCATTGAACTTGGGTTTAGAGAATAAAAGAAAATGACACATATTGCAGCAGTTTGCAGTTAACGAGGACCTCTAAGGGAAAATAACTAAGAATATGCTTTCAGCGATAAAAACTGAAAGATAAATGAGGAGAAACAAAAGAGGCTGATCATGCTACAAACTAGGAATTGTATTAGGTTTATTGAGAGTGAATACAAAAACTAGAATGTATTGATGCTGTAATTGCTATTTTTATAACTCAATTTTTGCATTATTGATTTTTCTCATCAGATTTCCAACTGCTGGGTGTGTTTAAGAGACGGTGACTCAGCACTTAGTCTAATTCAACAGCATCTTAAATCTCAATTACAGTAAACAGCACAGGCAGTGAGCCAAAAAACGATGAAGCATTTACACTGGCGGGCCACTAGATCATCAGTCAGCGTGTAATTGTTTTGAGACTTTGCAGTACAGCAGCTACAGCAGATCCAGTTCTGACGACATGAACATGACCGTGTAGGATCCGAGACGCATGCTGAGTCATTACTTGTTCACAACGGCTCTGACCTGAGTGTATTAACGGCTCAGTGTGATTTAGGCCTGACCCGGACAGACCCATATCATTTAGTAAGAAGGTCCATGTGATATTGAGAGCATTCTCCATTTCATATAAAACATCCACTGCACATGTTGGATTCCTCTCCCAAGTAAAATGGGATGGAAATGAGGAATGTGATGCATTGAGAGAATGTGATCGGGTACAGGGATGTATGAGGATATGTGTGTGTGTGTGTGTGTGTGTGTGTGTGTGTGTGTGTGTGTGTGTGTGTGTGTGTGTGTGTGTGTGTGTGTGTGTTAGAGCGAGAGAAAAGGTTTGCATGGCTCAGCTTTGCAGGTTCGAGCTTCAGACTGTGACCACGCACAGAAAACTGCTGTGTCACCATCCCAGGCAGGCTTATGTAATTCAACACCTGGATGCAGTAAAATGAAAAGTGTGCATCTTTGAACTCACACTGGAAAACACTCATAGATATCTCAGTTGTTTCATTTTATCTGGTATCTGCTGTTATTCGTGTTAATTATACGTTTGTGGTGGTTCATGGTTCCCCTTACTAAATGCCGTCCTTATATCTCCTTTATCTTTGGGACAGTTTTTAGTTTTACTTATTGGTTCCTCTGCTTTTCAAACTAAAAATATCGAAAGTCTATTGGCTAAGCGGCCTGCTATGCTCAATAGCTCATTACACAAATGAACACACACATTCAATACAGTGCAGAAAACTAAATAGTTGGCCTGCTTACTACTTGACAAAAAAAAAGGAAAGTTCGGCCTAAGAATAGTTTCAAAGCAAAAACGATGTTGTTGCCTTAGCTGTACAAGCTTTGTTCTGAATGCTAACATTAGCATGATAAGATGATTACAGTTCCGGTACTGGTGTTGTTTCGATAACACATATAATAAAATTGGTACGATACAGAGAAGATTAGCAACAAAAAAAAGTAAAGGCATGACATCTCGCTAATGTTAGCATACTGTTAGCAAAAGCGTGATGTATTTCATTCCTCCCTGCCATCCATTTTTATCAATGAGACATTATATTGCAGTGGATTGAATGTTTCTTTATGACAATGAACTAGGCACCTGAAGGGATTTATGGGATTGCGCGTAATTACACACATTATGCTGCTGCTGTAAATACTAACTATAGCACAAATTGTGTAATATTCCACAGCTGAAAAACAAATGCACTTGTTGAATAACATTTGCTAAAGAACTACAGTGCCCAGCTGTTATAGGACATTATTTATGAAGTAGGGGACTCAAAATGCAGAGCCGGATTAAAGCTTTGTTGGTCATTTTATGGAATTTGTTGACACTGATACAAATATTAAATACCAGCAGCTTATCCTTTAATCTTACAGCTCGCATGGTAACCCGGTCATTATTCAGACGTACCCTGTGATGAACTACAGGACTAAAAAACAATCCAACTAATAGTTTTCCACCAATGGACCGGCCTTGCTATCCCATAAAAACTGAGCACAAACAGAAAAAAGCACAAGCGTACAAAAAGCACTGGTGTTCTGTTCTAAAATGGGCCTCTAAATCATCAGCAAAACATCCCTGGGACAGCAACACACACACACACCCCTCAGGCTGTGACCCCTCAGTTTCACCCCCCAGCGGTTGTCTGGGAGACAGAGAGCAGACAGAGCAGCCTGTCTAGTTTGCCTGCTTCAGATCGGAGCAGGAAATCACAGCTGTCACCAAAGACCTTTCTATAGAAAAGAATGAGGACACACACACACACACACACACACACACACACACACACACACACACACACACACACACACACACACACACACACACACACACACACACACACACACACACACACACACACACACACACACACACACACACACACACACACACACACACACACACACACACACACACAACACACACACACACACACACACACACACACACACACACACACACACACACACACACACACACACACACACACACACACACACACACACACACACACACACACAACACACACACACACACACACACACACACACACACACACACACACACACAACACACACACACACACACACACACACACACACACACACACACACACACACACACACACACACACACACACACACACACACACACGAATGTGACTCAGCATAATCCACAGGGACACTAAGCAGCGAGGAAGAATGGTGACACGTACAATTTTATCACCGCAAATAAATGTCAGTCCTAAATGGCTCAATGCAACATGACATTTTCTTCTTAAGGAGTATTTTTTGGGTTTATTTAAATAGAATACTCAATATTTGCTATTTAGCACTGATGACAAAGTGCAACTGAAGCTAACAGACATGTCATTAGTTTTGCAGGTGTAAACTAAATGTCAAAGTCAAAGTCAGCTTTATTGTCAATAATTCTACATGTTGTACATCCAGAAATATCGAAATATCGTTTCCCGCAGTCCTACAGTGTGACATATATACATCAAATTTAAGTATTCAAAGTACAGTGTCAGTGCAGTAGCAGCGGAGATGGGCAGAAAAGTGAGTTGGGGGGTTAGAGTCCAGGACCATTTGGGGCAGGGGAGAAAGGTCGGAGGCAGGGTGGAGAGTTCAGGGGAGAGATGTCAGAGGGCGGAAGAGATGGAGGGAGGGGAGAGAGTTCAGCATCCTGACCGCCTGGTGGAGGAAGCTGTTGCCCAGCCTGGAGGTGCGCGAGCTGAGGCTGAGGAACCTTGTTCCTGAAGGCAGGAGGCTGAAGAGGCTGTTGGAGGGGTGGGTGGAGTCACCCACAATGCTGAGTGCTTTGCGGGTGAGGCGGGTGTTGTATATGTCCTGTAGTGAGGGGAGTGAGGCACCGATGATCCTCTGGGCAGAGTTCACTATGCGCTGCAGGCTCTTGCGGTCGGCGGCGGTGCAGCTTCCGAACCACAGCGTGATACAGCTGCTGAGGATGCTCTCAGTGGCGCCTCGGTAGAAGGACAGCATGATGGGGGGTGATGCTCCGGCTCGCTTGAGCTTCCGGATTAAATACAGGCGCTGCTGGGCTTTCCTCGCTAGAGCGGTGGTGTTGTTTTTCCAGGTGAGGTCCTCAGTGATGGTCACCCCAAGGAATTTGGTGCTGGTCACCTGCGTCACAGCAGCGCCGTTGATGGTCAGGGGGAGAGGGGGTCGACGGTGGGTTCTCCTGAAGTCAACAACTATCTCCTTTGTTTTCTCCAGGTTGAGGAAGAGGTTGTTGTTTTGGCACCACAGGGCCAGCTGGTTCACTTCCTTCCTGTAGTTAGTCTCATTGTTGTTGCTGATGAGACCCACCACAGTAGTGTCGTCTGCAAACTTCACGATGTGGTTGGTGCTGAAGGTGGGTTTGCAGTCATGGCCAACATTGCCTCCATTAGAGTTAGGATAAGATTTACTTTATTGATCCCAATTTGGGATTTTCTTACATCACAGCCGCATGTTAAAACAAGGCATTGCACATATTGTGAAAATGAAAAAGTGTAAAAAATAAACCTAAACGTAAAATGTAAACATCTCAAAATAGAAAATTCAACCGAACTAAAAAGTAAAATATATACATATTGTATCCGTGAAAGATACAAATCTGTAGACCAGCCCCGAATGTTTACTGGACCTGGAAACATTCGGGGCTTAGCCCACAGTGGCAGCGCCAGAGATTTTGGTGCTGTGGGGTAGCTTGAGGTTTCATAGAGGGTGCTCAAATATGTAGGGTTTCCCATTAAGGTACTGGGCGCTACAGTGGAATGTACTGCAACACTCCCCACACGCACATACACAGTAGCTACACCCACGACTGTTACAATGAAGGCTCGATAATCAGCTCACGGCATATAGGTGTAAGCAGGGGTAAAGTGCTATTTTTATAAGTGGGGAGTGGACCTAACATCCTCTAGGGGGGTCCTCACCTCCTCTAGGGGGGTCCGGGGGCATGCTCCCCTGGGAAAAATGTTCTCTCTTAAATATTGAAGTTAAAAGCATCAATCTGGTGCACTTTGAGAGCAAAATGAAGAGATCTATGGATACATCTCTCAACACCCATATGAAACAGAACTGTAAACAGATTTTCTTTTTCTTTATGGATATTTTACCAATCACTCCCCTTTTAAACTCTATTCTTGTTTTACTGTCATAGGCTATTTAAAACTGTTTTTCATTTATTCTCTTATTTTGTTTTATAACTATAATATTCGTATGAAGGTGTGCCTCGGAAATAATCTTTTACATAATTTGTGAGTGACCAAACCGTTTGAGACCCACTGAGATAACTTAGACTAAAGTGAACTATCTAAACACTCAGAGAGTCCTTTAGCTCACCTGATCCTCTCAGTCTGACTGGAGAGGACTCTCCTCCAGCTTGTTGTGGAACAAAGAGCTCCTTATGTCCGTTAGTGCAGCTAGCTAACCAGATGCTAACAACACGGTCCCTGCTGGCACCGGTGCTTGCCTCTGTTGCATTCACTGAACACGGGAAATTACAATCGTGCCTTCCTCTCTAGTGTCAAGATGAGGTTCAGGTAAAGCACGGTTAATGTATTATATTATTGAGGGAGAATTGTCCGGGGCTACAGAAAAAACAAGTCCTGAATGCCCAGGCCAGGCGACGCCACTGCTGTAGACTATCTTTCAATAAACACTATGAAGGGCAAAATTGCAGCTCCAAAATGTAAAAGTAGGATATTATTTACATTAAGTCTACAATGAATAGCATATTAAGTTAAATATGAATGTCAAAGTGTGAAGACACTTTAAACAGATGGATGAAGAACGGTTTTAAAGGTAAAACCATGCCATGAATAAAAACAGACAAAAAGAGATTTGTAAAATTGTACCGAGTGTTACCATGATTGTAGTTTCAGTGAGGAAAAAACAAGTCTCCCTGTCCCAGCAGCTGTGATACCTGACATCACACGCTTCGTCTGGAAAAACCTTCAAAATGTGTATTTGTTGTAGAATCAGAGAGAAAGGGAAGGTCTGGGCTGTGATGCAGTGCGGTTTAAAAAGTAATTGTTTTCCTCCTCTTTCTTTGTGTCTCCCACTTGTCTGCTCAGCCTTCCATGAACATCCTGCATGCCAACTACCTCGCCGACTGCGCAGCAACCAAGCGTTCACTGAGCAGGACAACATTTACCGATCCCCCGATCATCAGGCCGGGGAACGCGTTTTGTAATTTAATTGAGGTTGTGTGACTGGTGCAGCGTGTGTGTATGTGCGTGTGCGTGTGCGTGTGTGTGTGGAGGCCCCTGGGCGTTCTGCTGCCCTCCCATGCTTGTAGTTGACAGCGGTAGCTATTATCACAACCAGGCAGATGTGTGAGGGACACGGATGACAAAGTGACAGGGAGGAGAGATGTGTGTGTGATGCAGCACAGAGCAACACATCCTTAGACTCTTCTACCAAATGTAAAAAATCCTTAAGATCTTTACGAGGCAGTGAGCAAGGAGTACGTTGAGTTTGAACATTGTGAAGCTGCACCAACATCCTAACTTTCTAATATCTTTAAGGTGTGTAAATATCCTGCCTTCAGTATACAGTATGAGACATATCTGACTAAAACCTAAAGTATCCTTTCTAAAAATATAAATAAGGACATTTAAGGATATATATTTAAAATCAAATATTTCCTGTTTGTGTTTTTATCATGTTCTGTTGCCTATTAGCGTTTTGTACGGTGTCCTTGGGTGTCATGAAAGGCGCCTAAAAATAAAATGTATTATTATTATTGTCCTAAATGACGGTCAAACTGTTCATGATCTGACAGCATGCATCATACCACACTATTGCTGGTTTCCAGATGATCACAGTTCACATGTTCTGCTTCACAGTGTAAAATTGGACTCTGATGAGCGCTGCTGCAGATGATCTTATGTTAGGAGTGAATATCTTCTACCACCAGTACAAAAAGGAGAATGGAAAAGCAGATAACAAAGTCCAATTCTGCCTTTTTGCTATTTTGTATCCCTTTAAAAATCTCTCGTTGTTTCAAAGTCACTGCTGGCTCTTTTGTGCAATTAGTTCAATACAATTCATTCAAGGCGCCATTCGTTTTATCTTCAGAGCCTTAATTGCCTGTTCAAGCCTTCCTGCAAAGTAAAATATTGCGAGAGTGAGTAGTGGAATAACACTTGTAATCAATTACTTTGTCACTAGAATTATTGGGAGCGTTAAGTTGCTATCGCCAGCAGAGTGATAACTCATGCTCAGTGTTATAGTAACGGCTTGAAAAATAAGAGATCTTTGGGGGGGCGGGAGGTTATGTGTAGGAAAACTTCATGCACCATAAACACCTCACATTTGTTGATGCATGACAGGGCCAGGCGTGGAGATGCACCACACAGTTACCCTGATGATTCATAGGCAACAAAGGTAGTGCCAGAGAGGACTCCTCCATAACTGATCAATAAAATCCTGATGAGCAATGACTCCCACATGGCCATCGGCACAGTAGGAGGAGAAAAGCATTGTGGGAGAACTCTGTAGTTATTGCAGGCATTCAGTTGTCTCTTTAACTACAGATTTGCACCTATGCTGGGGTTAAGTAGCAGGTTGAATAAAACAGCATTTCTTTGGGTAAATCTTGGCCTTCATTCTTCCATTTTGACCTTAAAGGTCCCCTATTATACTATTTTTCATCAATATATTATAGGTCTCAGATATATATACAAAACATGTCTCTGAAGTGTTTGGCTGAAACACCAAACAGATCATTGTAGCGTCCCATAATCCCCTCTGTTTCAGCCCTGTTTCAAAAGTGCTGATTCTCTGTCTGTTACTTTAGATGAAAATAAGGAGCCACTCCCCATGCCCCTCTGAGAGATATTTGGATAAAAAGAACACAATGGTGCTCTAGGAGGAGACTCAGGTGGGCAGGTGTTACCTTGGTTGGTGATTGGCTAATGGTTACACAAGCCAAAAAATCGTTATGACATCATAAAGTGGCCAAAATCTGATCAGCTCATTTTCAGGTTTTTATATAAATGGATCAGGACTAAAAGAGAGCAAATATTTTTTTCCTGAAACTTTCAGAATGTCTTTACACAGAGGGGAAACATGTTTATGTACAAAGACATGAAACAGTGGATTTTGCACAATAGGTGACCTTTAAAAGACACCCTGTGTGTCCCCAGTCAATCACTGGCTGTGTATGTTTAATACCAACCTGAACTACCACCAGAGGTACAAATCCAAACTCTCTCTGGAGTTTGTGTTCAAGCCTAATTTAGAGCTGACAAATGCCTAAGCCAGACTCCTGCTCTCCCCAGTGTGCTAAGACAAACACACACGTCTGACTAATGTGATGTAATGTGCTCAAAGGGCTTTAGATGAGTTATGGAAATGGTGGGGGGGTTTCAGTTTGATAAACACAAGTCCCAAAGAAAGTGCCACGCAGTCTAGTTAAAGAGCTCCTCCTTAAAAACATGTAATAGTTTAAACATCTTGCAGCAATTAAGAGAAAACTGTGAACTTAGAATGAGGAGCCACTTGATGTTTTAATTGAAATGCAAGTTAATCAAATGCATTATAGCTCTTCAACAAGAGTTTAAACGTGAGTAAGATTCCTTGCTAAGGCCAGATGTATCTGTATCGTGGGCAGTTATCCAATTAGCTACTGTAAGAGTGCTGGTTTTAAATAATTGAAGCTCTGATGTAATAAAAACAACAGCTACCAGCTTTAATCAGACAAGTGTATGAATATATATGTCCAGCCTCAGAGATCACACATGACATGCACATACTACATATTAGAATATTGATACAAGGATCAGTGCTACATGTAGCTCAGTGTGGGGGAACAGATCAGACAGAAACAATTGTCTGTCTGCTGTCGAAACATCACTTTGTGAGGAGCTGCATCATCACATTAGCTGCTCATTAGAGAGGTTGCGACCTCTGAGCAGCTATTATAACGTGCTGAGCTGGGTGGTGCATTCAAGTGCATCGATCAAGGCAGGCCTAAGGGCTCTAAAACATGCGCCCACACATGAGGAGACACACTGCATGCCATAAACACTTAGGGCTTGTGTGTTGAGTTGTGTTGACTATCATCTTTGTTTACACGGTGCATCAGGAACGGCACAAAACAAGACCGTTAAAGAAATTAAGAAATATAGATTGTTGAATAAAAGCAAGGTTAAGCATATTCTCAAAAGAGGTAGGTTGGGATTCATCCAGGTCGTTAGATACAATTCTTTTAAACTTAACTGTTGGAAGACAATTAAGATTTAGGACATTACAGCCAAATGGTACTGCCTCGGGAAAGCATGTTCCATGGCTATAAAGAATATTAATAATGCCAAATTAGCTCTAAAATGTCCTTAGAAAGTTTTTAGAGGACATTCTGTTCTTGTTTTGCTGCAGCTCATATGCTGAAATGTAATTGAAAGTTTGGTAATGTCTCAGTAATATAATATCTGGACTATGGTGCATTCTGAGGGCATGTACCCGAGTGCAATGTTTTGAAAATGAAATGAGAAATTCATAAGAAATATTGATGCAGTTTATCAGTTTGAGCTATATGGATAGGTTAGAGTAAATATCACCATATTTCTCATTTTCAAATACTCGTACAAAATACAGGATATAACTAATTAGCACCAAAGCTTTTCAAACACCTCTCAGAGGAAAGGCTCGTAATGAATATTGCATCGCACAGTCAGATACAGAAGAAGCAGTGCAAGCTTTAACCAGAAAAGAATGACTCGTGGTTTAAATGTCTATGGAAGAAATACTTATTATCTTCTTTCTGGGTAAAGTCAAACTTGTGGGAGGTTTTTTGAAGTAGAAATACACCTTTACAGGCTGGAGATAGATTTAACCCCTTTTTATTGGCCTGCAGTGAAAATACTGTATGGAAGAGATGAATTACTAATATAATTAGATTTTAGTAAATGGGAGTAAAAAAGATATATTGCAAAGTTGCATACACACACCTATACTTCATATGTAATGCAAACATCCATGCACATACCATACTAGGGGTCTAACTTTGATATACAGTATATTCAAAAGCGGTAAATATGTAACTTTTGATCGGTTATAGTCTGTTGTTGCCCTCTCTTGGCTTTTGCTGTTTCAGGTGCTAAAGATAAATTAACAAACCAATGAGTCTTGTTGAACAGAAAAGCTTATTTGGTACCCTGCACTGATGGGGGAATTGTGTATAAAGGTCAGGCTGTTTAGTAAATGAAATGCAACTGCTCAAAGTCCGTTAGCTTAGCTACGGAGTCGTTAGCTTAAATGAGGGAAACATAGGTTGCAATGAATAATGTTTATGTCATTTGAGAAAACAAAACTGTTGACTTTGATTAAATGTATTAAGTCAACAGATTTCAAATAACAGTATTAGGTTATTTAAAAGCAATAATATTAAGTTGAACCTAATCTTTTTTATTAAAACTTAATATTATTGCTAAATCTGTTCACATAATACATTTCATTAAAGTCAACGTTTCAGTTTTTTCAGTGCATTGAATGTAGAAGACATTAAAACTGTGAATTATATATTACAACTTTTGAATTTTGCCACTGATGCACAATTGTTCTCGTTTCATCAGTTTGAAGTAAAAAAGGACATAAATGTGTAGCGAACAGGCCTTCTGCAGCATGTGTGCAGCCCTGCAGTGAGTCTGCTGGGGGGCAGGCAGGGCGAGGCCCTCAGGGACCAGGTGGTGCCCGGGCGCGCCCCTGCCAGTGTCCTCCATGGCAGTAACAGACGGTCAGACACCACCCCCCCCCCCCTCCACCAGCTAACACAATTCAGGAAGCAGAGCATGGAGATCCAGGCTGACTGCTCCCGCTGAGACGAGGTGGCAGATGACAGTTGGGACGTGTGTATAGTGGCGAGTGTGTGTGTTCCTAAATGTGTGTGTTCCTAAATGTGTGTGTCCGAGCCCGGTGCAGAGACACGGCATCACAGCGAGAAGACCACAGGGGGATGAGATAGAGAGGAATGACAGATCATTTGTGAAAGCTCCATTCATTTGTGAAAATGGCCGGTCACCTTCCTCATGTCTGCGATGGCTTGCTGAGCAGCCTGGGAATTAGAAATGAGAGAACGGAAGAGGTCGACTGAGGTGAGGGAGCATCACCATAATGATGCTGTGATCTCTCCATCCCGCTATCAGCTACACTACATCCCTATCAGGCCTTCAACCGTCCATGATATCAGCCGTTTCTGCACGCAATAAATTCCCCCTAACAAGACATTTTATCTCAAGCTGAGTCTTAGATTCCCCGTGGGGTTGAGATGAGTTCAACGGTTTCCATTTCCTTTCAAATTATTTCAAGAATCTTCCTGTAAGAGGTGCAGTGAGCTTCTTAGTTTGCCGAGTTTGAAGATGATGGCTGTGTTTTGGGACCTTTTTTGATTATATTAGATTCCACTTATTGTCAGTACAAGCACTAAGACAATGAAATGCATCTAACCAGAAGTGCAAAACAAGTAGTTAAGTGCACAGTTATTCCTAGTATAATATAAATATATTAGGGCTGTCAAGTTAACGCGTTAATAACCCTAGGTTAATTGACCCTATGGGAACTTCAGTCTCATGCTTTGACTGTTATGAAGACAGAGGAGCGGCATTTCACCGACAACTGTAAACAGGCTTGTCTGTTTGAGCAACTGGCTCAGTGCAGAGAAGTAGACAGGGTCGGGAGAGAGTGTAAGAGAGAGAGAGAGGTGCCAGGTTGTTGTATTGAAAATATTCAGGAGAATATTTGTCATTGTTCAGAGGTTGTTGTGTTGAGAATATTCAGGAGAATATTTGTCATTGTTCCAATGATAATAAACAAACATTTGCATAAAGCCTATTTGTCCACTCATATGTTGATAAGAGTATTAAAAACTTGAAAAATATCCCTCTAAGGTACATTTAGAACAAATAAAAAATGTGCGATTAATTTTCGATTAATCGCGATTAACTATGGACATCATGCGATTAATCGCGATTAAATATTTTAATCGACTGACAGCCCTAAAATATATACATCAGACAGTAATTACACTGAGATATAAACATTATAAACAGCAGAATAGAAATTGAGTACACTTTAGATCAGGTGTAAAAATAGACATTATAAATCACTATAGACAGAATATGAATATACTATAGACTGTTATTGACATTTGTACATGATAATTAAACTGTGAATAAGAACCTACACATTAAACAATGTTAAGCTAGTGCCTTGTTTTTTTTATTCAATACAAAAACATCGCTGTACTAATAGTCTCTACCCACCAACTGTATTGATCACACACCAACTCACCCACCCACCCTTTACTTCAGCTGCTATAAAACAAGCTCACACAGCAGACCAGACAACACTACACTACAATCTGAACACAAGTGGGTTAGTCTGAGTTCCGTAATCTTCCTTTTCCTGATAAAAACATTGAGTTTGAAGTTACTTATGATACTACATTTCTTTGGGAAACACACAGAATTAAATATGAAGCAACAGCCAGCAGTTGTAAAAAACTATAGCTATCTCCCTCTGCTTCCAGTCTTTATGCTTAATGCATAATTTAATACAGCTAATAGAACAATTGTGTGTCTCTATACACAAGAGGTTCCCAACGTTTTTTAAACAGGTCATCCCTTTATAGAGATTTATTAGGATTAACAATACTAGTCTTGCTACACTCAGCCAAGTGAAGTGAAGACATGAACAAATATAGCTGAATGCTTGATAAGGCAATACACACATGGACACGACCTCATAATCAATAATGAATATATGAATGGTCATAGTGTCTACCCAAAGCCAACAACAAACACACACAAGCACACTGAAGAGACGAAAAGCAATTCTGGAGACACACAAAGAGAGCAGCTTGTGTGAAATTGATCCACACACACACACACACACATGATCCACATACACACATTCTTGGACTAAAACAACTCATAAGATGTAATGAAACTGTGATTTATTGTGTGTGTGAGGGGAGAAGAGGCTTTACTTCGAAGCCAAATCTCTGGATGCTGAAAAGAAAATCCAAAAAGTGTGTGTTTCTCTCTGGCTTTCCCATGGCTATTTACAGCCCAGTCAGACACTAGGGACTGTCTGGAGTCCAAACACAGAACACCGAAGGAAGAAAAAAAACACACAAACATGACCGTAAGCGATACACACTCTCAGAAACATCTACCCTTCAGGCAGCCAAATTCCAAAATCCACATTCATATGATAAAAATAGCATTACTCTCGTTAAGGCACACACCAGACCAGTGGATCAACAGGAGAGAAGCCCTTTGTTTTTTCGTTGACTGACTGTCATCCAATCCAGGAATTCCACTTTGAAGCAATATTGTGATTTAAATGAGGCATTTGAATTGGCAGCTGCTGTTCTCAGATTACAGGTAAAGCTGGCATTTTCCTCCTGTAAACACTGTCCCAATTGCATATTATTATGACATACTAACTGGGTTTTGTAGTGTGTTCAAACTCAAGAAAAAAGGAAGGCTTTACACACTGTAAAGCCCCCTGAGATACATGTGTCATTTGTGAGATTGGGCTATATAAATCAAATCTGATTTAATCACCAGCTTCTGTAAACAAATGGTCCCCACATTGAGAGCAGGTTTGTTTCACAACGGGAAACTAAAGTGAACGCATAAACATCTCTAAAAGCAAAAAGACAAGTCATATTTATTTATTCTGAGCAATCTGGTGCCACTCAATGTTTTTAAAGCTCGGTTGGATGCTACTCAATCGGAAGCTGTTGGTACCTGTGCATGTGGATAGTTATGTAAATTGTAATCCCTGTAATGCTAATGTATGATGTCCTTTTGTTGTTCTGTTTATGTTTTTAATGTTTCATGTGGAACCTACTTGAGCAGGTCTCCCTTGAAAAAGAGGTCAATGATCTCAATGGGATACAACCTGGATAAATAAAGGTTTGAAATGAAATGAATTCATATCTTTTATATTTTGCTATTAATATTTGTTATATTTAAACCCAGCTACTCTCATTTCCTGTAGTGCTATATATAGCGCATTTCTACATGTGACATAACCCTTTAGCAATGAAGACAAAGCGAAGATTGAAAAAACAGAGACTCTGGGATTGATATCAAATGTATTAAAACGTTCCAATATCCTGCAGAATCATTTCTAATCCAATCAACACACGAGCAGATTTTCCTACATGATTACTTCACGTGAGATTCAGCATCATTCCAGTAAGTCCCACAAAAACAAAGTCAGGTGATGAATGAGTGCAGAAACATCAAGAATGCTTCCATACGAGTCACTTTGGTTTGATGAGAGGGAGAATTCTGTGCATCATTTACACTAATCGGCTGGCTGATTTATGAGCTTTCTTTAATCGCCGCCATTACCGCCAGGCTGCGTTTAACTGGGGGCATTTACACTGACTGTGGAGGAACTGGTGTTTGGGTTACTTTAATGTCCATTTGAACCATTTCTTACATTGTTATCAGATCAAAATACAAGTGGACTTTCATCCCAGAAGCATGTAGACGCCCAGCGACCCTGAGGTGTGTGGGAAATTGATTTAAAGGACGTGAGCCTTCACAGTTTTTTTTAATTCAAGTTTATATTTTGCAGCAGCCGATATCAGTAACGCCCAGTAGCCATGTTTCTTTTTAGCATTTGTATGTGGAAAGACAAGACGAGAACAATGTACACTTTATCAGACAGTGACTATATTCAATAGGATTTCTTTTTGGATTATGACCTTAAATTCCATGGTATTATAATTACTAGGTTGTATAAAGGTTCCTGGACATTATTGGATGCAAAAGCTAATCAAATTGGTCAAAATCTTTTTTTTTCAGAATCAGGTTTACATTACATTACATTACATTACATGTTACTTGTTAGACGCTTTTATCCAAAGCGACTTACATACTCAATACTGTGGACAATCCCCACAGGAGCAATTTGGGGTGAAGTGTCTTGCCCAGGGACACAACGACATGCTGACTGCAGTGGGGTTTGAACCTGTGACCCCCTGATCCGAACACCAATGCACAATGCACTGCGCCACACGCCTCCCGTTTATTGTCAAGTTTGTTTAAATATGCAAGGAATTTGCTTTGGTGTATATGGTCATGGTGCATACATGACCCCAATAAGGGAAATTAAGTTGTAAGAATCTATCCATCTAAGAAAGGGCAAATATAGAACTATTTTAAACGCCTTTTAAAAAATGATTACTCCATTTAAAAAAGAAAAGCATGACAAATGACAATCACTCTGAAGTCTATCAGAATGTACAGTTGTAGAGCAATGCATTAATAAAATGGGTAGCTTTGAACAGAAATGTGCAAAAACTATTTGATTCACAGTATTCAATATGAGAAATAGTTAGTCAAATACATCATAGCAATATGGTTTAAACGCCATGATGTTATGATAACTTTAAAGACACATTAGTCCTTACCACGGCCTTCACAGTCACAGGATCTCAACCTAATGTGTAAGAAAGGGCTCAATATGAAAGAAAATATAAATATGAGAGTATAAGAGTGGTGTACATTCCTCCAGTAGACGACACAAAGTGCATTTCAACACAGAAGAAATATAGGTTTCATATCTGTTGACACTCTTAAATCCTAAACTATATTATTTGAATCCTAAAATACTGCAAGATGTAACTGTGGGCTTTAAAGTGAACTGAGAAAGGATTTGTTTACTAGCGAGCTGACAGACAGCTGGATGAAGGTATGAAGAGGCTCGATAACATTTTCAAACAGATAAAAGGGCCGACAGATCCTCTCTCAGGTTCTTCAGATGCTCGACAGACTGAAATATCTCTGACATTCACCCTGATACACTTTAACCACTGCAGGCCCATTAGTGGCTGCTTCAGGTTAAGTGTGTAAACACAGCAGAGTGAATTATGCGTGTGTATGTGTATGTGTACGTATGTGTATGTGTATGTGTATGTGTATGTGTATGTGTATGTGTATGTGTATGTGTATGTGTATGTGTATGTGTATGTGTATGTGTGTGTGTATGTGTGTGTGTATGTGTGTAGGTAGATGCAAGGACAGACTATCAGAGAGCACTGAGGTCAAGTGTGTGTTTGAGGAAGAGCCTTTTAAAGACTTCATGAACGTCTAAAAGCCCAGAGGAGCGTGCAGGGAAAAGAGAGAGAGGATGATGACTCAGCTGTTTAAGATGATAGAGGGATAAAAGGAGGGGGGGGGGGGGTGGCAGGCGAAGACACAATAATAAATCTGGAACCTTAATGACTTATCCTCGCCAAAACTATAATAATCACAGCTGTGATGCTTTTGTAAACAGGGAAGAATCTTATCATTATTCCAATGCCAGGACTAAAATAAATATTCAAACTAATGATAAAACCAGAATGCAGCAGCACCATCACTTAACTTTAGGTTGGTTCACTCAAGTAACAAACAACATCCAGTCAGAATGCAGTCTAATCCAACTTACTTATTTTAACTTTTAATTGATCATTTTGGAGGTAGCAGCTTGTGGTGAACTGTATTGGGTTTAATGTAGACGTGTTTGTCCATCCGATTTATATTGCTACACTAAAAGTAAGAAATAAGCAAATTGACATTTCAAAAACAGCAACTTAACATTCAGTTAACTGTTTTATAAATGCTCTTTAACAAGCCGCTGTTCAACAACAGAGCAAACATTTGGAATTATTTAGTTATTATCAGCTGCATTTCCTAAAGAAATAAGAACTGAAAAATCTAAAATGTTGACTTTAATTAAATGTCAACAGATTTCACATAACTGTAATAGGTTAGTTTAAAGCAATAATATTCAGTTTAAATCAATAGGTTCAACTTAATATTATTGCTTTTAACTAACCTAATACAGTTGTGTAAAATGTGTTGACATAATGAAGGTCAACGTTTCAGTTTTTACAGTGTAATCATATCATTATAACCAAACATAACTTATTTTTTACACACACTACTTTATTCCTACCATAATGCTAAATAGCATACCCTCATTGAAACAACTGTCAAGGACACTAACCCTTTAATTCAGAAGGGAGTGATAATGCAGATCAGATATGTGAATGACTGCCGGTCACAGTGACACACGCACGCATGCACGCACACACACACACACACACACACAAAGGGGGCATATTGACAAAACGTCAGTCTCTGTTGTCTGACACATTTCAACAGGCCATCTTCTGCAGTTAATCAGACCACACACACTGGGCCAAAAACAACACACTATATTATAGAAGCCATGTGCAACATCTGGATTGTTCTATCAGGACAATAAAGACCCCTGGAGTTGGAGTTTTAATGTACAGTAATGCAGGGTAGGAGGGACAGAAATAGACAGAGATACAGAATCAGAATGAAAGAGCTGCAGAAGAGGCCTGCTAGAAAATCCATAGCCTGCTGTTATCAGGCCCATAATTGGTTTTCCCCCTCTACGCCCCCCCCCCCACACCACCACCCCATCACATCCTTCCTCCTCATCCCTCCTATCTCTCTCCTCTTTCTCTCTGCACACACACACATTTCCAGACAGGTAACACAAAGCCCAGCAGCTGTAAATACATCATTTTCCTAGAGTCGCTGTGTCGCATTTTGCATTTTTTGCACCTGAATGCCTCACCGAAAACTGATCCGACGACACCGTGGAAAAGGCTTAGTATCAACAAATGCCCCTCGCTGTTAACACACACACACAAGCACCATCACAAAGGCACGTGCGGACACACACACACATGATTAGCATGAAGCGTGTAATCAGTGAATGGCCTGATTAGCGGGTAACACTACAGTGCAAGACAAAGAGATTAATTTACTCATCCACTCTAAAATAAGAAGAAAAAAGAACAGGGTGTGGGGGTGGAGACGCAGGGGAGCAGCTATAAAAAAAAAATCATTTTGGCTGTGTGTTGCCAGACAGACAGACGAGAGCAGACAGACGCTGCCAGATACAGACAAAGAGGAGAAGAAGAATGCACGGACCGACAATAAAGTAACACAAGCGAGTATACAGGCAAAAGGGAAAGAGAGAAGAAAGAAAAGACACCGGAGGACAGGAGCAAAGACGGGTGGAGGGAGATAGAAAGCCACACACACACATGGCGACACACACAAAGGGTTCGTGCGTAGGTTGAAGTCTGCTGTGTTCACTGGCTGGAGATTCAGGAGTGCTTACTCAGCAGTGTCTCCCTATGTCTCCCCTTCATATTGAGTGTGAGTCAGAAACAGAAAGGGGCTGAGGGGAAATAAAGTCCTTATGAGGAATTTGCATTAATTCCATAAGGGTTTTCCAAAAGGAGATAAAAGAGACAGATATCTGCTGGGAATGTTAAAAAATATATATAAATATTTGCTAAGTGCTTTGACAAATACATTTTGGAGCTTTGCTGACCAAGTTTACATTAATGGGCAACATTATTGCTTCAAAATCTACTTTTTATGCAAATTGGTTATGGACATAGTTTTTAGAAGACAGGTTGAATTGATAGGTAAAATACACCATACTCTATTTGACATTTTATTTTAGTTTAGTTCAAATAATAATGCATCTTGATCCATTTGTTCATTTTAAAATAATAATATCCTCTTACTATTGTTTAAATGTCCTCCGGTCTGTTTATATCATAGGTGCATATTTTCTTTTAACCTTTTTATAAGCCTTGAAGAATTATACTAGAATAATACAAAATGAGGAACTTTTCACAAGTGTGAAGGATAAAGGGAAGGAGGTGGAGAAAGGTTCAAAAGGGTGAGAGAAAAGGCTGTGAAGGTCAGATTTCTAATTTGGGCTGAACTGCCCCTGGGGCTTCAGGTGTGTGAATGTATCAACTACAGCCTGAAGCCTGACACACAACACCTTCACACACTCCCTCACACACCCTTTATTTATCAAGAAAATCCTTTTCCAAACATGCGTCCTCTTACATTTTGTGTCCTTTTTTCAGGAGGAAGAAGACTACCACTCCCTCTTTGGATGACACTTTGTCTCAATTAAAGAGTTTAGGGGGGAAAAAAGAAAAATCCTAGTGAACAATAAAGTATTTCCCCTCCCTGTTTTCTCCCATTCTCTCCCGTCTTAGTGAAAGTCCATAATAATGCACCACAGGCAGGTCTTATCATGACTTAGAAAGCTTTTTTGGATAGCGATTTGCCTTCCCAGCCCCAAGAATCCCGCTCTTAAACATCATACATAAAACAATCTGCAGGATAATTCATACCCGGCCGCATCCTGAGCCTCGCCACTTGTCGGCGATAAGTGAATTCTGAATTTGGGAGTAGGGGAAAGTAAAATGAGCTCGGCGAATGATATAATCTCCATTTTTCATTCAGGAGTTTGGGGGCAGATTAATATTTGATATCTTTTTAAAACGACTCATCCATCACGCAGTTCACTTTGGCCAGTGGAAAGGAAGGAGGAGGTTATGGCGAGACAGAGGTATGTAAAGTGTCCGGTTATTGAGCCTCATTATCAGGAAGATGGAGTACGCTGGTGATGGGGGGGGGGGGGGGACTGCGGCGCCGCATGAGCCACAATCTGCAGTCCGAATAGTTTTAGCCAGAGATATTGAGCTTTAAAGTTTTCCCATCAGAAACTAATATAACTTTTTGAATTTGCAGATCAACTTCTTCAATAAACGTTTCAAAAGCCTACCTGCACTCACCCGTGACGGATGAAGCTGTGTTTCAGGAATACATTTTCATCTTTACTCTTAAACTTCAGACTATGCAACAGCCTAAATGTATATTACAATATGCCTATCCTACTGACAACTTCATAAAGATTAACTATCATCTTTTCCAGCCTGCTTTTACCTACAGCCGATATCTCCCATATGGTAGAAATAGCTAAATCTGTCAACAAACCAGATGGCTGCTAAAACTCTACTGTCAAAATAAAAATATGTTAATAGGATTCATGTTGTCAATTGAGTAAATAAAGTTATGCATTGTTTGCATGTGGTTTAAGTTTACATGTTAAACTGTAAAAGTAGCTAGAAAGCAGCTGTACTTCGTATATTATGCTAACAAATGTTAGCATGCAGCCTCAGAGGATCATACAAACATATGATATTACAGAATGGGATGCATTGCAATAGATTTAACATGTTGCAAAACTGTAAAGATCTACAATGCAACATAAATGCAAACATAGGCTAATAGTAAAGTACTGAATGGGAAATACTTTGACTTTGACTAGCTGTGGTGAGTATACAGTGTGATAATAGTACTTGTAGTTAAGCAAAGAGATTGAATACTTTATCCAGCACATGATGATGCAATGTTAGCATCTTGATTGTAACCATGACTGTTGTCAGCATTTAGCTCACAGCACCACTGTGTCCCAGCACAGCCTCACAGAGCCTGTATGTGGCTGTAGAGTTGTTATTATTTAAAACCATTCAGTGAGTTTTATCAGATCAAATTGAATGTATGTAGGAAGACACAGAGACACTGTGACTTTAACTGTAAAAAAGAAATGAGATAACTGGAGCTGGCTCACTAAATCATACATGTTGGAGTCGTGTAAGCTATGTGTGGGCGGACATGGAATATGCATAGGTGTCTGAATACTTCACAAATATAGTATGTATCCTCATGATGCTGCAACTATAGGTCTGTAGCACATATCACCACAGACCGAATGCAATGCTACTCTGTGCTCGTGTGAGACAGAGGCCGTGAGAGAAAAAGACAACAAGAGGCGATCTGTTGGCATCAGCAAAGCCTGCTGGGAAATGAGTATCCCGTAAGAGGCTGTCAGCTGAACGTAATTTACTTCCTGGTTTGCTCTGCACGCGCTCCCTGGATGTCAGCACCAAGGAGACGATGAGAGAGGGATCAATCACAGAGGGACTTAAAGAAGGCAATCACTGGCTGGGCTACTGTACTCACTGGCTGGGCCACTGTACTCACTGGCTGGGCTACTGTACTCACTGGCTGGGCTACTGTACTCACTGGCTGGGCTACTGTACTCACTGGCTGGGCTACTGTACTCACTCACTCACTTAGTAAGAAGCAATATGTCACACACACACACACTACTAATTTATGTTTAATATGTGTGAGTGTGTGTGACAACGAAACCAGCTGCATAATTGGGAAACTCCATATTTGCAGGGACTAAAGATCAAAGACTTTCTGCAGCTTCTCCATCAATGAATCTGCTGAACTGCAGTGAGATCTCTCCCTTTTTACAGTCTCACTCCCCCCTTTCTCACTTTGCATGTCATTCTCACATGTATATTTCATGTGTGTGTCTGTGCATACTGCTGATGGGTATTCATGATGCGCTGTCATGTCATGTTTCTACACACATTTGTCACGCCACTGTCTCCTTCAGAGGAGATACTGCCCGGGTTGAAGGGAAGGATAAGACCATGAACTGGCTTGAGTGTTTACAGAGAAAGTAAACATCTAATTTCAAAACTATAGGCATTCATTTGATGCTAAAACTTCCCAAATTCTTCCTAAAGGCTGTGAACAATCATTTGGAACCCAAGAATGACTTGAATTTCTCAATATTGTCCTATTATAATTAATAGCGGAGTGTGTAAACGCTGTGACTTAATTGGTGCTAAAGGTCCAGGCCCAAACAATGACAAACAGCCCCATTAAGACTGTAAGCAAGCACAGTTAATTAATTAAGCTATTAGTCATTTAAAACAACAATCCATAAAAAAGGAAATATGGCCAAAGCTACAACAGAAAGACCTTGACAGTTGATTTCAATGTGACGTTTACTGTAGGTACATTTAGAAAGATTGAGATACAACAAGATTTGTACCACCCTATTATTAGTAGCAGGTATAGACTGAAAAAACTGAAACGTTTACTTTCATTAAAAGTATTATGTCCACAGATTTCACAAATAGGTTAGTTGAAAGCAGACATATTAAGTTAAGTTGAAACTAATATTTGTATTTAAACTTAATATTAAAGCTTTCAAATAACCTAATACAGTTATGTGAAATATGTTGACCTAATACATTTATTTAAAGTCAAATGTGTTGTTTTGTCAGTGTAGTTTGAGCCGAAGTAGTCTATTACGCAGTGCATGTTATGGCCTTAATGACAGGAAAATAATTTGGCACCCAAAAGTTGGAGCTTGTGGGATGATAAGCGTCCAAACCTAAAGATACTAAACATGGTCACAAAACACAGTATTGTCAGCTTAATTTAAAAAGATATCAGGATTGGACTTCAAAAGCTCGAGTCCATCCATGAAAGTCACTCTCATGCATAACTCCCCTCAGTGGCTCCCAGCGCAGCCCTGTCCTCACCACATAATGACATTAGCATAGCCCTCTTCTCTCCACTTCTTATCTACTTCAAAAGCAGCGCTTCATTAACTACTGCCATCTATCAGAGAGCAGGGAGCCGACCGGGTAGGAATGTGTGTGTGTGTGTGTGTGTGTGTGTGTGTGTGTGTGTGTGTGTGTGTGTGTGTGTGTGTGTGTGTGTGTGTGTGTGTGTGTGTGTGTGTGTGTGTGTGTGTCTCCCCACAACAATTACAGTGCTATGTAGGGTCACAGACTTGTAGATTAGTGTGACAGTCTGGACGTCACACCTCTCCCTGCGTCTCCTCCTCTCAGTATCAACATGTTTTCTCGTTCAGGACCAAACACGACATGGCCAGAACAGGAAGTGTGCGAAATCTACTTATGTCGAAGCAAACAAAAGAGGAACGTCATAATAGAATTAAATTAACAAGAAATTCCTGGAAAACACTCCTAGAAGGCTAATGGGTTTAACAAATTACCAGCATGAATGACGTGTTTCGTTACATAATTATGTAACGAGCCAGGTCAGCGGTGATTACAACCTCCTAATGTGTTTTGAAACCACTGTTTGAATCAATAAGAGATGTTATATCAGTCAAAATAAGACAAATCAAGAATTAATCCAGAATGTATTAAAAATAAAAATTCAAGAAATCTTTTGTTTTTTAACTGAAAAATAAGTATCTTCATAGTAGTTGATTTACTGATATAATAATCCTTTTTACTTTTATACTTTTTTCATTGGAAAAATTCAAAGCTTTTAGACAAACATATTCATGTATATTCCTGTGAAATACTTATATCCAGTATAATGTAATTGTTTGATTACATAGGTACTGTAAATGCACATATATTAGTATATGTAACTTCATATGAGTGAATCTGTGTCATAAATAAACAACTATTCAATTCCACTTTGTCCAGCCTTTAAAAATTGCAAAAAAAAGCAAAGGAAAAAATATGCCAAACCAGCTATTCAGACAGCCAAAATACTGTTCCAAACTGCCTAAATCCAACTCATCTTATTGCCAAATTCATGCCAGAATCATCATTAAAATGTACCAAAACTCCAAGGAGGACTCTGGCTCAAAGTTCTGCTAACCAGAGCTAAATATCTCAAATCCAAACTGCCACATCCTTTACAAATCATAATGCATTTTGCACATCATCTGAAACACTTTTCAAGCAAAGCCACTGTTGTTGAGGCTCTCCTGTTATACAAGTGAGTTTTCAAATGAAATGATCCCTACCTGGAGGTCATAGCTTAGTCACATTTTATTCACCACTACATCACTCCCTTTCCTTGAACTTCACCATTTGATTTCCTCTTCTGACAGAGGCCGTGACCTGGCCAATACTCATAAATCTCAGGTTGTAAGAGGAAGCAGTTCTCAGAAGAGCTGCGGATTCCCCAAATTCCCCATTTGCCACCCTCAAACAACCGGCGCCGATGGGTAAAAGATGCTCCCTCACGGTGAAAACAGATGTAGAGCTGCGTGAGATGTGAGTGAGAGACAAAGAGAGAGGAGAGGGCAGTTCTTCTGATAAGGTGGAGGAAGGTAGGAAGCAGCGGGATGAGAGAACGATAAAGAGCGACAGTAGGCAGGCAGGATCGTCCGTCTCTGGAGAGGAGCGGAGGGGGGAGAGAGATTGTGGAGTGAAGTGAGTGATGGAGGGAGAGTCAGGGAGATATATTGAAAGAGAATCCAGGGCACCAGATAGAGAGAGTGAAAGAAGAAGAGAGAGATTTGAGACTCAGACGAAAAACAAAGATTTAGATTGAGGGAGGAACAAAGCCAGACAGAGGATTAGAGTGCAATAGAGAGAGAGAGAGAGAGAGAGAGAGAGAGAGAGAGAGAGAGAGAGAGAGAGAGAGAGAGAGAGAGAGAGAGAGAGAGAGAGAGAGAAAAAGAGAGAGTGTGTGTCCATGTGTGTGTCTTGGCGAGTACAGAGGTCTTAGTTTCTTGGCAGGATGCTGCAGCAGAGTTTGGCCCGGACCCTAATGGAGATGTAAGAAGCCTCGGAGTCTGATCACACACACACACACACACACACACACACACACACATGCACATACATACACACACACTTTCACACCTTCCTCCCCTCTCGATCACTATGGCTCCAGACAAACTCAATGCACCGACGCCACTGCTGAACCCAAAGTTAAGCAAAAAGATTGACTGAATGACTCCTGCTGCACATAAAAGTCCATCTATAAAAGAAGTGGTTTGGCTTTCGTGTTTTCAGAGAAGAGAATGCAAGTGTTCAGGTGAAAATAAGAGAGTGTTTATCATACGTGACAACTAGAAGCAATCGTTTCAGTGACTAGAACAAGATCTTTTTTTGGCATCTGTGCCTTGACAAGCAACAATTGCTATTAGTTGCCAATAAATCTTTTGTCCAATGACTAATCCATACTCGGAAAAAAATGGTTTGAGTTCTATATCAAAATATACCTATATCCATTTGATGCACCCCTAATGAGACTTAGACCTAAAGTGTCACATTTAAAAAAAGGCACAATCCATCAAACTGAATCCAATATGTATTATAATTTGTGACTAACAGATGCTCTTGGGTTGTGTGTGTACGCCTCCTAATCCATCCCTAATATGTGCATTCTCCACACTTAACCTTTGACCCACATTAGGTGTCCTGCACCACATGTAGCTCAGTGATTCCCCCTCAGCTCTCACCCTGACTGCTCTCCAAACTTACACACACGGTTATGTGAGGACTCTGGTTATGTCACAGGCAAAGATGCTGTCTGCCAGGCGTGGTCATAGTCATTTGATTGACTGTTTCAGGGTTGTTCGTGAAACACTGAGAAAAATGTGGGTTTTGCAGGTTTCTTTTTCGCTGTTCATTCTTTTTTTACACACACACACGATGTGAGCTGCAAAGATAGACTCCAACACGAGCAGGGGAACACATCAAGGAATAATGTCGGGGAGACCGCCTGTGAGGATGCCAATTAAAACAGAAGTGTGTGTGTCTCCTCTGGGAGTTACTCCACTTAATGGTTGTTAGTTTGTGAAGGAGGAGGGAGGTAAACACCCCCCACACACACACACAAAAACATGATGCTTTCCCCTGAACATTATTGGGCGAGTGTGAAAGTGAGGAGTGATCCGCCTCCATCTGTTTCAACAATGAGTCATCCTCAGTGTATCAGCTTTCAATCACTCCATCACAGTCAGGGTGTGTCATGCTCAGCACACACACCTAACCTCATCTCCTGTGATACGCATGCTGTCATCATACATTCATCCTCACTGATAATATTGGTTTGTATGAGCAGCTTGTAACTCTCCAAAACTGCTAGCATGCAACATGAACTATACTAAAAATCCCATGAACATAATTAAGTATTAAACTTGAGAAATAACTGAAATATCTTCTCTTATTTAAAAAAAAAAAAGTTTCTCAAATGCACCTTTAATCGTGTCCTGAGCATCTTTCCTTAAATACAAAGGTTTTCATGTATCAATAGATTCGACTCTTGTTTTTCAAACAGTGATAGTTCAATCAAAACTGGTACATGAATTGCAATTGGGACAGAATTATAGGAATCCGTGCATCTCCGGCAAATGTACAGAACAAAAATAAAAACAGCTCAGAAACTCCATGGAGTACCAGAGTTACTGTTGCAAATATAAATTGTAATCTCATCAGGTCTTACTGAAGATAATTACATACCAGTAGCTGTTGGAAAAATGTACTCATTCTTATTCGATTTTGCAGACTTTCCCTCTACTCTTTTTCACAATGAAATGTCACTAATTATTAACATGTGTTAGAGTTTTATAAATTAGTCTCTAGTTCTTCTCAGAGAACGATTGTTGGAATATAAACACTAGGAAGGAGACTCTCCCTTTTGTTAGCTGTAGAATACATCCCACTCACAGCTGGATGTGTGTGTGTACTAATGACAAAGCACAGAGTCCTGCTAACACACGGTCACCATGTTTAGTGCATGTCATCCACAGAGACTGACCCATTAAACACAATGAGATCATGCAGTATTGATTCTGTACCGTGCACCACACCACAGGACTGCACCGCCGGAGGATCCTCTTCTCTATATCCTGTACTTATGCGAGTGTGTGTGTACAGTATGTGTGTGTGTGTTCATGTTCATGTCCCAGTTGGTGGTTTTAGTCCAAAAAAACCTCATGACTTAGGAATGCTACGAATGGCTCAGAGGCCTTACGATGGGAAACTATGCATTGATTCCCGGAGATCATTCCCCTAACATTAGCCTGCACACACTCCTCCGCTTTGACCTCTCTGTTGACTCACTCATCTCCAAAAGAACAAAAAGACCCTCCATCAGGAGGGGCGTCACACAACTGGACACTCACAAACAGATGTGTGTGTGTGTGTGTGTGTGTGTGTGTGTGTGTGTGTGTGTGTGTGTGTGTGTGTGTGTGTGTGTGTGTGTGTGTGTGTGTGTGTGTGTGTGTGTGTGTGTGTGTGTGTGGCCCACCCAGTGTTTTACAGACTTCTTCTAAAGTGTCTTCTTGACCCAATGAAAGCCAAGTGTGTAAGACAGAAGACATAACTCACTGCCAAAAACACAACGCCAAACCTGCTGAGGTATGGCTACCCATAATGCAACTCTCTGACCTCCAGAGTCTGTTTTGTGCTCTAAAGTTAAACTCCAGTATTGGAACTAAAAGCTGCATTTTGGTTGTGTCATTCTTTAATCTCCTCAAAGAGCTTTAAATGAATTCAGTGTTCGGTAAATAATCTCTGTCCTTCAATAAATTCAATTAAATCCTAATATGCAAAGCAAACAAAATGCGACAATGTTTACAGTTTTGGGATGTGAGAGACGAGATACAGTACAAATATAAAAGTGTATATTTCTGTTTAATCCCTTTTAGCAACAAAGATTCATGGCGTGAAGGACAAACAACCATAATCTATTTATCAGTGGAAGACCACATACTAATTCTTATCAAGTTTTGAGTGTGTTTTGCTGATGTTGGCAGTTCAGTGAAAGTCAGGGAATCACCAAAGTTATTACAGTTCATGAAGAGGAAACATGAATGTCTGTGCATAATGTGTTGGCAAAACATCCTGTACTCTGGGATATTTTACTCACAAATGTAGTATGGGTTTGGGACCCAGCTTTCACATGGCAAGCCTACTTCCCCTTCATAAAATAGTACATGGGAAGCGAGAAAAAATGCCATCAGCGTGCAACTGACTACAATAATACCTTTTCACCTTGGCAATTATTATCTCCGAGAGGAATTGATGTGCAGAAAAGAAGAAGAGAAACACACGGACACAACTATACGAGAGTAAACAGTGTAAACCGCCGTTCTCCATGAGCGGTTGGGGACCCACAGAGACGATAAACCACATGCTCCTGACCACTTGTTGCAGCAGGCGGTGCTGAATCTCGATACTTTGATCACAGAAGCTGCAGGACTCATCAGCTGCTCTCCAGTCATTTGTCTCTGCTGCTGCACTTTTGTCTGGCTCTGGATTTGCTGTGCTCCGGTAACTTTGCAGAACACTGTCCCTGCATACTGAGCTGACTTTGATTTATACAAGTAATGTTTAAACAACAGAGACTTCAGAGAGTGCAGATGCAGCCAAGGCTGTTTTCTTAAAATGGAGAACAATGCGTGTTTCTGCCTTGTGATGCAGATCCACTCAGAGATGGGTTCTTCCTTAACCCATGCCTAACACTTTCACCAAGTTTGATGAAAATCATGCTAGTCGTTCTCATAACCCCGCTGACAAATGAACCAAAAACATATCCTTGGCAGAGGTTCAAATTGTGTCTTTATTTTAAACTAATACAGTTCTTGTCCATAAGGGCCCCGCAGGCGTCCCCAGACCACAGCTTATGACCCCTTAGCTTAGAGAAAGAGCGGCTGGCATCCTCCATGGCGGCATGCGACCTCCACCCGGTTATGAGAAGCTCTGCCCAGGGGCCCGAGGCGATGCTCCACCCAGACACCCCCGCCTTTGATCTCCTAATCACCTGGTTCAGCCTGGGCCTCAGCAGAGACAGGGAGAGGCTGCAGGGGCGGGGGGGGACACACAATAATAACCTCAGCAGTTGTTCTCGCGGCCAGATCCAAGCCTTTTGTGGGTTGGGTAAAGAAAAGGAAATATTCCTGGGAAGATTCTTAATGTTTATTTTGAATAGTGAACAGCACCAGGCAGTCACATCACAAGATACTAAAATAATACTGGGGAAATTCACTTGGTATTTTCATAGCAATGCTTACTCAGGGGTCAGGGGTTCAAGGTGATAGAGGGAAATCTAAGTAAACTAACATGTTGCCACCTGTTACAAACAAACATTCCCTCACATCCTTGCTCTTAATCCACAAATCCACATCACCTTTTGGGGAAATCCATGTTGGTCTATTGTTCGTGCACAAAGAAGCAAGAGCTGTTTGCAGCTAACATCCTGCATGCCAGGCCTTCTGAGCATCATTTGAACAGACACAGTGTTTTACAAACACCAAGGAAATGTGTCTATAGGATCAATTTACTAATGCTATTATAAAAAAAAGACCTTTACCACCATGACAGTGCCGATGAATACAAAGAGAGGAAGGTTATGGTTGCTGTTAGAAAGCCTTGCACATAAAAGGTCCACAGAAAAGATGCATGAATACATTCTACAGCGGTTACAAGTGCAACATCATCCAAGCTTTTGTCCTCATGTTCAACAAATCCACATTTTGACAGCTGCCAGACTCAGGAGGCTGAAGGTACTGTCTGTTCTTTTTGTGCTCAACCGGTAGTGACTCCCACAACAAGCAGACCAACACCAGCACCCTGAGACCTTTCATGCATTCTGTCACAGATACAGTAAGTGTATGTAGCCTGCAGCAATTCTAAGGGCCTTAAAGTGCACTTTGCCTCACACAACTCTCTTGACTTTGCATCACCTGACTTAATTTGCTTTTTTTCCTCTACTGCAGCATGTTCCACAAAGCTCTTAAACACCACATCTAGGGTTCCAATATGGAAAAAACTGTACTGAATGTATATTGTACACTCCATACTGCAGCTGGGAGGATGAGTGCCTAGGCTCATTTAAAGTGCATTGACCCATGATGAAGCTAATTCCTAATTTTGCAGCATGGGAACCCCCCAGGAATCCCCTGCAGCACCCCAGGGCTCCCTGAACACTTTAGCGGTCATGAGAAGGAGATGAGAAGGAGATGAGAAGGAGATGAGAGCGGCTTCTTACCTCAGTAGGTTGGGCAGAGGGATGGAGCCTGAGCCTGACCCCAGAATCCCCCTCTTCCCACTCAATAATTTCTCCACCACGGCGACATTACCGGTCCGGGCGGCTTCCAGCAGCTCCTGCTCCTTCCCCATCCCGGACACAAGTTTACAACGACGGGGTGAAATCCAACAAATCTCCCATATATATCCTAAATGCCTCCTCCTCTCCGAGCCTTATTCCCTCACTGTCTGGAGAGGGAAAGCATCTGAAAGGACTCCTCTCGCTGCATGCTGCACGGTGAAATAGGTGTTATTGATGCCGCAGAGCAGGTTTGACATGCACTTATCCCCTGGTGCCTTTTAACCTCAGTCCATTCACAAGCACGGCTCCGTAATCTCCTCTCGTGCACGGCTCCCGTGTGTAACCTCAGGGTAACAAGCGCAGCGGGGAGAACCGCGAGCTCCAAGGCAAACGCGAAGTGAAAAGTAAAGAGTAACCCTGGTTTACAAAAGAAAGAAAACTCCTTCTCGTTCCGAGCAGAGGCTCCTGTCCGGTCTGAAGCTCCAGCTGACACCCGGCGGGAGGTGAAACCCTGTACGCCTCCACAAGAAGCTCTCCGGTCCCGCTGTACTCTCCACCTCTCTGCCCTGAACCAACCGCACTGGCCGGTGCCTCTGAGACACAGGTGTCAAGTTAGCCTGATTACTTATTGTGCACTTCCTGTTGCAGCTTTCAAAATAAAACTCGCAATTTGTTACAAACTTGGCCAACCAGCCTCTGGCATGAAAAAACCATTTCATTCGTCTTTTATATATCTTGTTTTTATTTCATATTTTGATATTTTGTCTTTATTGTATATTATATGCCCATTGAAAAACACGGCAGTTAGCTAGCTAATGTTAACAATCTAGTCAAATACAACTTCATTCGGCTTTCCTAAAAAGTAAAAGGATACGTAACTTAATAATAACACATTATAATATTAATATAATAATATGAATTATAATGTATTACTATACAATTATTATACTGACACCATAAAATATGTGTATACTCTTGAAGACTTCTTAAGTTGCATCCCAAGCTAGCAAGTTAACATTAGCTAAGTTTAGATAAGGCAAACAATTAAACACCACTATTTCAACACTTTGTTCAGTTAAACACCCGCTTTTGCAAGTCTTAGTTGTTTAAAACGTGGGTTATTACCATAGGTTATTACGCCTCATTTAGTTTTTAGGTTAAAAACAGCCAGGGTTAACAGTTTATTGCTACCAAATTAACTTGACAATCACTTGACAATAATTGTCTACTACTGGTTCGACTACACGTTAAGACACATTAGATTTTCTCTTGTAAAAAATGATATGCAAAATGTGTTGCTTTGGGGCCAATGTTCAAAAAACGACCTGATTAAACACAGATTCATTTGGGAATATGCCAATTCAAGCAAAGGCAAGAAAACAATTTGACGAGAGGATACCTAGATCATTCACTGAAAGCCCCTATAATGTTAAAGCAGTAGCCTACTTTAGAGATGCAAATTCCCCCATCTATCAAATCCAAACATAGTTTAAAACTGAATTTTGATGTGCTTGGAATTACTTTGCTTGCCTGGCCTGATTAGAAGCTAAATTCTAATTAAAAACATTTCTGGAAAAAATTAATAAGGCTATTATGTTGCAAAAGTAAATATATGTTTTCTATCTACGCATCAGTGATGCTCCTTGTGCAAAGTTAATCTTTTATTTTGAAATCCACGCCAGCCACTTCCGCTGATTTACAGTACAGTCTGGGCGTGGATGATGGAGATGCCACAAAACCAACAGGACGCGATGCCTTTGTTAGTCTCTGTAGAAAGTCACACTGAAATCCCCCAGCTGTGTTTATTGTGGACATTTTTCAGACTTATTGTATCAAACACGGACATGCGCAGTTGCTCTTCCTGCTGGAGGTGTGTTCATTGCTGCAGGATTTAGTAACAGGTGTGTTCCTAAAATAGCCTCCCTGTCAGGTCAGAGCAGGGTTTCTATGAATAAAGGCAGAAGATGGATTATTTTTTTAACGTGCTCTGATCTGTCCACTGACAGCCTGGGAAACATCCACACCCCCTCCTCTCCACTGCGGCCCACTCTGCCGCGAGTGCATGCTGGGACATGCCTGATGGCTTCAACATGCTGCTTAATTGGAATTTAGAGCTAAGTGCTGCCTTCAAGAGCTCTACCTTAAGCTGCTATGCCCTCCGTCTGAACTCAAAACGTGTTGGAACTGATTCAAAAACGATGCTGCAGAAAACCTTTTTTTTTTTCCTTTAATTGATTATTCCTTTAGTGTATGATAGGTTAGCAATGTGTAAAACATATTCAGATTTAAAACCTGTCACCAGTAAGTCAATTGTATTTTTGCTTGAGAAATAAATTCAGCAAAAATTGTTGCTGATACACTTCCTTTTGTAAATGTATTGTTTCAATGGAAGTTATAATAGCGAGAACATTGTTGATGATTAATGATGAATGATGACTGTTATGTTGAGTAAATCAGGGAGCAGTGGTGGATTGTAACTGAGTACATTTACTCAAGTAATGTATTTCACGGAAATGTTGGAAATTAATTTCCAATATTTTCTCCATATTGACAAATGTCCCCTTTAAAAAGCTTGTATATGCATTTTGTAAAGATACAAAAAACGGAATAATATAATAATGTATAATGATATAACCCTTATAAGAGGCATTCTGCGCAATGAGTACTTTTACTTTGTATGCTTAAGTACATTTAGCTGATAATACTTCTGTACTTTTACTTTAGTAACATTTTCAACTTAGGACTTTTACTTGTAATGCAGTTTTAACACTGTGGTAAAAATACTGTTACCCCCATTCTCATGGAGCAAAGCTTTTCGATCCTGCAGTGGCATTAATTATTTAAGTGATATAGTTTTATAAATGTTTGCAATAAGTCAAACCAAATTTGCAAAATCCAAAAAAAAATGGAATAAAATGTCCACACATGGGTGAATTTCTCACATTTAAGAAGCTAGGATGTGTTCAAGGCCCTGCTCAAGCTTAGCTTCAAACTGAAGCACCTAGATGGAATTCAGCCATCATTTATTTCATTTCACCTTTTTATTACTCCGTCAGAGATATAAAACAGAAAGCAAAGATTGAAACAGAGAACACTGAGCCAACACACAACCTGATGACTCTCTCTTTCATCATATGAACCACAATCCAGCTGCACATAAGCCCCCAACCACACACAGTATATAAATGAATGTGTACATGCTTTGCTTACATAACCGGTGCTGCACTGTGACATAGCCGTCATCACAGAAACATTAAGCTACAGTATGTAAACAGGCGTTCGTGTGAATAGCAGCAGAGCAGAACTTTTCCTCCCTCTCTCTCTCACACTCACTCACTCTCACACACACACACACACACACACACACACTTATTGCCCTTCTATGACTCACTGCACTACTTCAGCAGTAAAATGTCATGACCATTTATGTGCACAAAGTCCAAACTCTCTCCTGCTGCGATTCTGTGCGGCTCATTTGAGGCTGCACTAAAATTCAAAGAGTTTCTTTCTTCAGTTATCAGACAAAACGTCAGCTTTTTTTTTTTTCAATAATTCAGAAATGCTGCATTAAATGAACTCGTGCTTTAAGCTTCAAACAAGACACAAAAGTCGGAGAATCATAGATGTATTAAGAGAGAATGAAAGCTGATAAATTGCCTTTAGCAACATCACTTCTTTAGGTGTTTTTGCTAGGTGTAGTTTGGAAAATTATAAATCATAATCAAAATAGTTAGGCCCATTTTTATAGTTATAGTTAACACTAACAATTGGAATGAGTTGAGAAGCCAAGCACTCTGCAGAAGCACAGATATATTTGATAAGGGGGAAAAATAAAACATGCAAAAGTGAAATTGGATACCCTTTTATTTTCAGCAGTCTTTCAGCAGCTTTGACAGACAAAATACAACGTATTACTTTGTGTCTTTTCTTTCCTCCACAGGGGTTTAGAGGGTGTTAGGGTTTCTCAAAGAAAGGGGAGCGGGGGGGGAAAGCATAAAAATGAAAATCATCTCCATCAAACAAATCTATTCACATACAATCGTGTTAAAATTCTACCTCTGACACTTCAAGTCTTGACATCATGTTTGTGCAGAGTCTGTCTTTACAGGATCTAGAATAGTTTTTTGGAAAGATAGAAACTGAAATGAACCGGGCCAAGCTAAAGTTCAGGTTATGATTGTTGCATATTGAGATTTGGAAGAATTACTGAAACTACACATGAAAGCAAAGTTTGTAAAACTCAAACTGTCCTTTTTTTAAATCCTTTGTGCGGTCATTTTTAACATCTGTTCAGGAGTTTCCCCTGAAGTCGTCACAAAGGCATGAAGCAGCATGGAACAGCAGCAGCAGATATGATCAACGCTTCATCCATGGAAAAATGACACATGGCATATAACAAATCTACATAAACACACACATATATGTAGTCAGGCAGCTTCAATGTGTCTTTTTTTTTTTTTTTTTTACAGGGAGCACACATTAGTTCCTATTCCTCCACTTTTGTTCTGTCACAGTTGTGGTTTTATTTACAGTGCTTCCGTTTTAAAAGTGCTGCACATGTTGAGTAGCTATTTACACATAGAAAAATAGGAGGGGGGGGGGTTACAGACATTACTGTGGGGCATTTTGCTGAAAAAGCTGTGGAACTGACAGATATAAATGTATCCTCTATTTGTAATGAAATGCTTGTTTCTGGCCGACACAAACACACACACACATTCAAAAAGAAACACTGCATAACCATTGGAGGATCTGAAGAAAACAGTTATGTGTTCACATTCTTATACAATGTACACTGTACACACTCGGAGGGCGAGAGAGAGCATGATTTGACTCGTCCATTCTGAATATGAAAGCACTAAATTATAATTGATGTGCAGTGCAAAATAAGTCGTTTCTTTTTCCTCTGAAGATACGACATTCAGTGTTCCTTCATTTGTACAGGATTGAATGAAGTCTATGGTCAGCTGTGATTCTTTTTTCCGTTGTACATGCACAACAGGGATAGTGTGTGTACGTTTTCTGTAGGCACAGCCACGGATATAGATTATTATCCTATTTCTCACACACACACACACACACCTCAATTTTCTCTCTCCAAGCCTCCGCAGTCCAAAGTGGAGGACATCAAAACGTAGATTTCTGAGTCTTCACACAGACTCTGCATTGCTTTATGAGGGAATTATTCTGAAGTCTAAATTCACATGGTGGCACGCTCAACAAAAAAAAAAGCGCGTAAAGGGAGCCGTTTTAGTCTTTTTATCTGCTTGTTGATGTTGCTGCCGTTCATTTAATATGCTGCCCATTAGTGTCAGGGGCGGCTGAGTGACAGGAGAGAGGGGCGGGTCTAGCTGCTGTTCACTTTCAGGTTCTTCATGCGGTGCAGCAGCGAGTCCTTCTCCATCTGAGCCTCCGCCAGCGCCATCTTGGCTCGGGACAGCTCCACTTTCAAACATTCATTTTCCTCCACCAGTATCTGGAAAAAAGAAGGAAGAGGAGACACGGGGAGGTGTTACTGTCCGTTTGGTTTCAATCGTATTTGGACCAACAATGATTTACATATTTAAAGTAACTCTCTAAACTCGGCTGAAAACCATCAAATGGATGCACACTTCTGGACATTTGGATGAGAGTCCAGCTTCATCTTGCAGCCTTCATCATTGGGTTTTGTCTGCTTTACTGTCATGGCAATCTCCACCCACAGATGAAGGCAATGAGACGAGGTGAAAGCTCAGTAAGATGGTCGAACTGACATTCTGAAAACCAATAATAAAGCTTCAAGTCCTCTAAGATCTTGAATCAAATGGAAATAAATAATAATTGCCGCCACATGTCCGCGTCATAAAATGATACCAAACTTGGTGGCTGTCTTAAGAAAACCTGAAACAGAGCAGCATTGGTAGAACATTCAACACTTAGAGCGACCGGTGTTTGCTCATCAATCTGCGAGTCTCTGTGTTGTTTGTTGAGTTGTATTACCGATGAATAATTCCCCTAGATGTGACAACAAACCTTTCTGCCAGTGACACATCAGAAAACGCTTAAAGAGCTCACGTTGAAAGGAAATGACCTGTTTTGTTGTGTGGATCAGATGACTTAAAACAGCATTATGTAACGGATCACTCTTAATCTCCCATTTGAAAATGAATTGTATTAACTCTGCTTGAATTGATAAATATCACTCCGACTGTTAGCTAAATGCAAGCCAAGCAGGAAACTGGAATAGCTTGGCAAAAACTACATTTGGCCCTAAACGTTTTATATTAGCCTCCAGGATCAACCCATCAAAAAGGAAAAAAAGCCTTTTTTGGATGAAGATGAAGGGGAAAATATGCACATGTATGCGATTTGATGAATTCTTACCCTTAAAGATTGTCTGCGTGTGAAGACTAAAACGTGGCTTTTATCCAATGGCTGGTTAGAAAACAAGAGAGGGCTATCACCATTAGCTGTGTCCGATGTAACTCAAATACATGTATTTGTTTATTTATTTAAGCGTGAATCCGGTGGAGGGTGATTCCTAGAGAGTTTTTGTGAGATTTGCAAGATTTTTTTCCATTCACACACAGAGGGGAATATGATTTGAAGCTATACTACATGCAAAACTATATCGATCCATGGATACATTCCTTGGGATTACCAAACATATGAGGTAAGATAGGCTGAAATGAAGAACGTTTACCACACTGTGCAGCACCTAGAGTCACACAGGTCAGCAGAATGTGGCAGTAAATTAGCTCGGCTCAATTTTCCATACTCAAAAAAATACGCAAATGTTTACGGACGATAGTTTGTTGGGAAAAAAATCCATTAAAACCAAATGATATGAATTTGCATAGTCTGAGCAAACAATTAACCCAAGTGTTGTCGTTAATATTTATAATCTATAATAGAAATGTTTATTTTAAGGGTTAAGAATTATTATTCCTTGCCTTTTTGACCTGCGAAGCCACTTTTGCTGTAACACTGTACATTTCCCCACTGTGAGACTAGTAAAATCATTCTGATCCTGATTAGATAGACTTTATATTTAAATCTAAACTAGCTCTTATCCTCGCAGTACCATGTCCTGCATTGTCCCGTACAAACGTACTCTTTGTCCCACATGTTGCCACCTGGTCTCACCTTATCTCTGTTAGACGGCAGAGGGCTGCTGGGCAGAGCTTGGGTCTGTGTAGCCTTTGGTACTCCGCAGAACACACGTACAACCTCAGGAACCGGAGTCAAAGCGCCGTCACTCAACAACCCCTCTTTCCCGGGTTCTGTCTCCGCTGCTGTGTCCACTTGTGAGGAGAGGAGAGACAACAGAAGGGAATTAGGAGGTGTGGATGCACCGAGCGCGGATTTAAAAGCATTTACGTGTTATATAACGGTGGTGAATCAGCGCTGAAGAGGAGGTCGAAATATCTGGCAGATGCGTGTGTTTCTCACCTCCTATAGAGAAGGAGCCGTCGTCCCTCCTGTGTATGATGAGGCTGTCCACGTGCAGCGTGATGGGCGAGGGGTCCGAGTCAGAGGGGTTGTCCCGGGGGCCGTCGTCCTGCAGCAGAGACAGCACATGTTCAGGGTGGTGGGAAAAGTTTGGATACGTGAGAGGAGGAGGAAGGCGCTGAGAGAGAATGATCCACATCCAGGTTTCCACATCAGTTCCGCAGCTAATCTGCTCAGTTGTGAAGGAACCCCAGAGAGTGGCCTTTCTATGTCATTAAACATTCGGTTCAAATCCAACTTCCAATTAGGCCGCGGTTCAAAATATTTAACTTGAACGGCGGTGAGTTATGGGGTCTATTACTCTGCGACACAAATGGATAACAAAAATAGGACAAATATGCAGTCATGCAGGTGTTTCTGCAACAATGACCTGAGGGTAAAACTAAAATGTGAATCCAAGGAGCTGGAAGTACAACAATGTACAAAACATCAGGGATTCCTTCATATTGATATCCTCAATTAAAAAACTATTTAGAGTCATCTGAACGTGTCACCAGACTGCAACAGTTTCAGCCCCTTAGGCAAACACTGATTGCTAAGTGATAGCAGTGTTACGACTCAATAACCTCAGAAATAAATGTTTAAAAGTGCGCTGAAAAAACATATTTGTAGGATACCATGGGGATTTGTAGTTTAGATAGGAACTATGTTCAACAGTTTTTACATATTCATATTAGTTTTATCTGCGAGTACCAGTCAAGTTTTCCATTTGTGTTGACTGTATTTATCTGTGTTTTTAAGTGTGGACCAAAAGGAAGGCTATTACGGAGATCCCATGATAAACAAAGCTAAGTCTCACCTTCAGGTTGACGTGTGTGTCCCTGACGCTGATCTCCATGGGCAACACCTGGGGGGCCGAGTCGTCCTCCAGGAAGTTGGCCATGTTACGCAGCGTGGACATCAGGAAGTTAGCCTGGTATCCGTGGAGACGCAGCTGCAGGAAGCCGTTGCGCTCGGCCAGCGGGGAGTGAGCGGCGGCGCAGGGCCCGCTCTCCAGGCGAGCCCGCACCTCCGGACTGTGGAGGGCCCCGGGGGCCGCAGAGCGGGTCTCTCCACCTGATGGCAAAGGAGAGGAAGGAGGTTAGCGTTAGCTTTAGCTTGCTGTCTGCTTCAGCTGAAGGACACACACACACCTGACTTTAAAATACACCCAAAATGAAACAGGAGATTCAGGACTTTCCTCTGTCTAATTCACATGAATCCTGTTAGAACGCGTATTTGCTTTTTGACTTAAATTGTGTATTAAAAGCACATAGCCTGGTATTAGAGCGAAAAAATATGATGTTATAGCAGATATATTAGCATGATGTTGATATTGGCTTATAACTAACAATACATTGAAGATAAAAGCACCAAAGTGGTTTGCTGTCTTTTAAAAAATCTTTATTTAAATCGATTATTTTGTTGAAATATTGAAATGACTTATCTGCACTTAATGATCTTAACCAATGGGATTTGTCTGATCATATAAACATGCTCGATGGAGGTCCAATTTATTCATTTCACTTGTTTAAAAAATACATATCTATCATAATAATATCATAATCAGGACAAACTTAGTGCATTTACAGCTGGGTTTTATGTCATTTTGCTCGCTACAAGGGTGCATGTTAAGGCCAGGTTTAAACGAGTGTAAAGACAGACGTGGGATGACGGAAGCAGAATATCTGAAAGAGAAGTGGGAGAGAGAGTTTGAATCATGGAAAAAAGCAAAGTGAGCTGAAAGAAAGAAGCAGGAAGGAATTAAGGAAGAAGGTGGGCTGGAGGAGAGTTGAGATTCTGTACAATCCCACGGCCTCATGCTGCAGTGATGTTTAATTATTTCCGGGGACTAGGGATTAGAGGGTTCTGTGGAAACTCCCACCAAGAACTGAGGATTCAAAGGGAAGTTTTAACCATTGAGCCACTCTGAGACACTGTAAATGCTGAGAACTGAAGATTTTATGGTGTTAGACTTTATTTAGAACGGAATTCAACTTTTATTACCAACTCATTTGATAATACAATCCCTGTTTATTAAAAGGGGTGAATGGGGAAGTGAGGATGGAGACAAACTGATGAAAGTCGAGGTTTGTTAAGTGTTACGGGTAATTAAAACCCTCCTTTCACACAAACTTAACACACAAATGGAGCTGGAAAGCACACGCCGGGGTATGAAAATGGCCACTTAAAGAAAGAAATCTGTTTATCATGACTGTGAGAAGTGCATTGCCTCCCTTTAACACGCTCTCTGAAGGAAATTTAGCAGAAGGTTAATCCCAAAGAGCAATTTCAAGACACACACACACAATGCTGCCAGCTTTTCTCAGATAAAATGACATTCTCTCTCAATCCTATAGGGTTGAGGCGAATGGAGAGAGAGAAGGTGGGAGCGGGTGAGGAGAGAGAAAGAGAAGGGGGAGCCAGCAGCCGGTGACTGAGTGACTGTGATAAGACAAGGGGAGGGAAGATGGCCTGGAGAGGGAGGGAGATGAAGGTGAAGAGAGGGGAGGTTAAATGAGAGAGGATTAGCAGGAAGATGGAGGAGCTGGAGGGAAGAGAGGGGAGGAAAAGAGAAAGAGGGGAGGAGGAGGAGGAGGAGGGATTGCTCTTGTGAGATAGGGGGGTGAGGAGGAGAGGTAAAGCTGGCGTTTCTCTCATTGCCTGAATCACTGGAGTGAAACTGCAAAGTCTGCTGCAGTGGAGAGATGAGGAAGGAGGGGAGAAAGGGGGAGGAATTAGGCCGAGCAGAGAATGGGGAGACCAGGGGTTAACATCAGTCTGCACAAACGGCTGCAGTTCATTTCAATCTGACAGACAGACAGACACACATTTAAGGTTGTGAGACTAATGTGGCAAATAATGGGTCCACTCACTCCATTACTGTCAAATGTAACTTCTCTTAAGTGCCACACACACACACACTAACACTGGAGAGAGATCTCTCACATTAACACCCCCTCCTTCTGAAAAATGAGCACACACACTTCATGCGATCTCTTGCATTGCTACAAACTGTATCTATGTGCATCTGCATTCAATGCCGCCGAGCTAAAGTCTGAAAATGAGACTCGACAGAAGACAAACTGGAAATACACACACACACACACAATCTGCACACACACGCACAGGTGGAAGCGGACACGCTGCGGCGAGCATGCATGTTAGGCTACAGATGGTGAGTTAACACACAGCAGTTACCTTGGCTGCTCTGAGCAGGTATTGGTACTGAACACACCATACCTGTGGGGAGTCATGGCAACGTAAATAAAAGGAGGGCTTGGCTGTATTAGTGTGTATACGAGTGTGTTAAATAATGGCAAATCAATTTTAGGATATAAAGGGATTCAGACTAGGGCTGCAATAAAAGTTTATGATTAATAAAAGATAATCTGCTTATTATTTTTCTCAACGAATCTAATGTTTGATCTATTAAACATCCGAAAACAGTGAGGAATCGCAATATATCAAACCCAAATTTGACATGATCAAATGTCCCCACACACACACACACACACACACACACACACACACACACACACACAACACACACACACACACACACACACACACACACACACACACACACACACACACACACACACACACACACACACACACACACACACACACACACACACACACACACACACACACACACACACACACACACACACACACACACAACACACCACACACACACACACACACACACACACACACACACACACACACACACACACACACACACCTCGTCTCCACTACTACACTAAATCTCGACAAATGCCCCTTCACTTTCATCTTTAGTTGTTGCAGCCTGTTGTGTTTCAAATGTTTATTTGAGTAGATTAGTTTTATGTAATCAGCTATCTCACAATGTACTGTTTCCAAATGTTGCCAAACGGTCACAATAGTTTTAGGGTGTAATAGTGTCTGAAGGAAAGCCCAATAAACAAAGTAACATGTATAAATAAACTACTTGAAGCGCCTTCAAAAGTCTGTGTCATGCATCAAATGAACAGCAGCATATCACATGGCTGCAGACTTCCTCTCACCCAGGCTGCGGTTGCTGAGGTACTGTCTCAGGCTGACGTTGCCCAGCTGGGTGGGGGTGACCCGGCCCACCTCGAGAGCCACGGCCGTGCTCTCTCCAAACGCCTCCATGCTCACACACACCGACTGCACCTTCAGCACCAGCACCGACACCTGGAGGAGACGAGAGCAATACAATGAGGAACCAACACCAGGGTTTTCAAAAATCCTCCACACATTTTCCTACTGCACTGAATTTCTAGTTATATTAATGTAGAGGCAGTATAATTATCTCAATATTGATTTCCCGGTAAAGTTCATTTTTTACCCTTTATCTGTTTGCATGCCACATATTTATTTATAATTACAATAAGCAGTATTTTATTTCACAATACAGTATTTTATTTTTACATTAGTTCATATAGTTCATCTCATTCTATTCTACATGTAAATCTCCTGAACTACTTGCACAGTAGTATTGCAACATTCTCTTGCACCATTGTATTTATATTCTGTTATTCCTTGCAGTATTTGTATTGTTTTTTTCACTTGTTTATTGTTCTATGTCTTATATATATTTATAGTCTTTGACTTAAGATTGTCTTTGACTTAAGATTGTCATTGCCATAACTACATTGTAGCTACTGTGCATACAGTATGACAATAAAGCCTTTGAATCTTGAATCCACAATGTGGAGGATGTATAATAGTTTATTTCTTAACTTTTTACTCTTCTGAAAGCTTTGCTATCTTACTGTATCTTTGGTGGGGTCGTCGATGCTCTGGGAGGTGGCGCTGACGGTGTCGGGGGACACGCCCCCCTCCTGCTCTGGACCAATGGCTGCCTCCGTGGCACTCTCAGTGGCACTCTGCTCGCTGATGGCATCCTTGAAGCCGGACATGGACACGTCATCTGGTCACCACATCAAACAAATATTATTTACACAGAAAATACAATATTTTTTTGCATTGTCATGCTTTAGAAATACATCATGGGACTAAAGAAGCCTCCAACACTGAGATATCAGAGCAATGCTGCCCCCTTCTGGTCAACATAGTATCCTACCAGTATATGTGCAGTAAGGATATTTTTTAAAGATTATTTCTGCCCCTAAACACAGAGGACAGAGGTCCTTAAGAGCTACAGAGCAGTGATGCTGGAACTGGAAATGTACTTAAGTTATTTGCAAATAAAACAGGCAGCTTAATGGTTCCTATAAAGAAAACATGCTTTGTTCATTATGTGACTTGGATCGAATAAAAGAAAACATTTGTAATTGCTCATTGTATGAGGATTTAAGCTCTACCCTCTCTCTGTTAGATGTTTTTTTCCTAGAGCTTAGGGGAGAACACAGAATTCTTTATGCGCAATTAGGTGTGTCTCAATATACCATTACCATACAATGTAATATATCCACAATCAGTTGGATTAAAAACGGTATTTCTGTGTGTCAAAAATGCATCAAAGTGTGCTCCACCTCTCTCCAGCAGACTGTACGTGTCTCCGTCCTCCATCAGGTAGCTGTCTATGGAGATGTTGTCCAGCGACTGCAGGGACGGGCTCTTCTTCATGTTCTTATAGGACACAGCGAAACTGGACTGGGAGCGGTCTCGGATCAAACGACCACTACAACACAGATGAAGTGTGTGAAAGACAGTTCATTTGAATCATATCTTTCTTTGTTTGTTTGGGCAACACTGTCCCCGAGTGTCACTGATTTCAGATGATTTAAGAGTGATTGGCATTTATTGTTGCTTTTAAAGAAAGCAGGTGCTTTTCTATGGTTTAACCTGATAGGGAGCAGAGGCTGTCAGGGCTTACTCTGCAAGTCATGAATTCAATATGGCTTCATTTCTTTGTGTGGTGTTGTTTAAGGTCATGTAAAAAAGAATCAAGTGTGCTTTCCTCCAAAGCTCAGGAAATGATCTACAGGAAAATCACAACAGATAAATCAAAGTGGCTCCCTACAGACGAACACAAGGCTTCAAACCAAAAGAGACGTCAGAAAAGGAAACTTCATTTCCCATCACCACGAGTACACCGGTAGACACCAAACACAGGACTCATTTAACACACAGATATAAAACACAGACGGGGACCAGCGTGTCATGCACACACATGCAGAGGCATGCCCTCAGGGGATTCACACAAACACATTTAAACTGATTTGTATTCATACAAGGATCAGAGAGACACACACACACTCATTATCGCAGCTAGTCACAGATCCAGTGCCTTACATGTTGGACATGGAATAAAGGGAGGTGGATCTGCTGGAGTTTGAGGAGCTGAGGAGATCAGAAACCACAGACAAACTTCCTTTCCTTGGTAGAGAGAAAACACACACACACACACACACACACACACACACACCTCGCAAGGGTCAAAGCCAAGGTCAAGGCAGAAAAATAAGTGAATGGGTTAAGAAAGAAAGAATATGAAGGGATGAATAGTGTTAATTCGGTAAACCTTAACTATGACTAAATATGTTGTTTAACAACTTCCATGACGATAACAAGACAATGACTACATTGGTGATAAATAAGGTTAACTGTGATTATATCAATATTTAATATTGTTGACGGAAAAAGACAGTCTTTAAAAAATAAAAGTATTTAAAAAGTCTGTTTATTAACATTTATGACAACCCCAGGGCTTCTGAAAAGAAACAAAGTGGTATTATGTGGCTAAACTAGATGAATTTAAATGGTAAATATAACCTTTTGACTAAAAAAAGGCAAAGATGTCAACAGTCATGGACTAAAAATAATATACAAATAGTTGCGGTTTTGATATAAGATAAGACTCAAAGGCCGAACTGAAACTGAAAATAAAGAACAGGATGAGGTTGATTGAATATGTCATAGACTAACAAGGACATTTGCCAAATAGCCTACTAAGCTACCAGAGGTGAATATGAAAACAGTGGATGAGAAAACACACACAGGAAGACAGAGCAAGTCAGCCAACATTCACAAAGTCAGAGAGGCGTGAAGTCTGAGCATTCATACTGACGGACTCATGTGGAAGCACAACAAACAGCTCTTGTGTTCAGGAGCAGACAGACTCAATTAGAGAGAGGCTCATTCATTAGACTCATCCAGAGAATCACAGAGGGGGATATTTGGATTCACTGATGAAATGTTTAACTAATAATAACTAATTATAACTTGGATTATATGTTTTCTTTTAAAAAAAGGGCTGCAATTTCTCAATCCATCTGTGGGTCATGGATGAGTAAAAGTCTAAAAAGAGTGAGAAATAGTTCAATAGCAAAATGTTTTATCTTTGCATGGACTAAACAATGACAGTTTCATTTGTAATGGAGTTTGAGATATAATGCTGGATCTTGAAATGTCTTGATTTGTTTAACACACAGTCCAGTTAATTCACAACTAGATTTGCATCCGTTTACCATCACAGTATATTATCTTAAATTCCTAACAGTTATTGTTAATTATCCGAGAACATTATTTTAAAAGCTCGCAGATGGTATAAGTTTTCATTTAGTACGCTATCGTGCAAACATGTAAACTCCTATTAATGCACTCTTGCTGTTGTAACACCGTAAATGTTCTAATTCTCATGATTTTACTGATCATAATGTATTCATATATAAATGTTGGTGTGATAGACTGAATACCTGGATACAGACTGAGGCATCTTGCCGGCTTTGTCTTTGTCGCTCCAGTCGGACAGGGGGTCCCCCGTCTGAGTTTTGGAGTCCAGTCCCAAATCCTCATTTCCTGCCAGACCGTCTGCTCCCGCCTCCCCCGCCTCGTCTGAACTCCTCCTCCCAGAGTTCTTCGCTGAAGTCCTGTCCTCCAGTAAGGCTTTGTGATCCGAGTCTGGACGTGATGATGAGTTGGGAACAAGGGGGGCAGGACCCACGGAGCCCTCACCGCATAACAGCTGGTCCACAGTGCAGGCCCCCCCTCCTTCACTCCCCCTCTCCAGCCCCTCTCCCGCCTCACCTCCAGGCTCCAGAGTTCCTCGGCTGTCTGAGGGGGAGAGCTCGGACCCCAGCGGAGAGCGAGACCCCTCAGGATGGGGGATGGGCTTCAGGAGCAGGGACACTTCGGCGCCTTTGAGCAGGAGGCCCAGGCAGACGGTGAAGGGCTGGTGGTCTGCGGGATCCTCAGAGGGGTCCTTGCGGTCCTTCTTGGAGCCCATGGCCTCCAGATCCTGCTGCAGAGTCTGCTGCAGGGCTTTGATGCTGCGCTGCAGATGCATCAGGAACACGTACTGCCGGTGGCTCACCTGAACACACAGCAAAGTAGTTATTACAAATACAGTAACACATACAACTACATTCATTTGAAATATCGACTGGGATTTGACCATTATGAATAACTCTAGTTACGGTTTAATCTTATTTGCAAACGTGTGGGCCCATAAAGCCTGTTGAGATGACATACTTGGAATTGAGCATCGCTACAATAACAGCGAAGCGTTTTAGAGATGGAGGAAAACATGTAGGTGACGGGTTCCTGCTGCAGGACCGAGGAGGAACCGTTACTCTTTCCAATTCTCTCTGAAACTGTATTTTACAATATACTGAAAGTTCATCATGGAATCTTTACCCAATGATTTCCAAAAGATACTGCCTCCCCCAGGTTTAGCATTTATGGTCCAATTTGTGCTCTACAGGCAGCAGTACAAGTGGCACTCTAACCCACTTCCATGTGTTTTATCAAAAGAGAGGCTTGAACAATAACCAACATTGGCAGACTCACACACGTGTTCATAAACACTTCTTTTGTGAATTTATACATTAAAAGAGTCATTTATCCAGTCCAAGTTTCTCACCATGTATTGTGCATTTGTATATTGTAGAGTGTTCAATAGTATTCAGTATTTTCTTTATATTGTGTATTATTTAGATACTCTAGTGTTATATGTCTTTTCTACTGTCATTTTGTAAATATTTGCTGTTAATGGTAATCTTTAGTTATTATTATATTTGTACAGTATCTTATTATATCTTTTAAGTATTTGTAAGTCATGTATAATGCTTGACAACACTGCTGCTGTTATACAATACTTTCCAAATGTGGGATGAATAAAGTATCCATTTGTATATTGTGTAATATATTAATACATTTTATAAATAAAAGGAGATAAAAACATACCTGAGCACTTAAATGCTTCTGCACGTGCACCAATATCTGCACATCTGGATCTTTCCCTGGTGATGACAAAGAGGAGGAGGAGGAAGGCAGACTGTCCAAGGAGAGGGGTTTATGGAGTCCGTTACTGGGAGGCGGAGTTGCATTCTGTGCCTGAACACCCTCAGTACTATAAAAGTCCTTTAACAGTCGTTTCCTCTGCAGACGAGCCACGGCCTCTCCAGATGTGCTCCGGGACAACCCCTCTCTGAGCCTCTCCTGGTGCTGGACGATCTTGGCGGGCTGACCCGCCCACACGGTCAGGGGGAAGGAGTCCACAAAGGGTTGCGGCCGCCCCTTTCCCCCCCGGGTGCTTTCGTAGTCCACCCAGAACTGTGCAAAGTGCAACGCCCAAAAGTCAGCGGCGGCCGGCATCTTGAGGGCGTCCGTGCCCAACGTGGGCACCACCAGGCCCCGGTAGATGTCGTGCAGCCTGGTGTCTTGTTCGTGAGCGTGGCGCTGAAAGACCGGATGGAGGAGGGGTGAAGAAGAGGAGGAGCGAGGGAATGAGGAGAAAGAGGGGGAGAAGAAGGGCTCCTGTTCAAACGCCTGCAGCAGGGCCTCCAGGTGGGAGCGGGTGCAGTTCGCCGGGTGCCGGGTGTTCGTGGCCACCATTTCTGACGTCTGCACTGAGATGGAGCGAGGCAGATCGGGGGGACAGGAAGTGTCCCGATCGGTGGGGATCACCAGCTAAATAGAGAAGAAACGCTGTTAGCATAAGAACACGAGAATAGGGTGCAGGAATGAGTCGGCCTTTAGCTTAGTGGTTGTAAAACCATGCGACTATGATTTAGTTTGTTTATAGTGTAACGTTAGCTTTTTACTTCTGGTGATTGCATTCAAGAGTATAAAATTGAGGAAAGTGGTGTGGTTGATTTTTTTCTTTTTCTGGCAATTCTACTGTGCACTAATCAGAATCATTTTTATGTGAAAAACATCATTTCTATTATATCTCAAAACCTTTATATGTTCACTTAGCCATTTAAATGCTGCTTCTCATTTTTAGATGGATGACTACTTATTTGTCTTTATTTTGCATTTTATTACTGATGTGTGCTTTTTCTCTATATTTAACATGTTAGCTCAGTCTTTAATATTGCTTTCCTTTTGTTTACTTTTGCAACAGAGCTTTCATTTCTGCACTATTAGAGAAATCATCTTGGGGTTGGCCTATGAAAAATGATCCTCGATACATTTCACACTTTAAACATAAACAAAAAAAAGGTCTTGTGTCCATCCTACCTTCAGCATGAGGCCGTCCACCTTGATGTCCACATGCTCTTCAGGTTTCTGCGAGTCGCTGAGCTTGTAGATCTCCATGAACGCCTCCAGACTCTGCCTGAGGTCGAGGGTGAAAAGGTTGATCCACACCAGGCTGCGGGGATCCAGAACCAGCTGCAGGGCGTTCAGCTGGGCGTACAGGTTAGGACACGGGACTAGAGGAATGTAAGAAAGATATATCGTTACACATTTTTTTGAATCTTAGAGAAAGGAGGAATGAGGCATTTTCACACTGACAGGAACAAAAGCTCCACTTCATGCCAAAAAAAGCAAAACATCAAGTGTTGGTAAAATGGAGAGAATTTGTGAGAAATACAAGAATGAATTGATTGGATGATTTTTCATTCAGAACACTGGGCGAAAATCAATCAGCCACTCAGCCAATGACTTCCCCACAGTGTTAAGAAGATGAATGGATTCAAAAGTAAGGAGGGTTAGGAACGTCTCAGCCAGAACGGTGGGATTGTAAAAACATCTACCAACACAGTTTATGGCCCAGTAATAAAAATGAATGTTTCTAAAAACATAAGATGCTAAAACACAAAAGTCTTACTCGGGTAGTCTTTTCCATCAGGGAAGTAGTACTCGGTGAACTCCACATGAATGGCAGGCATCTCTGGGGGGAGGTACAGGGACTTCTTATTGCAGGAGATCATGGTCTTGGGGCTGGAGCGGCGCTGGTCTGCTGTCGACACCTGGAATGCACAAGAAGTATCACTGAAAGTTAACAATGGAGATTTGTGTGGTCTACAGCTACTGTACATCCACACTGGTAACCTTTCGCTAAATAATGCATAGCTTCTGCATGTTTGTGAACACTGAGCATACCCACTTCTGATGCATATCCGAAAACATAAAACGGGGACTATTGAAGAACAATAAAATATAATTCTTCCACCCACTTTATTTGTCTCCGTTTGAGTGAGGGTGTCTGTGTAGGAAAGATAGAGGTAGATCTTAAGTATCAAATCAACTTCCTGTGCAGTGTTTTCCCTATATACAAATAGCGGTGGCGCAATTAAAACTTCTACTCGCTCCACGCTCACATTTTGCTAGGCCCGCGTGCCTTAGCGCCGCTGCTATGACTCCATCCTAGGGGAAACACTGCTGTGGTTATGTGATATGGGTTTTATAGGCATGCGAGTATGAACAGAGATTAGTTCTGAAACAGTGCTAAAAAATAGCATGGAGATTATTTTTGGTTTTATTACTAAAGTTAGTGAGGAGGAGCCTCAGTGATTTGATACACGAGGGTGTGTCAGCGTATGCCTGTAGTGACCTGGTAGATGTTGAAGTCAGCCATCCTGAGAACAACGGAGCTGGACATCAGCTGGGTCTTGGGGCTTTGGGGGAGAGGAGGACTGAAGGCAGCGCTGGAAGAGGTGTTTATTTTACCTGGAGAGGGAAAAAATGGACAAGGATGGATAAAGAGAGAAGAACAAACATGAAATCAGGGTGACAAAGAGGGAGACAAACAGAGCATCCACCCTAAAAGGTGTGTATCACCGCACCCAGCTGTGCGCACACACACACACCGGGGTACCTGGCTCTAGGCACCAGCAGCACTGGGCCGGAGGCTGTGTGTGTGGGCTCCACTCTAGCAGTCCTTCATCTGCCTCCCTAAGCCCTACTCCTCCTGCTCCTGCTCTCTCCTGACTTCCTAGAGGCCAATACACATCGTCCATAAGGGACGCTGGAGGACAGAAAACCCACAGGGATGATGTGCTGTGTGAGTGTGTGCCAGGAGATACAGAAAATATAACCACCCGGAGGTGTGTGTGTGTTTACCGTGCTGTGGGGAAGTGTGCGCGGGGGGAGGGCCCTGCTGATCTCGAACTGTGGTCTTTAACATCTCCACGTTGGAATTGAACTCATCGAGCAGACTGCGAGCCCAGCCCTCTCTGGTCTTTGTGGCCTCGCTGTAATGCATCCAGTGAACACAAGGGTCCCCTGAAGAGAGGGCGGAGAGAAGGACAAATAGAAGAGGTACATTTGTCATTTGTGGTATGTGAATATCTATGATTTTGTAACAAACTGAATATCCTAAGCTGCATCTTTCTGTCTTTTAATTTACACGTGCTAACTTGTTCTGGTAGTATTTATTCTACCCTTTTTTATCCTCTAATCATGCAATACATTCAACAAATATAGAAGGTTGAGTCTTTTATGCTATGTTTTAATTACAACAGTCATTACTAGAATATCTATTTTTTTTTAAACAACAATCGTCACATTTCAGGCACTTTTGCAGTGAGTTTATAGACAATATGACATTGTCCTTAATGCAAGGTGGTAATTCATACCTGCTCTGTGGAAAGGGTAGTAGTCCAAAGTGATGGAGCTGAAGGAAAGCTGCATTGCTCCACCTGTTATTCTCTTAGTGGCCACTGCACAGAAGAAAGAAAGACAGAAAAATGTCAGTCAAAGCTTTTCAGTGAAATGTAAGAAAGCCAAATGAAAGAATCACAAGATAAACATATCTCAGTTCCATGGAGTTTGGACATTTTTTGGTATGTTCTGTGCCCCTGGAATTGTATATGTCACTGTCCCTGTGTCTTTGCATGTGTATACATGTACACTACAATGTACAGTACATGTATATCAGTGCATGTGCTACCTTTGTCCTTAGCCTGGATGTCGTCGCAGATGTGCAGGTCGAGGTGTGTGATCTGCAGGTGGTGGGACGTCTCACACACGTCGTAGGCGCTGAACAGATTGGCCATGGTGGCACCCTGGTCCGCTGCTGAGGACGCCTGCTGGGTGCGCACCTGCTGGGCTGAGGGGGGGGCTGAGGACACCTGGGGAACACAAAAAGACACAGAAACTAGGTTAGTGTTGAAGTTTTGCGGTGCAGAAGAATGTAAATCTGTAGTCAAACCTGGAAGGAAATAAATGATTTAATTGACTTCAGGATATTTAGGATCATGTTCAGGAACAGATGGAGGTTTTTCTGTACAAAGGTTTTTTTGTACAAACATCTCCTGCTGCATGGGAAAAGGTGCTATAAAATGTGATTGTAAAGAAATGTTCCCCCAAGGATTGTTTTTTTCCGATGCTTGTAGCAGTGGTATTTGTGTTTTAAACGATGTCCCTGTATTGAGTCCTATACTTAAAATTCATATTTTGTATATGGGTGAATTTGGTTCTTACAACAGCTGAATCGTGCAGTATTTAATTCTTCCAGCAGATGGCGTATCAGACCAAACTACAGATAACAAATGGACCACTGTATGTTTTATGTGATCTGCATAGCTGTGAATTTGTGTGGGCAATCAATATGTGCATTTTGACAGTGTTTGTGTTTAAGAGGCAACAATATAGGACAGACTGAAAGACACTGCCGGCAACAGAGAGGGAGGAAGATGGTGCAGGCAGATCAGACATCATTTCCATGGACACAAGGACAAACAATCAGACCGTGACTTGGCTTTTTCAGAGGGGGGGGGGGGGACATTAGGACCTGGACTGGGAGAGGGAGATGATAAAAAAAAGAAAGGGAAAGAGAGACAGAAAGAGGTAGAGAAATGTTTAGCAATGTAAAATGTTATCTCTATATGGGGATCAAAGTTCAAATCAAATCAAAGTTTATTTCTATTGCCCAATATCATAAACCACCTCAGTGGGCTCTAAAGATTAACAAATGTAGATGACAGTGTTAACAGATAGATAACATTATAATAAAATAATAAAAACACAGGATGAAATATAATGAAATAGATACAAATAATACAAGATAAAATACAACAAAATAAATAGACGAAATACCATAACATGTAGGACTCGGGAGGACAAACGTAAAGTAATCTGAAACCAGCTCTAACTATAGGCTTTATTAAAAAGGGAGGTCTGCAATGTTGGATACTGTTTGCCTCCCTAATATAAACAGGAAGTTGGTTCCAGAGAAAAGGAGCTTGGTAGCTGAACGCTCAGACTCCTGATCTAGTTGTGTGGACTCTGGGCACTGCTAAAAGAGCTGCAGTCGGGAGCGTAATGCCAGAGTAGTCCATTAGCCAGGTTATAGAGTCATATAATGAACCCTGAAATGTTGAGTACCCCACAGTTTTATGTTACAAATATATACACAGGTCTCCAGCATAGAGAAACTGCCGGATGCTAACTTGCATTTGTTGGGCAATATGCACAATTAGCATAATGTGCGGTAACTAGCATTAAATAGCATATGCAGACAATAGCAAACTTGGCTGATTTGGAACAATTTTGGTAAATTGAGGATGTGTCAATGGCAGTTTTTAGTCCCCTAAAACTTTCAAAATCGACCCCAAAATTCATCAAAATAAGCTGGGTGTACAAATATGGCAACTTTCTGGTTGAAACTGCCTTCTCTTTTCCTGAAAATGTCATAAATTGATTCAACATCCTCAATAACCTCCAAAACCACTCCAAAATTGTCCAAGCCATTTTCTAGCAGTTGTATGCTAATTAAAGCAAATTATGTCAATTGTGAAAATGACCCTTACTACTGTATACCTTTCTAACATAAAACCTTGGGGTACTCAACATTTCCGGGTTCACACAGGAGTAAACTATAGAGGGGCAATAGGGGATTGCAATATATTTGAGGTATGACGGTTCCTGGATGAAGTCACTGTGTTTGTTTAAAATATGTACTTGTGTGAGTCAGTCTTGTTTACCTGCTCTTCGGTGGCCATGCTCTTCCTCTGCTGCGCTGACTTCTCCATGGCCTCGCTCAGAGACTTGGCGTACTGCACCATGGCTTTGAGCTGGGAGTCGGTAAGCACCCAGAGCAGGTCGTCCAGGACGAGGATCAGCTTGGAGGCCACCACGTTACAGTCCTTAATCTGTAGCAGGAAGAGCAGTTAGTATAAACATGCTTTATGCAGGTGGCAGAAGCCCGAGAGCGCCTATTAATGGAACATGTAGAGAAAATCCCTTATTGTGTGACGTGTTTGTTTAATACCGTCGGGATGAATCAAATGGACTGGGACTGTACTAAGCTGAACTAACAGCACGTTTTGGAGAGAAAGGTTTGTGTTAAATGCTTTATTCAGCAGTTCTGAAAGGCCTGAGGAAAACCAATGGGGTTAATTGCTTTCACAGAGCACAAACAAAAAGGCCCTTGTGTGCTTTTCTGCTGCATTATATTTAATTTCCAAAACTTAGTAGTGTCTTGTTTAAATTCACACTGATGAATTGCTGCTTTTTGCCCTGCAGCCTGTGAGGCCACACAGAGGGATTACTGTTCACAGTCAAAAAGGTTACTTAGAGCAGTTTGGGTTTTTAACATGATCCATCAAACTTTATAAAATGAATGAATCTATTTAAAGGGTGTGTGTGTGTGTGTGTGTGTGTGTGTGTGTGTGTGTGTGTGTGTGTGTGTGTGTGTGTGTGTGTGTGTGTGTGTGTGTGTGTGTGTGTGTGGCTGACCCGTCTCTTGAGAGTCACTCTGATCTTGGACTGGTTGGTGATGAGGCGGATGGGGGCGCTCAGCATCTCGTGCTCGGCGCTCTGGATGGCGTCCGCCTCGATGCGGATCATCTGCCAGCTGATCTCTTTAAACGTCAGGATCTGAACCAAACAGGCATGGCGTTACAAAAAAAAAAAATACAAAACAACATCCTTTTAGACTTTCAGATAAGTGAGTAAATGAACACGGACCTCCCCCCTCTGAGGGTCCTGGATGCGGGTGAAGCGCAGGTCGCTGATGCTCCAGCTGGTGTTGACGCTGTAGACCTGCAGCTGCGACAGCTCGAAGGAGGCGTTGAAGGCCTTGGCACTGATCCTGATGACGATGGAGTTGATGGACAGCGATATGCCCTCCACCACCTTTTCAGCAAAGCCATATTCACTGCAGAGGAGACAGACGGGTGGACAGAGAGTTTGGTAAACAAGGTGATAAGTGGTGCCTAGCAACAGGGTGCACTACAGTACTCAATCACTAAGCTGTAAATGTGACACAATGACTTTTATGTATTATGCATGTGTAAATGTTATACATTTACAAGGCAGGGGATAACTTAACATTCTTCCTTAATAGTTTTTATGGAGGTGTGTCAGTTCTGGTTGTCAGGATTAATGTGATGTAAAATCATTTCTAAATCTTGAAATTTGTTTTGTTGTTTTGATCATACAGTAAAGTCAAAACAACAAAAGTTGTTTTGATCATAAAGTAAAATACTATATGGTTCAGTTCCAGATACCTGTGACTAAATGTTTTTAGCCTTTGCAGATACACTGTGATCTGTGCGTTGTAATGCACATGCGTTAATGATAAACCGGAGGCATACAATTGTTGAAATTGCACTTAAGACATTTGAGGTTTTTCCTAATGTTTTGTCAAAAGATAGTTCAAGTACTTTTTTGCACTAAAACAAAAAGGAAACAATTTGGAGTTGTCGTTATTTATAGGTTATAACGCTAAGATGTTACTGGTCCGGCCCACTTGAGATCAAATTAAGCTGTAAGTGGCCCCTGAACTCAAATGAGTTTTAAAAACCCCTGATCTAGATCATAAACCTTACCTCTAATTATCATACGAATAAAACTGTTTCCAAGTGTACTCAAACTTGTGTGAACCAAATCGTTTTAATCCAGGCAGGGAAAGGACGCTCTGAACCAAAGTGCAGATGGTGGCGGTACAAAGAGTTAACGGAAACATCAGCAGTGCTTACCTTTGTCCTGATGCTGTTGCTATGGGCGACGGGCCATTAGGAGGACGGGGCTCGTCGCAGGTGCTCATCTCCATCACCACTTTATCCAACGTCTGCAAGCAAGTCACAGGATTAGCTTCTCAACCAACAGATGTCTTCATAAAACAGTTTTCTTAGCTTTTGATTCGGCAGTAGAACCATAAACCGATTTTTCTAGTAAATTGAACACTTTAAATCACATAGAATATCCACTTTAACCTTGGATATTCAGAGTATTTATGGAAATACCACTCTTCCATTGCTTAGTCATTCATTAGTCATTTTTTGTTTTTTTGTTGTGGGAGGTGTATTGTGTCTTAATGAGATTTGTAGTAAAGTTCAATTGATAAAAAAGGGTGTTGCAGGGTGTTTCCCCTGGAGATGTTGAGTCCTCCTGGATGTTGTTTACTGATACGCAAGTGGCCGCAAGATAAAACCGTGAAGTATTTTGCCTTTATTCTCACATTGATAAAAGTCGTGACACAGCAGGCCTCTCTTCTCCGTGCGTGCCACCTTTAGGCAGTATTTGTATAATATTTCCTTGCCTTTGTTGGTGGTGTGATAACATTGTGTTCTTCAGGAGGGTGACTAACAGCGGATTCAGCAAAGTGCTATTGTCCTCCATTAAATATGCTGCCCACGTGTAATGTGGTTGTGATTAAATGCTTAATGTCTTTCAAATAGTGTGGCGATAGTTTTGTGTTCCCCTGATATGTTTGTTGGAATATCTCATATAATACATCAATACAGATTGCCAAGCCCGACACGTTGCGAAACACCAGGTGTCGGGAGTATATATATGAGGACTGAGGACCAGACGCAGTAATCAGGTTTTGTGTCAACGAGTAAAAATGGAGCACATATTCCTCTTGTTGTTGTCGGTTTCCACAGTTCTGTGCGCTGGGAATTACAGCCACCTGGGGACCGGGGGCAGCATGGCCGTCTGTCAGCCCGACACCTGCGCCTTGCTCAGCGAGGTGGCAGCCATGAGGGAGAGGCTGACAGCCGCCACGGAGACACAGAGCAGCCTCCAGCAAAACCTGGGGAACATGATGCAGCAGATGGCCACCGTCCAAGCCAACCTGAATGCCTACAAAACCCAGGCGGAGGATCTCATAAAGATAAACCTGGCTCAGGACGAGAAGCTGAAAGCGCTGGTGGACGTTTCTTCTGCAGTCACGGCAAAGATGGCTTTCACCGCCGCTCTGGGAAGCACAGCTGGTCCGGTTGAGAAGGACATGCCGCTGAAGTATCAGAGAATCCTATCCAACATCGGCAGTGGGTACAACCCCGCCACGGGCATCTTCACCGCCATGGTCCGGGGGATGTACTACTTCAGCTACACCATGTACAACAACAACTCCGGGCAGCCCAACTCTGTGCTGTCCCTGATGATGAACACTCAGAAGATCGTGTCCACCTGGGACACGGAAGGCGACGACAGCCACGACAGCGCCACCAACGCGGCGGTGGTGCAGCTGGAGGCCGGAGACAGCGTGTTCGTGCAGCTCTACGCAAACAGAGTCCTCTACGACGACGGCTACTACTTCAACACCTTCAGTGGCTTCCTGCTCTTCACCTTGTGATTTTTTGATGGACGATAAGTAAATTATGCAACAGGACAGGTGGCTAATTTGTCCAAATACATTGAAAATTGTTTGTAAATCTAATTTTGGATGATTTGATGACCATACATGTAGAAAGAAAAAAGTTCTCATGACCCGTTTTAAATGTGTGTAGTGGTTGGAACTTACCAAAGAGATTGGGTGAGTCTTCAACTTTGTCCATGGTATCTGTGAATGAAAACAGAGTGGCTCAGCTTTTCAGCCTCTCAGTATTCTGATCCGTACAGCAGGCATGGGACCTTTGTGCTCTGAAAATGATAAGCTAAAATACCATTTAATGGGATGTAAAATTGAATAAATGCAACCACATTGTACAGAATTAAATCATGACAAAACAGCAGACAAGGTGCAGTAAATCGGAGATGAAGGAAAAAGAGAAATCAATGAGACCAGACTTAGTGGCAGTTCCATTAATCCTCAGCCTCCTGATTCCTGGCCATGTCAAATTATATAGCAGGAGAGATGACATGCTTATGTTCACTAGCAGAGTTTTCTACAAAGCGACTTGTTCTTTGAGAAGTCATGAATCAAGAATCAAAGATTTGCTGCTGTAATTGAATTAGAGTCACATTATATTCAGCTTGCCTCTGTTGTAGAAATGCTAGGAGGTGCTAGTAGGGCTGTTAACTTAAGCCTGTCACTTTGAGACATCACTGCAGAACCATTTAATACCGTTTATATATATGTATGTGTTTATGAATCATCAACAAAGCAACTATTCATTTATATGTGTGACTGTCTTTTTGCAACAGGAAGCCAAAAGAACACAAAGAGGTGAGGAAGTGAGATTGAAATCTGTTCTCCTTTGTAAAATATTGCTACCAGTTTATCAGTTAACACTGCAATGCGCTTTACACTGCAGCCAGGCAGTACCACAGGTTTCAATTTAACAGCTTCACGGTTCACTGAGAAATCTGATGCTGTGATGATGAGGGTATTATAGTTCTCAACACACACTGGCAATGACACAGCAAGTATGTTGAGTAGAGATATCTCACGGCAGTAAACGTTAAGAGAAAGAGAGAAAAATGACAAAATGGAGATTAAACAAAGTGACAGATTTGTAAAGGTTGAGAAAAGATTTAGGAAAGTACAGAGAAAAAATAAATGAATTGGAGGAGGAAAATAAAAGGTGGAAAGTTGACTAAAAAAGTCCAGTGACGAAGCAAATGACTGTACGCTGCGTCATTCACTGTTTCCAGGGTGTGTCAGTGTTATGCTCCCATACATGGAAATGGGCTAAGACTACATTGGGTGCATCAGAGTGTGTGTGTGCGTGTGTGTGTGTGTGTGTGTGTGTGTGTGTGTGTGTGTGTGTGTGTGTGTGTGTGTGTGTGTTGCAAAGAGTAATTAAAAGTGTACCTGACAGGTGTTAACTTGAATCTACACATTGGCTTGATAAAAGAAATCAGCCTGTCTGAATATATAAACACAATATGTTTTGCAATTTCCTGGGTTCATTTCATTTAGGCCTGAAATAAAACTGTTAAATCGATGTGTACATTATTTTAAAGATAAAACAAATCATATCGTTGTTCATCAGTTGTAATATTTCCCTTCAAGGGATAAAGCTTGAATGGGATGTAAAGTTTGACTGAAAAATGCCTATTTGCTTTCTGGCAGCAATTAAGATAAGACCGATACCACATAAAGCTACCGCCGGAAGCTTAGTGTAAACAATAGAATTAGGGGGGAAACACATAAAACATTTTTTTCAGGTTTAAATAAAATAAACATTTCACAAAGGGTTACTTGCCAGGCTATCTCTTATCTATCAGCAGTTGCTAGGCAGCGAGCAAAGAAAGTTACTGCGTCTTTCCAAGAAAAATATATAAAATGTTATGTGGTGAGCTTTGGAGGTACAGTACGGGTTGGTACATTTGAACAGGGACAGGTTAGCGGTTCAGCCTAGTTTCCAGTCTTATGCTAAGCTAACAGGCTGTAGCTTCATATTTATGTCAAAGTGGTATCAATATTACATTCCCCTAGCTGCCACAAAGCACATTTAATTTGTTTTTGATTGTTTTGCTTATGTTTTCAGTTTAAGTTGTATTACCTATTACCCATTACCCCGTTTGTTCTGGTCTCTATTGGTCATTTGTCTTCTAAACTCTCTTGTGTGTATTTGTGACACTGTATTTGTCTGCACTTCTCCTGTAATTGCTATATCACTAAAGAAAAGAAAAAGAAACAAGAAAAAAAGACAGCAAAAAAAAAATCCTTTTCAAACTATCCCTTTAAAAATCCTTAAACTCAACACATGGCAGTGTCCTCACCCTGATGGCGGCCTTGTTGCACTCGACGCGGTTGATGGCGAGCCAGGTGGGCAGGTCCAGCAGGCTCTGCAGAACCTCCTCGTCCAGCTCCAGGTTGGTCATCTGGCCCTCCCCCTTCAGCGTGCTCAGGTTGATCTTGTCCGGCGACAGGTTCTTAGCAAACCTAGGAGACGCAGACGAGAAGAAGTGCAGCTTTGAGCCTGGGAATATTTATCGATACAGGTCCTTGGCAAAGTACCATGACAGCCAAACAAACCCCAACTGTTAGACTTGGTGTTCTGGAGGGGAACAGAGAGGGGCCTGTCCAAAGCAACTCACACAAAAGATCCAGGCAATAACTATTAATCACAGGGTAAATTATACTTAAGAACAAAACCCACATCTTTTTAATAGCACACTCAAAATGAGCCTTTCATTTAAGGTTATACATTGCTTTTAAATACATACGAGACAATGACCCCAACTACAAGTATATGGAAATAACAGAAACCCCATTTTAAAAAGCATGTTTTCCTCTTTATTTAAACTTGTTTGCTAGGTTTCCATAGTTACCACATAATCTGACTATGAGAGGGGAAAGGAAGGATCAAGGTTCTTAGTTATTCAGTTTTAATAATGAAAGATGCAATGTATAGGATTTATAGAAAGTAAGAAGGAGATCTTACAGTGGTAGTCTCAGGATAATTGCCGTCTGTGACATCCATACTGGAACTGGACAGAATATCTTTGTGTGTTCACAGAAAGTGTACTCAAGCCTCACTTAGATGATAAGGTATGAGCTTATATTGATATTTATAACCTCTCTAATGAGTAAATGCTGTGTACACATATTGTAAGGTGATGAAAAGATATGGTGTGGAAAGTATATTTGCTATTTAGCTTAAGTAAATACCATTGAACATACAAAGACAGTGTCCATGAACTTGAATTTTTGGCTAACAGTTTGATTATTGGTTAATAATTAGCAGAATGGGTAAATAATAAATGATGCATCTCTGCAGATTGGGCAAATAGAACCTCTTCTAATGGGGGTAATATTGATTTCTCTAACTGACAAGAACCCCACAGCCTTCAATCTGTGACATGATATATATGTATTGATATTATAATGACTGTCACAGGTGCAGCAAGAAGACCTCGCAAGGCAAACGTCAAAAAGTGCTGATGTATGGAGTCACTCAGTAACTGGATACTTTTAGGGAGACAAAGGGTCTGTGTTCCCTGATGGAAGACACAGCAAAGTGCACAGAGACTGTATCAGTATCTGCAGTGTGAAATACACTTTGCCCCATAAAAGCAACACTTTATGGTTCCGCTGCCCACGTTTTAAATTCCTGTTTCTTTCCATTCAACACCTTCCCCTTTCAGAGTTAGATTCCTCTCTACTGCAAATCAAATCAAGTTTTATTTATATAGCACATTTTTAAACGATTTTTGTTCGAGCCAAAGTGCTGTACATATAATAAAAATACCCTACAGTAAAGACACTTTACAGCAAATACAACAGCACAGTTTGTGCAGAATATCAGTATGAGAAAAACTTCAACATGTTGGGTGTCATTTATTATTCAGCAGCAGGCAGACAAACACAGCTCAGTGGAACAAGACAACAAAAACACTCCCTCGCAAACAAAAACACAATTTGAATATGGGCTCACGTTGGCATACACACACTTGGGGACAGAAAAAACACAGTCTGTCTCTGAGAGGTGTGTGTTGATGCTGGAGTGTCTCAGCCTTGTGAGCAGTGAAATATTCATTCCTGCTGCCGATCAAGTATCAAGCAGCTAGCTTCACATTAGCTCTCTCACTCCTTATCTGGATTCTTCCCCGGGTCACCTCTCTTCCTCTCCCCTTCTCCAAAAGTAATAAACCCTCTCTTATAATATGTTGTTGATCCGCTGTTTAATGGGCTACTTATGCTACAATGACAGATCCTACTCATTACTGAGAACAGCAAGAGTATTAAGTTCACACACCGTCATCTTTCTCCTTTCATTATTCCAGTCAGCAGGGCCGGGTTCAGCGAACCAAATCCAGCCCATACAAGAGATTAGAGCTAGCTACTGGCTGGACAGGGGTCTGTCTGCCTGTCTGAGGGTATATGAACTACTCAACAGTGACAATCCATGGCCACATTCCTCTCTGTAAAAGTTCATTTCAACCTTGTGCCGTTTTCTGGGTCATGGCAATGTTCCAAAAGAGATTGGTAAGGGTTATCTTTGCAGTTCAAATTGCAACAAAATGAAACGAGAAGGGTGTTACAAATGCAGTTTGAAAGGAATGAATCTGTTCAGTTACTGTTGAAATATACATGGCCTATGCAAAACCAGGTTGTGGGCTATAAGCTGTTGGTGGGTGATTTAGACATTTGACCTAGAGACATTCGGTTTTTATTTGAAAGCTGAGGAACATACTGTGTATAAGCTCTGAATTGTCAATTTGTTAAAGATGTCCTTTTTAAGGGCAATAGATTACAAAAGAATACTAATCAAAAACATAGATGTTGTGTGTAAATCCACTTAAAGTAGTCAGCAACTGTGGGATGATCGTGCAACGTTTTACCATAGCAACAAACCACTCTTTAAATGCTGATGTCTGTGGAAAAGGAAACGCACTTTTCCGTGCCCTGATGGTGCATTTGTGGCGCAGCCTGATGACATCAGTGCCAGCTAGAGAGGAGCCTGAGCAAAGATGGCCAGAGTGACTCAACCAGGAAGCCAGCTTGTTATAGCAACCAAGACCGTAGCAACAAAAATAGAGACATGAATAAAGAGAAAGAAAAAAAAAACACAAACACTAAATATAAAAAGAAAAAGGAGACATCCTCTGGCTGAGTGTGGTTTTCCAAGAAGAAGAAAAAAAGATGTTGGATGTTGGCACATTCTTTCCTGCCAGTGCTCATTTGACCGAGCAACAGGCTTGGCTCAACAACAGAAAGGGAGAATGTGACCTTCAAATCCTTCATTAGCACAGCGAGTGTCAACAGTAGAATAATGATAGCAAGACATTTGATTCCACAGCGACTGAAGTTAACAACATGCCTGTGGTCAATGTGGCACACTCAGACAATCGAGCTAATTCAAATAAATGACACTTATATGTTCCTAAAATCCTTAGCTCTTTTGTTTAACACAATGGTGGTCAACCACCTTCATTTTTAAAAAGGAACTCTCAAATGCTAGTTCATTACAAGTAATCCAATATTTCCAAATATATTTCTATTGCCAGTCAGGGATACGTTTAATGTATTTGTTGCACTCCTGGTGCAGTGTGAGTCTACAAATAACAACCACTAAGTGTGTAAACCTCTCCTAATTACCAGTTGTTGGTGTTGTTGTCGTCCACAACCGTTACCTAAAATTCACATTAAATAATATCATCCTGAGGAATCTACTGTTGACCTCTAAGGTTGATTGAAGGTAAATAACAAGAACCATTTATTACTTCCTGTAGGATCTAAATGCATGCATTGCTTATTTTGTTTTTGGAAAGAGCATAAAGCAAAGTCCAGGTGTTTTTATTGTTACATTTCCATTCTTTTATTGTTATAGGTGGTGCACACGAGGTGCCTTTTGATTGTTCTGCAGTGCCAGCAAGTCTCTGATATTGAAGCCAAAGGGTTTGTTTATTTGACAAAAATACATCACGCTCCCTACAGAACAGTTATTAAAAAGTCACCTCCAAGTTATCATTAGGAGAGATTATATGAATTACTCTCAAGCTTACAATCAGCGAGTTGCAAAGACAAACACATGGAGAGCTGTGCACAATACTCCACCTCCGCACATGTCAACAGGCCACCTCTCAGAGTGAAGCCAGTTTATATTGGCAGGCCCCAGAGAGCTGGAACATTCATGACGGAGCAAAGCTTGGTGTGAAGGGAAAAACAGTCTGGAGCTGCAGAGGAGGACGCCAAGGCCTGAAGGGACCCTGGTCAAATGTCACACACACACACAAGTGCTTCATATCTCACTGATGAGACACCCACAGCCAGACACTCAGTCGTGACTCATGCTATAATAGCCTTCCCACCAGCTGTGAGATAACACTGGGAATAGTGGAGTTGATTTCTACGGTGCCTCATCTCACAGAAACTGCAGGATGGAGTCTCTCGCACCGCAATGGGCACTAAATCTCAGAAAAGACGTGTGATATATGTGCACGTAATGGATAACACGGTTTAACACTGGCATTACAATCCCTTCTGCTCAACCTCAGCTGACTCAGAGTTTAAAAGTATTCCCTACATTTACCAGTATCCTCTCTACTGATGACAAGTTAATGGATGCAATTCTTGTGGGATCATTTGGCGGTCATAAGATTTCCTGAAACCAAATGATTCATCTTTCAAAATGCTGAAAGCCCCACTGACAGATTACAAGTGCACTATAATGCTTCACATTCAACATAAAAACCTAAAAAGCAGAGTAGGTGAGCGGTGCTAAGCTCAAGCCATTGTGTTAAATCTCATACCCTCCTGAATATAAAGCTAATCTCCCGGGTCATACACTCTTTCTATTAGAAGCTGGTCGTGATAATCTTCATTCTTTGGGGCCCTTTCTGTGTACATTTGTCTTTCAACAGCTTTGACTTATGCACATCAAGCAAATCTCCCTCTACCACATTCCTCTGAAGATGTAGATTATGCCGAGTTTGCAGGACTGTTGTGCCGTGGTCTTGTGACGTTAATAAGTAGTCATTTACTCTGTAATCAGGAAGGTATGGAATGGATAGGCTCAAATATTATATTGTGGGCCTAAACGCGATAAATAGGGGGAGGGAGTCATTTGTTTGGGTACATAACAACATTAGGATGTTTGAACAAATTATGGAGATACGTAAAGATGACCTGCATAACATTCTTTTTTCAATCTGCCTAAAAAGAAAATAGAAATCTCATCAATGCATAGAGCTCAAATAAAATAGCCATTAACCAATACATTGATTGACAGATCAGATCGATTTATATAAGCAGAAATACCAAACATGCCAAATATATCTTGTTAAAAGTGAGGTATTGCTGCTTTTCACAACTTCATTTCTATATACATATTGTTGGATTAACGGTTTGTTTGTCAAACATGACATGCGAGCACATCATCTTGAGCTTTGGCAGATTGCCTTTTAGACTTTCAATTTGTCAAAAAGATATATTATAAAATGTATTACGATTAGATGAAGCAACAATTTAAAAAAAAACATTGCCGCTTTGAATGCATTAATCAATATCAAGATTAAAAGGAAATAGAATCACGGAAAAGAGAAAGATGGATCTAGGTAGGTAAGATGGAAGAGAGTAAAACAATCGCTACAGAGCTCCATATGGGAAGGCATTATCTCTGTAGCAAGACCAAAGTTTGAGTCTTAATCTTCAACTTGAACACTTGTAATTAGGCTCCTGGCTCTGAATATCTCCCAGCTCCATGTTTCATCTCTGCAGCTGAACCTGACCTTTAGACTCTGTGTGAAAGTAAGAAAGAAATCACTCTTCAGAGGGAACAAAGAAGAGAGAATGTGACCAGGCATGTCTACCATCATTTAGCCATTTCAACATCAATCTATATGCGTGTGTGTAATGTGTGTAATAGGATCTTGTCTGTCTGGCTGTGGGCCAGAAGGGTCTTGTCGATAATCTAAACCAGTCTGTAATGCCAACAAACACACCGTGTCATTTAAACCACCCCCAGGGGCTACCTGAGTTTGAACGTCTTCATCGATACACTCATGTTAGAAAATCCAATGCATGCCAACAATTCAACCTTGTCACTTAATATTAACAAACTCATCCTTGCACATGGGAAGTACCACTCATTGCTTCCTCTAACAGTTGGTAAAAAAAAAAAGGCTGTCTCAACGTTAATATGTCATGAAGGCCTCAGTGCACATGTCTCGTCCAGAGGAGGAGAATCCACTGCAGACGTCCATGAGCTGTAAAGATGGTGGTGACTTGTCCTGGTGACAGAAAGTATTAAAACTGACGTGCGTCTTCTGTAGGAGTTCAGCGTGGAGGCTGAGCTGACATGTTGACACTCACAACATAACCTGTAGCTGTGTAAGCACACCTACACTGTGTATGAATAATGGAGCTCTGCAGGGTTCACTATTCCTGGCTGGTGCTGACCAAGCAGCAACTGAGCAGGGGAAATCTTTAAAGGTATGGTTCGGATTCTTTGTGTTAGTGTTGTATAGTACACTTATCCATCCATAGTGTAGCATCTACAGTAGATGGTGGCCTGCACGCCCTCAGTTTGGAGAAGCAGACAGAAACTGGCACGGAAGCAAAGCAATGTATTGCTGAGGATGGGATCAGGAGAAAAATATGGTTTCACCACCAAAAAAAGGCTTCCCTCTTTTCCAAACTGGGTGCAAGCTAACCGCCATTTACTGTAGGTAATAATACACTATATAAATAACAACCTCATACAACCTTAATTCAATAAAAAACTGAACTAAACCTGTAACCCATCCTCAAGCTGAATAATTCAAGCGTGCATTGTACTCACACTATATTTGCACCCATACAGTAAAAGAGGACATAAGGTGATGCTGATTTGGCATTCTGACATCAACACTTTTACCGTGACATCATCCCACCCGTGAGGCGCAGGATTGGCTGACTGTCAGACAGGCGAGCGTCCTCTCAGTGCCAGACCAGTGAGGCCAGGACGAAGCAGATCAGATGGCGAGCCCAAAGAAAGATGACGTCGTCGAGGACCCACACACACACACACACACACACACACACACACACACACACACACACACACACACACACACACACACACACACACACACACACACACACACACACACACACACACACACACCACACACACACACACACACACACACACACACACACACACACACACACACACACACACACACACACACACACACACACACACACAACACACCACACACACACACACACACACCACACACACAACACACACACACACACACACACACACACACACACACACACACACACACACACACACACACACACACACACACACACACACACACACACGTGTGTGAAGGGCAAAGCAACCCTTTTAAACCATTATGGTATGGACCATTAAAAGGACTAATTAATCACACCTCATCACAAAGACTTCTCTCAAGAACCACATCTTGGTGCTTATTCTTTCCAAGAATAGAAGCCAGTCCACCTGCATACCAATGAGGCTATGATGGATTTAGTCATCTGTAAGCTGCAATATAGATGTGACAGCTCTCATTTCTTATATTCCATGTAAAAGTTGTCCACCTAAAGTTTAGTATACTGCCAAAATGATCCTATTCAATACACCGTTCTGTCTGAAGGTGCTCTGTTGTAGGTCAGTAGCAGGTTAGTGTAGGGGAGGAAACAGTGCTACATCTCTGTAGCTTTATCTCTGGAAGAAAACCAGGAAGTAGTCCATTGAAAGTCCCTTGAGGGACAGTGGAAAACAATAAATAATGCATGGCAACCGGTACAAGCTGAATGCTGCCCATAACAACTAGACATTAAAACATAAATATATGGGGCCTTACGTAGCCAGTGGTAGCGCCATTAAAACAGATCCCGAACCACTGTTAGGTTCATCAATCTGTACATTATTACTATTATTTCATACACGAAAGGCGCCTCAAAAAGCTGTCAAATGTTGGATTAAGGAGGCAGTATAGCAGTGTCCCTCTAAATGATCTTGTGTTGGGTTCTGAGGCTCCATGTAAAGTATGTAAAGAGGTGTAAAGAGCAGATAAGCAGGGTTTAAAGCCGTGTGAACAAACCTACACCTTTCACTACACAGTCCATGTCACTGCCTTCACATTTACCCAATGACTTCTGTCAAATTCAAGTCTAATTACACCATTAGTATGTGATTTATTTTTCAACCAGATTGGGTATTAGCAACCACGAAGTTGTATGATAAACTGCCTTTAGGACTTCGGCTGAGATTGTTTGTTTTAAACAATTTGACTCGAACACTGGACTGGTTCAACCTGCTAAAGCAAACGGTGAGGGATTAGCTCCTTACTAGCTAACCCCAGTGTTAGCTAGTTAGCTCCAGTTAGCCACGTCTCAGGTCAGTGAGGGTTACGTGGGATGAACATGAAATTGACAGTCTGACAGATAGCAGGAATGCGGGGCAACTTATTAAAATGCAAGCGGAAATGTATCAATTCATGTTCAGAAAAGGTTACATTTTGTTTGTGACTTTTTGGTGTTAGCTAGCTATCGTCAGTCTGACAGTTGACTAGGGTGTCTCACTGTCTCTGTCTGTTAACCCCGCTGCGCACTGACCTGGAGAGATGCTTCAGGATCTGCTTCTTGATGAGTCCAGCCATGGCTTCACAATACCGATATCCGAGCTAGCTCCCTGCTAGCTTCTCCCTCTCGAGTTATAAACACAAACGGTTCAAATTATCACCCCCGTGTCAGTCTTCATTTTAACGGTGTTCCCGCTGTTCTCTGAGAGATGAGGGAGTTTGTGTGGAAATACGGCATCTCAGACGTCCGAGTGACAGCTGGGCTCATGGACAAAGAATATCGAGTTAGGCCATGTCGTGATGATCCACTGATAAAGCTCCGAAACGGTCCGGATATCTCTGCAACACACCGAACACCTGGGCAGCGCGTCGCGAGGAGCGTCTGTTGTCACGGCGTCTAGGCGGGGCGTCATGATGCGTTCAGGGTCTGCTAGGAATCCCCGCCCTGAATATGTAGATAGGCGTAAACGTAGATATTTATCACAGGCTGTACTGTATATAAAAAGCTATTTATAGTTCATTTATATACACACTCGAATCATTTGAAAACTAGTTTTTGACATTGTCGTGGAGGAAGTATTTATAACCTATACTTAAGAATAATTCGTAAGACCACAGTATAGAAATAGTTTGAAACACAGGCCTGCATTAAAAATTACACTAAAGAAAAAGTACACAAGTATAAGCGTCCATATAAACTTAAAGTGCCAAAAGTAAAAGTAATCATTATGCAGAAGGGACACTTGAAATATGTTATTTATCTTGGTTATAAACAGTGATGCATTAGTGGGTACATACTTTTAATTCTGCAGCTGGTAAAGCTGGAGCTAATCGTAATGTGTAATGTTCTTAATCCATAAAAGTATATCATAATGTATTTTTTACGGTTTTATTGTTTCAACAGTTGGACATTGTTACATTGCCTAAACCTAAATCACTTTGGGGATATGACTTCAGGCGGTTGTCTGTGCTGTTTGCTTTCGCCATAAAACGCTCTTTTAGTGACACCTAGTGTTTAAACAGAGGATGTAAATACTATTTTTTAACTGCAACTACAGTGTAATGACTAGAAAAAAATAACTAGATTTTTCTAATAAACCTTAGAGGAATTTGCACATGAGGCAATTTTATATAACTAATACCAAACAATTTGGCACAGTATAGCAATACAATTGGTACATTTATAATAAAGCAATTTTAAATGAACAACTAAATGACATGCACAAAACTAATATTGGTGTTCTTTTTATCATTGATATACTCAAAAAGAAAGATTCCTATGAAAAGAACATTGTGTTCATTAAATTGCCTCCACCATCTACAGACCTCCAACATGCAACAGCCACATTTATAATGAAGAAAATGTAATTGAAACTCCTTAGTCTTTTCACTTATTTGTCAGTGTAAATAAAGGCTGTGTGTGTGATCATCTCTGTGTGCAGAGATGTTACCATGTGAGTTCACAGCAGCCTGCAGATGCCACGTATGCAAGGAGGAGCGAGGGGAGCAGCCCCTCCCTGCACCGCTTGCAGGAAGTTTGCATCAGTCTTCAGTGTTTAAGAAGTGTAACAGCATTCGTGGAAAAGTGTCATAGTAAAAGAAACATATAAAACACGGTTTATGTCACTTTCAGATTCAGTATATTGATGCACTTAGGAGAATGATGCACTGTTGGTGCAACTCTTTGGCTTTGGGGGTGCATCTTTTGTCTTTTACTAAATCGAGTGACATTTTCTCACTTCTCTTACCAGTGCTTTTGCTTATTAAGATCCTGTGGAACACTTTGAAAACTTCCAAAAGTTGCTAAAAACCCTCTTTAAGGAAATGTTGTTCCAGTGAGAGATGCTTCTGCAAAACTTTCATTCATGTTTTGGTTGTGTAATAAAAAATATACTATGGCTGATCTGACGTAAACATAGAGCAACAACAACGTAAACGAGCAGTAGAAATCATTCATTGTGCTCTTGTGTTTTATTATGTCATTTAAGTAGACCCATACAGAGCCTGAGTTTTACATGGGACAGCCCCCATCCGCATACCTCAACACTAAAAGCCCAGTGGAAAGACACGACGCGCTCCCTGATACGCTGCCGGTCCTGTTAGTGGGCCTGGACTGGAAACATTCTCCATCCACGACTGCAAAAACCAGCAGCAGCCCTCACATCACACTCACACTCTCCTGAGCCAGCTCCCATCCAACATGACGGCGAAAAACCGAAACAAGAACAGCGAGAAGAGCGCCGCATCCAGCCCGGAGGATGTGCCCAAGAAAAGCCCAAAGAGCAGCAGCAGCAACGGGGTGAGTGGCCCCGCACCTCAGGGGCCACCGTCAGGGAGCTGCCTCGGCCTTTTTGCAACAATAGCGTTTTATATCGGGTTAATAGGCGCTGTAGGGTTTGCTGCTGTTTATTTACAGCAAATTGTGGAAGAAGTGCGGCAGATCAGCGTCAGACATGAGCAGAGCGCACGGCACGACGCAGAGCTGAGCGTAAAAATGGACAGTGTCGTTCAACAGGTAGGAAGAAAATGAAGTGAATCAATGAAAAGCAGAATGAAATGAGTCTGAATACTTTTACACACCATTTTCACAGTATTCTCAGTAAAGTACACAGTGTACACTATATGGGCAATGCATTGTTGTTGTTAGACATTACATAAGAGTATAGTTGTTGTACTGGATGTAGCCTACTCACTGTTGGGGGTTGGGTGGTTTGGTGACCAGTGATGGGTTTAGGGAACTCACTTTTTATTCAACACACGACCAATAAGTAAACAGACCTGATATTAATAAATTATTTCGACATTTGTATATATTTTAGGATGTTCTTTTAGAACAATATGCCTTTGTTGATTCTTAAGATGCAGGGAAGATAAGGATGAGTTGTGTCTATAGGGAAAGGGACAACCTCCTTTCTTAATGTGCAGAACAAGTCATCTCTGATCATCAACTTTTGCTGGAATAAAAAATGCATAAAGACTTGTAAAACAAACGTGTTCAATGTCTTCAGATAATATAAAACATCTATATCTTATAAATATATATATATAAAGACAAAGATCATAAAAGGTACCATATAATTGAAGCCCACTCTTACAGTTCATTCATTCTCTCCTCACTTCCTGAATGTAAAAGTACACCGTGTATCTGTAGCCAGTGTAAACTATATTCAGTCAGCTTTTTCTTTACTCACATATTTCACCCCATTCAGTGGTGACTGATGACTTAACTCCGCCCATGCTCATTTACAGGTTTAACATGTTTGTTGTTTCCTTTGGCTCAGAGCTCATTTCACAAAAGCACTAATAGTAATTGGAGCAATGATTGCATAGTGAATATTTATATTGAGTTAAAATACACAGCCATAAGAAAAGAAAAATCTTGTGGCATCTTTTCTTAAAACTGTATGTTTTTAACCACACATCTTTTAATGTAAAAAATTAACTTCTGCGTTCATCTACATTTAATTTGCACATACACTGAAAAACTGAATCATTGACTTTAATTAAATGTATTAAGTCAACAGATTTCACATAACTGTATTAGGTTAGTCGAAAATAATATTAAGTTAAAATGAAAAGTATTACTTAATATTATTGCTTTCAACTAACCTAATACATTTATGTGAAATTTGTTGAGATAAAACATTTCATTAAAGTCAATCAAAAGTAAAAAAAGTAAATAGGCTTATGTGTGTCTTAGCTAATAATGCACAAGTGTTTTGATGATAGTGTATGTTGGTTGAAAACGCACACTGATGCATGTTTTCCTGTTGTCTACAGGTGGAGTCTTTGAGCAGTATTGTGGACGGGCTGGAGTCATCACTGGGCATCACACGGGTGGAGCTAGAGGGGTCAATCGCCCGGATGAAGAGGGGCGAGGTGGAGACCAGGAAGGTGGAGGAGGCCCTTCAGAGGCTCCAGAACGACTTGCTCAGGGACCTTTCAGAGGGCATCAAGGAGGTGAAGGAGGCCCGAGAGATTGACTTCTCTTCCCTGGAGAAGACGGTGGAGGAGCGCCTGGCGGAGGTGAGCCAGTCCATCAAGGCCAGCGTGTCGGAGTTCACCGAAGCTCAGGACGAGACGCAGGGCCAGCTGTCCGACCTCAAGGCCCGCCTGGCGGACATGGAGGACCCCGCGCTGGTCAAACAGGAGCTCTCCGCCATCGTGGAAGCTGTGGCTGAAATCAAAGCAGCCAATGAGGCAGAAGGCACATCGGCAGACTCCTTCAGGGAGCAGGTGGGCGCCGTGAGGTCAGAGCTCCAGACTCGTAACCAGGAAGTGGCTTCACTCTCTCAGGAAGTGGAAACTGTGAGGTCAGTGGTACAAGAGGCGGTGGGGAATCTGAGGAAGTCGCTGTCTGCTGCAGAGTCGGACATTCAGGCTCTGAAGGACAAAAGCTCGGCGCTGGAGAGCGGCGTGGAGCAGGCCGTCGACGCCGCCAGTCACGTGGAGAAGCAAGTGAACGCAGCGGCGGACCAGATCCTGAGAAGATCAGAAGACCTGGAAGCCAGAGTCAAAACATCAGAGGAGAGCGGAGACTCCCTGTCGGCATCGGTGTCAGACATCGCCTCCAGAGTGGAATCGCTGCTCGCCAAATGTGACACTCAAGACAGCGTGCTAGCTGCACAGGGCCAGGCTGTGGAGAAGGTCAAGAGTGGCATCAAGCAGGAGATGGAGGCCCTGAAAAGCAGTCTGGGGGAGCTGCAGTCCAACATGGCTGCTATTGGTGGTGCCCAGACCAAGCTGTCTTCGAAGGACTCCAGCCTGGGTCAGCAGGTGGAGGAGATGAAGAGCAGGCTGTCCGCTCTGGAGGACAGCAGCAGCAGCAGCGTGAAGCCGGAGCAGCTGCAGGGCCTCACCAGCATGGTGGAGGGTCTGGAGAGCAGAGCGGCCAAGCTAGAAGGCCACGATGAGGCTATCCAAGCCCTTCAGAAGGCTCTGAAGGAGACCACAAAGACACTGGAGGACTTATCCAAAGGCAAGAAGGGAAAGTAGGGAGTAGGCAGTCTGATATCACCATACCAAAAAAAGTGGACAATGATTCCAAAGAGTGACAGAACTCCTTTTTCCTGTATTTGTGAAGAATTGTTTCTGAAAATAGGTCACGATGTTGCACATTTTAGTAGAAAAGAAGCCAATGTGAGGAGTTCGGTCAGGAGGAAGCTGTACTGCTGATCTGTGAATTCAAATCCACACCCATTCTGCACTGTAGTTCATTTTTCTAATGTTTTATTTTGTTGTTTTTCTGTGCCAAGGCTGTTTTTTTTTTTTTTTAAACCAACCGAAATGCAATAATATGCTCTTTTTGAGCACTCCTTTGTTTACTCACTACATGTTTTTTTTACAAGAATAAAAACTCTTGACTTTTCTTGGTGTGACCTTATTTGAAAAAATATGATTTGTTGTTTTTCTTAAGCTGCCTCAACTGTATCATCATGATTAATTGTATGGGTGGGGACTGAAAATAAAGTTTAATGATATGCGTGAAGTACCAAAGGGCTGCTCAAATCTAAATATGAATTCTATCATGATTGCAATATTCAAATACGACAAATAATTCTGAGTGAACCTCTCACATGAAGCTCAATTTGTTAAGCGTTACCACCAGGGTTTGAGTTATGTGGGAGCCAATGGGAGCTGAGCTCCCATAAGGAGGGGTCTGAGCTCCCACGGACGCAGTGAAATCATACATCTGTGGGGGTCGCTAATACATTACCAACAACCATTATTTTAATCACAAATAATGCAAATGTCAATGTAATGAGTATTATTTACGTCAACGAGGTAAATAGGCTAAAAGAAAAACATGTTTTCCAAAAGAACTACGCATCTCTTGAATGACAATATGCCTGCGCTGAGAGGTGCGAGAGGGGGGCGGAGGTCGAGGATCTCATTATTTGACCTTAAGGGATATACACTGTGGCCCTAAAGCAACTGCTCCATTATCTGTATCAAATGCACACATTGATGCCACCAAATGTCACAATAAAAATAGAAAGTACTACAAATAAACTGGAATTCATTTACATCTTAAATTATTAATATATATACACAAAAAAAGGTTTACAAATATCCAACCTTCAAATTGCTTTTTTAAATCAACACTGCTCTGCACACTTGCTAAAGAACATTTGTGTGGAAATCTCAATTCATTTGTAGGGCTGCGTGAGTATGGCCAAAAGTATGGGAGTAAATCTCACTGTAAGCTATTTAAACATCACCAAATTCTGTGTTATTATGACCGATCATAACTCAGCTTTATGCAGACATACATTTAGCATGGTGTACAGGGCCGGTTTTTGGCATAGGCGGCATAGGTGGCATAGACGACATAGGCGGCATAGACGACATAGGCGGCATAGGCGGCATAGACGACATAGGCGGTCGCCTAGGGCGCCAGATCTGGGGGGGCGCTGCGCTGGCAGCTCTGACTGTTTGCGCTCATCCTAATTTTCAGCCTTGATGTAACAACATTCATAATTAAGTAAATGTAACACCCTTTTCACCCCGGTTACACTTTTCATTTGCCCTGTACAATGGGAGCTGTAAGTGATGAAAGTGGGGGGTGTTGGCTTATCAGGCGTCCGCAGCTCACAGCCAAAGTGGGCGTGGGAGCGAGCAAGAGAGATAAATGCAATTTATGTAAACAAATATTTCCAAGGCACTCCTTTATAATTATTTGGATAAACAGGTTTGAAATCATTTCAATGTATACTGTAGGACAGTAAACCAAAAATATCGTTTTAAAACTTGAGAGATACAAAAATATGCATAAATAAATGTTAACTATGTAAAATAAGATATGAATGAACAACAAAAATAAAATAAGTTACATTTATTTGTTATTGACTATGGTAGGTTATTGGTTATGTTCACATATTTGGTTATTAAAATGAAAACCGATTTTAATATGGGTGTTTAGAGTTGTACCCCCTAGATCTAGTCTCTAGTAATGTGTGCTTAAAGTGCACCAGATTGAAGCATTTTACTTTACATTTTCAAACATTTCTTCCCAGAACGATTTTCTGGCATGCGCCAGCAAAAATCTCGCCTAGGGCAGCAAAGTGGTTAGAACCGCCCCTGATGGTGTAGGAAACGGGCTCCGTGTTACAAGACGGGTCGGGGGTTTGGCGGTACCGCTGCACTCTCCACGTGTGTGTGTGTGTGCGTGCGTGCGTGCGTGCACGCGTTAGTTTTAAAGACCCCCGTAGAGCTCAGTTTATAACTCGAAACCTGGTTACCACCTTATCTACAATCTTTGACAAGTGTAGACTGAATACCACACGCTCAGCTCTTTCATCTGCAGGCAGCAGGAAGAGCGGACATGCCATTTTTCTTCTTTGATGTTTAGCTCTGCCTCTCTTCCAGGTGCTCTGCAGAGAGCTGCTTCACCTGAGGCAGCAGTTGTGTTTTGCTGGAAGGCGTTTGGCCCCTAATGAACTCTTTAAGTAACGTGGAGCGCCCACCGGATTCAAGGAACTACTCCTACCACATCGTTTTTTATGTGGTAGAAAATACCACCAAAAAAATACCAAAAACCTCATTGGTAAATATGACAGGCTTTTCTGGGTGGTACATTGTACTGAATGATCCATAAAAAGCTGCTTTAAATGTACCCAAACTCTAACATTTTAAGAAAATGTGCTTTTTATGTGTCTGACTGCTTCTTAGCTGGGTCTATTAACTATACCTATAACCCAGTATTAGCAGGAGCCGTTTTCCTGTTGATTTCGTACTCTGCCAGCTGTAACTTCATATTTACTGTAAAACATGAGATTGGAGTGTAGTGTATTTACCCAAATATTCCTGCAAGACACAGAATACCTTATTTACTGTATGCCAAAATACTTACATTTTCAACAAAACATTTGTTTCCTAAAAACCCACCGCTATAGGAACACCCATTGAACCAAAGAAAATCAAATGTAATCAGTGTAAAATGTGGGAAAACAAAACAAACCAGTTAACCTCAACCGTTAAACCACATATGGCTGGAGGGAACCAACAAAGAAAACAAACTTGCTCAGCCACAAGCAAAATACAAACACATTTTACAACTCAAGAACAGACACGATGCTGCTGTTGTCATTCAAATGTACTAATGGGTTATTGTTACCAGCTCTGTTCTTTGGGTCAGGCTAAACAAAAAACATGGCTGCACTTTATCTATTAAGGCAAGAATACTTTGAAACAATCTTCCTGAGTAAATTATGTAAATCAGTATCATCTTTTAAATACTTTTTATTTTTTAAAGTTTATAAAAGCCTTTAATGTTTGTTTTGATGGTCTTTGTTTTATTGAGTGACCTATGTTAACCTTTACTGCTATATTTTAAATGATTTACCGACACACGCTTGAAAGTTTTTTCTCCTCCTCTCAATTGTATCTTTATTTGTTGATGTTTTCAGGCATTCACTTCCTATAATACCTTTTATTTAAATAGTTTTGAATATTATTGCTGGTTTGGGCTTTTTTTAATGTATGTTAAGCACTTTTTAGAAATGTGCTGAATAAAAATGTAAATTTCAGTAAATGCTCAAACAGTAGTACAGGTGACCAGATGTAATTGCAGAGGACAAACCAAAAGGAGAAATCTTTGATCTTGATGATGTTGAAGTATGGCTCATGTTGGCCGGTGCATCGCTCCTATATCAGAGATATCAGCTATTTCACTGACCTGTTTAGCAGTAACACTTAAATCTCCCTCTACAGCAGTGAGGTTAGCCAGAGTCTGTCTCAGCTCAGCGACCTCCTGCTCTCTCTTCATCAGATCCTCGGCCAGCCTTCCTATCCGCAGAGTCAGGTCTGACAGCTGAGGCTCAAACGCCCCCAAGTCTCTCTTGATAGAAGCTACTTTTGGTTTGAGGTCACTAGCAAAGGTCACTGTTCTTATCAGCCGAGCTCTGCCGCTCTCCAGCTCCCTCAGGTGCTCAGAGATCCGTGTATCAGCCGCGGTGAGTTCAGGGACTTGCTTACGGAGCTGCTCGATGGCCTTAGTGTTGCGTTCGGACGCGTCGCGGAGATTTTGGACCCGGTCGATGCTGTTGGCCAGCACGTCCCCGATGCGTTTGACCATGCTGTGCTCCACCTGAGAGGTTTTGTCTTCCAGCGCCGTCACCTGAGTCAGCAGAGACTCCAGCTCCGAGCGCAGGCCCTCCATCCTGCGCACGTCCGTCTTCACCGACGCCACCTACAGGCCAAACACAGAACAGAGGAGAAATCCTTTTCAAACAGCAACAGGAACATTTTAAAGTGGTGGTCGAAGATAAGATCAAAAGAGGTGGGAGAAGAACTCAGATCTTGTACCTAGGTAAAAGTAGAAGTACCAGAGTGTAGGAATACTCTGTAAATGTACAAAAGTATTATCATCAAAATATACTTAAAGTATCAAAAGTAAAAGTAGTCATTGTGCAGATTGGACCATTTCAGAATAATATAGGCCTATATGATATGTTTTATAATGATTGATCATTAAAGTGTTATCAAAGCTGGTAAAGGTGCAGCTAGTTTGAATGACTTTGTATACTCAGGGTATATGCAGGAATCCTGAAGTCAAATTTAATACCTTTTAAGACCTTTTTTAAGACCCTTTTCATACATTTTAAGACCTCATCGCCACTTCGAGTTTTAACCGGTTACATTGGCGACACACTTTACCTCACATTGACTATATACAGTATTGATTGTCCTTTCTCCTTATCTTCCAACCATTTGGACGCAGACTTGCATTTCCCCATAACGATGTTGTTTAACAACCGGCGCAAACGGGCCTTCGCGCGCTATCAAGCAGTGAGCGTGCGATGTCCTGTTCAGATGACGTCAAATCCAACAGGATGCCATAAATAAACTACAAAGAATCACACTACACACCTACGCAATGATTACATTCAGGCACACTGTAGAATACAACCTCTTTGGACAATTTATATACTTATTGAAAACAAGCTACAAAATGTAATACCTTGGAAAATGCCGTTTAATACTTTTTAATACTTTTTAATAGCCTTCATTTTCGCTAAATTGATTTATCAACTTTTAATACTTTTTAAGACCCCGCGGACACCCTGTTACTGCAGGGTAGCTTGTGAATTTACTCCAGGTGGAACTAAAGTCTGATTTAAGAGTTAATTATATATATTTCTCATCATTAATCCAAATCTGCAAAGTAACTAAAGATAGTGGGGTAGAAGTAGAAAGTAGCAAAAAGATGTAATACTCAAGTAAAGCAAAAATATCAAAAAATTGTACTTAGTTACTTTCTACCACTGAAGAACAACCTTAAGGACATTGCTGTGCCAGTGACTGCTTACATTAATTAACATTAACAATAACAACAGTAAAATGTAGAGACACATAAATAACATAGCAATAAAAGTTAAAACGTATTCCAACCTTTTCTTACTAGTTTACTTGCCATGTGAACCCGGAATTGTTGAGTACCACCAAGTTTTATGTTAGAAATGTATAGTAAGGGTCCCCAGCACATAGAAAGCGCTGGATGCTAACTTGCATATGTTGGGTAATTTGCAAAATTGGCATAAGTTGAATTTATTAGCATTAATACATTTTGAGTCCCCTAAAACTTTAAAATCGAGCGAAAATTCATCAAAATCAGTTAACCGGCAGTACAAATAATGCCACTTTCTGGTTAAAACTGACATTTTTGATCTTGAAAATGTAAGAAATCAATTCAACATCCTCAATTACCTCGAAAACCATTCAAAAATTCTCCAAATCGGCAAAGCCATTTTTTAACTATTGTCTGCAAATTAATGCAACTTGTGCTAATTGTGCAAATTGCCCAACATACGCAAGTTAGCATCGGGCAGTTTCTCTGTGCTGGAGACCCTATACATTTCTATCATAACATTTTCGGGTGCTCAACATTTCTGGGTTCACAATATGCCCCTAAGACCTGGCAAACAGAATAACATATGTGTTTGCCTTCAACAGAAGCTGACCTACCTTGTTGACAAAGTCCTTGGCGATGGCGGAGGTGCGCTCCTCGATCTGTCCCACAGCGTCTCTCAGCGACGACAGGCTGCCCTGGAGCTGAGCCCGTTTCTCGTTCAGCCCCGAGGACCACTCCTGCAGCCGGCTCACGTCCTGCTGCAGACCCTCCAGCTGGGGCCCCAGAGCCCCCCTCTGACCCTCGAGACCTTGCAGCATCAGCTGGACGCTCTCACACTGAAACAGGACAGACAGCACATAGATTCAAGGACACGACAGCTGCATGTGTGTGTGTGTGTGTGTGTGTGTGTGTGTGTGTGTTAGTTATTTAAAACACTAACGCTAAAGTGCATCGTTTCAGATTTATGAAAAACACAGTTAAGAAAGTAGTGCCTCAGTAAACAAGATTAAAAAGGAGGAAAAAGACACATTTGTAAATTTCAATAAAAAAGGTGATTTTATTAAATATGTTCTATAAGGAAATCATTGCCATACATTCAAATGTGAAAACTAAAGATGGAAAGAAGAGCAATCCTGCATTTTTAAAAGCTAGAAGTACAAACCAATTAACTAATTGATTAATAATTTGACATCATTTTAACTATAATGTCGTTTTATCTAGAAACACTGGAGCAGATATTGTCATACAACTTGGCATAGTAATGGGTCATGTTGTATACAAATGCCATAGAAACCAAAATGTGGAAGTCCACATTGAACAAATATTAAAATAAATATGATTGATTGTGCTATTGTTTAATACAGTGCATGTATACCAGAGTTCATGTTCAAATCAGGGAACTTTTATGCAAAAGCATTTTTGTAACATGAAACTGAGGTGTACATTTGAAAAACAATAATACTGAACTAATACTGAGCAGTTTTACAGCAAATAGTAACACAGGGTGGGTCTGTCTTTTTCGAGTTGGCTCAAAACAATGACATCATTCAGTGAGCTCATCAGGAAGAAGTGGAGTTTCCTCATCATCATATGTTTCCCACTCTTCCTCCTCCTCCTCTCTCCATCCTTCTTCGTCCAGAGTGTCTTCCTCCTTCAGGCTGTCGACTGTAGTTCCCCTCAGCACCATGGTGAGTTCATGGACTGCCTCTTTAACCACGGATAACTCGTTCTTCATCTTCAGGATGCTGTTTTGAGCCTGCAGGGTGTCCAGCTCCTGTCTGATCTCCAGGATTTCGCCGAGTGCTTTCAGCATGCTGTCCTCAGTCCCAAACACCTGTAGCGTCACCTCCTCCAGGCGCTTCTCCGCCCCGCTCAGGTCCCCCGCCAGCCTCAGGATGGAGCGCACCGCCTCCTCCACCTGGGGCAGGTGCTGCTCACACTCCTTGGCCCGGGGGATGTGCTCCTGCAGCTGGGTGTCGAGCTCGGCCTCCCTCTTGGTCAGGCTGCTGATTTTCTCCTCCAGGTGGTGGATCTGCTTGGTGTTCCAGTCCAGATGTTCCTGCGATCGCTTGGTGTCGTCCCCCTCTGTGCGCTCCATAGCTCGGGCGTTCCTCTTGGTGCTGTCCTCGAGCTCCTCCAGTTTCTCCGCCAGCGACCGGGCCTGCCGCTCGGCCTCGTTGACCCGCTCCGTGGCTCCGGCATGAGCTTCCCGGGACTCGGACTTGAGGGCGGTCAGGTCGGAGGCGATGGTGGCCAGACGCACCTGCCACGTCTCCGTCACGTTCAGGAAGTGGCCGCTGACCGTCTGCAGGTCGCGGGAGGCGGAGTTCTCGTCGTTCTGCATCACCGTGACAGCAGCATGGAGGGTGGAGATGTCCTGCTGGAGACGTGTTGCCAAGGAGACGGTGGAGAGCGCCTCCTGCAGGTCGTCCTCAGAGGCGGCAAGCTGCAGCCGCAACACAAAACAGGAGGGCTGTTTCTGTGGGAGCTCTATGGACCTCAGTATTCATACATGACAGATACAGCAGGAAACAAAACGCATGCATACTCAAAGGCACTGTGTAGGTGGACTGTAAAAGAGAAAGTGGTGAAAGAGTACTAGGGCTAATTGTCAATTTTATTATGAATTAATCATTTGGTAATCATATAAAATGTCAGAAAATATCCATCCCAGTTTCTCACAGTCTAAGCTAATTTGTCAGTCAAAAACTCAAAGATATTTTGTTTAATATGTTAATACGGATAAAAGCAGAGAATCTTCACATTTGAGAGGCTGAACAGAAAACTCTTTTATTTGCATGAATATATTGCTTTCACGATTAATATATGTTTTATCGTTTATTTATCTATGCACGTAGTTTTATTTTATATTACTTATCCAGGTTTTGAAATACAGATACGAATATGCATGTCTCCGACTCAAAACTAGTGGGATTTTTTTTCTTCTTGAAAAGCAACATATTTCCTATCCCAAATACACAAAATCCAAAAAAATCGAATTCCTCACTTGCAACAGAATAAATGAATGCCATTATGTACATGTAATGCTTTAAACACCACAAATGTAATTATATTCTCTTATTATAGGACTGGAGGTAAAAATCTCAGACACAAATATCTCAAAACCTGGTCATGTAACATCAAAAGTGTGTGTGTATGGGAATCCTTTTTTGTAATTGACCCTTTAAAAGTTCCATCCCTCAAGGCAGCTCTCATAATGTTCCACTATGAATCAAACGTACCTTTTCAGAAACCTTTAGGACTTCCTCCTCCATGTCGAACAGACTCGAAGTTTTTCCTTGCAAAGATTTGTACTTTTCTTCAATTGCAGAAAACCTGTCATTCTGTTGCAGTACCATCCTATAACAGAGAAACACACAGACACATTAGTAAAGAAATACACTCCTTACAAACAGAGGTGGGAGAAGTACTCGGATCTTGTACTTAAAGGGGACCTATCATGCAAAATGCACTTTTGTACGTCTTTTATACGTGAATATGTGTCCCCGGTGTTCCAGGGAACTCACCAAGTGTCAGAAAACACAACCCTCTCTATTTTCCTCCATACCCAAATCTCTAAAAAAGGGGCTGCAACGGATCTGATCAAAACTGATCCAGATTTGAACACTGTCCTGACGTCAGGACAGTGGCGCTACGGCTATTGGGCCAACTCCACCAATCAGGAGGAGACAGCCACGGCCATTGCCGTTCGAAAGCGCTGGAGACGCTGTAGTACATATGCCAGGCCAGTTCTCACTGAATCTGCCCTTGCAGAGCAGAACTAAAAAAAAGTGCAAATTGAGCTAAATGAGGCATGGCTAAAATGCATGATCTGTTTGGTATTTTGAAAAGAAAAAAGTATAAATATGCCTTATATAGGTATGGTCCTACACTATATTATTCAAATATAGCATGATAGGTCCACTTTAAGTAAAAGTAGGAGTATCAAAGTGTAAGAATACTCTGTTACAAGTACAATTCCTGCAATCCAAATGTTACTTAAGTAAAAGTACAAAGTTAATAGCATAAAAATATACTTTAAGTACCAAAAGGAAAAGTAGCCATTATGCAGATTTCAGTATAATGTATACAGTATGACATGTTTTTTATTGTAATTATTGATGTATTACAGTGTTATCAAAGCTGGTAAAGGTTAATTTGCTGCAGGGTATATTGTGAATATAACTCCAGGTGTAACTAGACAACATTTGCAAAGTAACTAAAGCTATTAAATAAATGTAGTGGAGTAAAAGTACAATATTTATTTTACCTTCTGAATTGTAGTGGGGTAGAAGTACAGTGTTGCAAGAAATGGATACTCAAGAAAAGTACAATAACCTAAAGATTGTACTACACATTACTTGAGTAAATGTACTTAGTTACTTTACTAATGTATGTATACTCACCAGCTGAGAGCCCCGCACGCTGCCAGCGACAACAAGCACATTAAACTCCTAACATCTAAACTGGAGGAGGTTTTGTTTGCTCCTGCGTTGTTTCCAGCTTCAGTCTTCACTTTCGGCGTTTCATCTTTCCCATTAGTAGCCGAAGTTTCTGGAACTGGGTCGCTTTGTTTCTGAGACTTCTTCCTCTGTTTTAACTCCGCAGGCATCTTAGCACACTGGCACTCAGTGGGTAACTTTCACAGTGAAGGACTTCAACAGTCAAAATAAAGGTCTTACCAGCTATTCGTTGAGTTGCAAACTAAAATAAAACACTTCTTTCACAGGTAGGAACATAATGTAGGATACTAAAGGTTTGTTAAATGTATAATTAACGGTGGTAAATTAAAAACGTCACCGCTAACAATCCTTTTGCTTTACCCTGCTCCTTGATAAAAATGATGCCTTCAGGTTCTCCTATTAAGATCGTATTTATCCAAATTAGCAGAATTGCTAGACTAAAACCAGGTAAAATGTAAGAATTAGTTATTGTATTGTTAATTTATCTTTAACATTTATATTTAACACAATGATTTTAAATAGAAAATAAAATTACAATTTGCTTTTGCCAATCTTTTTAATCATTAAACTGAGTGCCAATCTTAACGTTCATAGTTCCGACAGTGCAGGAAGCACAGTGAACGCCTCAGCCAGCCACGTAAGCGACTGCCAGCATTTGTCCTGATGTGGCCTGCTGTATTAATGATGTCTTTAAACTGGAAACTCTACAAATAACTATTAATCAGAAAGACAGAAAATGTATCAAGCAAAAATAAATATCAGACATTTCCTGATTCAAGCTATTTTAATGTCAGGATTTGCTGCTTTGGTATGATTGTAAATGTATCATAGTTTTTACACTGTTTGTGAGACAAGAAAATACATTTAAGTCTCAAATTGGACTGACATTGTGATGGACACTTTTTTCTTCTAATTTCTACCAAACAAAGATTAATCAATCAAACACAGAGAAACAGGTTTTAAGGCTTCGGCACAAGCCATTTATTTGGCATGTTTCAATAAAACCTACTTACATTTTGAGTGTCAAAATATGTCAAAACTTGATTATCTGTAGCGTCCTATAAATGGAAAGTCAAAGCCCTATACAGCGTGGTTTGTAGCACTACTATACAGTTTTATAGAACAATGTTTTTTCATTATTAATAAGTGGGTCTCAACACCAGTATGTTGTTTTGTAATCAGGATGTGTCAGCGGGTCCTTAACGGTCATGCAATTTTACTATTCCTAACATTCAACAATATTCAACAGCAGAAGACAGAAAGGAATATTACAAAGATCAACCAAACTAAAGTCTCACATGGACGCAATTTCAACTCATAAGCAAGGATTCAATTGTAGAACAGTACATTCAAGCACAAGCTGCCACATGCAATTTCTAACAAACAAGGTGCAAACAAGTTAACCAGATGACTCCAAAATATTGGAGTATGAGAGTGTGTTGATCAGAGATCTTTGGACTAAGGCTTACAGTGATGGAGTAAACAAATATTTGGTCACTGAAGGATCTACAACTTTCTCTTATAGTGTTTCATACTTAACAACTCAATTCAAACTCCTGAGAAGCATTAACAGTACAGAGATCAGTAATATGATCATCCAGTTCCAGATAAAGCACTTATCCCTAAATCATAAAAGCAAGAGCCGTAGTATTTCATATCAGAGCCATGAATAAATGCTTTTCTAGCGCCTCAAAATCCAAAATCAGACTACAGTGTACATGTAGTGCTATGTTTGCCAAACGACCCTGGCAGTATGTTGCAGCAATAAAAAGATGAAGGATTTAAAAAGGGATGCCTAACGTTGCTGTACATTGGAGCTACAAAATAGCATAAGGGGAAATCCAGCCTTCAAGAGTGTCTTCTTAGATGTGTGTCATTAAATGTTTATTGAAACCAAAAGGGGGCAGCATAGACAGTCATAGCAGCGGTGTAAACACAATACCAAGAAAAAGCAGCAACAAATTAAAACCAAAGGGCCTGTCTGTGGAGGAGCACACATAAGAGCACTTAGAGGACAGAAAAGGACACTTTCAAAATTGTGGGAAAGTGCAAAAAAGCACAATACATGTGTTGAACGAGAGTAGGTTAACCAATTAAAAAAACAAAAGAAAACTGAATTGTCCTCACTGCTAAGCTTTCTTTTTTTTTCACGCAGTCAAATAAAGGAATCAAAAATCCATACTTCAAAACACCATAAACCCTCTGCTACATATAATACTTCTAAATATTTAAACCCCAATACCTCAAACGGTGCATTAACCCCAAACTAAATATTCTTCATAACTCAACATTACACAGAGATCTTCCTTCAAGATGCCTGCAAGGGAACACAATTCCACTCAAAAAAGATTGTGCTTGATCCCCTCGATCCTCATAATTGTATATACATTATCTCGTAAAAAACTAGATATAGATGTATAGAGGGTTTTTTCGGGGAGTTGATTTCGATACCATCAAGGGGGGCACATGTTTTCCCAGGATGCGTGACCACAGGAAACGTATCTCATCAACAACTCCAAGGAGACGCGCCGTGGCTCAAGAACTGTAGTGATCCTGGAAAACAAAGAACATAAATTATTAGAACTTGAATGAATGCTCGTCATAAGAGAAGGTTATATAGACTTGATCCAATGGCCGACCTGAATGGAGCTAACGACGCCGCTGGCCATGACGGAGAGTTTCCCTGCGACTGAGCGCACTCCCAGTTTGAGCTGCGACATGTCGGGAGCGTTGGGCAGAACGTTGGTCAGGCGGTAGGAACTCGCTGCAAGCACAAAACAAACGGCGAGGGAAGCAGAGAGACATGTGAGAACAACTCATACGAACATATTTGTTTTAAATTGGAACACCCATGTGATGTACAGTAAGAGAATTTGTGAAATTCACCAATTGTGTCTTGTACAAAAAAACAGTGTGCATCCTTACAAAGTGAAGAACACGTTTTACATAAGAACAGTTTGTCTTTATGTGAATGAGACAACTACAATGGAAATAAATAAATACTCTGTACATATTATCATCATAATCTTGGATAGGTACATTTTTAGGAATTCATTTGGATATTTTGGTCACTTGTAAATGTCAGTAGTTCTATTCTATTCTCACTGATGGAGCTTGCTGTAAGTCATAGTTTCCCATCAATTCCCCAATTCATGATCTGCTTTGATAAAGCCAGATGTTTACATCACATCATTCTCTCATTATGTCTGCCTTAGTACACACAGCACAGCTCTAATGACACATTATTATTGTCTTCAATTTACGACTGTGAAACAGTTTTGATGAATAAAACATACCAACCAAATAAGCAGAAAAAGGCAGCCTTATTAAATGAATGATCATGTTTCAGAAGTGGCATTCATCAAGTTAAAACTTGCAATTTACAACATTTGAGCAGTTAAAATGTATACAAGTCTGACATATAACACTACAAAAAATTAGGAAGATAATTAAAAAATGCTCTTGCATGAGGCTACATGTGTCTTAAGTGTAAATAATAATTAGATATTGAATAGTTTTTGCAAGGGCAGTGATTGAGCTGTCGTCTCTTACCAGCTTGTTTCTTTGGATCATCAAAAAGGTCTGCTGAGCTTATAGAGGCACTGCCAGCATATCTCTCCAGTCGAGTTTTGGCTTCATACTAAAGAACAGAAAGAAAATTCAAACAGTTTATAGTCAAGTTGAATGTGCGATCACTTTCAGCACGGGTCTAATTCATGATTAGATGTGTCAGTCTACGATAGATATTTAAAAAAGCATGCAAGATGAATGAATTCACAAGTTCCACTTTTTCCAGTTTGTACCTCGTTGTTATCTTGTTTTCCAAAGTACATGTCGGAGGAGATGGCTTTCACCTCAACACCAAACTTTTTCTGAGCTTCTCCGGAGTCTGACACCGGCATTGCTTCTGGTTTTCTTCTGGACGTTGGCCTGATAACAAGCAATGATTACAATTTAAAACAATCGTGATATAATAACAAAATAACCACCAGCTCTGCATTCTGGAAGGTTAGATCCGTACTATATAAAAGCAACAACAACACACTATCCTACCTGTCGTTCAGCGATGTAATGGTGGAGGTCAGGAAGAAGTCCGGCTCTGGTTTCTTGCTCTCCTTCATCCAGCCTCCTCCGTCACCTTTATCATTCCAACCCGAGGAGTAATTATCTGAGGTCTCCGTCTCCTCAAACCGAGACATAACCCTAAAGAATGAAGAGAAGGATGTCAGGTGAGAAAATACTGTGGAGGATATGTAATGTAATGAACAGCTGCAGTAAAGGCAGATTTAAAGTTCACATTCAAAATCTTTGCTACCAGGAACATATTTAGATGGAGTTAAGATCAAGTAGTGTATGGGAACTCGCATTAACTTACAATATATGAACAAACAACAAAGTAATACATGCATGTAACAGTTAGAAATGAAGACTATAAGGCTGACCTAGAGCTGAAGGACCCTCCGTCCTCCTCTTCCTCAGTGAAGCGGCGTCCTTTGGAGGTCTTGGCCCCCTGGGGACTCTCCTGCTGGATGATGTGCATGTCCGAGGTCACAGAGTGAGACACTGCACTGCAGAGACACAATGAGGGCAAGAAACAAGTAAAGATATGTTTGTAATCTTTAAATCAGCTAGAAGTTATGTCTTCATCATCATCATCATCATCATCATCATCATCATCATCATCATCATACCTCCTCATGCCCAACCCCATGCCCAGCCTCTCTGCTTGCTCTTTCTTATTCCCCTCCAATCCCTTAAACATCTTCTCCTCCATTTTCCTCTGCTGCTCCAGATCTTTACAGGCCAGTCGCAAGGATGGAACGCTGAGAAGGAAGAAGGCAAGTTAAAGAAAATTAGTACAGCAGCAAAAAAAGGATTACATAAAATATACATGTATGACCACGGAAGGGGAGAAAGATAAGTAAAGAGACGCACATGGATTCCTCGGGTTGATAGTTCTTCTTGGCAGCACCGGTGCCCTCGTCTTTCTCCCTCAGTTTGTCTGCAGCTTGAGCTTTCTTCTCCAGGTCTGAGAAACTCTTACTGCTCATCTTCTGAGCGCCCAGACCGCCCTTCTTAGAGGCCAGCTAGAAGTAGACACATTAGAAACCACACTATGACACATCCTTAGGATAATGTGTAGTGTCTAAACAGAGCTAAATCTGAGTACTTACTGATTTCTTGGCAGCAGTTGGCTTCTTCTTGAGAAGAGAGGAAGGCTCTGGGGAGATCAAAGCAGAGTAAAGATACATCTCATGCAAAAACTAAGTCTTGAAGTTGAATAGACCTGAAGAATACAAACCAACCTTGATTTTGTTTTGGAGAAACACTCAGCATATCGACACTAGGACCTTCATCTAGATTACCTGAATGAATGAAAGTGTAATAAGCCACATGAATGGGATTGATATCAATACAATTAGTATGTGTTTTTTTTTTTTTTTATACCATCATCGTCTTTCTCCTTTTCCCGGCTTAAAGGCTTCTCTGGTGGTGTGGAGAGGCTGAGATTCATTTTGGGCGTGTTCATAATATCAGCAGGACCCTGGGCAATAAACAGACGCACGCGGTTAAATGACCTCTGTCTGCGTAGGTTGACATCAAGCAGGTACGTTTGGATATATTAAGAGTCAGCTCCCCTACCTGTGAGTGCAGACTGAAGAAATCCACCTGCTTGTCTTCTGGTGCTGTTGGGGAGAGAGGAGCCTGACTGTCCAGCCACAACTGTAAAAGAAGGAGAGCGGTTAATCTGATACAGCCATTTTGAGATATACTTTATATGCAAAGAGTAACTACTAGCAAAGGTGTGTTTTATCAACCACCAATTCTGGCTTCCTCTGTGGAGCAACCTGCATGTGTTGGATGTTTTAAACCAGTTTTAAAACAGTTCTGCATTACCTCTGTGCCGTGTCTTCTGGTGGCTTGTGTGGCTAAAGTCTTCATCTTCTCCCTGTACTGCAGAGCGGCTCGGCTGTTGTACTTGGTGTTGGCGGCGCTGGTTGTGCAACCATGTTGACTGAAAAAGGAAATCTGAACCGATACAGGAAACACGACAGGAAGAATTATGCTTACTTACATGTGTCTTACGCAATACTGCGATTAAAATGTGTTGATATGCTGCGTTCAGGTACTCACCGCAGCGGCATTGCCTCCCACTTGCATACATCTTAGCTGAAACCACGACCAATTGAAATCTAGCTCAGTGGACCTGTGAAACACAGCAATGACAGGATTTGAACAAACAAATAGTTAGGCAGAAAATAAGAAAAATACAACTTTGAATGTGGTTAAAGTATTTATTTACTCATGCAAAAGGTTGATTTGTGTGTAATTTGCCTTTTGTTACTTTTGCGTTTACTGCTAATGCTGTATGTAGAATACCATTATTGTTTATTGTATGCATTTGTTTGTAGTACAGCATGATTTTCCCCATTGCTGATTGAATTCCATTGTTCATCTTTGTAAATCTGAATACAAATCTGAATATCCTTATTGTCATCATACATAGGTATATTGACATTTCGTTGGCATCTCTTAATGCAGTAATAAGAATAGACACAAATAAATAAAAGCAGTGATAAAAGCAGAGGCAGAAGCAATGACAATGCACTGCAAAAAATAACTCAAATATCAATGTACACAACAGACAACATGTAAATATACAAAACTAAAAACATGTGAATATAACTGTGTGTTCATAAAGAGATGCTAAAAAAGAAATTAATCCCTTGTCTTGTTTTGTATTGTGATGAATAAAAGTTAAATTCATGTTTTAGTATTTTGCTTTGAAACTACATCATGAATAAGTCCTGACATACCTGATGAAGCTCAGGTGAACCCCCAGAGACCTGTGAGTCCCAGAGCAGTCTATACACAGGAACACACCGTAGGTGATGCTGGCCCAACTGGGGTTTTTAGCTGAGCAGTCAAAGCAAACCTAGGAGAGCACAGGAGAAAATGTATCTCATTAAACAGATTTCGATTTAAAGGCTGGAGTCATGTCTCAACCCCCACCTTATTCAAAAACATACGATCAAAGTCAATAAAAGAGAACAGGTGGAAGCAAACAAAGTGAAGGGTGTTGGTAAGCACAAGGTCTAAAGTGCATGGTGCTGCCGAATCAAACAGCTGTTGGCATGGGCAATGTAATTAACTTCCACTGGAAAAATAAACACACTTCCATTTGGGTATGATTCAGGATGTATGCACAAATGTCCCATATTTCCCAAGTGGCCTTAAGGGAGCTTTAAAAAGTGAAGCCAGAACAAACACAGCTAGCTACATGTCAACTGTCAAAATGTAGCCTAGCTTAGCTGTCAACCACTTAGCTAATGCTACGTCTGCTAACACGTTGTCTGACAGGTTGTTCTCCCACCAGGACACAATTAAACAAAAAACGACAATTTCCAACACGATAAGTATCAGCTTGTTGGTAAATTAAGATGTGACATTAAAGCTAGCGTTGGCGTTTCTCAAAGTGCGACGTGTCAGTTCAACTTCCTTGTTAAAGAGAGTAAACCGTCCGCTGTTTAAAACTCTCACCTTGTTGGTAGGAATGGAGCGAAGTCGCTTGAAAATAGCTGCGATATCCTGCCTGCTGGGCTCTGCCATTGTTCTGTCTGTCTCTATTAATATATGTCGGTTGGATAGAGAAGTAGCAGAAAAAACAGCGCTGTGTTTTTCCTCAATAACAGAATACGACACGTCTATAGGAGAACACCGTGGCCGCGCTCTGGTTGGATAAAAACGCCCCGTGGTTGTGTTATTGTACCAAGGGCTTCTGGGTAATGCAGTTTACTTTATCTGAAGCTCCAGTTGAGTAAATTCTATTATACGGCTCTGAGTAAATCTATTCATATACAATATTTGTTTTCATTATTGAGCTCAAGGAAATCTTATTCATTATTGCCAAGATGTGTGATCAGAAGATCCTTACTGAGTTTGAATGCTGATTTATCAACAAGATAACGACTACAAACATGTCACAATATTTGTTAAATGGAAATAGTACATTGAATTTGGTGTATTAAATTACATTAAGTTACATTTTAGCATGTTGAGTGTGGAACACATACATGCAATGTTAAACAACTGCAGATTTGCATGATTTGACATTTTGCAACCAAGAGAGCTGTGCACCGAAACTATTGACGCTGGGAAATCAAAACTTTTTAGGAATCATGACACACACAAACAAAAAGATAAGGCTCTTTTTTTAGATACATTACACATTTTGGAATCAAAAGTATAATTTAAAAAGAAGAAATATCAGTACTTAAGACAAAGGCAAAATGCTTATCCAATAAATCCATTTATTATGTTGTGGGACAACATTTACAAACCTTACTGTGCAAGAACAGCTGTTGCTGCCTTTTTGACAGCATGCCCTGAAAACATGGTCTCCTCTCTCACTATTATCAAACACAACCAAATTAATTTTCCTCTCATGTAGCAGGTAGAGACATCAAATAGCTTTTTGTTTAATGATTTCATGGATGCACTGGGCATTTCATTTATTTGAAGCTTGCTCAAAAGAAAAACCTGCAGTTCATTTTTGCAGAAATGCAAGCCTACAGAAATCAGGTCCATTCATATCATAGATCCAAAGGAAAGATTAACAAGTATTCACATATTCGTTGATTAATTCAATGAGTATGGCCATCTGTTATGGGATAATAATATTTACAAATATATCAAAATAACAGATCCAAGCGATCAATTACTATACAAACTGATTCTCAGTCACAGCATTCTAACAAGAGTATAACAAAAGCACTTGTGGCATCATAAATTAACAATCATCTATTCCTAACTACAAATCATCTGATATTGCTGCTTAATTTGTTCTAATATCTTTCATCCAGGCTATTTACATGCATGTATGCAATGCCACACTTGGCTGTGGTTTTATTGCTATATCAATTGTGATGTATTTTCAAAAAAACACTCAAATATTCTCCCATGTCTTGACGTTATACAAGAAGTGAGACAATGAAAACATAGAGATTCAGGAGAGATAAACGTTTGTGAAAAACCTTCAGTGTTGCGTAAAATAACCCATATAGTATTGCAATCTCCAATCAACAGAAGGTAGAGAGAGACTTGTGTGAAAGGTTTGAGGACAGTTTGTTCAGGGGGGGTCAGTGCTGGGAAAAACAAGTAATCAGCGAAAATAAGTGAGGAAATACAATCAGTGAATATACATTCAATTGCAGTGCCTAGAGGAACCGACCCATTGTGAACTAAATAAAGAATATCAGGATAACGCTCCACTGATTTGTATAATTCCTTATAAAATAACCAGAACAGTTGATGAACTGAGTGGAAAGACAACCCTGAAAGGAATGGCAGGACAGGTAAGCACTCATTTAAAATCAGGTTAAATCTCACATAATAATCTCAACACAAGGGCCTTCTTTGTCCATAAAAAGAAAATCTTAACATTAACGGACTGGATTCTAAAAGGCAAACATGGTTTTAAACCTAAATAGATCTTCATGGTTATAAAAAGGGTAATCTTCCTCAATGAATCCTCAGTGGCTTCCATATTAAGGCTGCATGTAACATTGCAAGACGATGTGTCCTCCCAGTGTTTCGTTTAAACAATATATAAATCCACACATACATTTAATCTCTTCTAATATATACTTGAAAGGCTATTATTTTTGTAACAGCATAAATGGGATTCTAAGTAATGTCTTTGCATTTTTTCTCTGCGGTCTTCTTAGCTTGAAATCATCTGGAAACTTGTGGTACATTTCCATCTTTTAACTGTCAATCTGTGGCGAGCAATAACTTTTCAAATGGTCCTTTCATAATCTGCAACTTCTCCACCTTCCTTCTCCAACACCGGTCCAGTCTTCGCCAACACTTAGAAAAGGGTCCGAATAATGCAGAGCCTCCTCGTTCCCAGCCGCACTCATCTCGCAACACACCACTTACTTTTTATTCACATTTATTGATTTGTCATAAATCATTACTGGATGTCTTCCACATAGTTAGCAGGATAGAGGCCTGTTTTTCCTTCCTTGAGCCGACCTCTGCACCAACCCTGATCATCTTCTTCGCCGATTTTGGTGAACTCGTCCCCTGGAGGCAGCAGGAAGAAGGGATACATATTTATATTCCAGAAACGATGGATTCAAGATGTGAAGTCTGATCTAAATTGGTTTCACCCATGTGTTTGACTTGGGAGATTCTATATTTGCTTATTTTCTTTCAGCCGTGAAAACGTTTGCTTAGCAAGAATAATTGTCCTATTCCGAATATGAGGTAGTGTTAAACTTCTGCCCTCTTGTAGCCAAAATCATGTAAACAAGGGGGGGTCCAAACTTTTTTCACGAGGGCCACATACAGAAACATATACGAAGGGCTGGGCCACTCACTAGAGGTATATAGCCTCATAAGTTCAGTTATAAGTTAGCAAAATCAATCAAATGTAGGTAAATGATGCTTGTGAGTGTTGGCAGCTCATCCCTTAAAACAGAAGCCTCAGATTGATTATAATAAGGAGAAATAAGAAGGGTGTATTTCAAGATTGTTAGGTAAATAAGTCAGTGGGCTTTTTTCGTTAGAAAATGTTTCCAACTTTAATTGACTGAATTTATTTGAAAAGTGGTCTTATTAACACATGAATACTACTGTGTAATATATGTTTACATTATACTTTTTGAATTTGCTGAGGGCCGCATTTGGCCCCCGGGCCGTAGTTTGGACACCCCTGATGTAAATTAATGCATCAAAATGACAACCCTTTTTTCCAGGCACATTTTTCTCACCTGTTTCGCAGATTCATTTTATTTAAGAACTATATATTTATTTTTAGGAAATATATTCCTGGCAAAACCTTCTTATTAAAATGTTCTTAAGCTAGAGACACAGGATAACAAAAAGAAATAGATATGACTTAGAGAATTGATGAGTAAATGACTTGTTTTTGGAGGTAACAGACAGAATTGCGAAAGGTTTTGCAGTCTGAAAGTTCCTCACACTATTCACTGAATGTACCTGCTTTGAAGGTCAGCTCGTCCTGCTCCTGTCCTTCATAGTCGTAGAGAGCTTTGACGAGGACAGAGACGACAGGAGAAGCCGGCTCGTCTTCAAACGGATTGCCGTCACCGTTGGCAGAGAAAGGGTTACCACCTGTGTCTTCATCTGACCAGTCCTGAGTCTTCTCCATACTGCTCGCGCTGGATGGACAGGGAAAAGAGACACTTAGAAGATGCCATTTTTTGTTAATCTCAGGGCCATCAACGGGGAAACCCAACATGCCAGGCATAAGCAGTAACAAAAGAAAGAAAAGCAAGAAAAATAACACCAAGTTAAACACACAGAAAGCTCATTTCAAAATCAGGCGACAGCTTTGTGATTCATCCTGAAAATATCTTCCTCCTAAATAAGTGTGAACATGCTTACTTGTGACATCAATGCTACAAAGCAAGCGATTGGTTGCAACGTAAATGATTCAAACGTTTTTTGGATGACACTTTAAGATCAAGAGCTTCAAGTGAGAGTGCACACAATGCTGAGGGAAGGCAACGAAACAACAGACACATGACAAATGCAGCAACATAAGACCAAGCGAGACAAATCATTGTTGTGAAGGGGTGATTGGATTTGAACCTGAACGGCCAACAGAGGGAGCCACCTGAACACAAGAGAGAACTTTGCTCTGACAGAAAGAGTTATACGTTCAGAAAACAATAACACCAGCACACGCATAAAGATTTACAGTCAGACCTGCTTGTGTCTTTTAATACATATATAAACTTGCTTACCTGCATTTTTGTTGATTTACTGCAACAAAAATGCAGTATGAAGGTCAGCTCAAAGTTTGAATTTACATATTTGTAACCAAATTCTTGCTTCATAAACTTACAATTACTTTTCTCTCTTTCAATTGTGAGAGAAGTGCTATAAAAGACATGCGTACAAGTGTCTATATTCAGATCTGACTGTAAGACATTTCCCACAGCTGATACATGCGCCCCCCCCCCGCCCCCCCCCTGTTCATGACATATAATGTTCTGCAAGACATGGCGCTGTTAGGAGAGAAGGACAGACACACATTGGCGTTGTGTGCAAATGCCAGCGACCATGCAGAGCAGCACAACAACTGGCCACCTGATGGAGGAGAGAGGGGTGTAAAGAAAGAAGGGATCGAAGTAACCGAGACAAAGAAATGTTTTGAAAGACACGCGGCACTAACGGCGATCCATGACATAAAGTAGTAAGAAAAAGGCGGGGAGGTAGTGGGTGGGCGATGTTTTTTGTTTTTTTTCTTCTGTTCACCAACGTTTTTATTTCCTCTTTGTTCACACTGTTGTGGTTGACTATGGTCTGCTGCTGCTCCACGGCCATCTCCTCCTCATCCTCATCCTCCTCCTCCTCCTCCTTCTCCTCCTCTCCGTCATCTTCATCAAAGGGGTTTGAACCCACTGGTGCTGTGCTACTGGGTACAGTCAGGCTGACAACATGGGACACATTTAGAGATCTAATGCTGACATGCACACACATGAAGACATACATGACCTGTGGACACGCTAAAATGTACGCTAAAATGTTAGCATACTCAGCTAATGAAGTTACTCCCTGCTGTAATAAGCATCACTTCCAACTGCTTTGTTAGCACTAGGTTTTTTTATGGTAGAAAGACAACAACTAATCACAATTTCTCTTTAAATACATATATGAGCAAATTGAAACTGGCTTATTTTTGATTTAGAAATGTTATTTCCGTGTCTGATGACACAGACGATGAACACACGCGCAGGACAGCACTCGCTAACGTTGCCTTCAGTGGAGATGTTGGCTAACATGCTACGACTGGCAACACTGATCAGTGACCAATTAAATCCACAATTAAATAAGGAAGTATAAAAAACGAACATACATTGGCGTGACGAGAACAACTATAAAAGAAGAACCCTTCGGAAAAATATATTTGCTGTGAATTTTAAGATTGTAGTGTTGGATATGCTATTCAACTGACATGTAGAGGGCGTACTTTATGACCTATACCGCAGCATTAAGAACATTTTGGCTTGACTTTAGCGGAGCTTCTGAGGTCCACACAAAAAAGTGAGACAAAGTTCTTATCTTAAATATAACTTTGAGATGGATGACCCAGTAATTGTTGTATATCTATCTTATAATAAGCCTGAGTAGCATCAACAAGGAGCTGTTTTAGACTAAACAGATAGAAAAGACACCATTACGACAATATGACTTGTTTTTGTCTTTGAGCTAAAAACCCACACACAATGGTCATCATAATTAACACAAAGCTATAAAAACATAAACAAGACACTTTCTGAGTGATACATAAACCACTTAATTGTAATCTCTAGCTTAGAGTAAATGCTAAATCTTTCTGAGAAAGTCAGTTGTTTACTTCCTACTATTGACACTCTCCGCATTGTGGAACAAAACCGTGCACCCTCCACCGGATTCAGAGGAAACACAGGGTTTCTCCTCCCTGTTTACTGAACCATTGGAGCATGAGCAGCAGTAACTATCAGTTGGCCCTTCAGAGTGTGAAGCGGAGAAAAGTGAACGCCTTTGTTTGCATAGTCATGCCTTGCTCTCTGAGCCTGAGGAGTTATTACACAAACACCGCTCTGCTGGGACACTGGCACAATGTAACATGGGATGGTTTCAGTCAACAAACAAAGCTGGCTTTAAAACTACCAACCAATGTATTCGAAGAGCTGTATTACTTTCATAATCTAGGGGTGTCATAAACAGATGGGGGAAAGATCAAAAAGTGCAAATATGTTGTACGGGTGAGAGCTGGCGTTCTGATGCTGATAAAAAAGGACTAAGATAAGTCACCAACCTTCATGTAGAAATAGTTTTTTCACCTCAAGTGCTCTATAAGCGATCCAGATCCTGTACATAAACAAGTCCCGCCCCAAAGATGTAGGAAATTACAGGAAAACAATGAGCTGTAAAGGCTTCATGGGGGAGAGGCAGTCAACATTCCCAAGTTCAGAGGTCAAATGCTTCCCGTGCCTGACATTCCCTTTGTTGACCTAGACACTACCCTCCTGATTCCTGCATATACACCCGACTGACTGAGGTCTGTATATAAAGGAGAGTGTTACCAGAACTCATGACAGGGTAATCAAATGTCACTAAAAAATCTAAACGTAAAGGTTGGGTGCATGAGAAGTATTTCTTTATCTTAATCGGATGTTTGTTGTTGTTTCCATGAACCACTGTTATGTCCTGGATGCTGTTGCCACAACACCAAACACACATTTCTCTTCAGGGACACCTCAACTCTTATCTTATCTGGCTTTAAAACATTACGTCAGGCTATTAGAGACTGCCAATCAAACATGAAGTGGCTTGAATTTCATGTCAATAGAGCTTTTGTTGCTTGAATCTCAATCAAGTCTGTAAATTACTTGCTTATAAAAACGTCTTTGAACTTCCCAGTACCAGGATCCATGCTACGAAAGTCTGTGTGTGTGTGTGAGGGATATATTTCCACATTACTTTTTGGCTGGCTTTCAACTATTCACCAGCCGGCTCCAATCCCGCAGGGAGGATTTCTTTCCCAACAAACTGTGACAAAATGTTTACTGTTGCCATGGGAACTAGACGTCACTCCCGGAGCTCCCCTTATGCAACGCTTTACAAGCATTCCTAAAGAGTAAAACGTGTGGTTTACGGCATTATCTCTGATGTGGGGAGTTTGATTGAGAAGGACAGGGTACGTAAGTGTGTGTGTGTGTGTGTGTGTGTGTGTGTGTGTGTGTGTGTGTGTGTGTGTGTGTGTGTGTGTGTGAGAGAGTATTATGGAAAGATTTTGTGTGTAAGAGACAGAAAGAGTGAGTCGCTGAGTGATGAGGTATATACCTGCTGCTGGTTTTAGCAGGCTGAACCGGCTGGTCAGATCCAGTTTGACTGATGCCGGTCAGTGTGACGCCCTCTGATGGCTTCTTCTTTTCCCGTCTGCTGAGGGTCCGGTTTAGATCTATGGACCAGTCCTGGGAGACACACACACACACACACACACACATATTAGCATTGAGTATCCACTACTATAAAATATCTTCAAAACATGCCTTCACAGCTAGTAGAGGGAGTCACAGCACCAGACACGCACTTCAACCAAAAATGTGTGAAATACTTCTCAGGCCGTGACACTGACCCTGGTATTGAAATTGTACCAGCACAAGTGTTTTTACAGTACAGTGTTGGCCTGCTAAGAGAACACGAGCAGTATCCATCACCTGCAAAAAGAAACACAGCACCAAGGAGTCTCCCCTCCACCAGGAAGAGTGGATTAAAGAGAGACCATCACAGCAACACGGTAGAAAAGAAAATGTGTTTGAATACATTTGTTTTTTCCCCACACGAGTGGACTTTTACTTCCAGGAGAAATTAACCGTATCTAAACTTAGCAACATGATATCATTTTTTTGCTGGTAGTAAATGTCTCACTCTCAAATAACTCTGAGTCAGTCCCTTTGACTAAATGACTTAGCATTAGAAAGTGTGACCTTTGAGATTTCCAAAGTCTTTGTCTAACCCCTCTGATTAACCAGTCCTTTCAAACGTTTAGAGATCAGAAGTCTTCCTGTCTGGTTCATGACCTCTGAGTGATTGCTGAGTCATGATGGCATTATGTGACATACTGCAGGGTTCACGTGGAATGAATTATGAGAGGACTGGTCACAAAGGGGTCAGAGTTCAAAGGTTAGAAGAGACAGTCTCAGCTGTGTTTAATCAGGTTTTGAGTAATTCTAGAAATTCTCATATCCAGGAAAAAGGTTTGTAAAGATCCTGTAGTTTTCAAGTAAAGGGAACAAATGTGGATATATCAACATATATTTGGAAAGGACAGAGCTGTGGTGTCTGCATCTTTGAAATAAAGCAAAATATTCTATGAGTAAAAGATAGACACACACAACCACGTCAAACACTCAAAAAGAGGCAGTAAGGAGTGAGAGTGTTATTGGAAAAAAAGGATCCCCCCCCATGGCTGCTGTGAAGAACAGCAGCCCTCCCATGCAGAACTCACTACAATGGACCTTCTCTTAAAGGAGCGAGGATGGGACCAATCAAGATTCTGTCAGACATGGGGAAAGGGAAGCAGGTGTGGAAAGGGTTAATGAGGACAACACAGCCTAGTCCTTAATGTGTGGAGTGTCATATGTAGCACTGTTAGTTAGTACACTTACACCAGGAAAGTATTTTAGGTATTATTTCTATAACAAATAACATGACCAAGAGCCAGTATCTTGTAAAGCAATCAAGATACAAACATGTTGTATTGTTGTTGACATTGATTTGACATTACTTAGTGAAGTTGTATTGAATATATATACCCTGGTAGACTTCATTTACAGATTATGTCTCGTTCTTTTTGATTGTGTGTGTGTCTTGTCAGAGAAAATGTGTCTTTCTTTCTTAAAAAGCCTTCCAATAAGTCGCCCCATTGTAACAGCTATGCCTGCAAGAGCATTTAAAGAGCTGTCAATTGTAGCAATGCAAGCGCACAGAGCTTTACTTTCCCTTTGCGGCCTCTTTTTCTTATTTCACCTCCTGTTGGGAAGATGACAGAAACTTCATTCCTCATTGCTGCTCTGACGGCTGAGTAGAGATTTACTTTAACCCCCTGCTGCCAAACAGCATACATCAATGACAAAAATGACACAGCACATTGAGTCCAGCTTGGGCTATATGTTACACAGATATTGCAATGTTTCCCTTGACGTTTTTTCATACATTTTTAGTATTTTGCAGTTGGGCCTGGGAGAGCACTCGTTATTTTTAAGAGATGCTAGCATTTCAAGCAATGCAAGGACTATAATTAGTCATTATAACCTCCCTAAACAAAATATAAGGATTATTACTTTGTCTTCAAGTCAAAAATAAAAAAAGATCCTAATGTGATTATGTGTGTATCTGCGACATGAACACTTTTTGGGAACAAATGGAGAAGCGTTATTGATGTTTCTTCTCCACTAATCCCATATCAAACATTACGCATTTTTACAATAAGTCAGAGCTGTAGTACCTCAAACTGGGGCCAGTTCATTGGCATGCCGGGGCCGTGATTGGACCGGAACCATTTCAGGTCCTCTTCAACGTCAGTAGCAGTCACCGTGTCTTCCAGCGTCTGGTAGATTGTCTGGAATCTGAGGAGGCATTATTGTACATTATGAATAGGTGATAGCAAATCTCTCACTTCCCTGTCTGCCCATGAGGCTGGCATGTGACCTCTGACCTGTGATTGGTTGAGAGATCGAGGTGCTGTTTAACCTCCAGCAGCTGCTCCCCGAAGAAGCGAATCCGTTTGTCTTCAAACTGCTGCCACTGCTCAAACACCTGCTCCATGTTCTCCATGTACTGAGGGGTCAGCTTGTCCAGTTCTTCCAGGGATTTCTCATAACGTTCTTTAGTCTGGGAGAAAAGAGGAATCAAGTGACATTAAAACATATTAAAAACACATGAATTCTTCTCGACCTTGATCATAATTTGGCTTTTTTTGTTACTATTGTTCTATGATATGTTATAGATGCGAGTACAAAAGACACAGGTTTCAAATATTATTCACCTAAAAATGGTTGTGAAAAATACCATTTAAAAATAAATAAACGTTACAGCTACCAAAAACAAAGGGGTTTAGTTTCTTGCTTCTATAGAATAATATAAGGCAGGCTCACTAAGAGGTTTCTTGGTACAGGCCTGACTAGAGGTCTGAAATTGAGATAGCGAGGGGAAAAGGAATATCTTGAGAAGCTTTTCTAGAAAAATACAACGTCCATGTCTTTCCAAAGGAAGCCCTACCTTCTCCACCTCCTGCTGACACTTCTCCACCTTTTCCTGGAGCTTCTTTTGGGATTCGGGGTTGTTGTTGCTCTCCAGTTTGCTGTTTGTCTCCCTGCTGGCTGCCAGCTTCTCTTCTTTACAGGCAGAGTGGTATGACTTCTTCATCGTTTCCATCTGGAGTCAACAATAAACAAAGAAATGCAGTTAATAGTGCCAGTCTTTTAAAGTAACTTGGAACCAACAACTGTAGAAGTGTAGAAAGATTGGTGTCTGTGGTGTGACTGAGGGATAACGAGATATAGACCTTTGGGTTAAGGTGTTGGAAATGGGCCTAAACATAGCTGTCTTTTCTCAAAATGTGCTGAATGTTACTGCTATTGCCATTTTGTCTTCTAGGACATTTCATTTGATTTTCTCTCCATTTGAAATGAAAATGATGTCTGAATGAATTAACTTTATAACCAGAAAAAGTGAAACACTGATGCCAGACAAGTTTGACGAGTGATTTAGGAAAGGAACCACTCCTATATCACTTTGTTTATATTTAAATTCCAACAGATAACAATTGAGGAAGCGCACTCAGATATTGTGGTGTTATTTGAAGAGGGCCCTGTGGTGTGACTAGAATAACTCTGGCTGAAGGCCATGTGAAGAACACAAGGACATTAGTAGAGACATCAGCCTGTCCTCCTCTCTAATTTAATATTACAGGAAGCTGTTTGGCAATAAACTGAAACCCACGAGGGCCTTGGAATCGCACTGTATTCATGCATGTGTCTATTATTGACATAATGCACACGTCACCCATGTCAGCGTATAATTTTTCTAGACCAATTAATTAGCCTCATTTCCTCTCTGCCCCCTACCCGCTGTCACTGTCTGTCTTTTCAATCAATAAATCACTCGGGCTACAAAACTGTATTGTCCCGTCGCTGCTCAATGACAAGGCCAGGATGTCACCACCCGAAGTGACATCACACACACAGGAAATGGGGGCAAGGAGTCTGGAGGTTGCAAAATGGCTTTTTGAAAATACAAATACTTGGCTGTGGATATTCTTATATGCCTGTGTGGGGACAGAAAGTAATGTGCTGCCGGGTAAACGGGCTGCTAAAATGAAAGCATTAGTAGGAAATACAGTGACCTGATTTGAACTCGGGGTTGCCAGCCTCCCTCTGTGTTTCCTTCCCTTCTACTGACAGTCAAAGGACTACAGGATATAGTTACCGGCGGCCACCTTGGCACACAGTGTTTGGTAATAGCTTTCTTATTCAATATGAAGAGGGTTGCAAATGATGTACCGCTTGTTGTTTAGTTAGCAGGTAGTCAAGGAGGGAAACAATAGTGAGTCAGGGATATGTAGTCATGTGAACTGGAGGGTTACATTCATAGTCATGGCTATAATCAGTGACTTGGAAAATGGCTAACCTGTGGTTTCTGTAAAGCTGTTTATAGTTTAAGACACATAATTATGTGTAATTTTGTCAGCATTTTTTCTGTATTTAATCTTGTTTTAAAATGTTCTTTTTTAGATATGTTCTTATTTAGTCAACCTCATCCTATTTTAATGGACTAAAATACTGGGATGTTTTGTCTTTACTTAGTCAAATACTACTGTTTAAATAGTTTTACTCATACATTATTGTCTTTTTGATAGAGTCACAGTAAGTGTTCAATGATATCAGTGCATTCTGATAGTTACTCGTAATTAAATATGCCCCTATAATACAAATGAAACTAGTTCATTATCCCGTTTGAGACCCACACCTCTTTGAGTTTCTTCCCCCAGGGTTTCTGAGCCTTGCGGAAGCCGTCGTCCGCCTCTTTAGTCTCTTTGAAGCCGCCGATCATCTGTTTGTGGTACGAGTCTCTCTGCCAGTTCTTCAGCTTCTCGTAGTCTTCTCCCATCAGCGCTGACTTCACATCCATGTGGAGCTCGCTCACCTTCTCCGCCTCCGTGCACAGAGCAGACCACGCCCGCTCCAGCGTACCATACTGAGGGCCTGAGGGAAGAGTTACTCACCATCAGTGTCAAGGCATTATTATTATTATTTCATATTATTGTCTCAAAGAAAGCACACAATCACAGGGACCTTTTTCATTTATTGAATTGCTATATTATTTGACGCTGTGATTTAACAGCTTCACACAATTTCATGTAAAGCTTGAGTTGAATATAAATATTCCTACCTTTGTCTATGAGTTGGCGCCAGCGCTTTCCCCATTCTGAGAGCTGCTGTGCGTAGGACTTCTCAATACGTGCTCGCTCATGAATGCAGGTCATCAGATCATTACAGAGCCGGCTGCCATCGTCTACCCGTTTCACTGAGCGCTTGTAGTTACCAACCTGACAAACAGCAACAAAAACATGGTTAAAAGGAGCTAGAAAGTGTTAGCCTTTAACCTAGAATATGCTCTCTGAGTGGAGATGATTAATTATGAAATATTTAAACGGGAGGGTTTTATGTTGCGTTGTGGTTAACTTGGTATATTCACTAATATTCAAATGTAATCAGATGTTATTGTCATCTCAATACGCAAGGATTGAAGGGCAGGTAGTGTCAAGAAAGTGAAGCGTCTCACCTCCCAGAAGCTGTCACTGGAGACATCGATCATGGAGTCATCGTAGGAGCCCGACATGGCTGCTGCTCCAAGTCACACTCGGAGTGTAGGGCCTGGACAAAATAAAACATCAAATATCCTTTAATGAATGGATTAAAATTCCCTCTTAGCTCAGTTGTTATAAATGCCTAAAACTACAAATAGAAATGTCATTAAGTATGCAAGCTTAAAAAAATTGTAATATCACAATCAATCAATCAATCAATCAATACGTCTTTGTTCAAAAAGAGAAAAATATTTAACTATATTAAATTGACTAGTCATATATTATATCTAGTATGTTATGAAGAAGAGATATTAACTCTTTGCTGGAGCTTGATTAAACCATACACATTTATTTTACATTTTTTTAATTATTTGCTAAAGATTCCACTCCATACAATGAGAAAATGAAAGGGAAAACTATTGATCGATATAGATACATTATAAAAAATATGCATGTAGATTCATAATACACACTTCCAGATAAGCTTTCAAATTCAGTATAGAATGAGCCAAACTTAGAGACCGCTGAGTTACTAAATATATTCACTAAACAGGAAAGAAAACATATCTTTTAATCAGTCTGTCTATCTCTATGAAACCAACAGCCAAAGGAGAACATCCACATTCATCATTCTGTCACAACAACATACCTAAGACACTGAGAATAAGGAAGAATAATAATGAGAGAGAAAGCAAGTAGTTCTGAGGAGTGATACGAATAGAAATGGAAGTATGAGGGGAGTGAAAGTGTGTGATCTGGTTTGATAATCAAGGCAGCAGGTGGGTGTTTTCATCCACTTCTATAACCCCACAAACACACAACACATTGAACCCCTAGCAGCACATGGATGGTGTGTGTGTGTGTGTGTGTGTGTGTGTGTGTGTGTGTGTGTGTGTGTGTGTGTGTGTGTGTGTGTGTGTGTGTGTGTGTAATTCTGAGAGAGTAAAATAAACTGTCACAGCGGGCAGCTTCCGTTTCCTTCAGACGGGGACCACAGACAGTCCTCTGTTTCTCTCCTCTCCCCCTCTTCTCTCCTCACCGCCATCATTTCACTCTCAACAGTCTCCCTTTATTCATCCCCTCCATCCTCTTCCTCTCCTGCTGTCTCCATCAGCCTGAAGAGTCTCCTCTCTCTGCAGGCTGACTCGCTCCCTTCTGATCTGCTATCGGGTAACTATATATATTCAGATTGTGTTTCTGTACAGCTGTGACCTGCAGGGGACACCAGCCATTGCACTGCAACCATGGGAGACACATTTGAACTCAATGGTGATGATCCAACTAAATAATTGATTTATTGCTTAAAGAATGATTGATAAATTAAATAATGGTAAAAATAATAATTGGTTACAGCCCTAGAGCCCATTTCTCCATGACTCACTCCCTGTAAGACTGAGACACACTCATCAATAATTGATACTATCTACAAAAATACCCGTCTTGAGTTGTCTACTTGTGATCAAACTAAATGCATTTTAGTGCAGAGTGTGAACACACAGGGCCTCTTTCAGCGAGAATTTGACGGCTCGTTCAGTGTGTGTGTGTGTGTGTGTGTCATTGGCCAATGGTCAGTGGCCCGTGCCCTGAAGGACAGGACATGGACAGAGGAGAGTATTGTGGTCACTGCTAGCTGAGGAACAATCCGCTCTTTAACTGCGTTTGTAGTTTACAATTAGTTCATTCAGATAAAAATACACACACACACACGTACAGTACACACGCACACACACACAGCTACAGGCATGTAAACAGATGTTGTCTTTCACTTCTAGAGAAAACCACATGTTTCATTTGAATGACCTTCTTCATGAATAAAAGCCTCGACAGACACAATTGGGTTTGTAGAGCACCCTGTATGTGCCAAATACTTCAATATCACACTATGTTTGATTCAGTAGCATGAGGTGATGACAAAGCAATTGAACGTAAATTAGTTAATAACATTTATCTTGAAGACCAGCCATTCAAGCCTTATATATTATCAAATCAGAGTATCATCATATGTATTGCAATCAGTCATAACTAATTCTATTAAGCCTCTCTTGTTACATATTTAGAGCTGAAACATTAAGTCAATTAATAAACAAGTGAGCACACACACACACACACACACACACACACACACACACACACACACACACACACACACACACACACACCACACACACACACACACACACACACACACACACACACACACACACACACACACACACACACACACACACACACACACACACACACACACACACACACACACACACACACACACACACACACACACACACACACACACACACACACACACACACACACACACACACACACACACACACACACACACACACACACACACACACACACACACACACACACACACACACACACACACACACACACACACACACACACACACACACACACACACACACACACACACACACACACACACACATCTTTTGCTTCAAACCCTTACTCCATTCAAATCAATATTAATGTACCATGTTGACTGTTAGAGATCCATTGCAATGTAAATTTGCAAGAGGTGTGTGTGGATAAATTCAAGCCTAATTATCAGCATGAAAATCACACCGTTTCCAGCCCAGGCGTGTCTTCATGTCCCTGCTGAGTTTCCCCAGCAGCTGTCCATATTCTTCATTCCTCAATCTCCGTTGCAGCATTAGACACACAAGGGACACATGGACCGAGCCACAAATATCCAGTCTAAACATGGCAACAAGTCTCCTGACATCAAACGCTGCTGAGCACACATTTCCACTGAGCATGATCACAGCAGCATACTAGATTTAAACAAGAGACAACCTGAGTACAGATCTTCCTCTGCAGTGCACACAGAATGTAAGGTCGACAGAATGAAATATCAAGTTACTTTTGACTCTTTACCTTTGTCTTAATAATGTAAGAATAGTTTGGGGATATTAACACACAAACATTTGGAGAATTGATCATGTAGTGGATAAAGGAAATGTAGACGTTAAGCCTCTAAACTATATCATGAAAATACATGTTCTCTTGTCTTGTCCCATAAAATGATCCTGTCACGTATCACCCAACAGGTATACATTTTGTAGTCCTTGGATCAAGCTAAAGTTTTGTAACGTTGTGGGTTTACTAGCAAAACTTACGATTAAAATTCAAGGACAAATAACCTCCAAAATATCTTAAGCCACAACAATGAATTTGGAATTCCTTTGCGACAAAAGTAATTTCCGAGGCCTGATTTAATCAACAGCAAACAGGAACAAGCGTCTGCACACCCTTGGCTCTGTAGGACATTTGGAAGGAGTTAAACAATTGAACGCAGCTTGACCTACAACTGCAAATAACGCTGTTGACTAAGGCCAGGTCTAAAGTCCACTTAATCTGTCCCTCTACAGGGGAACACTGGAAAATCCATCACTATGAGCTGCTATGCACGTAACCAGAACACACGTGTGCATGAGGGAAACTTGTAGACGTAAGATGGAGAAATGACCATTAATCATTGGGTCTGTGATTTAGATTTTAAGCAACAGATGCATGGCTTCATCAAGGTTGCAGAAACAGAGGGGCTTAGATTACAAGCTTAGCGATTACATAATTAAACACAACAATGATACGCACTGAAGTCTGATAAGTAAATGCACTCAGAAAGCTGGAATTTGGTTGCTGACAACAAGCCCTAAGATAGAAGTGAACGATGCATTCCTCATTCCTAAACTGAACTTTGGCATGTTAAGCAAGTTCCCACACTGTCACTACAACAGTTTGTATCCACATTTCCAAAGCTGAAGCTGGCTTTGGTGTTTTAGAGTCAGAATAACTAATATTGGTCGTTTTTTTCCATTTGAGAAAAGGTGATTCAGAGCGACAGCTGCATGTGACAAGCAGCAGGCTAATGGGGGAGGAGAGGGAGACAGTGAGACAGCAAAAGCAAGAGATGAACGTGTGTGTTATTAAAAGCACATGAAATCTTACTGTGCAGTGCTGTTGCAAACAGACACGGGATGCCAATGACCTTTATAACCAATGTGGGGGGTGGAAAATACAGTGTTAGCATCACACAGAAGTTAGCATTACTCTGGATCCCCGGCCAAAGGGATCTTTAGATTATTCCAGAAGATAAACTTTGTGACAAATACAAGTTCACATTAATGTTTGTTTTCTATATTTTGTTCAGCAAGAGGATATTTTCAAATAAACGTCATTTGTTATAGGCAAACTTCACCAAGGTCACAGGACTTTAACCTCACCTCTGAGCTTCAAACTTGTGATTTGATTTAAAGTGTCAACCCCTTTCACAAAAACCTTTCCCTTAGGGTGTTAAATTGATACATATAAGCGTTCACGATATTTACTTAGAAGAGTATAAACACAAAGAGGCTGTAAGGTGATAAGTGAGTAGATGAGTTTCCAAGTCTGGTGACTTTTATGTTGGGTATGGTGTACTGTATTGGCATATTTTATGTCATAGAACAAAACGTGAACAACCGCGGACATTATTTCAAGAATCACCCATTCAAAAAAACAATAGACTTTGAGACGAGGGAACCTGAAGTGCACGAATTCTACCTCATTTCTGGGTTTTAGGACTCATTCTCCGGGCACTCTATTGGAGATAAATGAGAAATACGAAAGACAAATGTTCAAAATATTTGAAAGATGGTGGTTCAAAATAGGACCTTGTGAACAAGAGCATATTCTTTCCCAGAAACCACCAGCAGACTGTCTATTCATCCGCCCCGTGTTTATGTTTCTCAGAGTGCTCTGGGGTTCGTCACACTGAAACAGTGTCATAAATAGGGCTGAGGCGCAGGAAACAAACGGACACACAGAGAGGAGAGATGAGCTCATGCACGAAATGACAGGCACATGCATACCTGCCCTGGAGCTACGAGTGTGTGTTAGTGGGTGAAACCAACAACATTTTCTTACTGCACTTCATGAATCCCTGTGTGCAGTAAAGATGTGCAAGGTTGTGTGTTTTAAACTGTGGTGATGGTTAGGGCAGGTCACTTGAGAATAAACTCGTATCAACAGAAATAGCAAGGACATCAGCAGCTTAATGTCACACAATCTCTACATTTGGTTCTGTCTACTAATCAGAGACGGCTGCAGAGGGGAAATGTGTGCACAGTAAGTGGAGTTATCCTGTGTCAAATGTTTCCTGCTAAATATTGAGACCTTCCAGGCAGCCTTGTCCACACGATTGTCAACGCAAGCAAGAGAAACAACACTGCTACAGAGTGTGTGAATGAGAATGTCTGACTTACATCTCCACGGTTTTAAAAACAAGAGGAACTGACTAAGTCATTGCTTTCATTAGTTCAATTTTTCAGGAAAGACACTTCGTTTTCAGAAACTAGGACCTATTTCAAACATTGATCTGCTTTATAAACGGGCATATTCCACCATTTTCTGACATTTTATAGAACTAACAAAGAATCTAGAAAGCAATACTTACAGTTATCCATGATTAAAACAATTGTTGGTGGTAGCTCTACTGACCATTACTTCAGAATGAACGAAAACAAGAAGACACAGCAACTCTCAACTAACTTAAATAATCATGACAAATGCTAGAGGGTGTGATTGCATAACAACAAGCTTAAAAACACTCCAAGTGCAGAGGGCTTCATGTCTTAATCACATGAAAACTGCTTATCTAAGCAGTAGTTATTTTTCCCTTGTTGCCATTTCCTTCCTTTGTTGCACAAAACGGCCCCAATATCTCCCAGGCAGGGAGTGCAGCTGAGCCGATCTATCCCTTCAATATTAAAGTTTCACAGCAAGACACGGCTAAATCCCGACTGGGCTATGAGAGAAATAAATACAATCATTCCTTTGCTTATTTCTCTCTTGTTGCACATAAGCTTGAAGGTCAAACGTTTCCATGGCAAACGCAGGTCATGACCTTGATTTTCTTTCAACTCTGCCCTCCTTCCTCATGCGAGCTCAACAGCTGCAAGGGCCTGCTGATCTCTGAGAGACATGGCCTTTCTAATGTGGAGAAGCCTCCTGATAAGTCACTCTCACCAATCCAGCCTTAATAGATATCACTGACAGAGGCAGACAGTTAAACCGTTGGTCCATTAGCAGCAGGTCAGCTGTAGCCTCAACAGAACTGACCAGTCCCACTTGCTCCATGGGAAGGGAAAAACAATGGCGTTTGTTCCACACTTTCAAGCATTTTCCACTGGACACGCCAGCACCATAGAGAGCAACATAATGGAGGGAAATTCAGTATTACATGACAGGGAAGGGGAGATCCTGACGTCACCGAACGGGGCACATTTTCCTGTGGAAGCCACTGTCCGGCACACTGAGTGTCATGTGATGCGTTTAAAGTGACAGACCTTTCAGGAAAGGGCCACGAACAAAAGTCATCTGCTAGCTAACCCTGTGACCTGGTATACTGTATTCCATACTCTATGTGTTCACACCATTTTTTAACAAAGATAACATATCACAGAAGATTTAAGATCAAACATCTGATTTAAAAGGTTCTGGAGCTGCTTTACTGCATTCACAATGAGCTGAAAAACCTGTGAATAAGGAATGTAACTAAGATATATATTTTATTATCAATATCAATAAATGAGCACTATCATTTCCTAAAGTCCAAGGTGATTTCATCCCTTCGAACAATCAGAGTGAAAAGTTATTGGATGATATCATAAAATACTCACATTCAGGAAGCTGGTACCAGCAAATATCTGTACTTTTTGCATTAAAAGTGACTCTACTTACTATTTTTCTGTCTTTTGAATTCTAGTTTAGACTCAAATTCTTATGATAGATCTATTAATATATTTTGCCTAGAAATGCAAAAGAAAACGGGGGAAGAAAATCCCATTACAACTTCCAAAAAGCTCATTTCTAACTTTCATATACTGCTTATGTTGTCTAACTAAAGACATTGTATGTATATTCATTGAAGAATAAGAAAACCAGCTCATTAAGTCTTTTATTATTTTCCAGTTTTGCTTACAAATGTACACTCTACTACTTTGATGGGAATAGTTGATGTTAACTTATACTGACAGACTACAAGAATAACATGATTTAATTCTGCTACAATGTGTCACATCCCTTTAACTGCTAAATGTTTGCTCTTGCAGAATACACCCAAAAGATCCCTCTAAATGGAGAGCAGCGCCTTCAGCCTATATTGGAATACCCATTCTAAGTTTAGCTCAGATCTGTGACAGAACAACCAGTTCACAGGGCCCCCTTCAGATATAAGGAACAAGTCGATTTCACTACTGCTTTACCCTGAAAACACTACCAACAAACAAAGCCACATAGGTACCAACCCTCTTGCTGTCACCAGGCATGTCTAAGTAAATACTCTGCATGACTGAGATGACTGATAACGTCCTCTGATTCACCAACATATCATGAGTATGTGTTTGTCATGCTCTAAGAAAAGACCATACATGTACATTCACAAACGTCCTGATTGATATAACAAATGTGTTTCAGTGTGTGCAACTTTGGTACATGTATACAAACATTTTACAATTTGTAGGTACTTGTACTTTACCCGAGTTATCTCAGTTTATGCTACTTTATACTTCTAATCCACTACATTTAAGAAGCAAATATTGTAAATTTTACTCCACTTTATTTATTGGATTTTTTTTTGTTCCTAGTTATTTCTTTAGATTTAGATTTTATTAGCTAAATTCAGAACATACATCAATTATTTAATTGATTATATTATGATATAAATATAGATCAAACTTTGACATAACTGTGTAGGTTAAGATATACAGCAGCAGTATATAAAGTTATTCAAATGATCTCCACCTTTAGCAGCTGTGATAAAAACACATCAATAATCATAATATTAATCCACTCAATATTTATGCGATTCTGAAATACTTTGAGTATATTAAGATGCTGACACTTTTGCACACAAGTAAGATTTCGAATGCAGGACTTTTACTCAAAACTAAGTACTTTTACATATTGTTATTGCTACTTTTACCTAAGTGGAAATCAGAGTACTTCTTCCACCACTGGTTAAATGTGCAGTATATAATGAGCCAGCACAGGACTTGGCAGCTGGCTGGCACTGCGCATTTTCAAACAGTGAGCACCGATCAGAGGAACAGGCAGCCTGCAGGAATTGAACAATCTCTCTCCATTGAAAATGATGTAATGCTGTAGGCACACATGCAGGATGATAGGACATGATTATCTTTACTTGCGAAACCTGCCCCGCCCTTTATCACTCCAGGCAATGCAACAATAGTCTAGCCCTGAGAAAACCAAACAGCTGGGGTAAAACTCCCTGAGGAAACTACATTTAGTAACCAGGTTAATAACTAAAGTAAATTACAGTGACATTTTGAACTCCAGCCTAACGGTGCTGGCTTAATTTAAGTCTATGGACTTTCGAAACCCTGATATATCCATGTTGCCGAAACCGTGTAATACATAGTTAATGGTGAGCTAGGGGAACCTATAACTTGTTACAAACCTGATATCCTTCTTTGCTATTGTAGCTTTCACTAAAGGAAATCATTTACATTTTGTATTACCACATTACCATCCGCCTCCCATCGGGAAGTAACGTTAAAACTTTTGACGTTAGCCCCTTAACGTTAGCTCCAATGTTAGCGAATTAGCCACAGACCCTTCAGTAAAAAGTTAAATGGTACAAAGTTTTGTAATTCTTAGTTTTGACTTACCTCGCACAGGGTTATTCCTCCTGACGTAAGAGTTTAATTGAAGAGTTACTTCGCTTGGTGATGCCAATTTACAAATCTTTTCGTCCGTTTTTCTGCTCAGCAGCGGCACCATCGATCGTCTGACTGACACAATCGTCAGTTAGCCAAAGTACGACACATAACATCCGGTCAGTATTTTCAAAATAAAACCACGTCTGGTGTAGAAAGTAAAATACATGCATACACTTTACTTGCGTAAAATCTTAAAACTCTGTTTGAGTTTAAAATGTATTAATACGTTATCTACCTTTTTACATTTCAGGTGAATTATTCTACCTTTGTTTCACATGTTTGTATGAAAGGGGCCATATAAGTAATTTCAGTTAGGTTTACAAATATCTGGAAGTATACTTAAAGACAAAATGAAAAATACAACATATGTTGCCTGACTATGAAATGAAACTTAATCCATGAGATTAATAAATTAAGTGGGAACATTTTTACTTTGAAATCATCCAGTTTCCGACCTTGCAATATGACTGGTAAACTTTATCCAAACTACGGAGAGGTGCGGCGGCCGGACGTCACATCCCTTTAAAAGGGTTTTCTGGTTACTCTGTAGCAACCATGGTAGCAACCAGCACCCAATGGCAGTGGTTTCCACTATGAAGCCTGGGGCCCGCCAAGGGACATTAGCGAGGCTTTGAGGGATTGGCAGTAAAATTAGGATTAGTTTGATTTCTCTTAAACTCCATAAAAGGAAGGCACCCTGTTTTTCTGATCCCCTTGGGGACCTAGAGTAGTTGCCTGTTTAAGTAATCCATCCTTAATTAATGTTATTTATTTTACATTTACTGGAATTCAAACACTTAAAAAATGTTGTAAATTAAAACATTTCCGCACAAATTTAAAGGGCCAAGTCACCCACATCCCAAACATATTTTCACCCTCAAGAAACAAAACATTTTTATTGTCAAGGCAGCACCAATATGGATATTTTATTGAAAGGTAGATACAAACTAAAGGGAAATAATGCATTTCTCATACAAAGAGATATCAGTACTGCAAAGCTCAAATAAAAAAAGCTGCACAGTTTATAACCACAATAAAGAAGTGAGAATCTACCATCATGTCGACTCACACCTGGGAGTTAAATACATCTCTCAGTAAATGTGGTCATGATGTGAGTGTCTTTCTGCCCAACACTTACTCATACAGATCAGATGGTTAGGGGGAATTTCGTAAGAGATTTCATTCCAACACGCTTACACACTTATGGCTAACACACCTTGACAAATGGAAATTCTGCATGAGTAACGGTCCATGAGGAAACAACAAGGTAGAGGTGGTAGAAGGGTCAACATTTCAAGGACAAGCAACAGTGCCATGCAGAGGCTTAATCTCCTGTCAGTAACAGCAGGAACAGAAAGGTCATTTAGCTTTTGAAAGATTGACCTCTGATCAATCTAAACTCCAGAGAGACTAGATTTATCAAAGGCTATAGAACCCCTTGGAATGTAATCTTAATCAGGTCACTGGTGTGTTTACGCTTTCTCCATTTTACTTTCATCAATATACAGAAGACCCCCTTTGTTATAAAGAGATTATTATGATTATTTTGATCATTGACTTTAGCCTTGATTGATTGGTGAGTGTATTGACCCTTTCTTCACTTTAAATTACCCTAATCATTGTTAACTAATACATTATATGTAAACAAAATACCACAGTACCAAGTATACTGCTAAAAAAACGAAATACTGTAGCCTTACTTCAGTGAATCAAAAGGCTTGTCATCATTGCTAATTCAACATGTCAGTAGTAGCAGAAAAATAAAGCTGAGAGCTAATACATTCCCAACACATATAAGTATTTAAGATGTGCAGTAGATATGACTTCAGTGCAACGGAAAATGCAACATATTGATTTTTAAAGTCAAGCGAAAACAATTTGATAAAGTGCGACAGGGTTCAGCTCTGAATACAATCGTAATGAAGCCCCCTGCAAATGCATACTGATAATAAACATATAAAAATCATTATTTAAACTCATTAAACACATTAAGCACAGTTAATTATATCCGTATATTATATCTCTAGACTCTTTATAACAGTTAAATCTCTTGTCCCTTTAGATTCTGTATATTTTATTATTCCACTTCCTCTCAGAGCTTCTTCTTTTTAGCACCTGTGTGGGGTCAAGTTAAAGTGTAAGGACTCGTAATCATGCATAGTTCAGGAGGTTTTAATCCTCCTTGTTACGTTGGATTGTAATTCCATTGGTTACATAACTTACTACTTTCAAATGTCCTCCTTTTCAAGGTTTCATGGACTTTTTCTTTCTCTCATTTATTTTGTCCTTATCTTCACAGGGAGCATGGGCTTGGGTGCGAGCAGCTGTTGGGACATTGACCCCACCAACATAATGTCTGTATTTTTAGTTAGTCATTTATACAAACAGTCCCAAACCCAGGCTTATTAACTCTCCAAATATGACCACAATATTGATTTTCCTCCCCTGCAGCAGTGGAGTTGTCTCCCCTCAGTCAGTGAAATGTGGAGACAGGGTCAGCAGTCCTCCATCGAAAAAGCAAGGATAAAAAAAAAAAAGTCTGGTTTATTTTTTATCCCCTGTGCCCACTGTTGGACTCTGTAATGATGTAGAGGAAGTCGTTAAGAGCCAGCGATGTCACCTCACTTCCAGGTGGCGGCGGCAGGGCGAACGCCTGCACTCCCCTTGCTGCCCTTTGACCCCAGGGACTGACCCGAGCGGCTCCGCAGGTCCCGCTCAGCGTTCTCACTCTGAGCCTGCTCTTCATCGTACCTTGTGGGAGGCAAAGAATAATGAAGTGAGGAAAAACATGTGAGAAAACTCCCATTTGCCCCTGATATTTTACTTTCCATGGACTTTTTATGTAAACAAGGTACTTTACTCAAACAAACGCCCCTTTGGTAGGCGCTAAGCGCACATTACCCGCTCTATTGTGTTTAAAATGACCGGGACAGCACTATCAAGCGCCCCTTCGATAGCTCAGTTGGTAGAGCGGAGGACTGTAGTGGAAATGCCAGGCATCCTTAGGTCGCTGGTTCAAATCCGGCTCGAAGGAGTGACTTTTAAACACAAAAGGATATTGACAATGACCAGGGAGGTAAATGAGTGGCTCAGACTCTGGAGCAACAAGTTCAAAGTAGGTTTGTATAAACGCTGAATTATTGTGAAGAAAAACTAGTGTTCTAAGCTTTATTTCAGATAGTTCACTAAGGTAACAACCGTTTGAAAAGAGACAAGCATTAAGACATTTTTGATAAAGAGGGAAGGTGGTCTTTTTTAAATTAGGTACTGTACTATATCAGAACTATGGTCCAATCCCAACCACGCCCTACCCCTACACACTACCCCTCCGTGACGGAGTGAACTCCGTGGAGTGACACTCCCAGCTCAACAAGGCTCCCTCCTGTCAGATGGAGGGAGTAAATACAGCGGCAAGCTTTGGGACAAACTCCCCTCTCTCCGGCAGAAACAGGAAATGCCGTAACTGTATGTAACAACGGTTTCAAATCAGCATCTCTTAGACAAAAAATTAAAATTAATAACTCAAATAAAACTCCAAACATCTTTAATTGTGTTACTTTTTTGGAAAGCTCTTTTAGTTTTAAACCTGATGTTTATAAACTTCTTAGTTTTTGCAACAGTCTGTAAATATACACAACTTTATAATAAAATGCACACATTTACCTTTTTCTAGACTAAACACAGGTATACGATCCTAAGTAAAACAAATATGAGGTTATCATGAGGTTCTTAACATCGCAATTTATCAGCGGATGTTTGCAGGAACTGTTGGTAAACAGCGTGTTTCCTGACGGACACACACAGCGTTGAGTCCGGTCAGGTAAGGCAGCAGGTGAAGTCAGCACCGATGCAGACTCGCTGTTTGAGGGCTTGATAGCCCACTCCCCCTCCACACTCGTTGGTTTGGAACAGCACTTAATGTGGCGGACCCTCCGCGCGAACGCGCAAACGGAGGGGTAGTGTGTAGGGCGTCGTTTGGGATTGGGCCTATATGTGCCCAAAACATACATCTCCAAACACCAGAAGCTACCAATGTGAGGACAGAGAGTACCATGTTATCAAAAGGTTTTCCTTCGAGCCGGATTTGAACCAGCGACCTAAGGATAACTGAGGTAACCACTCTGACAGGTACATCCACTACAGTCCTCCGCTCTACCAACTGAGCTATCGAAGGGAGACATTATGAGACAATGAAACAGTACCAGAATCCTTTTCTGTTGACTCTCACCATGGGAGGAATAACATGAAAACAGAATAAAACCTTTTGTATAAACCTGACACCTGAGAGTGACATTTAGTTGTTTTACGTAGACTAACTATGTAAACAAGTCGCTGAAACACATTTCCCTCACGATTGTGTTCAGAATAGGGCCCCTACTATTACTGAGTGTATTGTGTAAGTATGACCCACGGACAACAAGCACATTAGATCACAGCATCACCCCTAGTTCAGTTGGTAGGTCTGAGGGCTGAAGTAGTCTGTAGGATTTTTGTTCATGTATTTGATGCCAGTTTAAACTGCAGTTAATGCTGTAGCAGGTACGAACAAGCTCAGGATAAAGTCTACGGCAGAGATTCTGCTGTAGCCTTTATCCTGAAGAGGCCCTTCTGCTTTATTTACAAGAGTGAACATTTTTCTTTGACCCTCTTTATTTAAACACAAGTTGATGGCTGTTGTGTACAAGCCATATCAGTTAGAATGGGTATTTTGTTTAGTTGCAGACTATGGATTAATATACTTAAAGAACTCCTTCGAGCCGGAGTTGAACCAGCGACCTAAGGATGTCTGGCATTTCCACTACAGTCCTCCGCTCTACCAACTGAGCTATCGAAGGGAGTTGAAGAACCTCAAATCATTTTTACAGTAATGTTTGGTCTTCCCTGATCATATCTACTGTATGATAAACAGTATAACTACAGAGAAAAACAACTGTTTGTTGTATGCTGATGTGCATCATGTTCGAGTGCTGAGTTAAAATGTTTAAAAGTTACTGCTTCCAGTCAGATTTGAACCCGGGACCAGAGAATATACTGAGTACTTCTCTTCTGCCAGTAGAGTCCTTCATCACAAACTAGAACTTCTAGTAGGGCTGCTCGATTATGTCAAAAATCATAATCTCGATTATTTGGGTCAATAATTGATATGACGATTATTAAAAACGATTATCCATTTACTTTTAAAACATCCATTTATTTAAAAAGAAAATTTGAACAGTATGTTTTTAACAGTTGATTACCCTGAACTTTAAGTATAATTCAACTGAAAAACCAATAAAAAAATAATTAAAAATAAATAAATTAAAAAAATAAAAATAAAATAAATAATCGTTTTATTTCGATTATGTTGTTTTCATAATCGTTGCAAGCCAAAATCGTAATTGCAATCAAAATACGATTAATTGAGCAGCCCTAACTTCTAGCATTCCTACTTACATATTTACAGTGTAGCACAAATGTGTGTGAAACAATGTCCTTGTTCCTCCCACTGAGTTCAATGAAGTTTCTAAATCTATACCTTGTTTTGGATGTTTTTCTTTTTTTAATAACCCCAGTTAAAAGCCATTCCTTCGAGCCGGATTTGAACCAGCGACCTAAGGATACCTGGGTTTCACCTCTACAGTCCTCCGCTCTACCAACTGAGCTATCGAAGGGCACAACAACCACCATATTCTGAAAGGGTCAAGAGTTCTATTGCCTCATGCGCCTTGTAGCCTACTTTATTGAAAAAAGCTACTCTTAAAAAATGAGTCAAGGTTCAAGGTTCTTTATTGTCAAACTAACATAGCTACAGAGTAATTATGTCATTGAAAATCTTAGGTCACAGGCTTCTCCAACAATGCAACATAATAATACAGATAGTAAAGTAATACAAAAAGAAAAATAGTTCTAAAATAAGTGAGAGAAAAAATAAAAAGTGGAATAGTGCAGTACGAGTCTATATACAAGTTATTGGAATGATATATATTAGATAGTAGATACATATTACTAAGTAGCAGATGAATGTTATGGAATTGTTTCAGCAGTTCAATTGTTTAACAGTCTCACTGCCCGCGGGAAGAAACTGTCTCCGAATCTTCTTGTCTTTGCCAGGATGCTGCGGTAACGTCTGCCAGACGGCAACAGAAAGAACAGTTTGTGGCTGGGGTGATGGGGGTCTTTGATAATCCGTAGGGATTTCTTCCTGAGCCGCTGGGAGTAAAGGTCCTCCATGGAGGGCAGCTCCGTCCTGGTGATGTTCTGTGCAGTTTTCACCACCCTCTGTAAAGCCTTACGATTGAGGTCGGTGCAGCTGCCGTACCAGGCCGTGATGCAGCCAGTCAGGATACTCTCTATCGTGCACCTGTAGAAGTTGCAGAGTATCCTAGAATCCATTTTGAACCTCCTCAGCCTGCGGAGGAAGAAGAGCCGCTGTCGAGCTTTCTTGGTGATGGTGGTGGTGTGAAGAGTCCATGTCAGGTCCTCAGTGATGTGGACACCGAGGAACCTGAAGCTGCTGACTCTCTCCACCGTAGTCCCATTGATGGCGATGGGGGCGTGTCCCTCTCCCTGCTGCTTCCTGTAATCCACAATCAGCTCCTTTGTTTTGCTGATGTTGAGATGGAGGTTGTTATCCTGGCACCAAGATGTCAGGTTTTCGACCTCCTCTCTGTATGCCGTCTCATCGTCGTCTGTGATCTGGCCGATGACGGTCGTGTCATCAGCAAACTTCACGATGGTGTTGGAGCTGTGTGTGGCCACACAGTCGTGTGTGAACAGGGAGTAGAGGAGAGGGCTGAGCACGCAGCCTTGAGGGGCACCGGTGTTGAGAATCAGGGTGGAGGATGTGATGTTTCCCACCCGCACTGCCTGGGGTCTGCCCGTCAGGAAGTTCAGGATCCAGTCACAGAGGGCGCTGTTGAGCCCGAGGTCTCTGAGCTTGATGGCCAGCTTGGAGGGCATAATGGTATTGAATGCTGAACTGTAGTCAATGAACAGCATTCTCACATATGTGTTCCTGTTCTTCGGGTCCAGGTGTGAGAGGGCAGTGTGGATGGTGAGGGCTATGGCGTCGTCTGTGGACCTGTTTGCTCTGTAGGCAAACTGCAGGGGGTCCAGAGAGTCAGGGAGGGAGGAGGTGATGAATGATTTGACTAACCGCTCAAAGCACTTCATTATGATGGAGGTGAGTGCTACTGGGCGGTAGTCATTGGGGCTGGTGATTATTGTCTTTTTGGGGACAGGAACGATAGTGGAGTGTTTAAGACATGTGGGGACTACAGACTGCAGCAGGGACCTGTTGAAGATGTCTGTGAACACCTCTGCCAGCTGAACTGCACACACCCTGAGAACACGGCCAGGGATGCCATCAGGTCCAGGAGCCTTGTGTGGGTTAACCCTTTTAAAGGATTTACACACATCTGCCCTGATTAAAACAAAGGGGCAGGGCTCTGGCTCCTGGTCCCTCTGTGCCTCCACAGCCTGGCTGCTCTCAAAGCGTGCAAAAAAACTGTTCAGCTCATCTGGGAGAGATGCGCACGCAGACACTCCCGCAGCACCCCCAAGTCAGAGACCCACATACATTATCACCAGTAAACACGCCCGTTTGAATAAGTAACAGCATTTTAACTGAACTGGTTGGTCTTCCATGATTATATCTACTGTATGTTAAACAGTATACTGTACAGGTACTTACAGTAAAAACAGCTATAATATATTTTTCAAATGCTCATGTGCTTCATGTTTGAGTGCGGATTTTGAGTTGAAAAGTAACGGCTTCCATTCAGATTTGAACCAGGGACCAGAGAATATACTGAGTACTTCTCTTCTGCCAGTAGAGTCCTTCATCACAAAATATAACTTCTACCATTCAGTATAGCACAAACTGTGTGAATTATGTCCACGTTCTCTCCACTGAGAGACGGATCGATGAAGTGACTGATTCTATACCATGGCTTTGGATGCTTTTTTTTTTTAATAACCCCAGTTAAAAGCCACTCCTTCGAGCCGGATTTGAACCAGCGACCTAAGGATACCTGGGTTTCACCTCTACAGTCCTCCGCTCTACCAACTGAGCTATCGAAGGGAGTTGAAGAACCCCAAATAATTTTTAGGGTAATGTTTGGTCTTCCCTGATCATATCTACTGTATGATAAACAGTATACCTACAGAGAAAAACAACTGTTTTTTGTATGCTGATGTGCATCATGTTCGAGTGCTGAGTTAAAATGTTTAAAAGTTACTGCTTTCAGTCAGATTTGAACCAGGGACCAGAGAATATACTGAGTACTTCTCTTCTGCCAGTAGAGTCCTTCATCACAAAATACGACTTCTAGCATTCCTACTTACATATTTACAGTGTAGCACAAATGTGTGTGAAACAATGTCCTTGTTCCTCCCACTGAGTTCAATGAAGTTTCTAAATCTCTACCTTGTTTTGGATGCTTTTTTTTAATAACCCCGGTTAAAAGTCACTCCTTCGAGCCGGATTTGAACCAGCGACCTAAGGATACCTGGGTTTCACCTCTACAGTCCTCCGCTCTACCAACTGAGCTATCGAAGGGCACAACAGGACTAGAACCTTTACAAGGATTCTTTTTGACAGCTGTCTTACAACAGTAGCAAAATCCATTTCTCTTGACTCTCACCATGGGACAAATGACATAAAAACGGAATAAAACGTTTTGTATAAACCTGAAACTGGAGTAACGTTTAGTTTCTTTTACGTAGACTAACTATGTAAACAAGTCGCTGAAACACACTTCCCTCACTATTGAGTGGTGCAGACCCGGCGCCAGAACAAATCTACAGGGAGGGCATATGATTTTCATGGGAGGGCACACAAACCCGTCATGTGCCGCGGCCAGTATCGGCGCCAGAGATTTTCTTTTGGGGGTGCTGTGGGGTAGCTTGACGTTTCATAGAGGCTGCTCAAACATGTAGGGTTTCCCATTAATGTACCGGGCGCTACAGTGGAATTTTCTACTGCAACACTCCCCACACGCACATACACAGTGTACCCGCGACTGTTACAATGAAAGCTCAATAATCAGCTCACGGCATATAGGTGTAAGCAGGGGTAAAGTGCTATTTTCTTTAAGCTGTTGAACCCCATCCCTGTTTTTCAGGTCTCAGGCTCGAAAATGACATTTCCAGAACAAATGACCGTAACTACACTTCTAAAAGGGGAAAATTAATAATCTTTTTTCTCAAAGTAATGATAAATCTGTGAGTTGGATGTAGAAAAGTCAGAATCAATATAGATGTTTTTTATTTTAAAGAAAATTCAGATTGAACATAGTAAAAAGCAAAACAAGTGACATTTGACCTTTTTAGAGAGGTTTAGCAAAATAAACTCCACCTCTGGGGTGATTTGGGTGGAAATGGGCGTTTTTGCCGTTTCTCTGGAACCCATAGGTCGATTTTGGTGATTGACATCTCTTTTTAACCGTTAGAGCCAATAGAATCGAAGGGGAATTTCCACATACACACCAATGTTACCAAAAAAAAGTGGGGGCTTCGCGCATGCAGTTTTGCCCAGAGCGAACCTATCTCACGCTCTTGACATCTGAAAACGGAAAACTAGGTTTATTGCTTATGGATTATCAGAAATCATTTCAAAGTGACACAGACACATTGGATTAACCTATGGATTAACCTTCAGCAGCGTTTTAACGTTTTAATGCCATTGAAGACAACTTTTGATCAGACAACGACAACGGTAAGCCATATTGCCGTTTTAGCTACCTAGCGCCAAGTGTTGTGATGTCTGTTTTTGTTTATAAAGTCGCGAGTTCTTATCATAGAGTGATGATGTAGGTAGTGGTACCTATCGATTCTGTGTCATCTCACGATGCTAATCGATGGGTTGGATGTGCAGCTACGATAAGTAATAAGGGTGTTATGAGTGAGTTTCTGTGCAACCGCCGTTAGCATTTTTTCGCTCGTGGCTAATTCAGAGGCTGAGCGTTAGCTTTGTGGGTTTTTTTGCAAAAAAAAAAAAAATTATCAGTTAGCTGAGTTTCTTCCCGTTACATGGATATAAAACATTCATAGTTTAATAAATATTAAGATGCCCTCAGACGCCGTTTCCTGCAGATGATGCGTTTTTCCGGCCGGGGGCAGGGGGATGGGGTTCAACAGTTAAGTGGGGGGTGGATCTAACCTCCTCTGGAGAGGTCCGGGGGCATGCTCCCCCGGTAAGATTTTTTTTTTAATATTGAAGTTAAAAGCATCAATCTGGTGCACTTTGAGAGCAAAATTAAGAGATCTATGGATACATCTCTCAATACCCATATGAAACAGAACTGTAAACAGATTTTCTTTTTCTTTATGGATATTTTACAAATCACTCCTTAATCACTTTTAAACTGTATTCTTGTTTTACTGTCATATAGTATTTCATACATGTTTTTCATTTATTACTCTTATATTACTATCTGACATCACATACATCGTAGCCTTAAAGTTCACAGTTTATTTATAATTAAAAAAATTAAAAAATCTTTTTTTTTTTTAATTGTATAAATAAAATAAAACGTGTTTATTGGGGGAGGGCAGGAATGTCAAATGGCCCTCCCACGGCGCCGGGTCTGGAGTGGTGCAGTGACGAGTCCTAAAACCCGGAAGTGAGTTAGCATTTTACCACTACCGGTTCCCTCGTCTCAGAGTCAATGGGATTTCTTCATAGGATTTTGGAAAATAGCTGGAAATAAGGTCTGAGGTTGACACAAATTTAAGAGACGGATCACGTTTTGTTCTACGACATTAAATACATCAGCAGTGACCCCACTGGTGATTTTTGAAGAGTTTACGTGTCTGAAAAACGATGGTTGTTAACAAGTGGCTGAATAGCACTACAGAAGTTGTCGAGGACGTTGTACGCCATTACGCCGAACACGTAAACACTCCCGCTAAGTTTGTTTGCCCCTGTTCTGCTTGAAAGCAAGTATCTGCGCTCTTGCAAACTGTTAAAACAAACGCTTCAACTTGCACAATTTTGAATCTGTATTTTTGAATATGGATCTTAAAGTGGACCTATCATGCTATATTTTAATAATATAGTGTAGGACCATACCTATATAAGGCATATTTATACTTTTTTAAGGTAGACTTAAATGTCCCTCACAGGACTTGATAGTTGCTCTACCAACTGTTAAAAAAACCATGAGCAAATAGAAGCCTCATTCACCTTGTAGCCTGAACACTTTATTGAATGAAAACTCCTAAAAACGAGTCAAGTCAGAGATCCACTTATATATGATGACCAGTAAACAAGTCCTTTTTAATAAGACAGCATTTTACTGTTCTGGTTGGTCCTACCTGATCATATCTACTGTTAGTTAAACAGTACATGTTTTGCAATGCTTATTTTACGTTAATGGTCCAGTATTATTTTAATTTGAAATATGATCAATATAGTAGTGAAAATGGCAGTTTAGTGTACTGAAGAAGAGTACGGATTACTGTATTTCATGAAATTGTTAAAATATGAACATAAACCAGAGCAAATAATGTTTCCGCCCGGTCTCGAACCGGGGACCTTTCGCGTGTTAGGCGAACGTGATAACCACTACACTACGGAAACTTGGTGCCAATGGTGCATTCAGGGACATCCAGGAAAGTGCAATTTCAGTATAAATTACAGATAGTCAGGCAACAGCAATCCAATACAGAGCCAGAAGACAAAAAAAAATTAATACCAGAAAGGAAAATCAGAAACACAAAGCTTCACCCCAGTTCCAAGTGATATTATGTTGGTGCTTTTTCACATTTAAATGAATGTTTTCCATGTTTCCAAACAAACAACTCTTTTACAACATGGTCGACTATGGGCTCCTAAAAATTCCCTCCTTCGAGCCGGATTCCTGGGTTTCACCTCTACAGTCCTTCCACTCTACCAACTGAGTTATCGAAGGGAATTGAAAAATCTGAAATCATTTTTACGGTAATGGTTGGTCTTCCCTGATCATATCTACTGTATGATAAACAGTACAACTACAGAGAAAAACATTTTTTTTCTGTATGCTGATGTGCATCGTGTTCGAGTGCTGAGTTAAATTGTTTAAAGGTGAATGCTTCCAGTCAGATTTGAACCAGGGACCAGAGAATATACTGAGTACTTCTCTTCTGCCAGTAGAGTCCTTCATCACAAAATACAACTTCTACAATTCAGTATAGCACAAACTGTGTGAATTATGTCCACGTACTTCCCACTTATGGCGCGTTTCCACTACAGCGCGGAGCACGGTTTAAGAGGGCTGTGACGTCAGCGGCCCGTCTTTGGTTGCGTTTCCACTTGGCCTAGTACCGGCCGGCGGGTCCTAATTCACAGTTTTTCTGGCCTCATAAAATCGTGGGTCTAGGGCCAGAGACAACGAGGCTGAGTCGGGCTGAGTATGCTAAACTAGAGAGAGGATCGCTGGCAAGGGGGCTACAACTACAACAAGATGGACATATTTGACCGTGATTTAATTGTAATACACGTTTCAAAATGATGCCGAAGTAACAACATACTGATACCGGTTAGTAAATAGCATGAATTAATGCTTTGTCAAGTCTGCAGACAGACAGCAGGCGAAAAACCTTTTAAAATGCGTGTTTTCTAAATGGAGATTGGCTAAGCTAACGCAGTATATGCTCCGACCGTCCACACTCACAACAACGGCCTATACAGACATAAATAAAGCAGCGACTGTATTCGTCATGACACAGGCAGTCTGTGGTTTGTACTTGTTTAACTTTTGTCTAGTTTCTGAACAGATATGAGGAGCTGTGAGCTCTGAGTGCTAACAGCTAACGGCTGTGTTGTTTTTCTGGGGTTCTCATTGAAGATGACGTCACGGCTCCGCCTACACTGCGTTACTATAGATACTACCCCAGTTCCTAAACTGTAATGGAAATGCGCCATAAAGTGAGCCAGTGCTAACGAGGCCTAGCCATACCGAGCAAGGCCGTGTAGTGGAAACGCGCCATTAGAGACCGATCGATTAAGTTACTGATTCTATACCATGGCTTTGGATGCTTTTTTTGAGTAACCCCAGTTAAAAGCCACTCCTTCGAGCCGGATTTGAACCAGCGACCTAAGGATACCTGGGTTTCACCTCTACAGTCCTTCGCTCTACCAACTGAGCTATCGAAGGGCACAACAAACAGTATATTCCCATATGATTGATGCTTCTATTGCCTCATTCGCCTTGTAGCCTGAACACTTTATTGAAAAAAGCTACTCTTAAAAAAAGGCTTGAAGTCAGAGACTGGCTGTCTTACCGTCCTTGGCTGTTAGAGGTTTGTATGAATGTCAAAGGTACACTTAAATGTCACTCACATGTTTTTTTTGATAGTTGCTCTACCAACTGTTAAAAAACCATGAGCAAATAGAAGCCTCATGCGCATTGTAGCCTGAACACTTTATTGAATGAAAAACTCTTTCAAAATGAGTCAAGTCAAAGACCCACATATATGATGACCAGTAAATAGGGTAGGTCCTTTTTAATAAGACAGCATTTTACTGTACTGGTTGGTCCTACCTGATAATATCTACTGTTAGTTAAACAGTATATCTTATTTTACGTTAAAGGTGGGGTATGTAATTATTTCAGAAACACTTTTTGTTATATTCCATGGAATGCTCTTAACATCCCGATAGCAATGAATATATTAAATGCTTTGACAATAAATACATAACAACATTTCATCCGTGGAAGCCGTAGCGCTGTAAAAAGCACGACCAATCATCTGAGCCGGCCCGGCTAAAATAACTGGATGGCCTACCTGCCTGTCAGCCTTCCATCTGTGCACAAACTTATCTCGTGCCCTCATTGGTCATGTGCGCGTTCGTGTGTGTTGGAGGAGGGGCTCTGTAAGGAAGTGGCAGATTTTTTCCGGTTGTGTATTTTCAAATTCTAGCGCACTCAAGCGGATTTCTCCAAAATTACATACCCCACCTTTAATGTTCCAGTATTATTTTTATTTGAAATATGATCAATATAGTAGTGAAAATGGCAGTTTAGTGTACTGAAGAAGAGTACAGATTACTGTATTCCATGAAATTGTTAAAATATGAACATAAACCAGAGCAAATAATGTTTCCGCCCGGTCTCGAACCGGGGACCTTTCGCGTGTTAGGCGAACGTGATAACCACTACACTACGGAAACTTGGTGCCAATGGTGCATTCAGGGACATCCAGGAAAGTGCAATTTCAGTATAAATTACAGATAGTCAGGCAACAGCAATCAAATACAGAGTCAGAAGACAAAAAACATTAATACCAGAAAGGAAAATCAGAAACACAAAGCTTCACCCCAGTTCCAAGTGATATTATGTTGGTGCTTTTTCACATTTAAATGAATGTTTTCCATGTTTCCAAACAAACTACTCTTTTACAACATGGTCGACTATGGGCTCCTAAAAATTCCCTCCTTCGAGCCGGATTCCTGGGTTTCACCTCTACAGTCCTTCCACTCTACCAACTGAGTTATCGAAGGGAATTGAAAAATCTGAAATCATTTTTACGGTAATGGTTGGTCTTCCCTGATCATATCTACTGTATGATAAACAGTACAACTACAGAGAAAAACATTTTTTTTCTGTATGCTGATGTGCATCGTGTTCGAGTGCTGAGTTAAATTGTTTAAAGGTGAATGCTTCCAGTCAGATTTGAACCAGGGACCAGAGAATATACTGAGTACTTCTCTTCTGCCAGTAGAGTCCTTCATCACAAAATACAACTTCTACCATTCAGTATAGCACAAACTGTGTGAATTATGTCCACGTACTTCCCACTTAGAGACCGATCGATTAAGTTACTGATTCTATACCATGGCTTTGGATGCTTTTTTTGAGTAACCCCAGTTAAAAGCCACTCCTTCGAGCCGGATTTGAACCAGCGACCTAAGGATACCTGGGTTTCACCTCTACAGTCCTCCGCTCTACCAACTGAGCTATCGAAGGGCACAACAAACAGTATATTCCCATATGATTGATGCTTCTATTGCCTCATTCGCCTTGTAGCCTGAACACTTTATTGAAAAAAGCTACTCTTAAAAAAGGCTTGAAGTCAGAGACTGGCTGTCTTACCGTCCTTGGCTGTTAGAGGTTTGTATGAATGTCAAAGGTACACTTAAATGTCACTCACATGTTTTTTTGATAGTTGCTCTACCAACTGTTAAAAAACCATGAGCAAATAGAAGCCTCATGCGCATTGTAGCCTGAACACTTTATTGAATGAAAAACTCTTTCAAAATGAGTCAAGTCAAAGACCCACATATATGATGACCAGTAAATAGGGTAGGTCCTTTTTAATAAGACAGCATTTTACTGTACTGGTTGGTCCTACCTGATAATATCTACTGTTAGTTAAACAGTATATCTTATTTTACGTTAAAGGTGGGGTATGTAATTTATTTCAGAAACACTTTTTGTTATATTCCATGGAATGCTCTTAACATCCCGATAGCAATGAATATATTAAATGCTTTGACAATAAATACATAAAAAAAATTTCATCCGTGGAAGCCGTAGCGCTGTAAAAAGCACGACCAATCATCTGAGCCGGCCCGGCTAAAATAACTGGATGGCCTACCTGCCTGTCAGCCTTCCATCTGTGCACAAACTTATCTCGTGCCCTCATTGGTCATGTGCGCGTTCGTGTGTGTTGGAGGAGGGGCTCTGTAAGGAAGGGGCAGATTTTTTCCGGTTGTGTATTTTCAAATTCTAGCGCACTCAAGCGGGTTTCTCCAAAATTACATACCCCACCTTTAATGTTCCAGTATTATTTTTAATTGAAATATGATCAATATAGTAGTGAAAATGGCAGTTTAGTGTACTGAAGAAGAGTACAGATTACTGTATTCCATGAAATTGTTAAAATATGAACATAAACCAGAGCAAATAATGTTTCCGCCCGGTCTCGAACCGGGGACCTTTCGCGTGTTAGGCGAACGTGATAACCACTACACTACGGAAACTTGGTGCCAATGGTGCATTCAGGGACATCCAGGAAAGTGCAATTTCAGTATAAATTACAGATAGTCAGGCAACAGCAATCAAATACAGAGTCAGAAGACAAAAAACATTAATACCAGAAAGGAAAATCAGAAACACAAAGCTTCACCCCAGTTCCAAGTGATATTATGTTGGTGCTTTTTCACATTTAAATGAATGTTTTCCATGTTTCCAAACAAACTACTCTTTTACAACATGGTCGACTATGGGCTCCTAAAAATTCCCTCCTTCGAGCCGGATTCCTGGGTTTCACCTCTACAGTCCTTCCACTCTACCAACTGAGTTATCGAAGGGAATTGAAAAATCTGAAATCATTTTTACGGTAATGGTTGGTCTTCCCTGATCATATCTACTGTATGATAAACAGTACAACTACAGAGAAAAACATTTTTTTTCTGTATGCTGATGTGCATCGTGTTCGAGTGCTGAGTTAAATTGTTTAAAGGTGAATGCTTCCAGTCAGATTTGAACCAGGGACCAGAGAATATACTGAGTACTTCTCTTCTGCCAGTAGAGTCCTTCATCACAAAATACAACTTCTACCATTCAGTATAGCACAAACTGTGTGAATTATGTCCACGTACTTCCCACTTAGAGACCGATCGATTAAGTTACTGATTCTATACCATGGCTTTGGATGCTTTTTTTGAGTAACCCCAGTTAAAAGCCACTCCTTCGAGCCGGATTTGAACCAGCGACCTAAGGATACCTGGGTTTCACCTCTACAGTCCTCCGCTCTACCAACTGAGCTATCGAAGGGCACAACAAACAGTATATTCCCATATGATTGATGCTTCTATTGCCTCATTCGCCTTGTAGCCTGAACACTTTATTGAAAAAAGCTACTCTTAAAAAAGGCTTGAAGTCAGAGACTGGCTGTCTTACCGTCCTTGGCTGTTAGAGGTTTGTATGAATGTCAAAGGTACACTTAAATGTCACTCACATGTTTTTTTTGATAGTTGCTCTACCAACTGTTAAAAAACCATGAGCAAATAGAAGCCTCATGCGCATTGTAGCCTGAACACTTTATTGAATGAAAAACTCTTTCAAAATGAGTCAAGTCAAAGACCCACATATATGATGACCAGTAAATAGGGTAGGTCCTTTTTAATAAGACAGCATTTTACTGTACTGGTTGGTCCTACCTGATAATATCTACTGTTAGTTAAACAGTATATCTTATTTTACGTTAAAGGTGGGGTATGTAATTTATTTCAGAAACACTTTTTGTTATATTCCATGGAATGCTCTTAACATCCCGATAGCAATGAATATATTAAATGCTTTGACAATAAATACATAAAAAAAATTTCATCCGTGGAAGCCGTAGCGCTGTAAAAAGCACGACCAATCATCTGAGCCGGCCCAGCTAAAATAACTGGATGGCCTACCTGCCTGTCAGCCTTCCATCTGTGCACAAACTTATCTCGTGCCCTCATTGGTCATGTGCGCGTTCGTGTGTGTTGGAGGAGGGGCTCTGTAAGGAAGGGGCAGATTTTTTCCGGTTGTGTATTTTCAAATTCTAGCGCACTCAAGCGGGTTTCTCCAAAATTACATACCCCACCTTTAATGTTCCAGTATTATTTTTAATTGAAATATGATCAATATAGTAGTGAAAATGGCAGTTTAGTGTACTGAAGAAGAGTACAGATTACTGTATTCCATGAAATTGTTAAAATATGAACATAAACCAGAGCAAATAATGTTTCCGCCCGGTCTCGAACCGGGGACCTTTCGCGTGTTAGGCGAACGTGATAACCACTACACTACGGAAACTTGGTGCCCATGGTGCATTCAGGGACATCCAGTAAAGTACAATTTCAGTATAAATTCATCTGTAGTACAGATAGTCAGGCAACAGCAATCAAATACAGAGCCAGAAGACAAAATACATTAATACCAATAAAGGAAAGACAAACACAACTTCAGCCCAGTTCCAAGTGACATGTAAATTAACATTTTCCATGTTTTCAAACAAACTACTCTTGTACAACATGGTCAACTAAGGGCCCCTCAAAACTCCCTCCTTCGAGCCGGATTTGAACCAGCGACCTAAGGATGTCTGATTTTCCAACTACAGTCCTCCGCTCTACCAACTGAGCTATCGAAGGGTGCAATTTACTTCCAAACCAGAAAGCAACTTAAGCTAAAGTAACTGTAGAAGACAAACTCTTCAAGGATATTTTTAGCAGCTGTGTGACCCTTCTTTGAGTTGTGAATGTATAAGGTAGACTTGAATGTCACTCACAGGACTTGATAGTTGCCCAGAGCCTCACGGGGCGGGCTGCGATTCCAGCGGCAGTCTGGGATGTCCCCGTTGGGCGTGACGATGTTCAGGGTGTCGTTGATGAGGTTGTACTTCAGGATGCGGTCGTTGGCTGTGCTGGAAGTCAGCGAGGGGGAGGCATTGACCTGAGAGTGACACACACACAAAGAAGTACCATTTACATATGAACAGATCCCAGAGAGAGATTCAGCTGCATCTTTGATATTCACACACTTGAATCCTTGAGTGGGTGAAAGAGTTTTGATTCTCAGCTTTTGTTATTCAGTACCTGTTAATGGGATTTGGCTGCCAGCGGGAATACTTGTACTAATAATGAACAAAGGAAACTCATTTCCCATTTTTATGCCCCAGATTAATTTCTAGTAACAGAAATAGTTCAGGCCTAGCCTTGAAACACAGCAAGTCATTGTGTAGCTGTCAGAATGACTGGAGAAGAAATAAGGCAGCCACAAGAGGAACATAATATTTTAGAAAGTAAAAAGGACAATACAATCAGAGGCATTCTGTTTTTAAGACGAGTAAGCATACAGTGTTGCATACAGCAGTGTGTTTCAGCTGGAAGAACGCATTAGATGGGTGAAAGACACACCTTCAGCGAACATTTGAATAGAGAGAAGCACACGTTCAAACAAACATACACACACAAAGATCAACCTCAGGGGCATTTATAGTTGTTAAACATTTATGGAAAAGGAATGTGGAGTCATTGTGTAAGCTTGTTAAGTATCCTTGGACATGGCACAATATGCAACAGGAACAAAGCAAAGAAAAACACGATTTTATTTTTGTGTTGTGTGCATGCATGTTCCTCCCGTTAAATGTCTCACCTCGATAAGCCATGGCTTGAGCTTGTCATCGATAATGATGTCATACCCGTAGCACTCAAAACAGTGTTTGTCATTGTTCATCACAGGCTGGCAGAGAGAAAAGACAGACACTGGATTAGGAAGAGGAACTGACCTACATTGTGGGTGATTAAGAACATTTTAATGCAATATAGAATGATTCATGAGGGAAAGATGTTAGCCAATAGAGAAAAGAAGCCAGTGAACATAACTACTACTACAGAATAGCCTGTGTGCCGAGGCCTGAGAGGGGAAGTGAGTCAGATCACCTAGTAGAAAAGGGAAGTGTGCAATAAGTGCATTCACCAAAAACAAAAAGAAGTGCCCACATGCAGGTGTGTTTTTACAGCTGTGTGTTTAAAAGTACTAGCTGGCTGAAACCACTGAATACTAAAAGGCAGCATCCCAACAGGAACAGAGTAAAATCACAATTAATTTAGTCTCAAACATGTGTGGGGGAGGGGTTTTGTGCTGTATGTGGCTTCAGCAGTAGAGATGTGAAAGTTTAGTGAGCATTGCTAAAATAGAACTTTGGTAAATTACACCACTATTGAACTTTTTTGGTACTTCACTTAAGTCGTTCAGTTTAATTCCATTGTATTGATCTACTTTACTATAGTTCAAAGGGAAATGCTTATTTTACGTTAATGGTCCAGTATTAATTGAATAGGAAGTATGATAAATATATGAGTGAAAATTGACTTTTATTGTACGGAAGTGGTGTACTTATTACTGTACTACATTTGACATGTTCAAAAACTTAAAATATGACCATAAACCAGAGGAATAAGCAAATAATGTTTCCGCATGTTTCCGCATTTATTCCACATAAAGTCTATTAAATTAAAAGCAGAAACAGATAACTACGCCCGCTTACTGGTTCCAAGGGATATTATGTTGGTGCTGCTTTCACTTCAATTTATGTTTTCCATGTTTCTAAACAAACTACTCTTATACCACATGGTCAACTGTGGGCTATTTAGCCCCTAAAAATGCACTCCTTCGAGCCGGATTTGAACCCACATTTTTTTTGGAGGATGTCTAATTTTGGTGAATGTCTGATTTTCCAACTACAGTTCTCCGCTCTACCAACTGAGCTATCGAAGGGTGCGATTCAAAGGTCACAATTCCCAGACTATCATCTAAAAGTCGTGCATCCGAACAGCCACTATGTTTATCAACTACCAAATTGGTCAAACTTTGCACACTTTGTGTAATTGTCATATGATGTCAGTAAAAGTAATTGTCATATCTATTTGCGGTGTAATTTAGGATGAAAAAGACTTCATGTCCACTTACAGCTACGGCCTTCAGCGACTGCACGACGATCCAGTGGATCTGGTCGAACAGCCGGCTGGTCACCTCCTTCCCTCTGGTGCTCTCCAGGTACAGACGCAGGTTACTGACCGTCCACTTGCCTCCGTGGACGTGGTTGTAGTCATCCTGCAATAAAGAAACAAACTTTAACTAGATATAGAATTGTTTTTTTTGTTCTGTTACAAAAAATGTACAGATCAGCTTGAGAGAATAAATAATGCCTGAATTTCGTCAGCTAGTGTCAGTGGATCTAGTCTGGGGAAGATATATAATTTTGTAAGAATATAAATGAACCAAATAGCACACTAAATAAAATAATGTGCTTCCATTTAAAAGGGAACTTTTGTTACAGGTGTGATGTTATAACATGTTTGCTTCCAAACAACAGTTAACATTTATGAATGACTATGAGTTGCATTATGGGAAATGCAGGGTCCATGGTTTGGGAGCTTGTATTAGGGAGCTAAAGTCAGAATATTGCTGCCCATGCTGCTTTGTGATCCCATTTTATTTTATTTTACGAAAATTGTAGGATTTGAACCAAAAACCTTTTTGGAAGATGTCTGATTTTGGTGGATGTCTGATTTTCCAACTACAGTCCTCCGCTCTACCAACTGAGCTATCGAAGGGTGCGATTCAAGGGTCACAATTCCCAGACTATCGTCTAAAAGTCGTGCATCCGAACAGCCACTATGTTTATCAACTACCAAGTGACAGACTGAATTGTAGGAATTACCCTTTAAAACACTATGTTTTTGTAACCATGCCTACCAAAATCCAGACTTACCCCGTGTTTTTGGATGGCCACGTTAGTGAGGTGAACAAACATGTTGTCCAGTTCACTGGTGCTGGGTGTGTACTTGACTGTGCAGAACCTACAGAAACCCAGCTTGTACCTGAGGACCAAACCACAGAGAGATCACTCAGGGCGGATAATTTCTCAACATCAGGAAATAGTTAAACATGCCTGTTACAATTTCCCAAAGCCAAAGGTATGCGTGATGACACTCGAATTATACAAATACTAAAGATACAGTTCTCAACATGACCCAATTTATTTCCTGTTGCAGTGTAAATAAGTGACATGATGAGCTGACAGGAAGTAGTCAGGGTCCCAAGCTGTGGTCTAGCAATGCAATAGCAATAGAACATATCAGCTGTTTACAGGTATATAATAATTGATTACTTCTAAACATAAAAGAAACATAAACTCAGGGCTTACATGTAGCATTTCAGAGGTCGATATGTGGTCACCAGAACGTAGAGGCGCAGGTCAAACTTCTTCCCTCCGATCAGCAGAGGGTTGTCAATATACAGGGAGATGACGTAGGCCTCCTTGCCACTGTTTGCAGCTACAAACCTGATGGCAAATTCTCATTAAATTCATTAATTAATTCAGGACATGTCGTGGAATAGCAGCAAACATATTTCACTAAAGAGACCGTATAGAGTGCTGCAGGGGTGACATCTGGTGGTACTCTTAAGCAGTTTACCAAAACAACAATTTTTCACGGATTGAGTTGACAACAGGACAGAACAGGTGCTCTTTGGGATCATTTTTACTAAAAGAGTAAGTGTAATAAATGAGAATACTTGGCACCAAGCACATCTATGTAAAGAGTCTCACAGGAAGTGTGACAACGATATCTTGGGTAACTCACGTGGAGGTGCGGCTGTCTCTGGACCATTTTTTGATCTGGGACAGTTTGTTGATGAGGAAGATGCCTTTGCCCTGAGCCTTCCCGCAGGGTTTCATGATCCACGTGCTGGACGGGTTCTTTCGGTACTCCTCCACAAAGAGATTATAATCGGCCGGGAGCATGAACGTCACAGGGACAAAATCTGCGCAAGAAATAGAGGAAATAGTTAAGAATATTATCTTTGTGAGGAAAAAAGTGTGTATTTCTACCCTGATCCCTCCCATCAACGTTAAATGGACACCTAAATAAGTGTATTTCCCGTTCTCGTCCTTCTCTGCCAGCGGACTGCTTTCCTTCTCCAGATCCTTGCGGTAGCGTTTGATGTTCTTGATCATCAGGTCCTTCCTGGTCAGCTCGTAGTGGTTGGGGAAGTGGTTAACCATCTGCTCATCGGTCAGGCGGTAGCCGGTGTCCACGCTGAACACATTTCTGATGGTCTGGATGCTCATCCTACATGTGGGAACAAATAAACCTGAGTTATGGTTATCTGAAGAGACAGGGGCCTAGTAATAAGCTTGGTGATGTAATTATAACTCATTATTGACATAAATAGGATCAACATGCAGTCTATTTGAAGCAAGTGAGAGTGACCGAGTACAGAGTAGATTATGCAAATGTAGCATTATGTACTCATGTTACACGATGGCCAATTTCAGAATAATATACGTTATATTACAAAGATTTTACATCACTTTGATGTTGCAGGGGGCAACGGATGTACTGCTTTGTAGCCTGTGAAGTCTACCAAGGGATTTATACAATTGTATCTATATAAAGCACATGACAAAGTATTTGTTGATTTCATATATTTTGTATTATTTATCTGAAATGGAATATTCAAAGTGAAGCAAGAGTATAGTATTTGAATTACCTTTTAAGGACCTCAAAATTGTACTCAACGCATTACGTACATGTACTAAGTTGCTCTCCACCACTGGTCACTAGTTACTTTCCAGATTTATATTGTACATATAAAACATGTGAAAAACTTTGAATACTAAACTGAATATACATTAAGACAACAGGATGAAAGGGAGAGGAAGACAATTAAACAGACATTATACATAAATACAATAAACAATAATATAAAAATGATACCTCACCACTTCTTGTTAATTACTTGTTTATTTGATCTATCTTACAAGTACAGGAATAAACATTTTTTTTTAAATGACAAGACCATTTACCCCTATCTTATTCCCAGGAGTGATTTGAATCCAGTACCTTTCCCTCTATTTAACATAGTTATATTGGTACTTTTACTGAGAAATCTTATGTACTTTTTCACTACTGCATATATGTTGCTCGGAGAGTGTATAATCCAATGTCTAAAGAGTCAGGTGTAATGTGTATAAGGTGTCAACTTACCAATAGAAATTCCAGTCATCGTTTTCGGTGACATGAATCCAATCCCTCTTCTCGAAGTTGTTGATGAGCACTGATTTCTCAATATCCGTCACCCACTTCACCTTACCGGCCATGGTGCCTCCCTCTGGGGTGGAGCACAACACAGGTAAACAGATAGGATAATACAATGCACCAGAGGTGGAAAAGGTACTCAGATATTTTACTTAAAGTGGACCTTTCATGCTATATTTGAATGATATAGTGTAGGACCATACCTATATAAGGCATATTTATACTTTTTTTTTTTCAAAATACCAAACAGATCATGCATTTTAGCCATGTCTCATTTCGCTCAATTTGCACTTTTTTAGCTCTGTTTTTGCAAGGGCTGATTCTGTGAGAACAGCACCACCTACAGGCCTGGCATATGTACTACAGCGTCTCCAGCGCTTTCGAACGGCAATGGCCGTGGCTGTCTCCTCCTGATTGGTGGAGTTGGCCCAATAGCCGTAGCGCCACTGTCCTGACGTCAGGACAGTGTTCAAATCTGGATCAGTTTTGATCAGATCCGTTCAAGCCCCTTTTTTAGAGATTTGGGTATGGAGGAAAATAGAGAGGGTTGTGTTTTCTGACACTTGGTGAGTTCCCTGGAACACCGGGGACACATATTCATGTATAAAAGACGTACAAAAGTGCATTTTGCATGATAGGTCCCCTTTACAGGTCCCATGTCATGGCCATTTCTACTGATCATAATTCCATTGTTGAGGTCTACTAGAATAGATTTATATTGTGCAATTTTCCAAACTCACATTGGTTTCACATACAGCATCTCTGTATAGTATGTGTATTCACTCTCTGTCCTAAACGGCTTGTTGGAGCTCCTGCCCATTTGGGTATGGTCACGTCACTGTACCCAGGAAGAAAAAGAGAAATCTCCAACGAGGCGTTCTGGGGCAGCATAGACAGGTCTTTTCTGTGTTAGAGTTTTACTCGCTACAGGGTGTACTTTGAGGGTTTGTGACATTGCAGACCGTTTACGTGCAGAAAAACCTTCATAACACACAAGGGGACGGGTAATAACCGGAAAAGCATGACATGGGACCTTTAAGTAAAAGTAGAAGTACCAGAGTATAGGAATACTCTGTAACAAGTAAAAGTCCTGCAATCAAAATGTTACTCAAGTAAAAGTACAAAAGGATTAGAATCAACATATACTTAAAGTACCAAAAGTAAAAGTACTCATTATGCAGATTGGACCATTTCAGCTTAATATAAATAACATGTTTTTATTATAATTATTGATGCATTCAAGTGTTATTAAAGCTGGTAAAGGTGCAGCTAGTTTTAATGACTTTGTATACTGCAGGGTAGCTTGTGAATTTAGTCCAGGTGTAACTAAAGTATTATTTAAGTGATATATTTGTATCATTAATCCAAAATTGCCAAGTAAATAAAGGCACAAAATAAATGTAGTGGAGTAAAAGTACACAATTAATCTCTGAATTGTAGTGGAGTAGAATTACAAAGTAACAACCACATCAAATACTCAAGTAGAGTAACTCAAGTACCTCACAATTGTAATTAAGTACAGCATTTGAGTACATCTTCTTAGTTACTTTACGGCACTTCAATGCACAGATATTACAGAGACAGAGCCCAGGAGAAAGCATGCAGCTAGCGTGCAGCACAGCAGTCACCTACCTGCAGACAAATGTCAGGAAACAGCGAGTCATCAGCAGCAGCTAGCCGGGCAGTCTCTGTTAGCAGGCGGCTGGAAACACCCAGCACTGCTGCAGAGCATCACCAGCACGGTGATGCAATCTCACCACACTGTCGTTAGCTAGCTAAACTCATAGCGACAAACAGAGACACGTTGTCAACACTGCTAATAGCACAAGCTAACAGTAATAACAGCTTCCATGAGGTTTTAAAGCTAACAGGCTAACGGTACATGTATTAGTCCCGGGCGGTGTGGTGTTGTCAAGATGTACACAGCGACGCCCACCTCGGTCACTTCACAATAAAAGTATTATAACGTAATAATATATGCGTTAAGCTTACATTAAGATTTAATTATATTTAAAGAGTTTTTTAAAGGAGAATTTCTCCAAAATGTTAAACGACGTCGGTATGGGCTTGGTCCTTCCGGGAGAATAAATAACCTAGCAACCGAGGACGCAGTGGTGTCATTGCAAGATGTCATCACCACAGTGTACCAGCAGGGGGCAGTGTATGAAATGCATTAAACAGCCTGATGTTTACCGAAAATCATTGTGAATACATTCTGTAAATATATTACACACCGTCCAAATTAATCACTAAGATGTTGAACAAGGGTGACATTTATGTTACTAACTGTGTTTATAGGTTTTTGGTACACACTCACAGTGTTCAAAATACCATCAATATTTTAAGGCAAGGCATCTGTACAGCACATTCTATACACCAGTGCAATGCAATGTGCTTTACGGAGTGATATAAATACTGCACATGTTTTACATTTTTATATAGCAGAGATATTCGAGGTCTGTGTTGCATTCTAAATGTTGCTTAAAAAGTAGAAGGTAGAGATATTTTGGATGTCATTCTGTATCCCCCTTGTTTTTATTTCATTGGAACATGCACCATAAGCAACTATTATAAAATATAACAACTTAAATATTGTATGGACATCATCATGATATATTTTTTTAGTACAAATGTGGTTTTATTTGCTAAAATAATTCATAGAGTTGAGTACATGTACAGTTTTATTTGGCTGACAGTGAACTATATTGAATATTTGCATATTTTAGACCTTACATGACTGATTTAATCGTAACATGTATGTGGAAAGAATATTATTTTAAATTGTATGTCAACTATGAACCTAGTTGTATTTTATATATGAGGTGGATTCACATACAACTGTTTTCCACTTGTATCTGTCTGTCTTACAATGACGTGGTGCTCATCTGTCGCCCCCTGGCGGTCAGTGTTTGCAGCAGCAGGTAAAGGCGTGGTTAGTCACATTGTGGCAGTTACCTGAGAACAACAAGATTAAAGGACGCTGCTGTAAGTACAGGAAAAACACTTTACGAATATTTATTAATTTCATTACCTACCTAACATTTAAACTATTATGTCTTTATATCTATTACAGGGCGGCGTCTACTTTAATCTACACACAAGGTAGGTTTTAGTTTCTTTTTCTTTTTTATTGTGCCTTCACCTGGCCTTCTGTCTGGAGCATTTATATCCGTTTAATATATAATGACACTAATCCAACATCATACAATACCCTAGTTAATTTGTAAATCATTTCAAATGATTTTATATCTGTGGGATTAATGTGTATTTAATGCGTGTGATCTTCAAAACGACCTTTGTTTGCTTTGGGTAAGAAGGATGATTTAATCTCTTTGTTATGACAATATGGCAAATGATTATAGGCTCTTACACAATTAAAACTCCAAACTGTCGTCTGGGTATTTTATGTTAGATCTAAAGCTATTATTATATCATTATAGGTTCCTTAACTTTTAAAATCATAGCTCAGGACTATATTTTTGATGGTATTATTGTCGTCAAATTAGCATTAACTGTAAAGATAAGTGCATATTTTCGCATAGGGTATTTTTTTTTCTTAGGTAATAAGAAAACTACTGAAAAATCTAAAACCAAGACATTTTGTATTTCTTCTTGGTAAGGCAGTTTGGTTGATTTGAGTTATGTAAATGCCTCATTTGCATTGAAGGCACATGAGTGCAGGTGGGAACAGGAAGTGCTCTGAGGACAGGGAACACACCTGATCTTTTGGGGAAAATAACAAGTCATAAAACCAGTAATAAAGCTAGATTAGATACACATTGCATAAACTAGTTCTAAATATTCACACTTGTGTTGATGTATACAGTAGTATGTAGGCTACAACCATCCAGCAGATGAGGTCATCTCTTCAGATCTGGAAGAGCCTGTTTTGTCTACCTGGTTTTGTCTCCAATAACACATCCACCACCTATCCGGGTCACATGAGCCAGTATTTACACAGCCTGTTTATGAACGTTGGGAGTCGAGCAGCAAAACACTTTTTTTCACCATGGAGCCATTACCTCATCTGCATGGCTGATGAAGCTCTAGGAACTCTCTCTTACATATGCTGATATGAATCATTTGAATAAAACCGGTTTCTCTTTGCAGAAAACAAGATGGTGGAGCAAACTAGACAGCCGAGGCGCGTGGTGTCCCTGCAGGCTGGACCTGGGGAAGGGGACACTGACGTCCTGCTAGACGTGAACCTCAGGTATTAGACCATTCCCCAAATTAGTGAGAAAAACAACAACAATAATGCTCAGACAGACATCAAGTGGGATCAATTGTACCAAAAATAAACAAAAACTGTATAAAAACAGTGGTTGAATGATGGTCAACAATTACATTTATTTAAGTACTGTCCCTAAGTTTGATTTGGGATTTTGTATTTAACTCGAGTATTTACATTTTCTTCTATTTTATACTCATATACTTACTTGTAGTATATACTACACTCTAATAAAGAGCCAAATATTGTACTGACTACTTTTATTTGATCCATCTAGCTACTTTTAAGATTATACAATAAATAGGAATAATATATAATCAACCAAGTTTATAAAATCAGATATTGATCCCTTGGTGATATTCACAAGCTCAGCATTATATAAAGAAAATAAAGCTTCTCCTTTACTGGCAGCAACTTTAAAGAAATTGGGTTTTGTTTTAACATCTAATTTATATGAAAAAATCCCCCAAAATGTGGTACATGCTACTACTTTTTTCTCAAAGTGTGTGTGAGAACGGTAACATTGTGAACATAACTGAATCAGAGTGATTGTGGTTACCCTGCAGGATAAATGACAGGGCTGTGCGGGCCTTTGGGAGCCAGTTGGCTGCGATTGGAGACCAGATGGACCGGGAGTGGGCCGGCAGACGGACCCCCTGGCTCCCCCCTCCTCTCCACATGCTGAGACCTGCGCAGGCCCTGACCAGGACCATATACCGGTATAACATCTGTTACAAAGAACATCTACTCCACCTCAACAGTTAAGTGACTGGCTGATAAAACATTGGTGTTTTTCTCTTCCAGGGATATCCACAGGCAGTTGTGGGGCTTACAGGGCCTGTCTGCAGGGGTGAAGGCCTGGATAGAGAGCACTGCGCCTGGGCAGGGGATCCTCAGAGCGGACGCCTGGGCAGCCTGGGTAAAACTTATTCTGTCGTATTTTATCTGTCTCAAGTGACCTTTTCTAATTGCACAAAATCAGGGTTTGTATGGTGTTTTAAGACTACAATTTAAGCAATATTAAGGTATAAAATATAAAAAATGTCCAATATTGACCAAACCTTTAAAACTCTGAACTAACCCCATACAAAACATAATTGATATGCATGCACATTTTTCCCTTCACATTCAAAATGTCTTATCGCAATGCTATTTGAAACTTGGGGCCAAATTATCCAAATAATAGTATCATTTAATTTTCTGTCTTTTCACAGGTGTCCAATTTAAAACCAGTAGCCTGCGCTGGCTGGACCAGAGGAGCACTGGGGACGGTGGCGCTGGTGGCTGCAGTCGCCATTTTCACTGCAATGTGGAAGGAATAAAAAGCCTAAAAAAAGGGCCATAAGCAGGTCTTTTGGGCCGTTATATCTTTGACAAAAAAAGTTTGCAAATGAATCACTATTATTACTTACTGATTTGTTTCTGCTGTTTACTTTGAATTCTCTTTTTTTGTATACTATTTTGATTGTATTGCATTTAAAATTATATGACCAGAAACAGCAGTAAAAAAAAGAGTTAAATTAGTTTAAATTGGTTTTACAGTGTTGCCCGAAGAGATGGCCAGTGTATTGTAGCAGTGACATGTTTCACAGATGTATTAATGTAAAAACAAATATTTTACCCATGAATGTACTGTTGCTGGCCTGCAGTCTTTATCCAGATTTGTTCTTACGGGTTTAAGAGGCCACATTTTTTACAAATTATAAGTAGCCCGGCTTAATATAAAATGAAGGGAGCTGGACTTTCTGTGTCAGATTTGAACATGCTTTTTCATGTGATGCAAATAAACTTCTAAATGATGACATTTTGCAATTTCAATAATAAAAAATATTTAATTACATAATGATAATACACTTACAAGACCATACGAAGAAACCACAGGAGCTTACAGGTCTTTCTGTTGGTGTCCACACACACGCGCACATTTTTTGACCTGCACACCTCTTCATATTTAGTCTTCTTCATGAATGGTGACGTCCACATGTTCATACGTTTTGAAGGCCTTCATGTTACACCTCTGTAGTGTGGCACCGAGCTGATTTCCCGGGCCGACCTCGTAGGTGTAAGGGAACTTTCTTCCGTGCGTCCTCTCGTAGATCTCGTGCAGCGTTTGCTCCCACTTCACCGGCGACACCACCTGCGTCACCAGCTGCCGGCGCACGTGTTGCTTGCTCATGTAGCGCTTTCCGTCCACGTTAGAGTACACGTTGATGTCGGGACGACGGACCTGAACGGGAGAGAAATATAGATGTTAGATGAAAAGGTGAGCTACTAAATTAAGAGTGTCGGCGAACAAATTGGCTAATGATGAGGTTACAAATGATCACATGACATGGAATGATGAAAATAATTAATATTATTTTTATATATTAAATATTAATTTTTAATGGGAAGTTGGGAACCACCACACAAGTAATTTTAACACATTTATTTTTTACATTTTGTAAATGGTTTATGTTGATGAAGTTTTCATTTAAAACTATATGAGGTTTGTAATTTTGGAGCAGCTCTTCTATAAGTGGGTGACTTGAGGGTGGGTCATGGGTGCCACAATATATTTTTTGACCATACACTTTGAATACGGTTTCACTATGAAAAAACTAGGCAACATGAACTTCAAGTACATTAATAACATGATTAAGATGTGGCTTAATAAAACCTGTGACTAACCTCCACCTGTCTGAGCACCTCTCTGAGCGGTTCAGTAGCCGACTCCATCAGCTCCGTGTGGAAGGCCCCGCTGACCGGGAGGGGTTTGGTCCTCACGAACTGGAGATGTCGAGAGTTTTGCTGCAGGAAATCCAGAGCCTGAGGAGAGAATACAGTTATGGTGAAATAAATTCAGAGCCTGTAAATTGTAAGCTCATCTAATCACACTTGTACACAAACAAATATAACTGTACTTTAGATAAAACAACAAGGATTTGTGGTAAAAGTTGTCTCATCTGTTAATAGCTATATTTTGGATGGCTGCCATAATGCTCCATACCTGCTGGTGCCCTGCGATGACCCTGCCATCGGGGAACAGGTAGTTGGCCACAGAGCAGACGGGCTCCTCGATCCCCAGGCTCTTGCAGTGCTCTTTAGCCTGCAGACAGGAGTGTTTATACTGAGCCTGAGGTCTACCAACAACGGACAGCATCCCACTGGGAACCAGCTCTGATGCTCTCTGCATGGCCTCTGCACGAACCTTCACCACATACAGAGCTATAGGACACAGAATGGGTTAATATAAAACCAGTGTTTCCCATACATTGATTTATTTGTGGCGGGCACAGTGCCCCCACAAATAGAATCAAATTCTGTGGGAAACACTGAAAACATATTCATTTTTTAACTGAGCAACATAGTATTTGTCGTGTGCAAGTTAGGAAACAAACTTACCTTCTGCAAAGTTCATGGCTCCAGAAAAAACCAGAGCAGCAAATTCTCCAACACTAAAACCTGCAGCAGCGACACACATCTCAATGGCCTGTGGACAAAAGTGTCAGAAGTTACTTAAATCAATTAAATAATATGTATTGTTATAAATTAAATTACTCAACAGCATATTGAGTTGACCATTATCTCCACCGCTTCTCTACGTTTCAGAGGCAAATCTTTTTTTTTGTGGCATTTTCCCTCATATGATAGCACTAGCAGTTATGGAAAATAACCAAGTATATATTCAAGTATGGAACAGAAGTACAATTTTGATATAATTCTACTTTACTTGATTAATTATATGTTATGATACAGTATACCTTTACTCTAATCATTTATTGTGCACCCTATAAGATTACTTTTTCAGAACATTTCAAAGAATATACATTTTAGTGGTATGATAAGAAATGCCCACTTTTACAAGCTGCAGCATTAAAGTGATTAGCACTATTGCATTCATATAATCCTGTTATACATATGGTTTTAAAATGGGGCATTCTGCATACATAGTACTTATATTGTATATATTTACATTTGACTCTGTAGTATTTCTGCTTATACTGCTGGTCAATGGATTTTTATGTTATTCGACTAATCGGACAGGCACCTTGGGGTTCTCGTGGTTGAGCCTCTCCACCGCAGCCAGCGAGGTGACGAACACGGCGGGCTGACAGTGCACCGTCCTCTGCAGCTCCTCCTTGGGGCCGTGCAGGCACAGAGACAGCAGGTCGTACCCGAGGATCTTCTGGGCCACCGTGAACATTTCCTTAACGTTAGGGTACTGCAGGAGTCCTCTACCCATGCCCACAAACTGGCTGCCCTGGCCGGGGAAGAGGAGCACGGAGCACTCGGCGGGGTCCTTCTTGGGTCTCCGCTGCTCCGGTGGCTCGCTGTCCGGGAGAGGATCCGGGAGAGAAGCCTGGGTTTCGGGGTGTTTGGTGCAGAGTCTCCTGCTCACAGACACCAGACTGACCTTCCCTCTGGAGGCTGCTGACAGCCGGACACCCACTGAAGCCAGCATGGCGTCACCTGATTATGTCCTCACAGGTTAAGAAAGACCCATACTCTGTCTGGAAATCTATAATTTATTTAGCAAGAACTATTAAGTTTATTCCGAACAGTCAACATGGCACAGTCCTGAGGGCCGCCATCTTAATTGACGTCACAAGGTTGATTTGTTCTTCTTCCGGTTCATCTCTATGTTCTTTCATCATACAGCGACACCTTCAGGTCATAATATGTCACGACTTTATATTCTAAAAACATTTACACTGACTTTCTATTATCTTCCCGTCAATAAACATCTTTGTGAGAAAAAAGGTGAACTATATGATACATTTATATTACACATACACACCAATACCAAAATATGTGTGATAATCTACTCTCTGATGATAAGAGTATCCTGCTATAATTCCACTGTTTAGCCCTTTGCTGGACTAAGTACTTGACTGAAAATAAAGATGTGTTTACAAATAATTTACTGTTACTACAGTATTCAGACAACCAACAAGGTAAAACCTTTTCAATCTGCGTTCAAAAACCTAAATATACAGAAACAGAGACAGAAAAGAGACACTTTTATTTAATTAAAATCATTTTCAGGCAGTTTAATTTGAATAAAGATATCTTAGAGCGATTGTATGAATTAAAATGTGTTTCTCATGAAAATGAAAGAGTTAACAAAATGGTTTTTTTCATCAAAACTTTATTGTACAAAACCGTATTTCGCAAGTGAGTCAATTGTGTTGTATTAAATCCTGTATCATCACATGTTGTGTCATTATTGTTCTCCATTTTAGTGTGCGTTTTAAAAATGTAAATAAAATACAATGCTTATGCAGATTATTTTCTTGTATTATAAATAGCTTTTCTCCTTCCAGTCTCCACTCTCGGTCTTATCCAGATGTTTAATCTGACAGGTGGGCGGCCTCCAGCTGCTCCTCCAGCATCTCGCTGCCTTCAGGCATCTTTCTGTTCTGATCGGCCCTCATCTTGTATTTAGAGATGAACTCATTACTGGCCAATGCTCCTTCCTTTTTTGGACACATGCTTTTTGATAAATTGCGATTATCCGTACGTCCTACGAAACAAAAACAAAAAACATTTTCATAACAGATAAATTGGTCATTTAGGTCAAAAGTAGGATATATTTCAAGCGCCCTTTCGATGAGTTTGAAAATCTCATAAACGTGATAACAGTTTCAATCAAGGTTGGTGTTTTACCTCCGGGACTGATGGGTGTCATGAGGCGGTTCAGCTGGACGTTCCAGTGTTTTACATGTTGACTGGCATATCTCAGCTTCTCTTGTACCTCCTGGAATAGGAAAATCACAAAAAGTAGTTTATAATGCATGCTTTTTTTATAGTTTTAAACATGCTGCACATTGAGCTCCCACTCTTTCTTACCTCCAGGCGCTGGTGGCTCCTCTGGCGAGAAGCCTGCAGATGCTGGAGCTCCTGAGAGGCGGAGTGCAGAGCTGAGGGGGTGTCCTCGTCCGGACTGCCGTCTGAGGCCTCCTGTATGGGGCTGAGGCACTTCAAGGCCCTCTGCTGCTCCTGCAGGAGCTGGAACTGCTTCTTCTTCTCTTCTTCTTCCCGCAGCACCCTGGAAAAGAGAAGAACCCAACTGAAATCAAGTAACCTCTCATGTCTGATACGTTTGGCTGGTAAGGATATAGGTGTTAAGACTGAGTCATACGCATGTTTTTAAGTTTCAGTGAGACTTCTATCTTATGGGGATATCATTATCCAGTTGCAAAAAAATATCCTTAAATGCAGCCAGAAAGCATAGAAAACAGTGGCTCCACATACCTACAGAACCTGTCTGAGACTTTTTACATTCTTACGTTTTCCCGTAAACTTTAGGATTAAAGTAATCCAGAAATATTTGTCACTAAATCCATGGACCCTTCACATTCAAGGACTACTAATAGCTCATTCGGCGTACCTTGAATACTGTATGAAAACAAATATAGGATGTGTTTTAACACTGCTACTTTATTCCCCGGCAGCATTATACTTCCTGTTTATAATCCCCAAAGCTTTATGGGAAGAAGTCATTAAACTTAAGAGAAGAATTACAAATAATAGGAACTTCTAACAGTATGTCTTCATGTTGAACTTAAATATTTAGTTGCATTAGAAAGGTTCATAATGTCTAATCAACATGGTGCTTATGTGACACTCTCCTTTATTGGTTCCTACTTTTCCCTGTGTGAAAATGCAGTGTGGGACTTTGAAAACCTCTGGTTTAGAGAAGGCTATAATAGGAATACAGTTGGTGTTTGTTGATCACCTCTCCAGTTCCTGTCTGGCCCTCTCCTCCTCCAGCCGGGCGTGGATCTCCATGTTGAGAGCAGACTCCAGTTTCTGCTGAGTCAGCTCCAACTCCTGGATCCTCTTCTTCTGTTGCTCAGCCTCCTTTTCCTTCTCCTGCATCTCTGCCTGCATGCTTTCTCTCAGCTAGGACACACACACACACACACACACACACACACACACACACACACACACACACACACACACACACACACACACACACACACACACACACACACACACACACACACACACACACACACACACACACCACACACACACACACACACACACACACACACACACACACCACACACACACACACACACACACACACACACACACACACACACACACACACACACACACACACACACACACACACACACACACACACACACACACACACACACACATTGAGCGGAAATAACTGACCTTTTCCTGATTCACCTTTTCCATGAATCTCACCACATAAACTCGCTGAAGGTTAAGCCTGACATTTACACCGCCAATGTTTTGGAACTCTGAATTCAGCGAATCATAAATAAACGTTGACATCTGGAAAACTTTCTCTCACCGACTCGGCCTCCTTCAGCTGTCTCTCCAGCTCCATCTGCACCTCCTTCTGTTTCCTCCTCTCTTTTTCCTCTGCCTCCCTTCGTTTGGTTTCTAATTCACGCGCATGCTGCAAGACACAGATAAAGTTAAAGGTTCAAACAAAGCTATGAGTTATCGTCCCCCAGTTGCGTAAAGTAACTAAGTATATATATTAAAGTACTATACTAAAGTACAATTCTGAGGTACTTGAGTATTTGCTACTTTGAACTTCTACCCCACTACAATTCAGAGGGGAATTGTGTTACTCCACTACATTTATTTTATACCTTTAGTTGCTTTGCAATTTCGGATTAATGTTAAACAATATAATCAACACTTAAAGGTGGGGTATGTAATTTTGGAGAAACCAGCTCGAGTGCGCTAGAATTTGAAAGTACACAACCGGGAAAAATCTGCCTCTTCCTTCAGACTTTCTTACAGAGCCCCTCCTCCAACACACACGAACGCGCACATGACCAATGAGGGCACGAGATAAGTTTGTGCACAGAAGGAAGGCTGACAGGCAGGTAGGCCATCCAGTTATTTTAGCCGGGCCAGCTAAAATGATTGGTCGTGCTTTTTACAGCGCTACGGCTTCCACAGATGAATTTTTTTTATGTATTTATTGTCAAAGCATTTAATATATTCATTGCTATCGGGATGTTAAGAGCATTCCATGGAATATAACAAAAAGTGTTTCTGAAATAAATTACATACCCCACCTTTAAATAAGACTTTAGTTTAGATTACATTTGCATGCTACCCTGAAATGAATTAAATAATTAAAACTAGCTGCACTTTTACCAGCTTGATATACACATTAATGCATCAATAATTATAATCAAAACATGTATGAAATCGGCCAATCTGCATAAAGAGTAAAACAAATGTTTTGGTACTTTAGTTATATTCAGATGCTAATACCTTTGTACTTTTACTTGGGTAACATTTTGAATAGAGGACTTTTACTTGTAACAGAGTATTCCTACATTCTGGTACTTCTACTTTTTCCACCAATAAGTAATTCCTCCATTCTCACCTGTATGATACTTTCTATTTCTAAATCCTGTCTGTCTTTGTCTTTCTCCATCTTCTCCATGTCCTGGATGTTGGAGTCGTCTGATAGGCTGCTCAGGCTGCTGCCGCTGCTCCGGGCGCTCCGGCTGCGCTCCCGGTGGCTGTGTTCCCTCTGGACCCGCCGCTTCAGCTTCAGCACGAAGTGAAGAGAGGCCTTCGCCTCGCTCTGGAGACGGAGGGCTGTCTGAAGAGCTGGGGAAGGGAAAAAAGAAAAGACCCCCATTATTTTAATAAAGATGCATGGTACACTTTTAAATATTATTTGTATATATTTAATTTTTTCCATTTATTTTATATTTATTTTTCCTGTTAATCTTTTTATTTTAGATGTCTTTTATATTATTCTTTACTATATTTAAGTTTCCTGTACATCTTTTAATTAAGTATTTTTATTTTATTCTGTCTTTTATTTGTTTTTGTGTTTCTATGCACAAATTAAACTTTGACAATAGATCCAACACATAACACAGTGAGCACTTAAAATAAATAAATATAAATATACATAAAAGAAAACTGTGACATATGGGAAAACAATCGCTTTCTTGCAGTTAGATGAGAACATGGACACAATTTTCATGTCTGCACAGTTCAGACAGCAGGATAGGAATGTTATCAATCTTTTCATCTAACCACCCAACATGCCAAACTATTCCTCTAAAATGTTCTTTAAAAAGCCAGTGAATAAATTAGAGCCCCCAGTGATCACACACACAATGAATCACTGCAGTCAAAATGTAATGACTGACTGTTTGCTAACACTTATACACACCAACACACCTTGAGTCCACTCCACCTTCTGTCTCTGGTCGGACGCGCTCATCTCAAAGGTTTTAGTGTGAGTCTTCACACAGAACAAACAGCGCTTCCCCTCCCTGTCTGCAATAGTCTGAGACAGATTGAGGGTTAAAGGATTTCAGGACTTTGCCTGAACACATCCAAAGATACTGCATAATGAAACGTACAGTGTTTACGCTAAATTTCCTCACCCACCTCTATGACACAGCTCTTATCCAGCTGGATCTCCCCTCTCTTGTCTTTTAATGCCTCGCTGACGTAGTAAGCCATGGAAGAGGGCTTCAGCACAAACCAGCGCTCAGTCCAGTTCCTGCGTACATGGCCCTTTTTCCACATATAACCCTGGAAAACAAAGGAGTTTTAGGAACACAAAACTGACGAGCTCGATGACAAACAGAAAAAGGAGGAAAATACTCACCCTTTTGAGAACATTGTGATACATCTCAAGAAAGACCTCGTTCAGAGCCAGACTGAAGGCCTCGGCGCTGGTGACCCTCAGCAGCCGGCCAGCAGCCATGTGCTCCAGGAAGGTCCATACAGACATGTCACTCTCCTGCACCGGGGCATCCTGGGATATTAAGTCCTGCAGTGGCTTCCCGTCCCACTCCTGGCTCATAGCTGTGGAGATTTTCTTGAGGAGATACTCCACCTAAAGGCATTCAAATATTAGAATGAAATCGTTTGGTGTGTTGAGGCTGGTCCAAACTTGCAAAGTGAAGCGATGTCGACTGAAAAAACTGCATTTATTTTTCTCAAAAATGTGTGAATTTAATCTCAGAGAGTTTTTCCTGACACATGTATGACCTATAATCCGAGTATATTCTAACTTTACCATTTTAATCTCAGAGAATATCCAAGTTTTGACTGAATTCTTGGAAATTCATTTTTCTCCTCAAAATCCTACACCCCTTACCCGGGCTCTTAATTATCATGTGTATACTTCTTTACCTACACTATCCATAATACATCCCTGTACATATCGTACCGATGTATTTCTGTGACTAAATGTACTTTTACAGAAGAAAGCTACTGAGCTGATAAGACAAAAGCAGTTTATTTTTGTCTCTGTCGACAGGAAACCAAAAGCTTTATGGAGGAAGCGGCGGAAGGAAGAGACTCATTAACTTTCTAACTTGCACTTGCTTTTTTCTACTGTGAAAAAATGTGAATCATTCCGACTTTGTTGGACCACTAGCAGGGTTTATATGGAACATAATATGTACCTAGCAGTTAGGAGATCACATTGAAAAAGGCTCATGCGACTCCCTTAAAGCCATTGTTGTGCCTTGCTATATGTTACCTTGCGAAACTTGATTTGCCTTATGAATGTTAAGGAAGGAATTCCTGCACTTTATTTATTTATTTTCTTTTGCTGTACAATGCCAAAATGCATTTTATACTGGGAGGCGTGAAAACTCCAAAATATAATTATGATAGACTTGAGTCACACTTGCTGTTGACTCCTACCACAAATTCCTGTTTCATCGTCAACAGCTTTACCTCCTCAGGTATCATCACCAGTGGGTAGCGGTCTTCAGACAACAGGTTGAATAAACAGAAGAGCTTGAAACAGTCTCTTTCCGATAGCATCGCCCCCTGTGGTAACCCTCTGAAGTTCTTCTTCATGGTCATCATCCAGCACAGGTCGTCAAACTTCTCCTTGTCGAACATCCCCTCTTTGACCTGAAAACACAGAAAAGAGACTTGTTTAACTGCTCTTAATTGGAAAACTGTGGACCAAGAATGCTAATGTGGATCAAAGAAAATGCATCACAATATCAATGGAAAAGATAAGGCATATAAAATGTTTTTGAGGAAATGTGGAAACCTTGAAAGGTCCCCTAATTGACTCTTCTTCAACAATCTATTATAGGTCTATAAGTGTTTGGCTTGAAATACCAAACAGATCACGCATTGCTGCATGCCATAAACCCCTCTGTTTCAGCCCTGTTTTAAAAGTGCTGATTCTGTGTCTGTAGCTTTAAATGAAAAAGATATGCCCAACTCGAACGCCCCCTCTGTTTAAAAAAACATAATGGTGGTCTAGCAGGAGATTCAGGTGATAAGGTGGGCGGGTGTTACCTTGGTTGGTTATTGGCTAACAACCCAAAACAACATTGTGACATCACAAAGTGGCCAAAATCTAATAAACTGATTTTCGGACAGGTTTTCTATATAGATGGATCAGGACAAAAAGAGAGAGAATCTTTGTTCCTGAAACCTTCCGAATATCTTAACACAGAGGAGACACATGTTTATGACTAAAAGACATAAAAGTGGATTTTGCACAATAGGTGACCTCTAATGCACTTCTCAAGACATGGAGGCAATGTAGGTTCTTTATTTGTTTGATTAGATTATTTATTTGATTTGATTATTATGATGATTTCATGGTTGATTGACCTAATTGTAAGTCACTTTATATAATTGCATTCGCTAAATGAAATGTAATGTATGATAATTTTGTCCATTTATCAACTATTTAACTGAGATAGGGATGGGGTGATGGGAGGGAGAACAGGTTGGAAAATGTATATATATATATCGGGAAATGTATAAATGCACAGATATATTCACAGAAAAAAATAAAACATATAAAACATTTCTGTTTATAAGTGCTACCTTATCCAGTATATATTTGTTGAGGTAGGGCATGTAGCCGTGATTAGACACCGGCCCATCGTCATCATCCTGGAAGTGTTCCTCCAGAGCCACCGGGTCGTGTGGGATGTTCAGCACTGTGTACAGGTTGTGGGACAGCACCTGAAGAACACACACATATACAGGTGATTAGTCACATAAACACATCATCTCAATGTTTTCTTCAGTGCTCAGCAGATTTCTTCATACACATACAACCCCAGACAGCTGGTTCAAAGCATGTCAGGACAGATTTCTGCTATTTCCCTGGATTCTTCTCTCTACAGAGGATCTGTCAGGCATGTAGGGACTGGATGGAGCTACATGACAGACAAAAAATAAAACTCACTGAGGGGAAACATGGCTAAATAAGATCAATACTGTTTTATCTCTTACATTGTATTTGATACATTGACAGTGCTGGTATTATGTCACTGTTTATATGTTTCTGTGCCACAGAGAACGATTGGACTTTGAACTTGAAACTGGGCACATGCTTCTCCTTCAGTTTGATCAGGTTATGTGCAATTTAGAAAAAAAGCTAATCTTTGTCTAATATTTGAACTCGTATGTGAGCTTGAAGGGCGTTTATGTTGAAACTGTTCTCAGATTACAATGTTTATTCACCCAGTACAAGTAAGTATTTCACTTGATGCAAATACAACGATAGATATGGTTGAGTTTTGGCTTGTTTTCAGCCACAAAAAGTTATTTGAATGGAAAAAGTATCACAGTTAAAGTCAGTTTTTGTGTCCAGTGGACGGACCTCGCTCTCAGTTTCCTTATCTTAAATTGCCTGCATACATTCCTGCTTACCTTTAACTGCGATTTGGACACTTTGCCGCATTTTTCGACGTCCAGCGATGTGAAAGCGTACCAGATAGACTTGAGGAGTTCGGTTTTTAAGTCCATTTTGGAGAGGTCTCTGTGCGCAAAAACAAATGCATTTCCAAGCACAGCGCGGTGGCTTTTACGCAGCGACGGTCCAGCGAGTGGTGGAGAGAATTGCCAAATATAATGTGGGGCAGAGTACAGGCTGCTGTGCAAACTGCAAAGCACCGAGAGGATTCAGATGTAGGCCACACTTAAAGAGGCGGAGAGAAGAGATAAAGGTCTATACTTTACTCTGTGTACAATAATATAAAAAAAGGTTTGGTTTACATTCTTCCCAATATTGTCTGGATACCGTTCTTCCAACCCACTCCTTAAAACATGTAAGTAACGGAATACAATTAAAACAGTTTAAGGGCAAATTACATATATCCAAGCTAAATCCCCGAGCTATAGGACATTTATCCAGGCTACGGTTTAGATTTTTTATTTCCTCAAAGTGATACCAGCAAAACCAAGAATACAGATTCATGAGGCTTTAATGACATGAATTGGAGCTGTGGAGATCTGATGGTGACTGACAATCATTTGCACCACTGTTCAACTTTTGGTCCCTTCTGGTGATCATTTGTTTTGATAGAATTTAAGTAAAGTCAAGTTAAAGCGCCCAACCCAAAATGTTTTGGCTTGGGAGCATAAAGCCCTTTGTGGTTTCCCTGACTTAAGTTGTCGTTCCAACATATTTCAGATCTCCTACATAATGTGATGACACTGCTGGTGGAGAACCTCAGGCTAATTCGGTTAAACAAGGGCAGTGTAATCAGACAGAATATACCCACAAGCCTTGTTAGAGCACAATGTAGGCTAATCAATACCAGAATAGGGTCATGAAAAAGTAATTATATGGAGGCCACAACCCAGAGTGGATATATGTTGGCTTTAAAGTCATCTTTATGATGAATTATAATTATCTACAGTAGCTATGCATTGTTGATGGTTTTAGGCCCATAAACAAATCAATGTTAGGTCACGCTGTTGTGTTTTGTCACGCTCAGCAGTGCGTCTGTATCTGTTGTCTCCCTTCAAGGTCGGATCTAATCACCCATGTCTCAGGTGGTATAAATGAGATGTCGTTCAGTTGGCCATAATTCAGAATTGCCCGTCCAGAGGTCTCATTGAGGATCGACCACTCCCAGCGCAGAGAATTTACCACCTTGGCACAATCCCAGCACAGCCTTACTCAGGTCTTTAAAAGGCCAATTGGCGGTTCAAATCTGCCATCTGTCACAATGAGGGATTTCATTTCTTTTGCACTTTTAAGAGGAACAAATGTGCATTAAAACCCAAAAAGTGCTCTTCAGTGATTCACAAGAGGTTTATTAGACATGACATACTTTATGTGGCTTTACTAATACCGTATATTGTCTGCATACTGACATACATAAATGTATCATTACATAATACCATTGCTATTTATATATTTACTATGTTCAAGGGCATTTACCTTGACATTCCCATCCCTGGTCAAATCGATATCATATCTGTGATAGTAAAGATTCTTTTTTGTTGGTGACATATAGTTTCAGTCATCCTTGTTTGCACTCTTGGTGATTAATATACATTATAGCTACTGACCAAATAATAGGTGTATCATACATTACAATGCAAGAGAAATCAAAAACTGTCCTGAATAGGAGAGATCTGATAATAATGGCCCCAATGTGAGACATGGCAGCCATGGCTAGATGTGAAGCTACAGACAGTTAGCTTAGCATAGCTAAAAGACTATAAACTGGTCGAAACAGCTAGCCTGGCTCTGTCTAATTATAACACAATCCACCTCTTAACCCCTTAAAAGCCCCTTATTACACATTTGGCCTATATATCTGTCACTTAACTAGTGCATTAACTAGCTAGGCTTTATGTAATGCTAAGGCTAACTGGCTGCTATCATGAGCTTCTTAATAAAGGTTTAAATATAAATGTATTTCATTCAACTTGAGTTTAATATTAAAGATGAGTTTCATGCTACTAAGCTAGTGGGTTGCACAACATCTGTGTCATGCCAATGTAGTTGAGCATTTAATGTTATATATGTTATTCACAATATACAGTTATTTTGTGCTTCCGAATAAAAAAACGTGAGTTATTTCTGAATAAGCAAACAAGTACATCTACAGGGAATTATTTTGAAGCAGTTGTTATCTTACGAAAGCACCTCACCATTACACAGTGTCAGATGTATAGACAGTGCAAAACACTACAGACAGCAATATATTATTAAGCTATTTTATAAAGCACCATTTTACACATTGTAGTTTTTGTGATGGGAACACTAAATGATGCAGATAACAATATCTGTTTAAAACAGACAGACTAAATGATCTGAGATGGAAAACTGCTGGTGAACATTCCTGTGCATTTGGTGGCAAGATGTAGTAGATCCCAGGATCTCCTAAAAATAGAATAGTTTAACCCTTCATTTTTACATTCTATACAATAACGCATAATCCATGCCAATATTTGAACACTTCTGAACCAAATCAGAGGGCAAAGTCATGTTGTACTGCTTTGAAATGTAAAAACTTAAGCTTATTGATTTCCCAACCCTATTTGTGATGTTAGACTTCTCATTTGCAGGTATCAAATGGACACAACCCTCACCCCTTTTTTAAATTGTGCTGATCAGGCAAACACTGAGTGCAAAAGAGTTGAAAAGTGTAAGTAGATGCTGTGTCCTGATGTTTTATTTACGATTACATTCCCATGTTCTTTTAATAACATCCTTACAACTATGAGTGTTGGAGCAGATTTTGGAGCATTCAACCAAAAAAAACAAGCCCAGTATTGATAGCCATTTTCCAATGAAAGTAACTAGCAGCACAAGCTCTGAAAGTTGTTTAACTATCGCAAAAGCCACTTCAGGCCTCCCTCTAAAGCCTCTCCCCCAAAAAATACAAGTATGAATGTAAACATTTCATAGTGAGCATAAACTACAAATATTGCTATTTTTACTGCTCACAGCGGTAAGGCTAGCAGCTTGTGGGAGACTCCGTTGAGTGCATGCCAGAGCCAATGCAAGGCAAGGCAGGTTTATTTATATAGCACCTTTCAACACAATGCAGCTAGATATCATGATCAGAGTTCTACACATTTTGCTTAAGCTTGCTGTTAGCGATGCCACTAAAACAAAACCCAAAGCTCTGTAATTTGATGTTCCTTTTTGAAAGGCCCAAAAGGAGTTGTAGTTGATTTAGACACCCAACATGGTCTATGCAGAAAATGAACAAGACTTGTTATCCTGTTAACATGAGCGCCGAAAATAACTTCCTACACTTTGCAACTCTTACTCTTTAAGGGCATTGTAAATCCCCTATCATACATATTTACAACGTGTTCAATCCTTGGTTTAAGTTGCATAATTATTTTTAATTGACCATTAATGTGCGACAACACGTCGGTGTTGCCTTGGTGCCATTTTGTTAGCCAGTAGACAAGCCAGGGCAATGCCTCCGATCTGGGTGAAGGCCAATCCCAACACAGTGGCGGCAATGTGGAAGACGTTGTCGTTGACCAAGCTGAAGACTTTGCGGAAGCAGCCGTGTTGATGGATTCCTGCAGCTTCTACTCCTTCAACATCATCGAACAAAAGGGGTCGATTCTTGCAGCCCTTGCGACTCATGCAGCAGCTGTCCGGCAGGGACACCAAGGTTCCGTTCTCGTTGGGCAGAAAGGTCATATGCTGGATGGCCCAATCCGAAGAGAGCCAGTCATGCCAACCCTCAGCTCCACAACACTTCAGGGCCCTCTGCAGGCTGTCTAATGCATCGGCACGGCCTTCATCCTTGGTATAGCCGGCCACCGCTCGATGTAAGCCACTGCGAAATCCTCCGGCAATGTCTTCTCGATAGAAGAGACCTGAGAGTCCAGCTGCCAAAGCGGCTATTAGTGCAGTAAGTTGAAAGAACCCGTACGCCCTGAGCACGCAGGGCAGGTTTGCAGCCACCCCTAGACAGCCCAGGAAGCCCCAGGTGGTGACGGCTGCCCCTGTGAACAGAAGGATGAGCGGGGCGTTGGGGTAGTGATTGGCCGACAGTAGCATGTAGTCTGCCAGTGAGATCTGTGCCCACACACCCAGGGTGAAGATGGCCAAGCCAGCTGCCCAGAAGAGGCAGCTGAAGGCCAGGAGACCCAGACGCAGGAGGTGCATGACTCCCACCGGGCGGCAGCAAGGTGAAGCAGCGCCCGTAGGCTGAGGGTCAGGGATCGCCAGCGAGCCGTCCGAGCACATAGACAAGGACAGTCGCTGCTGCTGCTGGTGGAGCTGCTCCTCCTGCTCTTGGTAAGTGGACAGCAGGTAGCCAGGGATTGCAGAAGGTCGACGAGGCAGAGGAGGTGGGGAGAGCAGGTCGAGACCCCGTGGAGACGACAGTCGTCGCACAGCCAGCTGCTGGTGTTCCCAGTCCAAAGCTTGTCTGCTGGGACTCGGCCGAGCTGACAGCGAGTCGTAAGGCAGTGCAGAGCTCATGATCAAGACTTCGGCTTTATCTACCCCTCTCTCTCTCTTCGACACACTCCTCTCCCTTTGTTTCTCGACCAGTGCCTTCACTGTCGTTCTCCTGCAACACCAGACCCCCCCCACCCCACTTCTTTATGGCTGGTTATTAAAGTGCCATAAACACCACCAATGCCGACCAAACTGTAAATCACGTTGATGGGTGTCGCGTCGCGCCGTTATCTTCATCCACAGCCCCCTTGTCTCCACCGTATTTATTTGTTTATTCCGGCCGTTTATTCCACCTGCATGGTCACCAGCTCTGTGAATTCCTCCGACGGTATTAACATCCAGACATCTGGCTGCTGCACCAGGCTGTGGTCAAGGTGAGAGGTGATTGCAGTGGAAAGGACCTGATATCCGCCGATGCACACCCTCTCTCGGCATGGAGGAGACATCCCTTTGTAATGTCTTTGTGAAATGTGAAAACTTGATGATTCACTTTAATGATAGAGCGACAAATGAAAATACGAGGTATAGGAGCAAGTGTTTAGAGCTCTTGGATTGTATGTGAAAATTAATAATTTTTGTGACGTCTATGTAAAAGTCAATTACATAAAAACATATTTTAAATTTGTGGATTTATTTTAAAACTATTTTATATAAAGACCAGAAAACACAAATTAATCCGTTTAACATTTTTACAATAGAAAAGTGGAATCCTGACCCAAGAAATAGACTTAAATGTAACATAGCCACTATTTAGTTTCACACCATGACAATTCTAGTTTGATTGTCTCAACTAGAAAAGTTTTTTTTCTCACAAAACACAAGTATGCCAAAAATAGATGGTCTTTTTAGACTACACTGTAATTACTCTTTGTTAAATGATGCATCCAGTGTTATCCGGGTAATTCCTGCTTGGAGGAAATGAGGCAATGTTTATGGTGTTTATAATTAATCCGTGCTCTATAAGCATCAGCTCACTGGGTTTTATGAGCACTCATGGCAGAAATGAAGAAATACATCACCTGACACATGCATGATGGCATTTCAAAGGCACCTCCGATAGGCCTGCAGCTCCTTGAAAACACAGCAGGGTGGAGAAGAGGTGCGGGGAATCCACTCCTTTGTTTTGGTGGCTGGAGAATTGCCCTTTTGAAACAGACACAACAAAAGCAACATTTAGGAAACACCTCCAGACCTCAAAGTCTCCATCCATGTGTTGTGACCGTACAAAAAGAAAGCCTTGACTACTGGGACCGTCTTGGTCATATATGACAAGTGTTTGTAGCAGTTCTACCAAAGAGTACTTATTCCTTTGTACATTGTCATATTTGTCAATATTTTGTATCTGAAATAATTAAATCAAGACCAGTTGTCAATCAATGTACCAAGCTAATTGCTAAATGTTAAGATTTGTTTATCATCAATAACACACAAAGTACAGCTGGGACAATGTTTCTATGTATTTTAAACACAAACCAAACTTTACAAATTAAACACATTTTAAGTTGTACCTGATAATAGTGCTGGAGGGAATCCATCCAATAGTCGTTAAGGCTTTTCACTGAAAAACAAACTGTCAACCACATGGTGGGGCTAAAGGGGCGGAAAGAAATAATCATATTTACGTTTGGCTTTTCAATTCTTGTTAATCTTCTAGGGACCCCTGTGGGGCTTGCCTTGACCCCAGGTTGAGGAACATTAGGAGCACTACATTAAAATGCACTACAAATCAGAAAACTATGACTTCAGCAGAAACACAACATATACACTTTATAAAAAATATGTTTTATTGCGTAACATGATACAGGTTTTCATTTTAGTTGTAGCTGGGTTGTCTAGAGTATACCATGCACATTTTTTAATTCACTGTAATCACATGGTTTTAATGTCACAATCATTAAATTAAGAGTTGTTGGTTGGGTTTAAAAATAATTGACGGTAGATGTCCCCTTTTTTTGCTTTCTTTTTGTATTAATTTAAACCTGAAATTGAATCTGTGCGCCTCACAAATGCAATATATCATACTGTTTCAGAGAAAAACAAAAATAAATGGAGTGTATAATGAACACCTGTAATTTTCTTTTCAAACAAACTTCTGCAAACTCCATTTGCAATCTTTAAAGCAAAATGAAAATGATAGAGAAAAGATTCTTGTATGAAAAACGAATCTATTAAAAATTATTTGTGTTTAAAAATGTAATGAAAGCTAGAAGGTTGTACCAAATCTTTGTCCACACTTGATAGAAGTCCGTACAGTGAAGAAGTAGCTGCGGACACATTTCCCTCCTGATAAAATGTGATGAAGCTTATTATTTGAACTCAAGCATCCTGTTTACATTCTTATTCACAAGTCCACTCCTTTTAAACACTGACATAGTCTCCATTATTCATTTACTGATTTGATTCCTTAGGCTGTAAAGGGTCTACAGACTTTGCTGCCTCTCCCTCTTCCACGTGTTTCTCCATGTGTTTCTTCAGCTTGGCCTTAGAGGGAAAGGTTTTCATGCACTGCTCACAGTACGGCTTCAGCGGCTTCAACCCAGAGTGGCTTCTCTTGTGTCGCGCCAGCTCCGACGAGCTCTTGAACTTCAGCTCACAGCTGTTGCAGGGGTACGGCCTCTCCCCCGTGTGAATACGCTGGTGCAGCTGAGCCTCGCTGAGGGTGAGGAACGACTTCTCGCAGTGAGTGCAGGGGAACGGCCTCTCTCCTGTGTGGATGAGGTTGTGTCTGGTCAGTGCGTACGGTTTGGTGAAGCCCTTCCCGCAGACGGTGCAGGGGTACGGGCGGGCGCCGGTGTGGGTGACGATATGTTCCTGCTGCGTTTTCTTGCTCTTAAAACGTTTGTCGCACTGATCGCAGGAGTAAGGCCTGTCGTCCACGTGCGACCTGTGATGTTTTGAAAGCTCTCCCTGCGATAGAAAGCCCTTCCCGCACTGAGAGCATAGGAAAGGTTTCTCCCCAGTGTGCATCCTCTCGTGTCTGGCCAGAACAGACACAAGCGTGAACCTCTTGGGGCAGTGGGAGCACTGGAAAGGCCGCTCCCCTGTGTGAACGCGGAGGTGTTTCATGTACATGAAGCGGAGCGAGAACCGTTTTTTGCACTGATTACACTGATAGGGTCGCTCCCCAGTGTGTGTGGACAGATGCCTCTTTACATCAGATCTCCGCGTGTATGTTTTATCACAATGCGGACACTTAAACACACTCTTTACTTTATGCATCTCTCGGTGTTGAGAGCGAGCAAGCAGGGAATCGAAGCCTTCGTCGCACTGCTGGCAGATGTAGCGTTTGTTTGTGACGTGAGACTTCCTGTGCTCGTGAAGCTCGGAGGAAGTGGCGAAGCTTTGACTGCAGATGGAGCAGATCTGAGGAAGCTGGATCTCCTTGGAGTGAGACTTCTTATGGTGGACGGTCAGGGCACGGAGGTTGGCGAAGGAGCTCCCGCACAGCTGGCAGGTGAAGGAAATGGCAGCGCCGTGATTTTTATTCTCGTGTTTAGCCAGATCCCACGAGTGCTGGAAGGTTCGGTCACACTGGGAGCAGTGGAACGGTCTCTCTCCAGTGTGCGTCAGCTGGTGTCTCCTCACGTCGGACGGCCGTGTGAACGTCTTGCCACACGTGTCACATGAAAGGGCCTTCTGCTTGCTCGGAGTCACATTTTCTTTGCTTTGATTTCCTGGTTGTTCTGCGTTACTCTCCTCTGTGTTTCCTTTGGGGAAAAGTTTAATGGATGTAAATATTTCATCTGTGCTGGAGGGAGAAGGAGTCATTTTGGCTCCTGCGAGAGTCCTGTATACTTCAGTGCTAACGCTCTGCATGTGGAAGTGAGCAGGGCTGTTATCGTCCGACGTGTGGAAGGGACACTGAGAGCACGTGAAGATGATGGATGTCATCTCGTCCGAATCACCTGCAAATTAAAATAAAGATGGAAATGTGAAAACAATATGGGAAATGTATCTAAAAGATGTTTCTCAGGTTAAAATATTACCTTTGTCAATTCCTTTGATGGCTATAACCGAGGGGGCAACGGATGATTCAGCTTTGAAAGCGCAACTGAAAGAAAAGTTGGAATAACTATTACAGAGTTATATCTGGTTTTAAATCTATAGCTTATAAAGTAAAGGTACTAAATGTTTTTTTGTACTTTTTTGGTTCTTCACTGCTTTCCCTGGATGACCTCTGGATTTGATCCATCTCCTGACAATTGGGTGACGTCTTCTTTTGTAGACGATTGGATCGGCGTACATTAGCTGAGCCGGGAGAAGACTCTTGTGTTTCAGAGGCTGCGTCCTCACTGAGGACATCTGCCATGTCTTCATGGACAGATGACTCATGGTCATCATTCAAGTCTGTAAAAGAGTTTATATTGCTCACTATGCCTGCAGGAGGAAGATCCTCCTTCACCTCTTCAACCATTTCTATTTTCTTTGCTGTTTTGTCTTTCATTTCATGTGTTTTTATTTCATCTGCTTCATTTCCTGACTGAAGCCCATCATTAAAAGATGACTCGTTACTTTTTCCTGTAACAACATCTTGACCGAGGCTCTCCTTCCTTAGGGCAAACGTTTTTGTCAGGGTGTCCAGAGCTTTAGCGACATCCACAGTCTCACTTGTTTCTTCCGCCCTCAAGTTAGTAGCCTCTTCACCGCTGGCGTTATCTGCGCTAACAGCCACTATCTCTTCCTCATAGAAGTCAGTTTGTACTTGCACTTCAGCCGACTCGATCATTTCTTCATCTACTTTAGAGGCTTGAACTTCCTCTTCGGTATAGACGGCAACAAAACTGTAACCATCTAGTCCAATCAAAGTGATGGGGTGTAGCATGTTAGCGTAGTTGTGGATTGATTCCAGTCCAGCAGAGATGTTTGTCTTTTGCGACGGAGGAATCGATAAAGCAGACATGATGCAGCTACCGATGGTGGATGAAGGGCCATCTAAAAAGAACAAGAAAGTAGTCAGTGGTTAAAAAAAAGATTTTTTAAAGATACCTTTTCATGACTTTTATTGATCTATCATCAAATTATTTAGTCAATAAAACACCTGAATATATAAAAAATGTGATTTCTTTGCCAAAGCTCAAGTGACATCTTTAAATTGTTTTTTGTTTGTTAGACCAACAGTCTAAAACCCAAATATATTTAATTTACAATGTTATATAGGGCTGGATATTAATATAGATATTCAGATTTGATAACATTTGCAATTAAGAAGCTCCCAATCTAATGTGATTCTTAAGGATTCAGTTGCATCAAATACATATTAATATTGCATAAATATAAAAGCACTAATTCTGGGAACTTCCGTAAAATAAGAGTCAAAACTGGCAGCCAAGTATATAACATTCTAAAATGTCTAACCTATACAAGTAACCCAGATTATACATAAAATGTGGTGCAAATATGTGCAAAGAAAAGAAAAGGATTGGGATTTGATGACTTTACATTGGATTGTACAACTAAAAACATGCTGAAACCATAACAAGTTTGGGATTTGGCTTGATAATTGAGCAAAAAGATGAATCTACTGCAACAAAATAATTTCAGCTTTACTCACATGGCATTTTCAGTAGTCCCGAACTTTTGTAGTGCTTGAAGGTTAAGCCCAGCTCTTCAGGTGACGACTGAACACATTTCTCCAACAGAGAAGGAGCCGAGCCGAGCCAGGCCACAGTCTGAAAACACAGATTGTGGTCAGCGCGTGATTTGCAGTTGAAAACATTCTGACACATCTGGATGGACACAAAGAATACCTGTTTCAAGTCTGGTACTGGAAGCAGCTTTTCCAATTTTGAGAGCAGCTCCCACAATAACACGTGCAAAGCAGAATCAAATTGTGGCCCATACTCCACTGGGAACACCTCCTGTTAAAGAGTATCAAAGGTTAGTTCACGTTAGGACTTCTTTGTGGATTCTTAAAATAAGATATTATATAAATCTGTCTGACCTGAAAAAAATACGCTCTCTCAACTGGATCTTTCAGCAGGCTCTGAACAAGTGCAATGAAAGTGGACTCTGTTGTTTGCACCTCAGCATCCCTGTACTGCCACAGATAGGACTCATGTAATTTAGGGCCTATCATTATTTATAAAAATATATATATTCCTTTGCTGTACTTACATCTGTGTTTGCAGACGTAATTGGGAGTCTATCCAAATATCTCTGGATCAATTGAGAATCAACAGACCCCCGAGCCGAATCTTTGCAATGTTCCAGAATGAGCTGAAATATCAACCAATTGTTATCGCACCATTTTTTAGAAAAGACATAATAACATTATGATATAATACAAAACTTCAGCTCACCCTCGCTCTTAGACCCAGAATGAGCTGGGCTCTCTGTCTGAGGTTGATCAGTTCAGGGACTGCCTCAGTCACCATAAACACAAACTCCTGCAGCTTCTCATAATTCATCACATCTTTCTGCTTCGCCAGCTGCCACATTGCAGCAGACAGAAGCTGCAGTGGGGGCACCAGCAGGCGAAGAGATGAAAGAGGTGGGCTTGGGTCTGAAAAACATAAAAGTTTATTCTAAGAGATGGTCTGCTGAGGGCTTTAAAGTGCTTTTTATTGAAGAGAGCACTTGCACACTTAAAAACACTTATTTAACTTTAAATACTTTGAAGTTATATTCCCTAAATAAGCTATTTCACCCTTGGCATATTATAAAAGAGAATGTTTTGCTAACTCAAAGCAATGGAAAAAATACTGATGGATCTATTCTACAGTATGTATATCCCTTCATCCAAAAGCATGTGAACCCGTATACATGCTGGATTTTAAACCTATTTTTTGTTAGTTTGAATCTTGCAACCTGGTCAAGTATATATAGTTGTGCAAGAACGAACTGTACTTATTGATAGTAATTATTTAAAATATTAGAAATGAACTCAATTCCTAAGGCAACAGCTCCAAGCTAATAGCTTCTGACTGTCATGATTCCTTTAAATAGACGGGTCCCGCTAACTGTCTGACTAACATAAACACAGCCTACTTTTAAGTACAGTGGGAGAAAATTATAAATATACGTACCGATTATTTTCTCTATTGACCCAATAACCTCCATTAGTGCAATATGTCTCCAGTAGCGTTAAGAAATATATGTGAAATGTTGTTGTTTGATTATTTTAGCTAACATGCGCTGATGGTACGCAAGCACCCGTTTCCTCAACTCTTTCACTGCGTTTCCTCTTTTCAAAATAAAGGTCCTGCAACTCAGCTGTGTTTTACTGCTGTGTCATTCAATTTATCTTTGCTATCCCAACGATTAGACACAATACATGCACTTTAATGATCAGTTTTAATGTATCGTTATCCATTTTTACACATATGGTTCTCCTAGGTGGAGTGTTTTGATAACTAAACAATCTCCGTATTCTTTCGAACAAACCACCATTTTTCAACTTAATCATAGTGTTCCTCGGCAGATGACGGAAAGGATAAAGCAGTCGAAAGGGCTGGTAAAAGCTAATTAGTGACCAAATAAAAAATAAAGTAGCTAAAAGACGGGACCGGATGTTGTTATTTTCAAGGGGGAGACTTCAAAATAAAAGCACTAATCACATGGAATCTAACGTCGTGACGTCACGTGACGTTCACATCGTCCAGAGTCACATGAAACGTTTCACAGCAAATCTTTAAGCACCGTTTTCTCTCTTATTGCAGTGAACAGTGTCGCTTTTAGTACCGAAACTGCTCTATAAACTGCAGGAAGTTTAAAACCCAACATGGACGAGGACGGGCTGCCTATTGTGGGGTCTGGTGTCGATCTTACTAAGGTTGGTATCTAACTAGCTAACATTTACTATAGGCTAACTAACGTTAAGCTACATATTGAGGAAATGTGAGGAAACAGGCCAAAACAGTGATGCAACAAGGCTGTCATTCAGCAACCGAGCTAGTAATAGTAGGGTTATTTACCAAGCAGTCGACAGTTATCATTAGCAAACGTCACTGTAATATTCTATAGTTAAACAAATGCAATAATAGCTTGTAGCAGTAACTGTTTATATAACATGTTTTATTCAATATTTGTATATCTTTGCTAATTTACCAAGTAATTTAGCCAGCTATGATGTTGTCATACCTACTATGTTAATATTGAATAAATGCAATGCTTTTTATTAGCGTAGTGGGTTATACATCGATGTATAGTCGTTGTATACCAACTCACCAATAACCAGTAATGGATTGTCTTGAAATAAAGTTTGTAAGAAATTATATTAAGTTTATAGGACCTTGCAAAATCCTATAACTGTACCCCACATTTTTGGAAAGTTTGTTTATTCTAAGCCTCACCAATTGCTTATATTTCCCTGGATTAGGTTGGAAATTGTACTTACCATTCAAGAAACCATAAGGATAATTTTCAATATGTGCCCATGTAAATAGTTGTTGCTGATGTAAAATCAACCCCAATAAATAATCTTAAAGAAAAACAATTTCATCTGAACTAGTTTTCTATTTGTAGATATTGGTGAGTTGGTAAGGAATGACCTGTAAGTATAATAACTTATTTCCTCACAACCCGGACTCTTTCTTAAAATAGCTTTCTCTGTGTTTCCTTTAGGTCCCTGCTATTCAACAGAGAAGAGTTGTTGCCTATCTCAATCAGTTTGTTGTGCACACGGTCCGGTTTCTTAACCGTTTCTCCACAGTTTGTGAAGAGGTTTGTATGCTTCCTGTACTCTAAACTGATTCTTTAACCAGTTTCTGCTGTCCTGATTAGTTCACACAAGCAGCCTCTGTGACACACCATAACCCAAACTGTCTAACTTCTTTCCCACAGAAACTTGCAAACATATCTCTTCGCATTCAGCAGATTGAAACAACCCTGTCCATTTTAGAAGCCAAAGTAAGTTCTATCCCCTCTATTGATTGAGACACTTTTTATATGTGTCATGTCCTTCAATTTATCATATCTTACATTTTGAATTGCTCTGTGAAGCTGTCCTCCATTCCCGGGCTGGAGGACGTCACAATAGAAGGACTCAGTCAGCGGCAACCTGCCCAGGCCAATGGACAGGCCAATGGACCGGCCAATGGACCCTCTACCGCCACTCAGAGTCAAACAGGGGGTCCACCAGCAGGCAGTCTTCTTCCCCCAGAGGTGAATACAAATGAGTATAACAAATCTGCCAAATGGGTGTTTTAACTTAAAATGAATAATTTGAGAGGGAAATGGCTACTCTAGCTCTGTCCAACTGCACACATACGAGCACAACACATAATATATGTTTGTTTCAAGGGGATATATGAGAGAAACTTAAATTGTCATGGCTTGTCCAAATACAGTTGTGTGACTGGAGTGCTGACCAATCCACAAACTGTGAAATAAGACAAAAGTTTTGTGTTGAGTGAGCCAGGCCAATTGTTTTCCTCTGTTTTCATTCTTTATGATAAGCTAAGCTAATCAGCTGCAGCTGTGTTTTCATACTTAGCATACAGACACAACTCTCTTCTCACCCAACTCTCTGCAAAGTAAGCACATTTCAAAATGTTGTACTATACTATTATACCTACTATATACTTACTATATACTTACTATTCCATAAAGGATGCAAACAAAGTACAAACTCTGCAAGTCTAAAACTGAGCACTGCCTACTAACAATGCATAATAAAGTACTTAATTTGATATCATGTAGTCATTTGTAAATATTTTTTAGATTTCGCAGGCTGCTCAGACAGCACCAGAGCCTGCAACGCCACCTCAAGTAGAAGCAGCCGCAGAGAATGTCATGACGGTGGCTAAGGACCCGCGTTATGCCCGATACCTGAAAATGGTTCAAGTGGTAAGTCATCACTAAAACATCACTAAAACCTGCTAATGAACTATAGTGATTAAAAAACATTCTGTTTGCTTTGCATCTTCATACATGTTTTATTTGTCGCAGGGAGTTCCAGTTATGGCTATAAAGAATAAAATGGTCCTGGAGGGATTGGATTCTAACTTGCTTGAGTGAGTGTGTCACTGTTACTGGTAATGATCTCATATTCATATCTCCTTTTATGAAACTGACCGGTAACATTTCCTCCCTGCTGATGACAGCACACCAGATGCCCCCCTGCCGGATGAAGGAGCGAGGAGCATAGAGGATCAAGATGTTTCTGCCACCAGCTCTGACAGCGAATCATCTTTCAGCGACTGACCTCTGACCTCTATGCCCGTCACCCATACCTGGGTCCTGTACAGGCTCACCATCGCTGGTCTGAGCTCCTGTAGGCCTGCCTGCACTGAGAGAGAAATGTAGATCACAGTGATCCTGTGAAGGAGTAGCAATGAGAAGCTGCGAAATAGGTGCCTGAACCTGGAAACCAGAGAGATTGTACTTTTGGCTTTAAATTACTGAAATAGTTTCCTTAAGGTTGGTCAGTGACATCCTCTATTTTTGTTGTATTCACAAAGAGGGAAGGTTTTTCCCTGTTGTTAGCACTAGACCTCAGAATATTGCAGTAGCAAGTCATTTTTGTACAAAAAGTAATTATATATTGTAAATGTTAACATGTTTTTGTGGTCACTACTTTTACAGACAAATGCCTTTTAAGAGATACAACTATCTGGTGAAAGTTATTTAAAAAATGTGTTGGAAACTTCAAAACTCAGATTGTAAGTCTGTGTGTTCAGGCGAGGTAGACACATATATAAAAAAAGATTTCAGAACAATAATCCTGTTTAAATAGAGAGAATCTCTGATCACTTTATTCAATAAAAGAAATAAGATGGATATCATTTAATCTTTTCTAGCCATCAATTATCATTCAGCTATGTCGAAGCAAAATTATGTTATTAGTTGCAAACTTAATTAAATAAAAACATTAATCTGCATACTTTCAGAAGCTGCCTTATGTGTCTTATCTATCACCCCTGAAAGACAATACATTATTTATATTAACATATTGTCTGTTTCTGCTTTCGATACTTATATATCCAACATGTTTCCATTTAATAACACAAAACCTGTGTATTGCACACTAACCTCAGGTGGAATAAAGAGTAGAAGAACTTGCACTAAGAGGTAAATCAGTGATAAACACCTCATGTTTAAACTTGAATGTTATTTGTGTTTATTACAGTTGTGATTAAATTGATCATGATAGGGAATTGCATGGCCAAAATTGTAAAACAGCGAAGTCAAGAATGCTTTTCCAACAAACTAAATATTGGATATGGATATTACTCTATATTGACTGTGAAGAGTTGAGATTGGAGAACTCTGGAAAGCACTTGTGCACAAAGTTTGGATCTGTAATAAACTCTGACAGTCTGCTTGAAAAATATATCTTTATTTTTCATATCATAATGTCATAAGCAAACCAGTACACATACAAAGTCATTGAATAAAAAAACAGTATCTGTAGTGGACGAGTTAACAATCAGTGTCATCATGTGACCACTATTACAGCAAAGGATTTTCTCCTATTAATCACCAATTATAGGCATGATCTATAAAAGGATGCATCATGAATAATGGCCATGGAAATATATCGGCTGACTCAAATGTGATATCTTATCTTATCATTTTAGCAAAGCAATGGTATTGGCAGTATAGGCTGTGAGAAACTGGTTCCCATCCTGGAGTTTGACCAAAAAGAGGGGAGAATTTAAAGAGATAAAAACATAGATATTTCTGTTATCCAAATGAAGTGTATTTTTCAGACTTAGCTACATTTCATGTGGAAATCCTGTGTGTAGAACTGCTTCTAACTCAAGCTTTGAGGCAGAGAAACAGGCTTTATTATCTGCCTGAGAGCCCACTGAATACTTGTTCTTGATTTGAATTAGCTTCAATTCCTGTTTATTGTATTACGGCAATTTAATTTGGCAGTTGTACTGAGAAAAATAATTGATTTAGTAGCCTAATTTCAGTGAATGACCTTCTGCAGGCTGTATATGCCAAAACTCCTCCATAGCTGCACTGCTGAACCCAATAGCAGTATCAATGGAAACCATTAAATACATGAGCAGCATACAGTAAGTACTATGAACAAAACTCTGAATTGACAGCAATCTGTCACAAATAAGTCTTGTGTTCCAAAGAAAACACAATGTTGGAAAAACATTAAATATATATTATACAATTTTGGTAAAATTTTGGTTAAAAAAACATTTGATTAATAATCCCATTTGAAGTAATATTTCAGACAGGTTTCAGTAACAGTTTCAGTGTAGCTCTGACTGTTTCCCCAGAAATCATGAGCCACCACTCTCACAGACCGTTATTAGTTTGAGTTGTATACTTATTAAACCACATGTGCAGCCGTCATGCGCTCACTGTGGGGGGAACTTCCTTGTTACTGGTCACAGGTCTGAACGGACGTGTCATGCTGGTGAGGCAACAGTCAAGAGCAAAGTGCAAAGTTAAGTAAACGCATATTATTTGTGCTCGATTAAAAAGTGTAAGGGTACAGTCACTGATATCTTTCTTTTCTTTACAAAAAGTATGTGTGTAAAAGTGTATAAAAATAAATGCAGCACATGTTGATAATACTGATGTACAGTAAATACAAAGTTTGTTGGCAGTTGAAGACTCATCGAGACTACTCCACATCTTCTGTTTTCACTCGTAAGGTAAACAGCTGTGGGGAATAAAAAGGGAGAGAAATAAGAACTCTTTTCAGATGTAAATTAAAAATAAGAGTTTATTTTTGATGGTGAGATACTCACTTTGAAATCGTCGATGTATGTGAGGAAGAAGCAGATGAAACTGAAAGCACAAACCCACTCACACGAGGCGCTGGCTACATGGTAGGGATAGTCCTGAAAGACAGATATGCATTATGAATTAGTGGCAAATATTTTATCGATTAATGGATGAATATTTTTTTGCTAGAAATGTAGAGACATTGTAGAAAATTCCCAAAATGATGTCCTACAGTGGAATCTTTAAATAGAGTTTTTCTTCTTTAAGCCTACTTTTTTTACTTCTATGCTTGCTTACATCACTTAACTACATTAAGGTATTACAACTGACTTATATGATTGGGAGATTTGTACACAGTAGTCAGCATATTGTATAGTGAGTAGCTGTGTCCCTGAATTCACTTAAGATCAACATCATACCAATTTGTAATTTAAGTTGGATGTGAATTGTTCTCATTAACACAGATGTTGTGCTATTCCACAATCATGGTAACACATATCTGGAACAAAGAAAAGTTTGGCATTTGTGAAACATTAATCAATTATCAAAATAGTTGTTTATTATGTGTCTATTAAGTATTAACTTACACCGATGGATAAAGTGAAATTAGACAGCCTACCTCGTCGTCTTTGCCTCTGTGCAGTGTGGTTTGCTTCACAAAGTACGCACAGATGGCAGCTGAATTATCCATCAAGGAAAATTGCAAATACATGGTTGGCACTTGTTATTGGTTGCATTTACTGTTCAAGTCTTTACAAGAAAAACAAGAGAATAATTCAGCCATAAAGGGAAGTTCCTGGCATGTTGCTTAGTAGATCCGAAAACCAAAGCAAACCGACTCTTTGTGTATTATAACACATCAAGCTTCTGTGAAAGGATACTGGGAAAGAACGCCAAGGCGGCAAGTATGGCGATAAACAAGCGTACTCGACACACAAATATGGAGCACCCATATGGAAAGGCACAATAAGATATAACCGACTGGAGTATTATGTATAATATACCAGGCACAAAGAACATCAGAGCTCCTATATCATGAACCCACGTCACAGCTGTTTCCTGCAACATAAAAGAAGATCGATACATTACAAATGTTATTTATTTTCATGTATTTAAGATGTGCCCATAAGTAGACATACCTGGAATGTTGCAACAATACACATGCCCAAACAGGAGAGCAGCCCAAACACCAGTGCTGTGTAATTGAGGCGGGGGCTCACCACCCTGGTGTCCCCACTCAGCTTCTCCACAAACTTGTACCTGGCATATATGGTGGCTATTCCTGGGTGAAGGTAAAATAGTGCATTTAACACATTTTCTTCTGAATTTATGACTCTTGCATCCCAACAAAAAGACACATTTCTGCTTTCATTTTCTGCTAAAGAGGAAATGAGAATAAAATCGTTGCAAATCTTGGTTTCTCCCTTGGGAAAGCACAAGTTTGCACAAATGACAAACAAGTTAAAGAGGTGACATTGCAGATGTACATACTGATGGAGTGAACATACCTGCACATGCAGAAATGAATGTCATCAGGCCGAAAATGCAGCTCTCTGGAGGGTAAGCACCTGTGTCACTGAAAAGGGAGAAGAGAGCTCTTCATTGTTGCTCTCACATTACAGACATGTGCTCATAGTAAAGCATAACTTCCTGTTATTTGTGACTAGATTATGTTTGTATTTTTGAGACATTTCAACCTTCTTCTTAAAATAACAGACTCACTTTAGAGGGAGAAGTTAAAAGAAGAGCATTCATTAAGACATGTGTGCCGTGTGCGTGCAGCTGGAGTTTGGGTACCAGCCAAGTTGGAAAACGAAACCTAACTTTGCTCATGCCTGGTTCTCAAAAATCACTAAAGATATGCCTTTATATTGTTAAAAATGCAAAAATAACAACTTCTAAAAAGATATATATGATTAAACGTAGGCCTACCTTATGTATGGGAAGATGATGTCGACATCACGCTTGAAAAGCGCAATAATGTAGGCAACGATGAAAGTGCTGGAGGACCAGATGACCAGAAACGCTGGCAGAAAGCAGAGTCCTTGTGTGAACCAAAACATCGCGGAGCTCCCAGATGAGACGGATAAAACAGTGCCATACAATAAAAAAAGTCCACTTTAAATACTGGTCCAGGATCAGTGGTCTGTCTGCTGCGGCTGTTGTTCCTGTGAGGTCTGATGAAGTTACCGAAAGTCACATGGTCGTGTGTTAATAATGAGACTGGCCAATACACCGATATACAGTGTACAATAACTTCTTCCTCCAAAATGACCTCCTGTTGGCCGGTCTATGCAAATAAAAACACCGATCTCACAGCACTTCACTTCCTCTATCTATCATCTCTCTATTCCTGTGAAAAGCTACACGTATGTCAGTGTTAGTAATCACCAACAATAAGGAAGTATTCACAGCTGTCAAAATATAGCCAATTTACATCTAAAAGCAACCCAAACAATACTTTGATAAAAAAAATGCACTTAAACTATCAAAAGTTTAAAATGATAATTATGTCAAATGTTTATATTATATATAAATATTATATTCACATGATCAGTGATTTTACTACAATAATAATGATAAACTTAATTTGAATGGCATCAAACAGTCTAATTTGCCTTGTGAATAACCCCACTGTATTTAGTAGACAAGCTATAATAGCTAACTTAGCGTATTCAATAATTCATGTATTATATTTATCTATTCCCCTTTGACCCACTTTTGAAATGCTACTTATATTTTTTTGATACCCGGTATTAATAATCCAAACATTTATATATAATGATTTATTACTGCTATTTTCTGCAGCACTTTTCATACATGAAGTACACTTTTCTGTGGTGTTACTTAATTAGGATTTTAAATGCATACATTTAACTTTAAATAGAGTATTTTTACTTGAATATATGATAAACTGTATTTCTTCGGTGGTGAAGGAGTGTGTGGAGGTGGTTTTTCACACTCTAAGAATATGTATAGTTTTTGGCTGGGTTCCAAAAGACAAGTTCACTTAGGGACACAGTGGTAATGTTAGCTGAGGAATAAAAAGCTGTCCAAGTTGTTACGGGTGTAGATCTCTCTGCAGTTAGCCAACATGGCTGTTCCAGGGTGCTACTCCATCAGATTCAGACACAAAAATTGAAATAATGAATCTAAACTTCAGACTTACTGTGTGATTAGGAATATATATAATGTAGGCATAATATTGGCAGGAACAATAAATGTATCAAAAATACAATTCCACACAAAATGAAAAGCAGTTTCCAAAGAATCTTAGACTTAAATTACCGCTTGAACTTGGGCTCATCTGGTGGAGGCACACGCCCATATGTCCTTCAGCTTAAACCTCTATATAGCCTTTTCATATCTTAATGAAAGCCTGGGCAAAACACAATCCAAGTGCAGCCAGTTCAGTGCTTTTTTTGTTGATGCGGCTATAAAAGCTTGGCAGGGCCTGACTTGGCAGCAACCTTAATCAAATGGATTGAAAAGGCCTTTTCTGTCTGGTTTTGTGGGACTAGTGACACAGCAAGAAAGAAGGCTTTTGCAGTCTGCCTGGTCTCAGAAGAGGAGACAGACTTTTGGTTTGTCTCCTCACCATAAACAACAAACATCTATCACATGACCAAAGTCCCATTAAAAAAAATCATGTGATAGCACCTGATCAACTTCCACTATGTTTTTAAAGTTTCTTTTTCTCTTTGTCAATTTGCGGTGTACACATTTCTGCTTTTCTGTTGTCAGAAAATAAATGCTTTTGGTAACACATAATGGACCATCTCAGTCTTCTGGCTCATTGCTTCGATACGGCCAATAAAGTTTTATAGTTTTGTTTTGCTGATAAACCCACTTCACACTATATGTCCAGAAGCAAAGGTCAACTAGACAAAGTTTTTTATTATTCCTCATTAACATCCCTGCAAGGTGTTACAATCCAAATTGATGTGGATTTATCATTTTGTCAACTGGTTCCAGAAGATTTATGTCAACTATTTTGGAGACATTTTGTTAAAAATATCTGTACATTTATTATTTACTATAGAATGAATCGTGTATTTAAATGTGAAAGTTCATTAAAATGATTTTGTCCCTTTCACCAATGAGGAATCATAATAAAGAAGAAAATTGATGAAAATAGTCATTATCATTACACATATAGTTTCTTTTCACTTTTCTTTTACAAGATTCTAACGGGTAATTAAAAATGTATTTCTAAAAGTTATGCAAAGATTTGTATATTTGAAAAGGTGTGTGTATGTTGCAATATAGGCTCTAGTTTTAATAGCTTTCTTATTTTGAGAAAATAGGATTGGTATGTAACTAAAAAGGATGATTTTTAAGAAGTATAATTACATTGATGTTGTATTGATTTGCTTGTGTAAAATAGCCTAGTAAAACAAAAATATAGGCCAATACATTTTATAGGAAAGGAACAATTCAGAATCAATGTAGTGAGCCAATTGCTCTTTCTGGCTATAGAAACCCTGGTGCAAATAGCATTGTTGACTATTTTCACCCAGGGTGCAAATAGCATCTGACAACTTTTTTAACTTAACTTAATTTCTTATTATACATCCATGAGTTTCTCTCCACGAGCTGCAGAAGCGAAATGCTTGATGGGAAACGACTCGCTGGTATATCGAGCTGAGCGCTCATTGGTGGTTTTTACCCCGTGCTGGTGATGAAACTCTCCAATTGGCTCCGCAAAAGTTTGTTGTTGTTTTGTGTCAGTTTTACGTCGCCACTTCCATTCACATTTTTCATCATTGTTCCACAATGTTTATCATCATGAAATTAATATCTATATATTTTATACTATAGCCTTGCACTGCTTACCGTTTTCATACTTTATATATCTTAGCATATTCATACACACTGTTCATACTGCTCACAGGCTGCTGTGTATATCTAGTGTATTCATAGTACCCTCACTGTTTATTCATCATTCAATTCATTCTATATTTTATTCTGTAGATTGTGTACATTACTTTTCACTTTACTGCTTTTTGCACTCCTGGTTAGAAGCTAAACTGCATTTCGTTGTCTCAGTAGCCTGTAATCTGTGCAATAACAATAAAGTTGAATCTAATCTTGAGCAGGAACAAATGTATTTACTTAGTAGGCTACATATCTGACATTAACGATTGTACACAGATTTGTGCATTCTTTATAAATGCAAACTGGTCAAGACCACTGACGGAAGTAGTTTTGAAAAGTAATAAGTGGTTCTGTCTTTTACATGTAGGATTCAACCCCCCTTGTATTGATTCGTTTTAAAATGAACAGACACTTGAATCATTCATTTGTAGTGATATCATAATTGTGGGATTTCTATTGCATCCACTTCATCTGCAACGAAGAACGCCAACGCAATTTCCGCCATTGCAAACCGAGTCAAGCCGACTCCGAGCTGTCCGACTTCAGGCGAGCTTTTTGAGACCTCCCCCGGCTGCAATCGGCTATTCTCGTCTACTTTCGAGGCGAGCCGCAGTTCGTCTCAAACAAGCCTACTATCTTCATGTCTGCTGGATGTGTAATCAGAAAGGGGTTGACCCTGAAGGCACCATGAGCCCGGCTCCTCTCCAGCAGAGGGCGATGAAGAGAAGCAGCCGGGCCGCAGCAGCGTCCCCACCGCCGAAGAAAACTGAAATGTATCGTTGTCATGTGTCATGCAGTCTGGCTGGTGGTCAGCTGACAAATGGGTCGCCTGTGATGTTTACTTTCTTTGTTTAGCGCGTGAAACCTGCCTTTTTGAATGAATGCAGCGGCATGCTTTGCCAAAGAGAACCATGGTAGTCGTCAATTCGGTGCTCAAGCTGTTGCAGCGGCAGACCTACACCTGTCTGTCCCATCGGTATGGGCTCTACCTCTGCTTTGGGGGGATAGTCCTCATGATAGTGTCCGCCTTTCAGTTTGGAGAGGTGAGCTTCTTCTATTTTCTTAACTCCAGTCACTCACTGGCAGTCAGTTTTGTTAAGCTAACGTTATTTTCTTGACAGCTGTGTCCTGATTTGGTTGTACTTAGACAACGACGGACCAGATTCCATTCAAAAACTCTGCTGTTTAAAGTCGTGTAGCTCGTTAGGAAAACTAATTAGCTTTTTATCTTTAATTCACGGGTTTTGTGAATCTTTGAGGTGTTCATGCTACTTCGGCATGATTATGAATCACCCAATTTGTACGCATTCAGAGGAAAGTCTCACATTTCTTGAAACATTGATTCCTATGGTTTGCTTACTGACAGTTCACGACGTTGTATGTTAAATCATTTTTGTTAAGGATCATTTGAGAATATCACACACATATTTTAAAGAAGTTTTGATATGAGTATACGTTCTTGCTGTAGTGTGTTATATAGTCTTCAATTGAGCTATTATTTAAATATAAATATTAAGAAAGCCTTATAGTACATGGTGTCTACCTTCGCAGATAATGAGTGGTCCGTCCAAAGAAAACCGGTTTTTTGAGTGTGGTTTGGTTTGGCCTTTGCTGTGTGATATTTGGGCGGAAGCAACATTAGCAACTGCTTATCCTAGAGGGTTTTAACCATAGACTTGATAATACATAGCCTATATCTAATGTATCATTTTGCGTCCCCTCCTCTCCATACAGGTGGTGGTGGAGTGGAGTCGGGACCAGTATCATGTGCTCTTCGACTCCTACAGAGACAATGTGGGTGGCAAATCGTTCCAAAGCAGGTGATTATACTAATTATTCATGCTCCTAAAGAGGGGTGCCTTGAACACATCAAAACAAAAGAAATGCATGAATTTCACAATTGTGTCACGTCTTCATTTAGAAGAATGCATAATGCAAACAGCTGGCTATAGTGCAACGTCTTCTTTGGTGAGGAAGTCAAACATATTATAATAAATGTTGATGTGAAAAAGTGTGTCCCCTTCCTGCAAAATCCTTCCTACACAAGACTGTTTTTAATCCTTCCCTTGAGAGAAATCTGAAAGAACAAGAGCGAGGAGTAACCATGCATGAGCAAATCTAGTTCAGGCTCGCTGGGGAGGGAATCAGGGTCAAGGCTTTACAGTGTGAGGACTCTCTTGAGTGATATGAGTGTTTCTTTTTGCAGGCTCTGTCTGCCCATGCCTATTGATGTAGTTTACACATGGGTGAACGGTACAGACGTGGCTCTGCTGAAAGAACTGAAGACGGTCAAAGAGCAACTGGAGGAGGAACAAAGAGCACTGAGGTAAGCTGTGACTCCATTGTTTGTGCTAATGTAGCGTTGCAGTCAAGCTTGATGGTTAGTTAGAATAAATGTGGGTTGTAACTCATGCCTTCAATTATATCTAAACCATTTTTTTCCTGCAGAAAGTCTTGTCCTGCAGCATATTGTGCAAAGAGACTCCAGTGCTTTTAGTTTAAACCTGAACACAGTCAGAATTAGCATGCAAGCTGAGCTGTAGCATTATCATTTTCACTCTGATTGGCTTGTTCAGACATTGCCCCAGAGGAAGAGAGGATCTGAGATCAAAGGTAAAAAAACTCAGAGGAGAAAGTTGCGGTTTCATTAGTCTATAAACTTTTATTTTTCTCTCAGCATGTTCAAATTGTGTAGTTATTCTGTTGTATTGGCATCTACAGACCTTTGTGAACGATACAATGCTGAAAATGTTGCTACTTCCTGTTGTGTGGGATGAAAATTATATGAAGTCTCTGTTTCCTTGCACACAGGGAACGCTTGGGGAAAAATGCCAGTGAGACAACTGAAGTGCCAAAAGAGAGGTGAGACTGAAGATAGTGTGTGTCCTAAAGTTAGAGGGGTTAAATGCTCTATCCTAGTTTATGTCATATTGCATTGTAATTTTGATTTATATAGACTTAATTGTGAGTTTATTTTGTTGAAGGTAGGCTAACTTCTCTTTTATAATGCAATACAGTATAACAGCAACACAAACTACATCCTCCAAAAACCTGCGTAAATTATTTAAATATATATGAAATATCTGATGTTGGTTTATTCTGACTAAATCCCCAACCCAATATTTCCATAAGGAATTCATACTCATTGAATCACACAATTCCCCCCATATAAGGCATCGGATATAAAAGGGATGGCCACCACTTTCTAAAAGGTACACAATCTATATTGTCTTATACAACTTTTTCACTTTTTTAGGTACAACTATACAGCATTATGTAATCCTTCTCTTTACAACTTATGAACATTTATTATTTTAGATCTCATTTTCCATTTGCAACACGAATGACAAATGACCGTTATGGGCACAATGAAACAGCATCTTTTAGAGTTTGATGTTGAAACAGGAAGTTTGGGGGCGGGCTTTTAAACCACCAGAAAGTGTAAACTGGTGGAATATCAGTTATTTGATGGAGACAAAAGAGGGCCAGCATCGTTAATAATGAGGATTTATTGTCATGCAGCATTCTTCTAACATATCTAAGTGGAAGATTCTTACTTACATTTTGCCAGGACTCAACTTTGGTAACAATGTTAATCTTTAAGCTGAACCACAATGAAGATACAAGTCAAAGATAGGGATTTCCTGTGTTCACCATCAACGTGTTAACAAGGGGCCCTATCTCTCTCATCTTCTCCGTATTCTCTTTTGTCAAAATGATAACCCCAGTGAGTTAAAACCGCAGACACAAAAAGGGGCTCGATGCAACATTTCCACAAAGGAAGCTGTTTGCTGAACGTGTGAACTTGACTCATTTCACACGTATGCAGTTTGAACATTTATAGGTGCAAAACCAGAGTCAGAGGAGGGGGTCGTCTCAGTGAGAGCACTGAGTAAAGATGCATGAAATAAAGTATGATGTCTTTGTGTTTTTTAGTGTAAAGCCAGAATGCCTGCTGTCCCACTGCATCATAGCGCCAATGCTGGCCCTGGACCCCGCTCTGCCTGCCAACATCACTCTCAAAGAGCTGCCGTCGCTCTCCCCGTCCTTCTCCACTGCCAAAGAGCTGCTGCTGATGAACACACCCTTCAACCCGTCCACCACCGTGTCTGTGGCTGTCTTCCATTCGCAGGCCGATGGTAAAAACACACAAACAAATTCAGAAGCAAATGTTTAGAATAAGTACACTATGCAAAATAAAGGTAAAATCTGGTAGGTAAATACTTTCCATAAATGTTTCTCCAGGGAAAACCTGTGGCGTAATAACTGAAACTAGCAAGCAGATTATCATTGAGATGTGAAAATGTATCTGCAATGCAAAATATGTTATTTGCAGTGTGGTTAATGGGTAACCAAAACATGAGAATGCTGCAGCGGTGGGGAGAGAAATCTATATTATAAGTTACAGCAGCAGCTTCAAAGATCAATAGAGGGGAACGTGTGAGCTCAGACACAAACGTCTGTAAATATTCTCATGGCTGGCCTTTTAATATATAACACACAATCTGCTGCTTAGTATTGAACCCTGTTAGTAATGTTTAACCATTTTAATGATCTAAAAGGTCTGATATTAAGAACATAACTCATAGAAAAAACGTTTCTTTTAAAATCTTAAGAGGGGCATAAGATTTCTTGTCTTATGTAAATGAAGATTTGAATATGTTCATTTTCGTTTCAGCTGATAAAGCCTACAAAGATGTGTCTAAAGAAGTCCAGAAATTCTCCGTGTCCAGATGTTACCTGGTGAGTTCATCACCGTTATATTTACTGTGAATTGCATATTTAAATTGTATCAAGGGGGTAAGGTCCCCCCTTATGTCCAGAACTACCTTTTTAGATAAGAGTAAGGTCCCCCCTTATGTCCAGAACTACCTTTATAGATCAGAGTAAGATCCCCCCTTATGTCCGGAACTAAAGAAATAAATACAAATGTCTTTGTTGTGTGTTTTGCAGACGACAGATAAAGAGGCTCCTGGTCTGATCCGCATGCAGTCTCTGGCGTACTTGAGCGGCTTCCCAGCAACCTTTAAGGAAACGGAGCAGCTGAGAGTCAAACTGCCCTCTGTCATCACCACTAAAATCAATCAGGTAAAACACTTATTGCTTACGTTTAATACTTACTAACTTGTCAGCTGATTTGATTATTATATTAACCTGATTTAGTTGGAACACCTGACACATTCAAATAACCTCGCAGTCTTCTAAATTTGGCCCATCCTTTGTATGCTCAAGCCACCTTTTATGATAGGTATTTTAATGATACATGTTGTAAAACACAGCAGAAGGGATTCTAAACATACTGTACAACTCTACTTCTTTGTTTCTTAACATCACCATTGTCTATTTGGGAAAGTTGTACATTTTTCTTCTTCTAAGACATTTCTTTGATATTTTCTTGTTGAAATATTAACAAATTAAAGATCACATTTATTGTGTTTTCCTCCAAAATTCAAGCTGAGGAAGAACATTTTAAAACTCCACTTTTGTGAGATGTCTGTTAAAATTGATATTTCAGTTTCAAAACAGCAGGTGGCATTGTTGCACACTTGATGGATGTACAGTACACATGCATGACTTTTATCTTTCTTTTAAGACATATATTACTCATTTGATGCAGAGAATGTGCATTATTTGTAAAAGGCGTTTTTTAAGTTTGTGGTAAAAAACAAGTTTAACATAACTGGACTTTGCCACCAGATGTCACTCACACAGTGTCTTATCACAGAGCTGAAGGTTTTTGTGCAAGCACATAATAAGATATTCTTGTACATCTCAGCGGCAGCATCATTTAGGAAAGTGTTGAAGACAAATGTCAAATTCTCCTTGGAGAGGAGGTTGCACTGTCATGCTAAATATGGGCTTTTTCTATTTTAAACGGTTACGTTGTGATGTGGATAAAGAGCCTCTGTTTAGCTCGGCGTCTTGTGTATCTAATACTTTTCTCTAATCAGAAGTCTGCTTTATATTTTGAGAGGAAGGAATGCCACTAACGAGCTTGGATTACTCTGAAATAATCAAAGAAAACAAAACAGTGCATGTGACCCTGTCACGGCAGCAGACAGTCAGGACGGCCGTGAGTCAACTGTTCGTCCCGTCTTCCATTAATACACTCACATGGCTGATAAGAATTAATTGACCGATTAGATAACATCTTTTGTAACTGCCTTTGTAGTTTCTAAATGTAAAACAGAATAGCTATACTACATATTTTCCCTCAGTGGACATGCATGAATGCATGAAAAGCCCTTAAAATAAATTGCTCCAAGCTAAAAAAACTGAAATAATGTGTTTTAGAGGTGAAATAATTCATTTTAAAAGTAATTTGTTCTCGCTTCTCAAATGGGAATATTTTTCTATTTCAAAAAAGAATAACAGTCATCAGAAATATTTAATAAAATTATTATTAACAAAATTATCAAATTCTAAAGGTCCACAGCTTATTGATATACTGCTTAATTCATTTTTTTGTAATCTTAAACCGATACAATTAAATCAAAATTTCAATCAAATAAATTAACACATCGTTTTTTTGTTTTTTTAAATGGACCTAATGGCATTTAATTAAAAAATTCCAACAAGAACTTGCAGATACCTTTTATCTGCAATTATTATACAATAATGCACTGTACATAATAATAGCTCAGGGGTGTCAGACTCACTGTGTCTTCATATGTGATGATATGTAGGTTAACAGTGTTTAACCTACATATCATCACCACACCCTGTTGTCCCTTTACTGCAGCATTTGTCTCCAGGTTTGTCGGTTGCAATGCAGCCTGGTGGGTCGTGTGATAATAGCCAGCGGCATTCGGGCTGTAACCTTAGCTGGCGGTGCGGGGGTTAACATTAGAACAACTGTTTGGAGTGGCGCGGCGCCAGCAAGCACACCGAAAGGTCACAAGGACTTTACTGACCTTCTTCTGCACTCTTGGACACACCCTGTCATCTCAAACTTGTGCGGCCAGCATTACCTGTTTGGAGTCCAGTTGTCATGTTTTATAATGGAAATAGGTTACGTCAAGGCAGTGTGGTACAGAGTAGAGACGATGCTAGTTCATGTGAAGCCAAACAAAGTCCGGGATGGAAAGTTTGTGTGTGTTTTTAAGGCTGGAAAAATTCTAGGTACACTGGCCACCCCACAATACACAGTTTGGGTTTCGAGGTGTCTCCTGGTGACGCCAGGCTGATTCTCTGAAAGAGGGATGATGTGCATGGTGTGGATGGAGAGGTTCAGCAGTGAGGGACGGCCGTTATTTATAGCCGGTGTTAGATCGAGTGCTATGGTGATGAAAGCTGCCCCACAACCCCGATCATCCGCCCGAGTGTTTGTGTACGCGCCTGCCGTGCTGATGTGTTTGCATTAGCGTGTATTTTTATGTGTTTGCTGTTGTCCACACGGGGTCTCATCTCCACCGTGAAGCAACATCCTAAGGTCTTTTTTTCTCATACAAATTTAAAGAGTTAATGAAAAGCGTCTTGAAATAAGCTATGTTTTTTTTAAGCGCTATATAAACATTGACTTGACTTAACATGTGAGAAAAATGGGCTAAAATGGCCAGTGTGCTATTTAGAATAATATTTTGATTAGGAGTAAAACTAAGAATTACAGACCAAGTATTAAGAATAAAATGCAAAGTTTAAAAATGTACTTTTAAAAATATTTGAAAAGGTTTTAAAATGCTAAAGTGTTCTTGAAGGTGATCTATGCATTTTTCAAGTGTAGGGAAAACTCTATTGAAACATTTATATGCGTGCTTAAGTGCACAAATGCAGGCTATTTACACTCTGTATAGACATTTAAAAAGCTGGAATCACTGACTTTCTATAATATTTATTTATATTCTAGACATTGGATAATCTTATTCAACTTGGAACAACCAAAGTTTACACGTCATGTCAATACATTGACAATATTTGGTACATTATGCAAAGACCTATATATATTTGCTTCAGTTCCCTCTATCTGTCACCTTTGTAATGTTGGGACTGGTCGTGACTTCTCCACCCGACACGTGATGCAGGATGATGTGCTTCAGCTCAGATGTAGCATCTCAACCCACCTGCTAAAAAGATCACTCACTACGACGTTAATTGGTTTTACCCTAAACTAATTACATTCTCAGCAGTGATCAGTTTATAATATTGCAAGAGTAAGCCTCACACAGGACATGTTAATGAACAAAAAAAGTATTTGTTTGGGGTCATATAAAAATGGCTCCGTATCTTGAGCCTTGATTTAGACAAATTAATGTGAGAACATGCCAATCACAATGTGTACAGAGTGTACAAATACAATTATTTTTCTTCCTTTTCTTTTTATTTCAGTTTCAGTTAGGTTGTACAAACATATTCACACTTTTTGTCAATCGTCAAATAGTTTCCATTTTCATTTAGCTGTATCTACAGAGCCAAAATCCTTTCTTTTGATTAATTCATCAGTCTAGAAAAAATTAAATCAACCAAAATGATTTCAGTTTTAATATTCATTCTGACCAATTTGGTAATAACGTGTCGTGTGTATAAAAAAATAGCCTACACTTGCAGGCAGGCAGGCATGTGCCAGTGTTAGGCCAACACACACCTCCTCTTTGTGTGCGTGTGTTAGAGCATTATCAGGACTATAAAGAGAGCTATAATAAAGACAACAATGTGATCCGCGGCTGGCTGCTCCCCGCCGGGTTCATAAGACACAGCTAATCCTCACCTAAAAACAGGAGCAGAGAAAAACAAAGGAGTCGAGTTCATGTGAGACTTTTGGATTCGGTGTTCGATGATGGAGTGAGACGGGGTGAGTCTTTTTCCTGGGAAGATTAGAGTTTAACAGGCGAGACAAATTGTTTGAAATGGGCCGTGCCGGGGGTCTCTCCCTCACATGTGTCCTTCGATGCCTCACATAACTCTCCTAAAATCATCCCCATGTGACCCCCATGGATGAGATGACATCACAGAATTTTCCAATCTCTCACCTCTTTACACACACACACACACACACACACACACACACACACACACACACACACACACACACACACACACACACACACACACACGTTCACGCCTCCATGAGTGGTCATAATCATGGCTGCACTGTGGCTAAACTATTTGTGCATGGGGTGATTTGTCACTTAAAGGGTAGGTAATTCACTTCAGAAACACTTTTTGTTATATTCCATGGAATGCTCTTAACATCCCGATAGCAATGAATACATACAAATATTTCATCTGTGGAAGCCGTGGCGCTGTAAAAAGCACGACCAATCATCTGAGCCGGCCCGGCTAAAATAACTGGATGGCCTACCTTCCTGTCAGCCTTCCATCTGTGCACAAACTTATCTCGTGCCCTCATTGGTCATGTGCACGTTCGTGTGTGTTGGAGGAGGGGCTCTGTAAGGAAGTCTGAAGGAAGGGGCAGATTTTTTTCGGTTGTCTACTTTCAAATTCTAGCGCACTCGAGCTGGTTTCTCCATTCTTACCTACCCTACCTTTAAATGGCGCTCCTGTGATTTAACATAGAAACCTCATCTCTAAGAACTTGGCTTTGGAATTAGAATTTGATTTGATTTATTTTGAATGTGTAAAACAATAATACAAAAATGTAACATGAGAATTATTATACAATACAAAATTAATCAGTGTCAAATTGATATACAAAAATATTAATGATTCTAAATTACCGGGGTATGTATAAACAAATAATCTACTTAATTACACATCCGAAAAGGGGTGGGAAGAAGTTTACACTTATTTAATCCCACCCCTTCTCCCAAAAACTAAATGATCACCAAAGTATGATTCCTTCTCTGGGTACCATAAGTGTTAGTAAAAATGTCCAGTACCGGTATTCAAAAGGATCTTGAAAGATACTAAGTATTAAATCCAATATCAAACACTGGAGTACTTTATCAAGCTTTTAACACCTTACTGTTTTTGTTTATTTGTCCATTAGTTTGAGTTGTACTCTGAGGCCAGCATCGCCCTGCTCCACCTGAAAACCCCACAGGATTTCACTGATCTGACCCAGCAGGCTAAAAAGAACCTGACCCTGGATGGTAAAGAGTTAACCATCAGCCCTGGCTACCTGTTCTGGGACCTCACTGCCATCTCACAGGTACGACTGCTCCCCTCTAACACCCTGATAGCTGTTCATCATGAGCAGTATTGTCCCCTGAGATACAGGCAAAGTATTCATTGTTTTTCCTCCTCAGTCCAAACAGGATGAAGATGTTTCTGCCAGCCGGTTTGAGGACAACGAGGAGCTCCGCTATTCACTGCGCTCTGTGGAGAAACACGCCCCCTGGGTGCGACACATCTTCATCATCACTAACGGGCAGATTCCCTCCTGGCTCAACCTGGATAACCCCAGAGTTACAGTTGTCACACATCAGGTACAATTTAAGCCCCAGATTCTCCCACCCTGACCCTTAAACAGGAACGGGTGGTCAGCTTATTACTTAACACAGTGGTTCTCAAAGTGGGGGGCGCGCCCCCCCTGGGGGGCGCAGAGGCATGACAGGGGGGGCGCGAGAGACCAGGAGAAAAAAATAAAAATCATAATTAAAAAAATTACTGATTCGAAAATATTATGATACAGTACAGTACTATAACGTCTGGGTCTCTGTGTTTCATTAAAGCTCGGCTCTGTGTGTGTGTGGAACGAGCCATTTAGTGTGCGTGCGCGAGCGAGAGAGAGAGCGCACCGGTACCGGAGATCGTTGTCGTTAGCTTCTGGTGCTAGCGAGCTATGCTAACGGATATAAGGAGTTTTTTCAACAACAAAGTGGAGGAGAGTCCTCTCCTGTCAGACTGAGAGACTCAGTGAGCTAAAGGACTCTCTCAGTGTTATCTCAGTGGGTCTCAAACGTTTTGGTCACCATTAATGTAAACAATTATTTCTGAGGCACACGTTTATATGATCATTATAGTTATAAAAAAATAAGAGAATAAATGAAAAACAGGTATGAAATACTATATGACAGTAAAACAAGAATAGAGTTTAAAAGGGTGATTTGTAAAATATCCATAAAGAAAAAGTAAATCTGTTTACAGTTCTGTTTCATATGGGTGTTGAGAGAGGTCTCCATAGATCTCTTCATTTTGCTCTCAAAGTGCAACAGATTGATGCTTTTAACTTCAATATTTAAAAATAAATCTTCCCGGGGGAGCATGCCCCCGGACCGCCCTATGTGAGGTCCACACACCACCTATAAAAATAGCACTTTACCCCTGCTTACATCTATATGCCGTGAGCTGATTATCGAGCCTTCATTGTAACAGTCGCGGGTGCACTGTGTATATGCGTGGGGATTGTTGCAGTGGAAAATTCCACTGTAGCGCCCGGTACATTAATGGGAAACCCTAAATGTTTGAGCACCCTCTATGAAAAGTCAAGCTACCCCACAGCACCCCCAAAATAAATCTCTGGCGCCGCCACTGAGCCTGACTATTTGTGTTGGGGGGGCCCGACTTTTTTTTTTCTCCAAAGGGGGGGCCTGACAGAAAAAGTTTGAGAACCACTGACTTAACCCTTTGTAACGAATTAAAAACCAAATAGAAGTCTACCAAAACAATTACAGATATGTCATTTTGAAAAATAACTGTAACTAAAATATAAACGTTTTATTCTTTGACATCCAGGATATCTTCCAGAACCACAGCCACCTTCCCACTTTCAGCTCTCCTGCCATAGAGACACACATCCACCGCATCTCAGGGCTCTCCCAGAAGTTCATTTACCTTAATGATGATGTGATGTTTGGCAAAGACGTCTGGCCGGACGACTTCTACAGCCACTCGAAAGGACAAAAGGTATGAATTTAACAAAACAAAGGGCTCGTCTGGTCATTTAGGAATATATGTTCGTACTTTTTTGTGCAAGTCATGTTGCTTTTCTCTGAACTGGCCTCTAATCATTTCTTTCCTCCCCTCCCTGCAGGTGTATCTCACTTGGCCTGTCCCCAACTGTGCTGAGGGCTGCCCAGGATCTTGGATCAAAGATGGCTACTGCGACAAAGCCTGCAACAACTCTGCCTGTGACTGGGATGGAGGAGACTGCCTCGGTAAAGACATCAACTCTCACTGTTTTAATAAGCTTACCTCTTTTATTCATGTCTAATATGTTGTGCCTTTTTATCCGACAGGTGCAGCAGGGAGCAGCCGGTTTGCGGCCGGGGTCGGTGGGGGGGCGGGTGGAGCTGGTGGACAGGTGTGGCAGTTTGCAGGAGGTCTCGGAGGTCTTGGGGGGACGTCATACTGCAATCAAGGCTGTGCCAACTCCTGGCTCGCAGACAAGTTCTGTGACCAGGCCTGCAACGTTCTCTCCTGTGGGTTCGATGTGGGGGACTGTGGCCAAGGTGAGTTTATACGGGGCATTTATACAGTGCTTTTCTAGTGTTTTGATCCCTCAAAGTGCCTTCATAATCCAAAATATGTTTATATCTTCCAGCCATAGTTTCTTTACAACAATAACTTAACACATTAAGTTATTGTTGTAAAGAAACTATGGCTGGAAGATATAAACATATTTTGGATTATGAAGGCACTGTGTCTGGTGATATTCTAAATGTTCTTGTTGTTGACAAATCCTTCCAACAAGTGTTAGATGCTAATCCAAAGCCTACTAAAGCTAATTCCTATGTGCTTTAGACCTACTGTGTTGTCCATAAATACAGTAAAAACACATGGACACTCAAAGTCAACTGTAGTTATAATATGATTAATAACTACCAAACTAATAACAGTAACTCCTTTGAAAATATGAATGTCTTCAGTGGAAACAATGGGCTTTGGGCTGAGTGTATATATGCCGTTAATAACTGTGCAATATATACCTGGCTGCTAAATCCTCAGAACTGTTACAGGATGTGTATTTTGTAAATTGTGTAACTTTTTTTTATTATAATTTTGTTATCTTTAATACTTTTTTATGCATGCTTCTTAGGTAACATTAAGCTTTCTTTGGCTCTTTTCTGCTGTAACAATGTACATTTCCCCTCTGTGGGACTAATAAAGGTATTCTGATTCAGGCTATTTTTGGTTTCGTCTTGCCTTGAGATTTGTGGCCTATTACAAAAATCTAGCCTTTAACATGTATTCATTTCTGATGTAGAGCACTTTGGCGAGCTGCGTCATGTGACCCTGCTGAGGAATCAGAGCTTGTACACCCTCCCTGTCGGTGAGACCAGGCCGTACTTCAGCTTCGACCGACTGGCCCGCAGAATCTCCGAGGCCCACGTCAGCGACAACCCGGCGCTTCGCCACACCTCCGTCGCCAACAAGTGGAAGACCATTCACCTGCTGCTCTACCCGGGTCACAACGCCACCCAGATCCAGTACAATCTCACTCTCCAGAAGGACGATGACACAGAGTTCCTAATGAGCTTCAGTGTAGCCGTGGACACCCGCGAGGCGCCTCAGGTCAACGTGTCCACGGCTGTGAGCAAAGATGCCGACAAAGACCCGAACCCGACCCCAACACCGGAGCCTCCCGTCCCGTTCTTAGATATTCCCGAGGACAAACAGGGTCCTAAGATCCTGAAAAGGCAGCCTGGTGAACTTCAGGCTGCAATACAAGTGCCTTCACTGAATGAGTCACTTCTACCTGCAGATATACAGAGTGAGCTGCAGAAGCTGGACGAGAAGCTCCTGATCGGGGACATTACTATGAAGGGTTATAACTTTACAAAGGCTGAACTTCTAAAATCCTACATGACTGAAAAGAAGCAAGACATTGATTCACAACCCCATAATGAGGGAGCAGCCAAGCTCCAGGGAAAGCCTTATAAGGACTTGGAGGGAGAGTATTCAGAAGGAAAACCACCCGTGGAAGATAAAGCAGGAAATATCATGCAGGAAAATCCAAACCCAAAAGAAGAAATGATAAGGAAAGATGTGGCTGTGCCGGTAAAACCTGTCACTCCTCTAATCAGCGTCGATATTGATGATACGCAGGAGAAAGACTTTGAAAATCCCAAACATTACAATCTGAATGCTGCGATCGAGAGGCCCAAGACTTCCAAACTGCTGAGCAGAATTTCCAAACCCAAGAGCACGGAGAGTCAGGGAGAGCCTGGGGACGCTGCAGGTGGAGCTCCAGTGGGGAGGAGACTCCAGCACTACATCCACGCAGACAGAGGCTTCCTGCCCTGGGAGAGGAGGAAGTACTTCCAGAAACTGCTGGAGGTAAACATGGCCGACAACCTCCACTTTTCTAATTAAGCATTTTATATTTCTTCAAACATGAATCTCTCTGTTTTGACTCCACAGGAAGAGGAGCGTCTGCAGAGAGAATTGTCGTATGAGGCCGACGGAGGTGCCGCTGGCCGCCGGCTGCAGGACACTTTTGCCAACTCGCTGCGCTACGTCAACAAGCTGCTCAACGGCCAGTTCGGATTCACCTCCCGCAAAGTCCCCGCCCACATGCCTCACATGATCGACCGTCTCATCATGCAGGGGCTGCAGGACACGTGAGTGTGACGGACCTTTGTTTTTAAAGGTCCCCTATTATGCAAAATCCTCTTTTCATGTCTTTTATACATAAACACTAACCCTCTGTGTAAAGACATTCTGAAAGTTTCAGGAAAAAAGATTCGCTCACTTTTTGTCCTGATCCATTTATATAAAAACCTGTTTGAAAATGAGCTGATCAGATTTTGGGCACTTTATGATGTCATAACGATTTTTTGGCTTGTGTAACCATTTGCCAATCACCAACCAAGGTAACCCCCCCCCACCCCCCACCCCCCACCCCACCTTATCACCTGAATCTCCTCCTAGAGCATTTATCTTAAGTAAAAGACAGAGAATCAGCACTTTTGAAACAGGGCTGAAACAGAGGGGTTTATGGGATGCTACTACGATCTGTTTGATGTTTCGAGCCAAGCACTTCAGAGACATGTTTTGTATTTATCTGAGACCTACTGTATAATATATTGATGAAAAACAGTATAATAGGGGACCTTTAAGTATTCCTCAAGCGAGTTTTACATTTGTTATTATTTTAGTTTCGTTTTGACTCTTATTTCATTATTGTTTAGTTGTTAGTTTTCAGTGTTTGCTAGTTTTTGATTGGTTTCATTTTTTCCAGAGAGGTTTAGTTTTAGTATTGTTTCATTAGGGCTAGGTGTAATATCTATAATATATTCAGCTACATATCCATACAAATAAACTGTAGTTATTTATGTTTGTTTATTTATTTTTAATGAGGCAATATTGTTTCAGTTAGTTATTCTACATTTTTACCAGAATATTTAACATTGACTTTTTTTGTTTTAGTCTCAGTTGGATGATAACCCTGTCTGAAAAGGTAACATACTTTTTTCCTCAGATTCCCGGAGGAGTTTGCCAAGACCTCAGGCCATAGTGTTCGTCACTCAGAGGACATGCAGTTCGCCTTTTCATACTTCTACTTCCTGATGAGTGCTCAGCAGCAGCTCAACGTGTCGGATGTGTTTGACGAGATCGACACCGACCACTCGGGTGTGCTGTCCGACCGAGAGATTCGAACTCTGGCCACGAGGATCCACGAGCTGCCCCTCAGCCTGCAGGTCCGTCCTGCCTTTGACTTCTCTTCTCTCTTTCACAAAAGGCTCTGAGACTAAACCGTTTGCAGGAATTCTTGTATTTTTGAAGTGTGTAATGTTTCCTTGTTGTATTTAGGACCTGACAGGCCTGGAGCAGATGCTGATAAACTGCTCTAAGACTCTCCCCACTAACCTGACCCAGCTCCACCTGGTGAACCCCACTCAGGAGGCCTACTATGATCCCAGCATGGTGAGCCACTACGGAAGGCAACTGCTTGGAAAAAACTGTTTTATAGCATGTTTCCTAACACTTAAAGTCATTAAATGTGCACTTCTTGTAGTGTTACACGATATACGGAAAATATGTGCTATTTTATAATGTTAAAAAAAATAACATTGATAGATACAAATATATAATATTTTACTCTGTTGTCTGACTGATGCTCTTTTTTGAATCCCCAGCCTTCTGTCACCAAAGGCCTCGTCCTGCACTGCAAGCCCATCACAGAACGCATCCACAAAGCCTTCAGAGACCAAAATAAGTACAGGTGTCATCTTTAAGCACCTTTTTTTCACAATGAATACAATTCAGATATTCTCCTTGCTTAGCCTCACTCCTGCTGCTGCTAACGTGTTCTGTGTCGACAGGTTTGAGATCATGGGGGAGGAGGAGATTGCTTTCAAGATGGTGCGGACTAATGTGTCCCATGTTGTCGGCCAGTTAGATGACATTAGGAAGAATCCAAGGTGGGAAACACTCTAGATTATTTTTCCTTAAAAGTAGTACAAAAGATAAATACATTAATTCATTTTTCTCTCTGTTAAGCAACCAAAATTCACCTTTCGGTTGGCTGTTGAGCTGTTTTAACAGTATTTTCATTAATCCCAAACAGGAAGTTCATCTGTCTGAACGATAACATCGACCACAGCCATAAGGACGCTTCCACGGTGAAAGCTGTGCTGAGAGACTTCTATGAGTCCATGTTCCCACTGCCGTCCCAGTTTGAACTGCCCAGAGAGTACCGCAACAGATTCCTGCATATGGACGAGCTCCAGGACTGGTAGGAGATAAAGTTTAAAGAAAATATTGATTAATTGTACATCTATGGAATTTGTGGTTTAGAGGGGAAAGCCTTTGCAAATATTAGATGAATAACTATGTCATTTTAAAACAGTTATGTTTACCACACCATGGATTTACTTTTAATTTAACATCATCAGGTTCAAATTGAAATGTGTCTTCTACTTGGCTTTTTTGACGAATCAATTAATAGTCCATAACCTAGCATAAAAAACATAACATTACGATAACCGACAATTATAAAGTATATAACTAAATATGGCTTTTGTTTGACAGGTCCATCTCAATAAATTTGAATATCGTGGAAAAGTAAATTAATTTCAGTAATTCAATTTAAAATGAATAATATATACATTTATTACACAAAGTAAATTATTTCCAGCATTTATTTGTTTTAATCTTGATGATTACGGCTCACAGCTAATGAAAACCCAAAATTCAGTATCTAAGAAAATTAGAATATTACATAAAAAGGTTTTTTAATACAGAAATGTAATTTAAAATAAATAATAGACAACTACAAACAACATAATAGAATAGAAGGAAAAGGTAAACATTTCAATGCTATTTTCAATATTATTGTTATTGTCCTATTTGAGTTCATAAGTGTACATGAGTAGAGGTTCATTTTACTGTACAGTATTACTATAAGACGATTCACACAGCCTGTAATTTATCAAGCTCTTTTTTCCCGAACAGCCTCAGTTAAGAATTTGGTGCTGTCACCAGGTTGGAGCGGGGGGGGGAATCCTTCAGAGGGGTTTTTGTCAGGGATCCTGCTCCTGTGCTTAGGGGGCTTCAGCTGCAGAATGCCAGCCTCACATTGTAGCTTTAAAATTAGACCGGGCAGCCTCAGATCAGCCGCTAGCTGTAAGATACTTGCAAGATCATCACACAGCTGACTCCCCCGCCTCCCCTGCCTCCCCTTCTCTCTTTGAGTTAGTAAAGTAACTGGCAGATGGCGTTGGGTGATGTCACCTTGTCACCTTGTCACCCTGTTGCCCTGCTGCCCCCTGCATACTTCAAGAGTCCTTCTTGTTGTATCACAGCACAGCTAGCCCTTAATCTAGGCAACAGACATTTTATTTCAGCATCTGTACCAGCAGCTAACCAAAACTAACTGAATTGTGTTTTTTGCCAGGCGAGTGTATCGAGACAAGCTGAAGTTCTGGACTCACTGTGTCCTCGTGACGCTCGTCGTCTTCACCATCATGTCCTTCTTTGCCGAACAGGTCGGTGTCCCCACCTCGTACCACACACAGTTTGTATACACATTCAGATATGCAGACATTCGCTCACACCGATCCCTTTCCATGATTCACGCTTGAGCTATGATTCAGACCTTCACTACCGAAGTTCCACTCGGAGAAGCATCCGTCTCATGTGTCGTGTTAGTATGAGCGGCTGAGCCAGGACCTGACTTCACAGAAAGGAAAGACGGCAAGCAGCCTTTGTTGACTTGGATCAGACAGTGTTGTATTTACTTTAACCTTTGTTGCCAGATAAGCTGGAAGAACATTCAAAGGACGTTATAGCAATGCATTTATAACCTGGATTCTGTGCTTGGGCATCTCTTCTGTCAAATTAATCCAGTTTGGCACTTGAAAGACATTCAAACAAATGTCAGGAAATGTTTAGCTAATACTACTCCACCCAGGTTGGACATAGCATTGTGCTGAGGTGCTTCCCTTAATCCAAAGGTTTCCAGTTTCTCCTCAGCGAACATGAAGAAAGGTTATGAAGTGCCGTGACCTTTGGAGAATATTCCCTACAGCAACCCATGGGACCTGTGTTCTCAGATAGAACACACACACACACACACACACACACACACACACACACACACACACACACACACACACACACACACACACACACACACACACACACACACACACACACACACACCCCAGATAGGCCTGGCTGTCCTTCTGTCGGTTAAGGTATTAAAGTACAGTTTATGTTAAAGTGATTAAGAGTGTCTTTCCTCCAGAGGGGGGTGATTCTACTCTGCTGATTGTATTACCTTAAATTACAGAGCCAGGCAATCTGGCTTTCTTAAAGTGGACCTATCATGCTATATTTGAATAATATAGTATAGGACCATACCTATATATAAGGCATATTTATACTTTTTTTTTTTTCAAAATACCAAACAGATCATGCATTTTAGCCATGTCTCATTTTTCTCAATTTTGACACACACACAAACAAACATAAATACATAAATGAATAGATAAAAACACAAAAAGAGCAGGTACAAATAAAATACACATTTTAAAGCTACATTAAAGGTGGGGTAGGTAATTCACTTCAGAAACACTTTTTGTTATATTCCATGGAATGCTCTTAACATCCCGATAGCAATGAATACATTAAATGCTTTGACAATAAATACATTAAAAAGATTCATCTGTGGAAGCCGTAATACTGTAAAAAGCACGACCAATCATTTTAGCCGGCCCGGCTAAAATAACTGGATGGCCTACCTGCCCGTCAGCCTTCCATCTGTGCACAAACTTATCTCGTGCCCTCATTGGTCATGTGCGCGTTCGTGTGTGTTGGAGGAGGGGCTCTATAAGGAAGTGGTAGATTTTTTTCGGCTGCGTAGTTTCAAATTCTAGCGCACTCGAGCTGGTTTCTACATTCTTACCTACCCTACCTTTTTAAGTAGAAAATAAAAATACACCAAAATTAAAAAAATAAATAATGATTTACATAGATCTAACATAGAAGTATCATATATTTATACATGCAAAATATACGGAATATACACATTTGCAGTAAACATATATACATAAATACGCGCTGCTAGCTCTACGGTAGCTCCATATTTAATGGACGTATAGGAGAGTGGTAACCATCTTCTCGTTCAACTCCCTGCCAGTCATCCTCTTGCTAACAGACAGTTTTTATGTCTCCCTAGTTGCATGTTGTTTCTCATTATGTCATTTCCTCCTCTCCCCTCTCCCTGCAGCTGATTCTTCTAAAGCGGAAGCTGTTCCCGAGACGCAGAGTGAACAAGGACAGCAACCCTGAGCGGGTGTGAGAGCGAGGAAGACTTCCCTCTCCTCTTCTTTCTGCACTTCAACCACCTCCACCCTTTCTCTCCTGCTCAGTGGAGAGGATTCGGACCGGGGGACCGGGTGGAAACAGGAGTCTGAAGTCCCGCCTGCTTGTGTTGCATCAGCACGGACAGAGGATAGAGACTCGTGTGAGATTGTGATGAAACATTTTTTCATAAGATGATGGATGGGGCTGTCCGGTGAAAGGAGTCACAGCCAGCAAGAAGAAGCGTACAATTCTTCTTTTTGAGACTTTTGTAAAACACAAACACAAACAAACACAGAACACTCCCTCCACACTGCACCCCCCTCCTCATGTCCTGCCCTCACCACCCTGTGATTGATGTGCTGTTAAAGTGTGAAGCATTTGACAGCTGCTGGTCAGGGCTCTGTATGTGTGTGTGTGTGTGTGTCGGTGTGTGTGTCTGTGTCTTTGTAGTGTGTATGCAGCAAGCACGTTCTACCACAATATCCACAAACTTCTGTGTTTCAAACTCACACTGATTAATGTTTATTTAATTGATTGCTCGATTCAGTCACTTTTTCAAGGAAATATGCCAATCATGTTCTTCTTAAATGTGAGTTTTTATCATCGAATGTTGCTTTTATATTCAGGCTTTGCATCATTGTTCAAACAAAAATAGATATCTGAAGTCATCTTTGCTGCCGAGAAATTATGAGGGGCATTTTTCACTTCTTTTTTTTTTAAAGACAAAACAATAAATAGATTAAAGAAATTGTCGGCTGATGAAAAGCTTGGTACTTGCAGCTCTGGATGTGTTTGGCTTTTAGCGCTATGGCTTCATTTAAAAAAAAATGAAGGAAAAGGTATATATATATAAGGGGAATAAAATAATTGTGTTGGTAAAAAATATGAAAACTTGAAGTGCCTTTGTTCATTCCTGCTTGTTGAACGTTTTTGTTTCTTTCCTGTTGTGTTTTTTAAATGTTTCACACCCTAATCTAAGGATTTATAATGAGAATGAATGGGGTATAGGATAATATGGTTTAAAATGTGGTACAAATGTAAATGATTGTTGGAGCAACATGTTAGTGATGCTACAGCGTTCATAGCCACCTGTGTGTGTGTGTCTCTGTGGGACTCAACAGGCTCGCTACTGTCTGAAATTCAGACCCCTCAGCATGTTGTGTAACTTATTTTGATTGTATTATTGTGACAGTGAGCCGGTGACTGATGCATCTGATGCTAAATAAAGCAGAATGTAAACATAGCCTCAGACAATGCTCGTGCCATAACGGTCACGTGTATGATCTCTGATGTCAGCAGCAGTGAACTACATATCTGGAAAATAGGATTCCTTCAGATTTCATCAGTTCAGTGACTCATCTGACGGAAATAAAATGTGGTTTCAGTCATCCTGGTGTTTGTCTTTTGTTCAAGTGCACTTTGAGGTACTTGATTTTTTATATTTTGTGCTATTTCATTATGTCTTACGTTTGTTTTGATATTGTAATGTGAACACCACTGCATTCATGGCAACAACCATAATGTATATTAATTCCTTTGTTCTGAAAACATGTAATTAGATTCAAAAAGCTTATCTTGAAGGTATTATATTTTGAAGTTGACTTATTGGCTTAGATACTTTTTTTTTTAAATGTTATTTGATACTCAAACAGGTAAAAATATCCAAACTTTCTCAAAAACAAGACATACAGCTCTGTGAGGCTTTACCTAGTGCTTTCAGCTAAATGCTAACGCCAATATGCTAACACCAGTACAGTAACAACGCACCACATGAAAAATATTTTTCTTTATTACAATCTTTTCCACCCATACAGTTTCTGTTAGTAGAAAGGTGTTTTACTGTTATTATTGAACAGTGCAACATGGTGTTGAAATCAAAGTCGTACATTTCAATGCATAGTTCCAAAGTCCATCGTCAATTATGCGAAATGATCTTTCTTTTTAGAACATGCTGCTTTTCAATGTCCAATATCCTGCAAGAGCAGAATCTCAGAGGAAGATCATTTTATTTTTCCAAAATAAAACTCAAGAGTACCATTGTCTTGACCCTTATATATAGTTAAGCGGCACTACATAAATATCCCTTTTGATCCAAATGAACCTGAATAATGAGTCGGTCAGATTACAGGAACTCAGTAATGTTAAATCAATGCAAAATTACTGATAATCCAACAGATCTTTCAAGGACCAAATGAATCGCTCACCGATACATGACACAATAAGTGAAGAAACCATGAGTGAACAGTTCCAGTAGCATTGTGTTATTACTATTGTCTGGTATGATACTTCAGTGGAGAAAAAAAAAACACATACAAAGCTGTTTTAAATATTCACAAGTTAAACAGTAATTACAACAAAAATATTTAAGGCGTTTTCAGTTGAATTCTGTACAATCACAAATAATTAACTATTAGCCCTTCAGGGAGAAGAACAGAGAAAGCAGTACGAGTCGAGTGTTAGTGCTTCATCAGGCGACAGCGCTCTCTAAGAGGCCGAGGTGAGTGTGTTTACGTTCTTTTTCCAGGATTGCAGTATGAGATGAGTAACAGTGAATAAAAACATGAATAAAAAGTGGTTTGTATGAGGCCTGATAGAAAAGCCGTCGTAATGTTTCAACACTAACACCGACCGTAGCCCCGTCACATAGCGCGTTGACAACTTGCCATTCCACATTGCAAACTTCATTGGATAATATTTGAGGTTTTTATGGTCCTTTTAAAATTTTAATTTGCCTTCTTGATTAATGCCAGATTGAGTAACATTCATTTTATAAATAAAAACTAATTAAGAACACTTTCAGGAACTGCATTTAGTATGGGCATATATCAAAGAGCTTTACCTCATTTGCAGTTCTATATATTTATGTATTTAAACAGATTTTCAAACATGATTTAAAGCAGATAAATGCTTTGATATTTGCCCAAACTATAAAGTACCTGTTAAAGAAAATATTTTGGTATTTGATTAGAGTAAGCAGGAAGTAGATGTAACAATCTAAACTTTATTTTTCTGACAACATGCAATGATGTCTAAATTAAAATATGTTTGGCTACAACAGCCAATGAGGAAATTGAGGGAAGCTCTGGTTCCGTGTTCTTTTTTCATTCAATATCTTGATCCATGCTTTTTTTTTCTTTTTTTGGTTTGTAGTGATGAGTTGGTTTTATGTTTCCATCTTGTGAGAGAGGCAGTTTCAATCGGATGTGGTCACTTTGTCAAGGCTGCAGTGGATCAGGGCCGAGGAAGGTCTATCCTCGTCATCGCCTGCTTTCAGGAGCGGGGAGAGGTCTGCGTCCCCCCCCGCCTCCTCCCGCCGGGCAACCGGTCAGTCGTGCTTGCCGTGGCTCTGTGCCGTGATGCTGAACACTCGGATGCGCAGGTGGGAGGCGATCTGGAGGCACACCCCCGTACAGTAGCGTGCGAGATCAACTAGAGAGAAGACCTGGAGGAAGATGGAGGCGATCAGACATCAAAGGCTGGATACAAATATACTATAAACGTCACAACACGGGCACGGGGAATGGGAGAGATCAGCATCTGAATTCATTATGTGTATATATATATATATCTCTATGAGAATCAGAATCAAGTTTATAGCCAGGTAAGTTTACACATACAAGGAATTTGCTTTGGTGTCTGCTGGTGCGAACATAAACAATCTAAGAAAGTTGCAATAGTAGGTACAAAATTAAATAAAGATAATAAAAATAAGTATTTTTAAGAAACTATTTAGCATTAAAAAAGAATACTAAAGGCAAGTTTTGTACTGTTATTTTATTATTCCACCTTTACCTACTGTCAGATTTAGAGATTTTGGTGGACTTTTAAACAGGACAATTATCTAAAGAATTGCCTCCAGAATGCCTAATAATCTTGAAAAAATAAACGAATAAATAATAAAATAAATACACATTTGATGAGATTTTATAGAATGATTAAAAAGGGTAAGTCTAAATTATTAGCCATCACTTTTTTGGTCCATAGAAACTTGCTTTGGTTTGTTCAGAATGTAAAGACATAACACCCTTCTTATCTTAGTTTATTGTTGAGTATATTATGTCATTCTTTGCACTTGTATTCACCTGACTTCCTTCCAAGAATTGTTTTAATTTAGATTTTTCCATGTAAAAAATCTGTAATATACCGGTCTGATTAAACCATGGTCAACTACTAACACCTTAATCATTTTTGCTTTTTCCTAGTAGTAAAATCACAGGTGTAACTGATCACATTAACAATGTCCCCTAATCCTTGTTAGTATCCCAGTGAGCCAGCATACACAGTACTGGGTGTAATTAATGTTACTGGAGACACCTGTGCCGATTTGAGGTCTAATCATCCAGAAGAACTGGTCACACCTGTGTGGCTGCGCCTTTTAGTGATGCAACCAAACCGCTTTAAAAAGAAAACTGCCAGCATGTCTTGGCTAACCTAACTTGTTGATAAAAATCTACGAGCAGTAACACGTTGGTCCAAAATACAATTGTTAAAGTTTTACCTCTTCAGACTCTTCTTTCCATGCACTTTGGAACCTCAAGTAGTGAAGTTTTGCCAACTGTTATGCTTATCTTACGTACTACTTTACCACATTCACCCTGCAAATCACAGTATTATGAACGGTGCCTTGAACCTGTTTTTGACCTTATCCTTTCATGTCAAAGCTGACAGTATTAAACCAAAGCCAGATGAATTAACAAGCATCATGGAAGAAGGTTTACGTCAAGTCATCTCATCGGCCTTAAAGGAACTTTAAACTTAATCCATTATGGCTCTCTGATTAGATCGCTAAAGGTGAAAGTCACACCGTGCTGACTGTGCTCAAACATAACCTGCAAGCTGTAGTGAACATTGCTCAGACCCTACTTGTTGTTTAGCTATTCACATTTTGTATTTTACACAGCCCTATGGAATAAAAAACAAGTCCTTTTCCACATTTCAGGAATGAAATCTGGCCTTTTTCTACATCATTTTTAGTCTAAACTGAATAGGACAAACTCAAATTAACTGTAGCTAAACTTGATGATTGTTAAGGGTGTTAAATCTTTTAGAGTTGGTCCCTTTCAAAAAGAATGAGGCGTTAATACTACAATACAAGTGTCAAACACTGACCATGGCGATCCAGAGGACTATGTGCTCATCGATGAAGCTGTTGAAGTACTGGTTAAGGAAGAGGAGGCCGGGGCCGATGAAGGCCGTGTCCGGGAGGCACAGCTCACTCTTGGTCATGTGCGCGACCTACAGAGATACACGAGGGAAATAAAACACTGGTTGAATAAATTCTGTATTAAAGTCCCTCAGTAAAGACAACAGATGACACATGAAAAACTACAAGCCAAAAAATGGGTTCATCGACCCCTTTGTTACCAATACCAGAACTAGGTATTTCAGTCAGTGTAGGTCCAATATTCCTAGCCTTTGATTGGACCATGGTAACCATGGGTGCTGCCATAACACCCATGACCGAAATCATTATCATTAGAACTTAAAGACAAGATGAACGTACCACCAGCTTGTTGGAGATCTTGGAGATGACCATGCCAAAGGCGAGCAGGTACAGACAGGGGTGGTGCTCGAACAGCTCGCTGGACGACTTCTTGAAAATGATGAAGGCCAGCGCGAGGATGAGGCCGATGTGCAAACTGGGACTCAGCACACTGGTGTCCTGAACAGAAGGAAATTATGTTCAGCATGCATCGCAATATCACATCTGCTATAAAAGCGTGAATACGTGTGTTGACTTACAGCCACAGTGGAGCCGTTTTTGCCAACACCGCCGTTCAAAATCACATGGAAGTAGTTGTAGCAGGAGTAGAAGGCCCCGCCGCAGATGCCAATGACGGGGAAGACGTACATCTTCACTCCGATGAGGGGCAACTACGGAAACACATGAAGGTCAAATTAGTGAAGAGACACAAACTCCCCAAGAAGAAATGTGCTCCTATGAAAGCCGCAGGCATGCCGAGCGTGATGGGAGGGCAAAGCAACAAATAAATGCCGATGACATCATCAGCTTTTTGAGCCAGACCATGTCCAATAGATGACCTGTTGCCATGGCGTTAGCTACCGATATTTACCTTCTCTCAAGTGACGTTAAGTCAAGCCTCCAAAGGCAGCACAGAGTAAAGGTAAAACACAAATTCTATTTAAGAGCTAGAATGACGACTAAAAACTAGGAAGTGATTAGATAGTTGTTGGGTGTGAAAACTAAGGGAGAAGAAAAAGGTTTACTAAATAAAGTGAAATGAAATAGTTTCTGTTGGTGTTGGGTCCTCCGTTACCGTGCATTGCCAAAGGCTCACGCCCCCGAAAGCCGACATCAAATACATGGTCATGATGGCGATCTGCACCTCTGTGACGTCGATCCTGTAGGGGAAGTGACAGGGAAGAGTGAGGTTATAGCTTTTAATAACAATGTAATGGTTTCATAGCATCTGTATTGCTGGATTCTACTGAACGTGGGACTTACAGGCCGAAGCGGAGGGTCCCGGACACGTAGGTCTGCCAGTGTGCGCAGAAGAACATGAACATCCCGATAAAACCACAGAAGAAGATCCAGTCTGGGTATCGTCCTATTCCACATGAAATGCATGATCCCACAGCAACAAAGACTGAAGAAAACAGACAGAAAAGACAAATAATGAATATACCTCCCTGCAGCTGGTTCTAAATAGTCTTAACAATAATAGTTTGGGTTGAGTAGAGCACCTGTGGAGACGGCATCGCAGCCGTGATCGAAGAGCTCGCCCAGAGCCGAGCTGCTGTTGGTCCTCCTCGCCTGCTTCCCATCAATGGCGTCCAGAGACTGGTAGATGAAGAGGCCCAGAGCACTCATGATGAAGGCCCATGCTGGAGCCTGAGGGGAAGAGACTTTTGTTAAATAGCTGCTCACAAGAAGGACCTCAGCCTTGTTTTTGTGGGAGCAACACACACTTAAAGTTGTTATCAAATCAAAAAATCCTCAATAATAGTTTCTCAATAGAGAGTATTTTCAGCCTTTTTTTAATATCGTTGTAAAGGGAGTATTTGTTCTGACTGTTGGTTGGACAAAACATTTGAGGGCATTACCCTGTACACTGAAAAACTGGGGTTTCACTATTTTCTGACATTTTATAGGGCAATTATAAATTAAGACTGTCATCAGCAGATTAATGAATAATGACAATTATAGTGAGTTGCAGCCATAAAGCAAAGGGCAGCTAACTACTTGCAACCAGTCTGTTTGAGAGCTAAATCAATATGATGTCTTAAGCAGACATTTCCTGAATATGTATTTAAAGAAAAAAAAAAAGGCTAATTTCACTCATTTAGTTTTTGTATAGTGTTAAAAAATAAAATGTTAAACTTCTATGGAAAAGAGCAGATATGATTATTTCCCTTTAGTTTGTTTGTTAACTAAATTGTTGATCAGTATTTTACCACTTGTATTTGTGTTATGAGTTTTCGAGACTTACAAATGTTTTGTATATCTGTCGTAAACTCAAGCTGAGGTTTTGAAACTGGGCTAGAGTGTGCAGCATAAGGGGAATGAGGGATTCCAGCTGACTGGCCAGAGTTCCTCTAACTGGGGTGAAGGTGAAAGACCATCTGGACGCTCAAGCCGGCCAACACACAACATTGTGTGTGTGAGCATTTGTGTATGTATGAGACGGAGACAAAGATAATCTGTGTTTCCAGACAGAGAAAGAATCTCATGCTTTCCTAAATATTCAGAGATCCTGCTGTTTTCTCCAAAGTCCATGTCCTGAATGACTCATGGCCTGATGGGGACAGAGTCCGCTTGTTTAGGGTTAGCACACAGGTCACACCTCAGGGCGGATCTTAACTGTGTCCAGTGGTTTATATGAAGTCCTATAATATATGTTTGTTTGTAAAGTCATACCTTCACAAGGTTATTAAGAAGAGTGGCCAGGTTTGCCTTATGTGTGCAGCATAAGGGGAATGTAATGCTAAAACATGAAAAGCGGGGGACGGACTGAAATGCCTTTGCACATGAGGAATTTGACAGCGCTGCATGGACTGTGGACTTAAGTTCTCATCGTTAGATTGGACAAAGGTTTAAATCTGATAAAGACACACTCACTCACACACCTATGCATTTCCAGGTTGGGTCACTGCCCCACAGTGAACCTGGTGATAGTTTAACTCGATCATAGGTCACAGGTTTGTTGCATGTTGCATTAATGTTACAGTTTTAGGAATATATAACTACATTAGAAGTACATTAAGCCATTTAACATTAACCTTAAGCATTCATGCTTAGTTAACCTTCTCTCTACTGGCTAACTGAACAGGAGCAGAAATATGGTCCTTAAAATGTCTGTTTTTTTTATATCATCAACAACATCAAGAGGGCCAGGGCAGACAATAACACACCACGTCAAGCCTAACAACTTTCCAAGACAGTAGCAAAAACTACATCAGGCCGGGAAGTAATGTCACAACTAATCCGATTTAAAACTATTTAAAGCGTCCTTTCCTGTAGTGGCCATGCAAACGTGACACCTTGTGATTTAAGACGTGTCAATATTGATCAAGAGAACGTCTCTAATTCGGCTAAATGTCATGCATACAGCAGTGCATACTCCAGAACAACAACTATCCGAAGTGGTTGATCAAAACACTGTGGGCGCTAGCAAGCAGGGTGACCCTAATAATAAAGTGACATTATTATCAAAAGGTGGGCAGCTGTGAGGATCATATATATGCCGAATTCACCAGGTGACTGCTGACTCAAGCAATATTTCAAAATATGGCTTTTAAGACATGTGGAGTTTGCGTAGGTGGCCAGTTAACTTTAAATTACGCAATTTGTGAATGGAGGATTGGCCGTACCACAGAAGGTAACTGCGGCTAGCCTCCGTGTAGAAACTTTGGCCAAGGTCGCTTTACTCACCTCCTCTGTTGCCGTGGGACAATAATACACGAGCACCACGGTGGTCAGGATGTTGATCATCAGTCCGACAATAGTCAGGGTGTTTGGGGCGATCCATATCGGAGTTTGCTCGACGAGCCAGTTCCAGTAGACCTGGCACGGCGGCTCGAACAGAGACCGACCCGAGGCGCTGTATTTATGCTCCTCCAGCCGCTTCAGTTGAGCGGGTGACAGCGGCTCTGGCCACAGGAAATGTGGCATTGTTGTTCTGCCTAGTCACTCCTATTACCGTAGTAAACGTCCCAATACTCCCAGCCCGATAGTGGCTTAGACGGGGCTATCTTCTCTCGGCCAACTCCAAAAAATAGCAGCTCATTTGGCATGTATGGCTAGGTGACTAGACGAGGCCATTTCCACAGTGGAACCATGAGATGTCGATACTTTCTGATCGCGTCTCCACAGGAAGTGGGGATCCGGAAGGGAATCATTTGGCTGCGCACCGGGAAGTTTAAATTTAAATTAAAAGACTAGGCAAATATGTAGGTGGTTTAGAACCATTAAATGCTATATTAAATGTCAAAATGTTCCATTTATCACGTAAAAAAACAAAGGTAACACTACAAGTCAGACATGGACGGAGAAGCAACTGTATATCCATCAATTCCAGCATATTCAATTGACAGTAAGTATTTAATTAAAATGTTCACTCCTTGTTTGTAGTGCAAAATGTAATACAAAAATATAATTAATGTTTAATTCCACTCACAAAATATAGTTGTTTTGACGGTATTTAACTAAGTTAACTAATAATAAGTTTATGTGCATTTCATTTCCTGAAATTAAAGTCTGAATTCGTGTTGCCTTGAACTAATTCTGGTGGAAATATCCCTAATTAATGTATGATTTGGCCTAAAATGAGTCAAATTTAAATGTACTTGAACTTAGTGGAACTGCGAATTCCCATAATAAATTCTTAGTGATTTACTTTTTACTATTTTTAATTATTTGGACTATAAATCATGAAATAATATATCTATATTACTTGAATTGTATTAAAGGAGTAGTATTATTTCCTGCGTACATTTTTGGTGAAGTGAAATTCAATATCTTATAGACATAGTGTGGTGTACAGCCCACATTTTTTAATTTGAAAGATAGGTTTTTTTGAACCAGTTTTAATAATATGACATGCAAATGTATTGTATGTTTGCGCTTGAAGCCATATTTGCATATCTAGGTTATTCTCTTATCACAACTGCGAATGTTTTAGTCCACTTTGTATACCATAATTAATATAGTTAGTCATACTAATACATGAGATCCAAATTAAAAAGAGTAGTTAAAACAAAATCACATTTTAAATGACTTTTTATTGTAATCCATGGGTCATAATTACAAAGGTAAAGGCATGCACATATGACTGAGCATCAATCAAGCCTCACGTCAAATATGAATCAAAAAGAATAATGTTTCATGCCAGTGTAAACTCTAAATTGTTCTCACATTTTACACATAAGTGATCAACACAGAAAAGGGGAAATTAACAAATATTCATGTGAATTGTCTTAGAAGGCTCTACACGTTCATTTATCCAACATTACTCTGATCTATTATCATTGTATCCCTTATATAATTTTTGACACACCATAAAACTGCAACCTTTGTTTATACATTCTCTTTTCCCTTCTTTCAGACCCAGGAAATAAGTTATCAACGTCTACAGACACTCCCAACAAGAACCAACATGTAAATACTGTAAGTGTGCCACTTTTCTATATATGTGCATTGTATATATTTTTGTTTTTTTTACACACTATATGAAATTATCAAATCTAGAACCAAAACACTGCTGGCATGCATCAGAGCTGAGTCTTTTGAACCCAAAAGGGTGACAGGAGTGAGCTGGGATTTTCTTCTTCTACGGGAACAAGCTCCAAACTTGCACACAGCATGCCACACCACAGAGCAGTGACCCCTCCTCCACACTCCTCCGCCTGTCTCGCCATCATCCCTCTTCAACCTCCAGATCTCAGCAGTAGACAGAAGAGGATCACTACTGGCAGCAAATGTCTGTAAAGCAAAAGTGTCTCATAGCAGTCTATCCAATTTTACTTCTCTGGCTCCACAACCTTCTCGTTCATGTACTTGTCAATCAGGTGTAGGGGCACTCCGCGTTGCATGAGCTCGAAGAAGGTGAAGCCTCCTGAGGGACGAGAGGAAAAACGTTCTTACAATATTCTTGGGGAAGGACCGAGGTAGATTTGGAAAGTGAAAAGCAGAGAGAGGAAGAAAAGGAGGAAAGAGCAATAACCTAACCAAGCAAAACAAGCAGAATGCAAGAATGCACTGGATAAAGAGTGAGAGGAGAGAAAAACCATGGTCAGAGAAGCTCATCTACTCAATGCACACTCAGTTTGTAAATCTCTGCCCTGCACAGGCTTGCAGCACCAAAAGCGAGGAAATCACTGAAATACAGTGCAGGTCACACATCTCTGAAAAGTTCCAGGTTAATCAAGCTGTCTTTAGTAATCCACAATATACTAACAGTTGCACTTGGATCCCTAAGTAAATTATCAATAGATGTTTACTCGGTAAAAAGATTTAAATTATACATTTTACAGGATAATGAATTTCTTTAGTATTAAATATACAGAGTGATTGCTAGATAGATCAGATACATGTTGTAGAGTAAAACAAAAACATGCAAATATGCGTCTATAGAAATACATATAAAAGATATATATGTAAATTAATGTATTATATACTGACTGTAGCTTCATATTTAATGGATAAATGCGATATTTGTATTATTTTCTCATCTTTATAGCAAACCACTTCCTTAACTGTCAGAATATTCCATTTATTTCAAAACTTCAGTGTCCATGTTACATCCCACCACTATAAGCTAACGGATACATCAGACACAACTCATCAATCACTTCCAAACAGAATGTGGATAATACCAAGTGTACCCAGTTAGTATGCTTTGTTTCAATCTTGTTTGATTTTATTTTTCAAGTCAACATAACTTAAAACTCATTCCCAGCTCTTGATTTTTCAGCAAATGTTAGCAAGTTTGCAAAACGGTTTACTTACCTTATCTGTTGCACAAAATACATGAGAGGTAGTCTTTGAACTCACTCCATTTCACACCAACGACTATGGCAATCAATTATACATTTCCAAACAGGACTGTTAAAATAAGCCAGCAAAGCAGAACTGGGGAATAATTTAGCAAAGTTGTCATGCAAACATTGCTTTATTAATGCCCGGTTGCACATGTTCTTTCTCTGGGACTGCTTTCATGGCGATAAAAGCTGCTGCAGTCCCACCGACTGAGAAAAGCGAGGTTATTAGCGGGCTGAAAGATGCATAATGAATGACATAAGCTTCATATGCCAAAACCATATGAAAGCTTACCTTATATGAGAACATACATTCATAATTCTTGAGTTTGGACTGGGGGAGAGAGAAGAGAAGAGGGGTTAACAAAATGTTTACGTGGAGTTATATGTGCGCACCAGGGACTCTAGATTTTATTACTGAACTCTTTTATATGAGGAGTTAACTGTGGCATAAAGGGGACACTGGAATCCATGGAGAATAGTCAAAGACAACATAAAACATCACAGTTCCTCTTGTTATGCCTACAGAGCTGTGACTGGGGACAGACTGTGTTGTGATGATGAACAAGATGACCAGGTGGACTGGACTGGACAGAGTTTTGTGAGAACACAGGGGATAAACCTCTACATGTGGTGGTGATGGGAAGTGTCACCAGATATTATGTGCACACAAATGAACTGATTATTATTTGCACTTAATTTGAAAATGTGGTCCAGGAGCCGGTTGCACCAACTGTTCATAAATTCAAATTCAAGTGGAGATTCAAACATCAGTAGATTAAAATGGTTTGCACTACACAGACTAGTTCCTATGTAGGGATGACTTGTTCATAAATAACTACACAGTGTTAGCTAATTAAGTTACCTGACAGTTAACGTTGGCTTGCTAATATAACCCGTTTAGAGTGTAGAATAAAAGAGATTATACAGCTGACACATCTGACATACACTTAATTTGGTTTCCTAAAGCTTTAAGTTAAATGCTTTAGATTAGATGATGCTACTGTATGCAACAGATGAACACAATACTATTGTCTACAGCTGCAGTTAAGACATTCCTTAATTTTCAATGGTGCAACCCAATTTAGGTAATCACCAGGAACTAGCTAAAGGTTTCTAAGAAGTCCAAAAATACTTTATATACAACCATGGCCATGAATTTACGAATAGCTTGTGCAACCCTTTCCAGATACTTACATGTCCATCGCTTATTTGGTCAGCCCTTTGGTAGACTATAACGCACAGTTCAGATAATACAGTATAACAGGGGAGTTGCTTTCCCATAGCCACCTTTGTGTCCTTATAAACGTTAGAAAGGGACAATTTGGATTTAAAATAATCAATTTGTTTGTCTCTTTTAGAGGATAAAACTAAGATTTTTTACATTTATTATTAGTAGACACTGGTAAGAGGCCATAGAAATTAATAAAATAAGAAAGTTGAAAGGCTTTGGGAAACCAGACTCAGATACAAAAGGGTATCCAGGGAGGCACACTGAGCTCGCCTCCTGGTCCACACTAACCTTTGATCTCCAGCTTGCAGTCCACTTGGGCCTCTCCCAGATCGTTGACGGCCTTGCAAGTGTACATGCCGCCATCGTAGGGACTGGGCTTCCTGATTTCCAGAGTACATACTCCCTGGTTGCTAAACATGCGGTACCGTGGGTCGTCCAGGATGGTTATCTTATTCTTCATCCAGACCACTTTAGCCTGCGGTCAGACAAGAAATTCGTCAATACGATATAAGTATGACCAAGGGGAAGGATGGCCAAAACAAAACAAAAATAGAAAGATCCAAGTTGAAAAGTAACTGGACCCATCCTTGAGAAGTTAGTTATAATACTAGCTTTGTAATTTTAAATACTGGGAAGTATCAGTGCTATAATACAAGATAATCAACTTTTCTATTTACCCGAGTGCAAAGCGTAATATATTCACACACGACTTTATACCTGTGGTTCTCCCACCTACCCTTGGGTTGGCACGGACACTACAGTTTAGAGTAGCGTTGTAGCCGGCAATAGCAAAAGTGTTGATCAGCGGCTGTGTGAACTTAGGTGCCTCCATAAAGTCGTGGTCCGTGAACTCGTGCGTTTTCACCTGCATGCCTGTTGGGGTAAGGGTAAAGGAATGGGGTTGTGCATGATACTGACGCTGAGCGGTATCATGTGGGAAATTCCCTAAGTGATGAGGGAAAGACAATGTTTGTTTGTTTATAATCGGCTGAGTCTGAAACATCACTGTCAAAAGGCCTGTCAGTTATTACCCGACCCCTGTTAGATTTTAAAGTGAGGCTGTAATGAGGCTCACTTTAGGGTGGAAACATCACTGACAGTACCTTTAGATAACAGCTGTGAAAAAATAGTCACCAATTGAAACAACAACTCTATTGATATTTTCAACATGTTAAATGCATTTGATTTGTTCCAAAGTTCTAACTTTGGAAGCATTTTCCCACATCAGAAATGATAAGTAACCATTGGCTAATATTACAGTCAATGTTACCTTCTTTGACGATGAGGGCACTTTTTTTGCTTTGCGTGGCAGTTTCGCTTAGGCCACACATGTTCTCAGCAAAGATCCTGAAGAAGTACTCATTCGCTACCACCAGCTCTGTGATGGTGATGCATGAGCGATGGTAGTGCTCAATGCATGTGAACCATTCCTATAAAGCGTATTGAAGCAATTTAATGTAAATATTGAATCCATGTTATTTGAAATTTCAGTTTAGTACACACTGTAAAATTGATGTTCTACCATTGTTTTCTTGTCTGCTTTTTGAATGGTGTAGCCTGTTATTGGGGCGTTGCCGTTGTCCTTTGGAGGAGTCCAGACCAGAGCTACATTTCCTCCCCAAACATCTTCAATCGTGACACTTTGAGGAGGCCCAGGTAGGTCTACCAATCAGAAAAAAATGTGAGAAGAGAGTTTGGTCATATCATTTATATTTTTTGTTGGAGCAACAGTATTGTTGGGCTGATGCAGGGTTCACCAAGTTAAATGCAAGTATTTCAAACCAAAATTCAATATACAATGCAAAATGGAATGATAGATGACTAAATTACGAATTGAAATTGAAATAATAATTTATTTTAAATACATATTTTAACAAGCTTTTTAACTGACATTGATGTCTACAGCATAAACATAGCATTTAAAACTTTAAATACCTTTGAAGGGCTTTTTGAGGAAACCTCAATGCACTGCCATTTAAGACTACACTCACCTACAACTTGTATGTCAAGAATGGCCGTGTCCACATGGTTTTCAACTTGAACAGTCATCTCATACTTTCCGGAGTGGCTGCGCTCTGCTTTACGGATAAAGATGATGCTGTCACAGTCTGTGTTGCGGATGTTGACGTGGGTAGGCTCTATGGGCTGGCCCTCTTTCAGCCAGTTGACTTTTGGCCTGGGTTTGCCCTGTGGACATCACACACAGTTTAAATTCTGCTCAGAGATAAAGTGAATATGGAATCGATGGGAGGTTTCTTTACCATAAATGGCACCACGAGGTTCACCGCCTCTCCAACTTTACGAATGTATGTCTGCTTCAAGTGTCGGGGAACGCGGATCTTGGGTGGTTCTGAGGAGCAAACGGCCATGAGTGTCAAAATCAATGTTTGTTTAAATGTTTTCCTACAAAACGATCAACTTCTGAGCCAAGCTATATCGGGGAAGTGCATTTTCAAAAGTCTCCACAACCGTTTTCGGAGCTCACCAATAACCTCTTTGACCATGACATGATGCTGAAGGGTCCGTGGAGTGCTGGCTCCGGCAGCATTGATGGCTTTGACTCGAACTAAGATTCTAGTCCCTGGAGTCAGCCCAGTGATGGTAAACTTGGTCTTCTCGGTCATTTCCTTGTTGGATACTACCCAATCATCAGCTGTAGACAAAGAAAATGTTAACAGCCTTCACTGACATTTTTGTGGACTTTGAACAGCGTTAGAACCCTACAAACGATGCAACAGTTTTGATCTTACAGGTTTATTGGATGTCACACTGTGTCAAATTTTTGACATGAATGCTTTGTCGGATGGTCAAACAGCATCTCAAATCCCCTCACAGTCACCCCACACATTTACAGCAAAGTAATTTGGTAGCTTCTTTCAACAATTTATCTTGTTTTTCATTTTGTACAAAACTACATCTGTTTTTTTATGTATGTTAAAACAGGTGCAATAATATGAATGTTTTCCTGTCCAAAAGTATGTCGTTATCCCACATATTGCATTGAGCTTCTTAAAACTATTACAATCTCTACGTAGACTGTTTGGGTGCATTTAAAAAAAACTGTCTGTAAGTGGTTGTGTATCACAGTGGGATTTAGGAGCAACATTTTGGATGAACTTCCTAAGATATTTCCCACTTTACTCTAAAACAGCCAAAAATCTAAGTTTGTCAGGGCCTTTGGAAGATTTGAAGTTGCCTCACTTCCTTCTACGCAGTACTCCACTAAGTATCCGTCCAGACCGGCAGCTCCGATGGTTTCAGGAGGACGCCACTTTACTGTAACTGTGGTGTCGGTGACATCGTCCACAACCAGCATTGTTGGCTCACTGGTCACAGCTGAGTGGAGATAAAGGTTTTAGAGATCACAAGTCATGACCACCATTTCTAATTTGTTTTCCAACAATGGGTATGAACGAGATCGGAAAACTTTCATTTTGGCAAGTCATAAAGGCGCCTTTCTTTTTCTGGCTGGTATGCTATAAATCTGCTTGTCAGATCTCTTTAGTCCCTGCTATTTCCAGCTATTCTTGTATTCTGAATCAACCCCTATTGAACCCTCTGACAGACCTGATCTCCTAAACCTCTAATCTGCAGATGATTTGGCAGCCATTATAAAGACATACTTAATATCCTCTAAAGCTCCTGCGCGTCCAGTGGAGGTCACAGTCAGAATGCTTGGGATGGTGGGCTATGCGGAGGAACAGCTGCGTTGCTGGGGGTAGCAAGGGCAGATCACACATGCACTATCACCGGCCCACTCATTGAAATGTCCTCCCTTATCATGAAACGGTTATAAGATAAACTGAACCTGCTTGTAATACTTTCCTGGACAGATTATTGGCAGTAACAGCTCAAAGGCCAGTGTTAAGATTGCTAACTGGATTTTCATGGAGACATTTGGGCTACTCACCGAGAGGGGTAAAGGCAATGGATGGTTCACTGGGCCTGGACGAGCCTATAGCATTGACTGCAAAGATCCGCACTTCATATGGCACTCCTTCAATCATCTTCTTGGGTTCGAAGGATGTTTCTTTAATCAGATCAAAGTTCAGTCTCATCCATCTGGAGCTCTGTTTCTTCTTTCTCTCGATGTAGTAGCCTTTAGAGGACCGCAGAAAAGCTTGTCATTTAACTACTTACGCTTAACAGTTAAGCAGCAGGAATAATAAAAAGGCCTGATTACCTAATATTGGAGAACTTCCATCATATTTTGGTGGTTCCCATGTCATGGAGCACCAATCACCGCCAACCACTGGGACCAAGGGAGCCTCCGGAGGGTCAGGGATGTCTGCAGACAACACAAGACCACGTCAACAGTTCAAGAGACGTCTTCTTCATTCTTAACATGGTCTTTTGATTAGAGTACTTTGTGAACACTTACCTACAACCTTGACCTTGATGCTGGCTGTTGCTTCACCAGCCTCATTCTGCAGGACTATCTTGTAGTTGCCTGTGTCCTCCCGCTCTGTTACATCAATTGTAAGGCTGGTCTGGTCGCCATACGTTTCAGCTCGGACATGATGGCCAGACTCAAGAATCACCTAAGGCAATTGAGACAGATATGTATGTAAGCCTTGAAAGTGAAGTAAAAGTCAATGCATCTGTCTTGAACAGAAAATGTATATACTTTTGGTTTTAGTCTTATCCTGGGATTTGTTAGCCTTAACCAAAAAGAATATTAAATAAAATAACTAATGCAAATCTTATACTTTAAACCGACAAAAGCTCACCCTTTCTCCCTTCATCCACACCACCCTGGGCGCTGGTTCTCCAGTAATGGGGATCTCCAGGCGAAGTTTGTTTCCTGCCACAATTGTCACTGTGTTGTCTGGAAAGTTCAAACTCTCCAAGTGCACCCTCGGTGGGTCTAAAGAAAATTGAATCACACAATTAAAATAAAACTACGTTAAGGTGTTCTTACTTGGTATGATGTCCATATATAAACAGAGCATAGGTTGTGTACCAATGATGTGAATTTTGGCAGAGAGGCTCTGTGAATATCCCTCAGGCACAAAAGTGTAATCCCCTGTGTCATGAAGAGTGCTGGTCGCAATTTCAAGACGATGGACCCTGGAAAACCAAAATGACGTTAGTTAGCATTTGTGTGAATTTGATTTTGATTGATCATAGCTTACATACTTATTTTTGTGTACGATGTTGATGCGGTCATTAGGCTGGATCAGCTGTCCATTCCTGTACCAACGACCTGCGACGTTGCCTGGGAAAATCTCACAGTGCAGATTGATGGGTTGCCCCAGCATCACCTTCATATCTTGCAAGTCCTGAAATATCTTCAGCGGTTTCACTGAATAAATATAAGAAGGTTGCGAAACCGAATATGGCACAGTATTAATACCGATTCCTCCGAAAATGACACAAACAGACATTATGAAAAAGGCGCAGATGCTACATACAGTCAACCTGTATGCGGGCCTCAGATGTGCCACCGGTAGCCATGAGGGAGTATGTCCCAGTGTCCTCCCGGGAGGCGTCATCAATCACCAAGAAATGTTTTGTTCCCTCACACTTAACTCGGTATCTGGAGCGCACTCCAGTTGGAATCTCAACACCATTCCTCATCCTGAAGGAAGGAGAAGCATTTAAGATGAAACACTTACAGATGTCATGTATCTCAACATAGACATAGAGTGTCATCAGATCACCAGATCATTAGTTGGGTTTCCAGAAATGTTAATTAGATGCATTTCCATCAGCTAGTTCATCAGGAGTAGGCATTATAGGCATGGCTGTAAATCGCCAGTAAATAGAGCATAAGAAGTAGAACTTGCACCCAGTCAAAAAGAATTATCGCTGCTCGTCATTCTACATGAGCTTTCTGAGGTAAACATATTATTTCCTTTAACATTTGTCTTTATTCTGGCAAACCCATCCCTTGTTTTATTCTGCAAAAAGTAGTTAAAAAAAACTAACAAACATCTTAAATAAGTCTTACCATTTGACCTGAGCGCCTTCCTCTGACACCTCGCACTCCAGCTCAATCCTCTCGTTCACTGTGGTCTTCACCGGCTCAATTTTTTTAACTATCTTAACTGGCAACTCTATAGGAGGAGTATAGAAGAAGAAACTAAACACGTTTCTTATAACAAAAAAACCTAATTAGGTCAAACTGAAAAGATAATCAGGGTACCTTTGACAAACAGCTCTGTGGCGCAATTCTCGTCTCCAGCAGCCACAGAATAAGCTGCGTCATCATTCAAGGAGCAGTTGTTGATGACCATAATCCTTTGTGTGCCCTTATGCTCAAAGATATACCTTAACAGGAAGTCTATTAGTCACACCACTGTTCACATACAGTTCGTTTAAAGGAGAGGTGTCATGGCCATTTCCACTGATCATAATTCCATTGTTGAGGTATACTAAAATAGATTTATACGGTGCATTTTTCCAAACTCACATTGGTTTCTCATACAGCATCTCTGTAAACTATGTGTATTCACTGAATTTCACTCTCTGCCTTTAACGGCTCGTTGTAGCTCCAATAGCTCCAGCCCCCACCCTCCCTGTGAGCACAGTGTGCTCTGATTGGTCGGGACGTTGTGAATCGCGCTGAGCTCCGTGGAGGTGTTGTTTCCTTGTTTAGGATACATAGCGAAACACAGCCAAACTCATCCTGAGCACACACAAACTCACATCCGAAGTAAAAACAATAAGTGTGGCTTGATATTGAGTAAGACAAAGGTTGATAAACGCTGTGAGAATGGGTCTGCAGAGAGAATTTTGCCGCGATCCCAACTGTCTGTTATCAGCCTGCAGCCAGGGAGGAGAAATCAGCTGAGCTGCCTGCACTGTGTGTGTGTGTGAGGAAGTCCGTGGATTGGTCAATTTGGACCAATCAGCGGGGGCTTAACGTAACGGCTCCGCGGACGTAACGTAACGGCTCCACGGATTGGTCCATTTCGTTCCGGGTACGGGTTGACATCATGCCGTACCCGGAAGAATCAAATGGACAGTGACGTATCTCCAACGAGGCGTTTTGGGGAGGTATTTTCTGTGTTAGAGTTTTACTCGCTACAGGGTGTACTTTGAGGGTTTTGACTCTGCACACCGTTTACATGCATAAAAACCTTCATAACACACAAGGGGACGGGTAATAACCGGAAAAGCATGACACCTCTCCTTTAAGTCAATACACAATACAGTCCTCCTAAGATAAAAACGGAAGATGTATGGGAAGCAAAGACTGGGCTATAGCAAAATAAAAAATATTCCTAGAGTTAAAATGTACAGCAGCAAAATAAACATCATTAATGTAATCAGCATGCATCAAGTTCACTTCACAAACCCAAGGGTCAGGTTTGAGAGAGGGGTGGGATCACACCAAAACATGGATATGGAGAAGGGAGAATCAACTGTATGGATGGACTTACTTCCTTTGACTTAAGGTCAGCAGTGAGCCAGAGTGGTCCGGAGCAGTGTACAGGAAGTGAGTATAGTAGACAGGAAAGAGCATAATGATATGACACATAGATAGATAGACAGACAAAGACAGAGAGACATCATGCCTGGGAGAGTTTATTTCGTCAGAAAATAGTGTCAAAAGACAGATAGAGTTTTCTTTAGATAATAAAGTCTTCGGGGTAGGGAGCCCCGGAGAAAATGCAACTCGAGACCAAAACCAGAAAATGGCATTAACCTCCCAAATGGCTTTAACTTGGCTTGGCTTAGATGGACTAGACATTTCAGCTGAAATATATGTCAGGGTTTTTATATTAAACACTTTTAGTTACAGAATAATTATCGCTCAATTCAGTATTATACCTTACTATTAACCTCATCAGCCCAGAGTAATACGCTACCCTATTATAAGCACTACATTTTATTATTATAATATGATAATAGTCACTAACACTATTCCCAAAGTCAATACAAACTTTAACTAAAAGTCACTGTTTTTATACACCCACATTTAATTAATAAAGTTACACAATATAAATATAAATACTTTCATTGTAGAATTTAAACAAAAAATACCGAGACCTACCTAATCATAGATTGTTGTTGTTACAGTGGTAATAACTTATGAAAGTACATGACTTTTATAGACATCGACCACTAAATGAGATTCGGCATTTATTTAATATGTTCCAAAGCCAGACTTGGTTAAAGACCTGTAAAGGAAGTACCACCTTTTTCATGTACAGAGGAGGACATAGTAGTCAATGGCAATTAACTACACAAGTTGAAAAATACACTGCATTTACACCCAAATGTGGCTCAGGGGTCTTTTACTTGATATAGCCCTGTGATTCTGAATTTATAATGTTCCTAATTAAGTGTGTCAGGCTGTTGGGAAACTGATTAGAGCCACATTTGTTTATTTGTTGACTAGCACTGGTTCACTGTACTTATGGCTGGACATAAGTAAGATTGTGTAGAAAATGTGATGGTTGAAGACATCAGAAATACTTATTAAGTCACCTCTGGGTTATAATAAAAGTATTTCTGTGTGTGTATTTGTAAAATGCTCAAGAAAGTTAATGAAAAGTATAGAACGTGAACCATTGTGCTTTTGAGTGGTGACAAAACATTACGCGAAAACACATAAAATCAGAAAACTGGTGCAGAAGGGCGGTGTCACAAATTGAAACGCATTTAAAAAAACATGCGTTTCATTTGTGCTCTGTTGAAGAGGACAAGACAAAGAACAAGGCTGTAGAAAACAATGTGACATACTTTGGACTGGGTCTGATTTCCTGTCCGTTCTTGTACCACTTCAGCTCAACTGTGGGGTCAGCCAGATCAACCACCATGCGGATCTTTCCACCTTTATCTGCCTGATATGCTGGATCCAGTTTCTTGGCAAAAGCTTTGAAAAGATGACACAAAGGTCACAAAAAGACACAACAAGATACAAATCCCATCTTGACCAGGCGGATAGTCAACAAAGGAGCACTTCAAAAATGTGGAAGACACTGATTTACCTTCAGTTTTCTTCTCCACTCTTGTGATCTTCTTCATCCTTTTCAGCAGACCCCTCAGATCTGTGATGCCATACATGAAGGCAATCTTCTCATACTGATCTGGCCGGGCGTTCTTCAGGATCTCCCACACATCAACTTCTGGACCTTCATCCGGTTTGGGCTCCCTAGTGGTGCCGGATACGAGGGAACGATGTGAGGTTTCGGAGTCATAGGTGTTTTTCGCAACGTGTCCTGAGGAACTACTTAATAACCTCTCGAGTAAGGGTCATTAAAGCATATCTTTAAGCTTTACAATCACTGCTTATTTCACTAGGTTCATTTCTCCTGGTTCCTGCCCTGCCATTTTTTGGTTAGCATATCCTATTTCGTTCCTCGGGACATGTCACACAAAGGGATGGGCATGGTGAGCTATCAACCTGTGTGTTGAGGTTGTCTTTGCAGTCAAATGTTAACTGTAACATGAAACACAGCGGTGCCCTCAAAATTACTGAGAATGATTGGGGGGTTAATTGGGTTTGCTTGTGGCCTTTCTCGTGTCTATGGACCAGGATTCCTTTGGAAGTGTGCAGGCAAAAACTGGGAGGGACTAGCTATTGTTCTGAGGTCAGTGACTTGGTTAAATGCACCAACCGACTTGAATACATCAAGTATATGTGTGTTTTTATAGGGGAGATTAGAACAAATCCAAGATGGGAACATTTATTTTTTAAAGATATTACGGTACATGTTCTTATTGTTATAATATTCTAACATCTAGGGTTGCCAATAATTCCACAATAATGATTGTAAAATGGCTTTTAAAGGTTTCTAGCATGCATCGAGGGATGAAAGGGAAATGGGAACTAATGTATATTAAGAAGGAACTTTGAGGTGGGTTCTTTTAGTTTGGAAAACAGACTTAAGAGTAAGTGAGGAAGATGAAAAAAAGATTTGATCAGTGCTGTGTGATTAAATTAGCACACAAGAGCAGACACAGATCAGTTATCGGATCACATTTTTGGTCATTCCACTTCTTGTAATGCTAAACTCGTTTGAGATATAACATGATGCAGCATGCAGGGATTTAGGGGAAACCTGAAACAAAGATTCTTAATGCGAATTTTAACATCTTTCATTTTTCTCTTATGAACTGGCCCATCCCTTTGTTTTTTGTTGGTTTGAGTGATCACTTCAGAACTGCACTGACACAGTTAGTTTATGATATTAAACAGGTTAGTTTTGTGAGATTAAAGTTAATTAAAATGCCGCCCTAAACATGAGTGTATCAATTAGTTTACATAAAGAACATTCAGACAGCCCTTTCTTTCGTAGACATTTTCCCAAATGTCCGAAAGATTGGAGGTGAATAGCGTCAATATTATTCCATTCTATGTTTGTATTTCTTATCTGTTTATTTTCAGGCAATTATGTAGAAAGCTGAAATAAACATGGTGATGTTTGCCTTATATTTCTAAGTTGAAATAAGACGACAATGTAGAGATAACACTATTCTACAGCATCATTTCTCTATGGCCCACTAGCACATCATAAAGGATCCAAAATGGTGCACTGTGCCTCATAAAGGTGGTTTTTGACTTCATGGCTTGATGAAGATCTATTACCTCGGGTTCTTTATGACGCAAGGCCCATTTCCATCATTTCTGATTGCTGACAGAGGGGTTAGGAATGCTGCCTTCAAATGAAGTGTTACCGTACTACAGTAGGCCAACACTCTTGCTCGTCCAATTCCTAGAGCTACATGTCATGCTGGGGACTCTACAGGATTAACGTACTCACCCGCAGTAAGGTCTAATTGTTTTAAAACCTATGATTTTCTCTCTACTAACCTTTGATTTCTGAATATGTAGGGGAGAAGAAGAGACAAGCCCAAAATAAATGGATAATTTTGCTGGTGAACAATGTCACTGCTTAGGAGTATTTGTACCTTAAACGTTGCACTGTCTTATCTGAAATATGCATCATATGGTGTTTATTTTGAGTCACCACAGTAGCTTTGGTAAACCAGAGGTTTTCAAACTGTAAGGTGCCCCTTGATAAATCGAAACCCCTTCTCAAAGTCAAAACTCAGATAAATCAGACTACACTACTGTACATGTACGTTTGTCCGTCGCAAAATGAATGTCCATCAATCAGCTTAGATATCATAGAATAAAGACTCCTTTAGTGTCCAGAATGTAATCCAAGTAATAGCTGGCTGTACTTCTATCATTGAATTGCAAACAGGAACTGCTAATAAAACATTTGGCAATTTACTTAAATCTAACATAACTATATTGGATATTGGAATCTCATTCTCTGACTTCCAATGCATGATTGTCTCTAACAATATGAGTGACAAAATCCATGAAAACAAATATGTTGTCAGGCTGCACTATCAATATGTTTTGCCCTTCGAAAGGGATGGTGTGTAGTTGTTGCCATAGTGTCAGACCTTGAAAACCTCTGGTAAGCCATAATGTATCATATGTAAAAATGTACGTGCCACAAATAAAGTAGCTTGATATAATAAAAAAAAATTTAAAAAATTGAAAGAAAGACAAAAAAAAGCACATTGACAAAGTGCCTATAATCCACTCAGGGTCGGGATGTGATTCTCACCTATGTTTAAGGAGACCACTAAAGTCAAGTTCCCCTGCATCTTCTTGTCCTTCACTGCTGTTGTTACCAAGGAGAGATTAATGAAGATTCAATCAGAGTTGAAACAGTTGCAGGCACTATAAAACAATGCTAAAATAGCAGAAAAAGCAAAAGCTCTGACGTCAATCGATGCATTAGCTCCACGCTAACACCTGATTAATGCTTACACAAAACCACTTTTTTAGTCTTTATGGATAAAAACTTCAAATAAGGTGTTTTGTGTAAGACACTTCAAGAGCGGTCCCAGGCAATATTGCTACAGTCTTTCTGCAATGTTAAAGCAACATTACTTAGCAGCAAGATTGTAAAACTGGGATGCTTTGTATTGCTTTCCAGACACATTGTTTGGAGGGAGATTTAAAAATGCAAGAGTTGGCCTTTAATTACACCTTGAGTTGTAATTACCTTCGAGAAAGGTTAATGACATTATTACAACCGTCACACTTAGATGGCGTACAAAAATATCACCAGAAAGTGAAATGTTTATCGCACTTGTTCTTTTCTTCACTTCTCAGGAGCATTCATTAGTATTAATCTTGCTTCCTGAAATAAATACTAAGTTAATTTATTTGAAATGAAAAAATTAAATACTGTACTGTCGCATACTGAATTCGTAGCGGTTTTTGTTGAAAGTTCTTTCGTTACCTTCTTTTGAAAGCTGATCGGATATCAATATTCTGTGAGCCCTCAGTTTCTGTAAAACAGTAACAACACATCTGCTAGTCTGTACTTTGTTGACATATTACAATAAATATACAGACTTTTATGCTTAAACAAACCTTTAACTTCCAACTCAAAGGAACAGCTGTCAAACTTGTCCTTGTAGGTGACTTCGCACCTGTAGCTTCCTGCATAGTTGTCTTTGGCCTTGACGATGTGCATCTCAAATGTGTGAATCTGTCAGGGAGTGATATATAACAACTGGCTTAAAAGCACCTACTATGAGATCGAGTTGGGATAGCTTGGGGACTTGTTGTACAATACCTTGGTCAGTCGTTCAAAGGTCTCTTTCAGCTGTAAGTGCTTTCCTGTCTTGCTAGCAAGATCCATCCATTTTCCTTTGATCCATTTGATAGTGGGTTTGCGGAGAAGATCTTTGGCCTCTACCTTGGCAACAAAGGTGATGTCTCCACCTTAAGACCCAGAAAATATAATGTGATTACAGAGAAAACCTTTCCAACAATACCACATTTCGAATCAATAACCTATCAACGTCACAGTGAGGCACTATGCTCTGATTGTATCTCTTTATTGTGACATTCTACTATACTGACCCTTTTGCCCCTCTTCTTAAAGACTTAGTTCAAAATGTTATGCAATGCGCTTATTGGCTTTATTCCAGAGATCAATACCACCACAGTCATATCTGTCCTTTCAGGATGATTAAGCTAGAGCCAGTAGTCAATAGTTTAGCTTAACATATAGACTGAAAAACTTGGATAACATTCTCTGCTCAGGTAAACATTAGTCCACTTCATCTTTACATAGCAAATCTTCGTTTGCTGATGTATTGATGATCTGAATGTCTTTTAAAGAGAACCTTTAACTCTTTGTGCTGTCACTCACCCACAGGGATACTGGCGCTTTGTGGACTCTCTATCAGTAGGGTGGACCGTGGTGGGCTGTCAATAGGCTTGTCCAGCTCATCTGGGCCCTGGCCGTCTCCCAGAGACCACACTGCTCAGTCAGGAGAAACACATACATGACAAAGTGCTCTCCAAAGTCATTGTGCTAGGAAAGAATATAGCAGTACAGTTGAGGAGTTCATACACCCACCTTTTACTTGGATCTGAAAGTCTTACCAGTAGAAAGTAATACAGACAGACAGACACATTTTCTCACTTTCAGCCACCAGACCTCATACACCAGCAGAATATAAGCTCTTTGCAACATTGAAAGCATGAAACAGACATTATGAAATGCAGAAATGCCACCTCATTGGCAAAAGAGATCGCATTTGTTGGACATTTTCAGCAAAATAAATGTATTATGTAAATTACGGATTCTCTTGATACATTCTCCAGTCTCCGTTGCAATGGGATGAATGTGGTTGAATCACACTGTTGCTGAATAGTTGCTGTCTGAATCTAGCGTTCTAACGTTGTCTGAGAGAGTTGGGCGTATGACAATCCAGGAAAATAGTCTTTTTTATTTTGCTCACCATATTGTTGAGACAAATGAACCTGTTGATGATTATGCTTAATAACTAGAAAGGCTCCATTTGATCAGCTATAACAGAAAACTTGTTGAGTGACGATAGGATTTTCTTGGTACCGGTCTAACTTCCTCTTGGGGTGAATGAAAAGGTGAACATAATTACGGTAAGAGTCTTTTTTGGCTACCACTTTATTACCTGAGTCTTTTCTCCCCATGGCTGGCACAGGGACGCTATCATCTAAACAAAGACAGAGAGAAATTTACAGCATATTATAAGTAATAGTACTGTAAAGTCCACTGAAGCAAGCACACACTCACAAAGAGTCAAACCAACAAGCAATTAAAGATTTTCAAGCATTGGTCCAAGGGATTCTGAATCAAAGCTATGATTTAAAAAAATAAAAACGATGTTATTCTATTTGTTTACCATAAAACTAAGTATTGGATATGGATTAATAACTGATTGAAAAAACAAAACGTATACCTAACATATAATTAACCTTAAGAACAAATATTTGTATTAATGGGTGTATGTTAATAAGTTAGTAAGAACATTTTCAACATAATTATTTGTATTGAAAGGCTAACTTCCAAACACACACAAATATCTAAACATGTTTTAACATGTTTCTCGATTCAGAAGGGTAAATCTGATTTAGAGTCTACAGGTTTCAGAGGTACTAAAATGGTTGAAGGATTTAACAGAGGGATCTTACTAGGCAGCTCAATTGAGAGTTTCTTGAGTGAACTGGCATCCTCTGCGGAAAAAACACAGTTGTGATTGAAATTAATGAGGATAAATTAAACTATAGTGGTTGGATGAATAATGTGTCTACACCAGTGGTTCTCAACCTGTGGTACGCGTACCACTGGTGGTACGCCAGCTCCCGCTAGTGGTACGCGGAGGAATCTGACATATATATATATATATTTGGCTACATATGCAAAGACATTTAGCAGTATTCATTTTTAGTAGATAGATTTTTTAACAATTTTGAACAATTGTTTCCATGTGCATTAATATGCATGTACACATTTAGAAACCATGTATTTATTTTCTATGCATAATATATACATGTGAAATATCATTTTCACATCCAAACTTTTATTTGATATGAGTAAATAAAGGTTGATGTGCTTGTAGGAGTAAAAAACACTCAATTATGACATGTTTGTTAGTGCACAGGGTGCTGATGACATACATCAGAATTGTAACAAATTTGACATACAAATACCGTACATAAGAATAAATACAGTTTTAACCGTGGAGTAGATTTGAGCATATGCCTTTTTGTTACTAGATTTTGTTATTTTAGAAGACTCAAATACTAACCAATACCTGTAAAGCTGAAATATTGTTGGATTAAACTTAATTTGCTATCTTTAAATTGCCAAGATATAGCTTATCAACTAAGATACCCGTAACTTGTGATTCAATTTTAAAATACTTTAACACACCTCTGAAAATGTGGTGATGGGAGTTGATTTGAGCCTTAGGAAGTAGTAATGTTTTTTATGAGTACCAACCTGCATGGGGTTTTGGGGATGGGGTAGTGGCTGCAGCAGCATCATCATCTGCAATAAAAGTGTCATTGACAAATAGACCCACCTATCAAAAAGCTCCAAATCCAACACCGCCAGGTCAAAAAGACAAAGACTATAAGGCCTATAAGGCCGTTGAACCCATGTGAAATAGTCTTTAAATGGAGCATGACATGCAGCTCCTAGACAGGAAGAATGGACCAAAAATATCAACCTATTTTAACTACTCTGTCTAAAAGATAAAACAATGTAGGAGCGTGAGCATGAATGCTCATTACCGTAAACTTCTCAAGCGGCCAAAGCAAAAACCAAAGCTCTTTAGCAATATTGCACGCAGACATCACATCATAAAAACATCACATTTTAAGCAGCAGATGCAACCAACATTCACAAAAAATGCTCATAACCAAGCCAACAAAAGCATGACGATTCCTGTGTATCTTCAGTGATTCTCAGAATTGTTTCTCTTAAAACCAATTCATCCATACTAACCTGAAGATACTACAGAAAAAACTGCTGCTGAAAGCAGCTGGCCGCCTTATCAACACTATTTAGTGTGATACAAGACTCACCCTGCATAACTATGCCGTGTCAATACTTAATATTTTCTTATTTATTGGTATACATTCGTTCCTATTTATTTGGACATCTGAAAACTCAGACACTGAACCATAAAGTCCTCTGATGCAAGTTTATATATATTCTTTATTCTTGAAGATCTACACGCAATTAATGTCATGTAACAAATGCTAGGTCAACACATGAATCCCACTGGTAAGAGTGAAGTCCATAATATTCTTATCAGGAAAGTAAAGATATCTATTAGCTTTCAACATCACAGATCATTGGGCCATGCTGCTGAGCCATGTAGTGTGCAACTGACATGACTTGTAAGACTTTCAGGGCTTGTTTCAGTAGCATTTGAGGTGAAAGAGCTAGAGGTTTTAACATGCAGTCTGAGAGAGAAATGGGACTTCATGTTTAAAACCAATACTTACCAGTTGGTGGGGGGGAGCAAGGACCCTCTTCCTTAACAGTAGAGTTTTCAGACTCTGCCTGCTCTTTGACCCCAACCCCACCAGGCTGTGGTTGGTTTGTGTTAGTCTCGGTGGGGCTTGGCTCCTGAGCCTCCACAGCCTGTAATGGCTCAGGCTCTGAGGGTTCTGGTTTCTTCCCATCAGTCTCTACTGGCTCTTTCCCATCTGCTACAGCCTCTGTACAGCAGACAAAGCGCCAGGCTAGAGCAGCAAGCTTGGTGCACAACCGCTGGTAGTCTTGCAATACAATGCTTGCTCAAACAAGGTGGTATACATGGCTAATGACCAGATAGCTGCAATTGTAATTGGCGAGATTAAATTAAAAGGATTTTTATATAAGATTAATAATCTACAACCATGCTAGCGGTTCTATAAAGCTTTCTTACATTTGTTCCCTGAGCTAAATGCTAACATGATGATGGGCAGTACTTACAATGTTTCCGATGTTCACCATCTTAATTTAGGGTCTGAGCATGCTGATGTTTACTAATTGGCTGCATTCTACCACAGATGGTCTGCTGACGCTTAAATGTATGGGAATATCATTGGTTCCTAACCAAAATATGTTTAATCGTATATAATTATATTAATTATGAAAGCACCAATGTAGTATGCCATTGTGTCATGTCTTGATCAGGTGCACCAAAGAAGCATCTATCTGGTCATTGCATATCCATACAGTAAAGAGATTAAGGAGGTAGGAATTAACTGACTCACTGATTGCTTGTACCATTACATTTTGACAGCTAGCCTTTGACAAGAGCCATAAATCAGTAAAACCAAACCTCACCAATCCCTCTATACATCCTGTGTGTTGAATTACTGTCACACAGCTTCAAAAACATGGTGACAGCAACAGTGTGAGTCCCTATCAGCACCAAGCATCAAAGCAAATGCAGGTATAGCAGTGCAAGCATGTGGATTAATGCACAGTTAGTGGGATGGTGTTACAGCTAACCAAATTAAACTTTTTGTGCAAATAAATGACAAAATGCTGAGCAATTATACCTACACAACAAAAATGCAGTTTCACGCCTTTCAGGGTGATTTAAGTGAGAAAGAAAGTGTGGCACACACCAAACAAACTCGTGATGTAAGTGTGATGCGCAAAAATATGCCAACATTCCGTGGCAAGTACAGGGGACGTCAGGGTTACCCACCTGTCGGTGGAGAAACCTCCAGGGTAATCTCAGGTAGGGGCATGGCACCATTACTCACTGGTGCAACACTTTCTAAACATGTGACAAATATAGTGGTGGATGGAACAGCTGCTTTAAGCACAACGCTTTAGCATCTGCAATGCCTCTCTCAGTCTCGCACTCAAACATACACTCCAAAACCAACACACACAAACAGACATACAAACACACAAATATGTACCAACTCACACATCTACACCCACTTGCCTGGACGTTGACCTTCACATTTGGTCACATTGAGTCACATCTTTTCAGACCATACTCACATTTGATACAACACATGAAAACAACGCATTGTTATACTATTGTCCTGCTTATAAATATACAAAATGTGCTGTTAATATGTCAAGATTACGATTATGCAAATGACATTCAGATTTACAATTGTAGTCCACATTAATAAGCACACACCTGCATGGGGTGTTGGGGATGGGGTAGTGGCTGCAGCAGAATCCTCATCTGCAATTAAGGTGTAATTGACAAATAGACCCACCTATCAAAAAGCTCAAAATCTGTCACTGCCAGGCCAAAAAGGCAAAAGGCCTAGAAGGACTAAAACGCCATTGATTTCATGCAAGACAAGTCTTTAAATGGAGTATGCAGCTCTTAGAATAATACCCAAATATTAAGCGATGATTGGAGCCTAACATATCTGAAAAATAAAACAATGTAGGAGCATGTATGCTCATTAGTGCAAGCTTCTCAAGCCGCTGTTCCAAACAGACTGTCTCTTAAGCATTTTGGCGCGCAGAAAACGCATCATAAAAACAGCTGGCCACCTTATCAACACTTTATTTAATGTAGGTATGTGTTTGCTTGTTTGCTGATGCATTTATTTATCTGGATGCTATAATTTAAAGACTTGCATACAAATGGCTTTGCCCCCCGTTCGCCATGTCAGTACTTCATTTTTTATTCCTTATTTATCGGTTTATATTCGTGCCTTCTTAAGACATCTGACAACACAGACACTGGACCATGAAGTCCTCAGGTGTAAGTATGTTTTTTATTTATTCATAAAGGTCTACATGCAATTACATACGGCCCTAAGAGAACAAGAGGACTGTTTTTCAAAGCAAATGGTAGGTCAACAAATGACTCCAACTAGTAAGAGTGAAGTCCATAGCATTCTTATCAGGAAAGTAAAGATATCTATTAGCTTTCAACGTTATAGATCATTTGGCCATGCTGCTGAGCCATGTAGTGTGCAACTGACATGACTTGTAAGACTTTCAGGACTTGTTTCAGTAGCATTTAAGGTGAAAGAGCTAGAGAATGGGACTTATTGATGTTAAGAAGCATACTTACCAGTTGGTGGGGGGGAGCAAGGACCCTCTTCCTTAACAGTAGAGTTTTCAGACTCTGCCTGCTCTTTGACCCCAACCCCACCAGGCTGTGGTTGGTTTGTGTTAGTCTCGGTGGGGCTTGGCTCCTGAGCCTCCACAGCCTGTAATGGCTCAGGCTCTGAGGGCTCTGGTTTCTTCCCATCAGTCTCTACTGGCTCTTTCCCATCTGCTACAGCCTCTGTACAGCAGACAAAGCGCCAGGCTAGAGCAGCAAGCTTGGTGCACAACCGCTGGTAGTCTTGCAATACAATGCTTGCTCAACAAGGTGGTATACATGGCTAATGACCAGATAGCTGCAATTCTAATTGGTGTCATTTAAGGAAGCTGATTTTAAACTATAGATTATACAACTATGCTAGTGGATTTGTCAGACTTGATGATATGAAAACCACATTTATTTTAATCAAGTCCAACATATATTTAATTATATAAGCACCAATGTGGTATGCTATCTTGTGTCATGTTTTCATTGGGTGCACCAGAGGAGCATTTATCTGGTCATTGCATATCTATACTGTAAAGATATTATGGAGGGAGGGATTTACTGACTCATACATTATGTAGGAAATTGTATGATTGTTTATCCCATTACATTTAGAAAGTTAGCCTTGGAATACAGTCAACAGTCAGTAAAACTCAACATCCCTAAGCCTTCTATAGCTCCTGTGTGATGAATTACTGTCACACAGTTTCACAAAGACAGACAGCAACAGTATGAGTCACTATCAGCACCAAGCATCAAAGCATATGCAGGTAGAGCAGTGCAAGCATGTGGATATGTACACAGTTAGTGGGGAGGTGATCTTAAAGCTAACCTAATTAACTTTTTTCGCAAACAAACTGTGTGTTGGGCAATCAAACCTGCACAACAAGAATGCAGCTTCACACCTTTCAGATGGATTGAAGTGATGACAAGAAAAAAATGGTTGCACACACCAAAGAACATGTGATGTCACTGTGAAGTGCAAACTAATGCAACACTCTGGGGCAAGTGAAGGGGTCGTCAGGGTTACCTGTCGGTGGAGAAACCTCCAGGGTAATCTCAGGTAGGGGCATGGCACCGTTACTCTCTGGTGCAACACTTTCTGAACATGTGACAAATATAGTGGTCGATGGAACAGCTGCTTTTTATAAGCGCAAAGCTTCAGCATCTGCAATGCCTCTCTCAGTCTCGCACTCAAACATACACTCCAAAACCAACACAGCAAACTGTCCCACGAACTCACCAATATCTACCAACTTGCACATCTACACCCACCTGCCTGCCCTTTGACCCCCACTCTCTATCACAATGAATCAGAACTTTTCACACCATTCTCACCATTGATACAAAACTGAAAAACAATGTATTGTAAGACTATTTTCCTGCTTATTAATTTACAAAATGTACTGTTAATATGTCAAGATTAGGATTATGCTACTGACGTTGAGGTTTCACAATTGTAATGCACATTAATAAGCACACACCTGCATGGGGTGTTGGGGATGGGGTAGTGGCTGCCGCAGCATCATCATCTGCAATAAAAAAGTAATTGACAAATACACCCACCTATGAAAAAGCTCAAAATCAGTCACTGCCGGGCAAAAAGGCAAAAGATTGGAAGGCCTAAAAGGGCATTGATCGCATGACATACACATTTTTAAATGGAGTATGCAGCTCTTGGATAGGAAGATAAGACAAAACCATCAAGCGTTGATTGGAACCTATACTGTATGTCTACAAAATGAAACAACATGGGATCATAACTGCTCAATACTGCAAGATCTTCAATCAACCGAAACTAACGACACCGGCTTTTTACCAACTTGGCATACAGAAAACACATCATCAACCTTTAATCAGCAAACCATACATGCAAAAAAAATGCTGATGATCAAGCTTCCAAAAGCTTCCAATCTTCTGTATCTTCCTAGTATCTCGTCTTTCTTACTTGAGTTGCAAATTTCTTCTTACAATCAATGTATTCCAACTCTCCTGGAGATCGCCTATCAACACTATATTTCCTGTGTGTGTGTTTGTTCTGCTGATACATTCATATATCTGGATGATATCATTTAAAGACTCACCTTGCGTACAAATTGTATCACCTTCAGTTTACCAAGTCAATACTTCAACTTTTAGTCCTTATTTATCGCTCTATCATAGTCCCTATTTCTTAAGACATCTGAAAACTCGGACACTCAACCATGAAGCACTCTGGTGTAAGTATATTTCTTGTAATTCTTATGGGCTCACATGCAATTAGTGTCATGTATGATTTGGAGCACTGTTTTAAAATCTAAATATAGGTTAATGTATGACTCCAACTAGTAAGAGTGAAGTCCATAGCATTCTTATCAGGAAAGTAAAGATATCTATCAGCTTTCAGCGTTATAGATCATTTGGCCATGCTGCTGAGCCATGTAGTGTGCAACTGACATGACTTGTAAGACTTTCAGGACTTGTTTCAGTAGCATTTAAGGTGAAAGAGCTAGAGAATGGGACTTATTGATGTTAAGAAGCATACTTACCAGTTGGTGGGGGGGAGCAAGGACCCTCTTCCTTAACAGTAGAGTTTTCAGACTCTGCCTGCTCTTTGACCCCAACCCCACCAGGCTGTGGTTGGTTTGTGTTAGTCTCGGTGGGGCTTGGCTCCTGAGCCTCCACAGCCTGTAATGGCGCAGGCTCTGAGGGCTCTGGTTTCTTCCCATCAGTCTCTACTGGCTCTTTCCCATCTGCTACAGCCTCTGTACAGCAGACAAAGCGCCAGGCTAGAGCAGCAAGCTTGGTGCACAACCGCTGGTAGTCTTGCAATACAATGCTTGCTCAACAAGGTGGTATACATGGCTAATGACCAGATAGCTGCAATTCTAATTGGTGTCATTTAAGGAAGCTGATTTTAAACTATAGATTATACAACTATGCTATTGGATTTGTCAGGCTTGTTGATATGAAAACCACATTTATTTTAATCAAGTCAAACATATATTAATTTTAAAGCACCAATGTGGTATGCTATCTTGTGTCATGTTTTCATTGGGGCACCAGAGGAGCATTTATCTGGTCATTGCATATCTATACTTTAGAGAGATTAAAGATGGCGGAATTTACTGACTGTCACAGTATAAATTAAATGATTTGATTGCTTGTACCATGACATTTAGGCAACTGGCTTTTGACGAAAGCCGACAGTAAATAAAACCAAACATCCCCAATCTCTCTATAGCTCATGTGTGTTGAATAAGTCACACAGTTTCACAAAGGCACAGACAACTGGAGTATGAGTCACTATCAGCATCAAGCATCAAAGCAAATGCAGGTAGAGCAGTGCAGGCATGTGGATATGTACGCAGTTAGTGGGGAGGTGATCTTACAGCTAACCTAATTAACCATTTTTGCCTATAACGGTGTGTTGAGCAACCAAACCTACTCAACAAAATGCAGTTTCATGCCTCAGAGTGATTTGAGTGTCTTCAAGTGAGAAAAAAACCGTTTCACAAACCAAACAAACTCGTGATGTGAGTGTGATGTGAAAATAACCCAACACTCTGGGGCAAGTGAAGGGGACGTCAAGGTTACCCACCTGTTGGTGGAGAAACCTCCAGGGTAATCTCAGGTAGGGGCATGGCACCGTTACTTTCTGGGGCAACACTTTCTAAGCATGTGACAAATATAGTGGTGGATGGAACAGCTGCTTTTTATAAGCACAAAGCAACTTCAAGGCCTCTCTCAGACTTGAACTCAAACATACACACACAAACAGACATACAAACACACAAATATGTATCTTAACCCACCTGCCTGCACCTAGTCCTTGAATAACATAATTTCAAACCATTTTCACATTTTATACATTACATCACATCACATTTCTTTCCCGCTTAGATATGTGTTGTTCACAATTGCAATGCCCAGAAATAAAAATACACCATGTTCAAATTATGAAATGATGAACCAGCGCACCAGTCTTCAAAGATAACACTTAGATCCAGCGTCAATTTTTTTATTGAATGCTAAAAATAATGGATGGCAAATGTCTTTCTCTTAAAATGTTTTACATAGGAATATTTGTGATAAGAACCTCAAAACCTGAGGTGTCCTATCTGACTATGTTGGAGCCTCAAGATGCTGCAGCTCCAAGGTCAAACCCTAGCGCCGGCAATAAGCCAATTGCATGCCAGCACCTTGCTCACATGGGGCGTCCCGGGCGTCAGCTGAATCAACAGACAGGGTTTAGCTGGATGGCGAAAGGAATGTCAGAGATGCTGACAGCTTGGTTGTTGCCACAGATCGCTCTGGAGCACAGCAGCAAACCATACTGCCGACTATTGGCTCCACATTTACACTCCTATAAGACTGTATGCACGTTCACGCCAAATACAGAGCTGCCATCATCATCTTACTAGTGAAGGGTTGGTTTTTATCTGTACACTTGGCAGTTGGATTTTGTGTTAATCCAAAGAGTTGCTTTTTAAGCTTGTTTTGATAAAACATATATATCTGTATTGTGCATATAACATGGACATTATCTGCTAGACTGTAAGGCAACATGGGCAGATTGGATGTCTATCATAATCCACTCACCTTCTGGCTGGCCATTCGCCATCTCATCTAAAAGAAGAAAAAACAAACACATCACTTTAAAAACATGATAACGAGATGTTTTGCAGTTTGTCCTAATCCTAAAAATGTTTGTGCCTATTGACTTCTTTATTGATATCCATTTACTGTACCACTAAGCCATATCATCTATGTGTCAGATGGTTGGCTCCTCATGTTTAGACACCATGCTGTCTTAACTGATTATGGTAGAGGCCCCAGACACACCATTTGTATGCCCTCTGCCTCGTCTAGACTTATGAAACTAATGATGGTGGTGGGGCAGTGTCAGAAACATGTTTGGATATGACATTCAAAAACCTGCACCGGGACTCAACGCAGGGCCTAAACAGATCAAAGCACCCATACAGCCATTGGTATGCAGTGATGGGGTTAAATAATGTACCTCTTTTGTTATCAGTGGGTTAGTGGAGCATATAGTCATGATATGTTGTCATATACTCATGGGAGTATCAGTATGTGGAGCAGCTTAATATATCATTGTTCTTGCTCAGATAAGTTTAAATTCTTTATGTTGATATTACACACAACATTGCCTAAGTAATCCTCTACTGCAAACCCTCTGCTCACCTTGATCCTCACTCAGTAAATGAAAAACGTTAAACAAAACAGTTACATGGCAGTATGCAACTAGATAATGAGACAAGGCAAACCTTTCCCTATAGCATCTTATATTTACAAAGTAATTGAAAGAGTATACACAAGTTACGTGAGGGAATATGATTAGAAGAAGAAGAAGAAGATGGATTGATTAAGGCACAATACAGCCTGCTCATGCAAGTGTTTAGTGTTTCGGTATAATCCAACGCTTAACTAAAAATCCCAAAACTTAGACTGGTTTATTGTCTACTCTTAACATAAATCAACTGAAACGTCAAACTTGGTGCACATGTGTCATATCAAGAGAAAGAACACTGGCCCGACATGCAGTTGTGTGTACAATGGGAACAAGCGTAGCAACATTAGAAAACTACTCAAGCTCACTGTAGTTCAGGTAAGGCCTCTGTTCTTTTCCTTTTTGGGGATTCCTACGGCCCAATAGCCCATTATCTCCAAACCAAGCCCACAAAAAGCCAATTTGTCCAACAGCCTGTTGTACCAAAACCAAAACATAATTATTCAGAGAGCCCATTGCTAAAAAAATACAAACTTTGAGGCAAGACCCAGTGTTAGTGTGAAGGCCTGTATAAGGGGCATTCTCTAGAACCAACATCTTGCCAAAAAGATCTTGAGGAATGTTAATAATGAATGACATTTCAATATCTAAACCAAGTATCCTTTACATCAAGTGTCCCACTTTCTAAGATAGCTAAATATGTTGACATTAACCTGTAGCCTGTATTTGAGACTGAAACCTCTTCTTTGTGTATCTTTAGATGTAAAGAAACCATTGTTCCCTTCAAAGAGAGACTCCGTTTCTCCCTGCCAGCTATTTGCAGCCATCTATGAATACTGCAACACTTATCCATGTATGTCCATTGACTATGCACCATTTTGACAGCCATCCCTCCATCTCAAACGATTGCTTCCTAGCATTCCTTTTCAAAACTAGCTGCCTTCACTCATCACATCAAAACAATGTATCGCTGGCCACTGGGCCAAAATCCTGCAGGGTCACATCATGCACCCGAGAATTTCTGTCTCATCTCCATTGAGATAATGAGAGTGGAGAAAGGTTTTGTTTCACCTCTGAGGACTCCCAGTGCAGCTGACAAGGCTGCAGGTATTTCAGCTGTTCCCCCTGCTGGCGTGCAGACAGAAGAGCTCACCGAGGCTCGGACGTGAGCCGAACTGACGGCAGCTTAATTTTCTAACAGAGACCTTCATTGCTTGAATAACCCTACATTCATGATGCTGTTATTCCTTGTTGTGGGACTTTAATTTTCCTTCTGGTTAGAAAGGAACAAGTAACTTATGTGTCTTTAAGTGTCTGAGGAGAGATTACAGCTGTTCTGGGGCAGCAATTAGTTGCTGACAGGCTTTCCCCAGTGTATCTTACCATGGGTTTGATTTATGAGATCGTATTCTGTAACACAAAGCAACTGAGTCAGAGGACAGAGCTCAGGGAGAGTGACAGACCTTAGGGACAGTAGATATCATGAGGTGAAGACAAGGGCTTGTTCACAACTCAAACCTGAAGCTGAGTGGCAGCGAGGACAGTACTCTAAGGCCTCTGGGCACCAGGTTAGAAGTTTAATGGACGAGGCGTCTGACCTCTGAACAATCCAACCTGAACTGAGGGTGCAAGGGAGATGTCTGTTTTGGTGTGTGGCACAGGAAAAGGAGGAGGGGTTTGGCGGCTGTGGAGGGAGATGGCAGGAAACAAGGGATGGGGATTAAAAGTGCACTCATTCTGAACTATTCCAGGGACAAGAATCCAGGTCCCAAGAGATCTGCGAGCGACTCAGCCAGTCCGTCATATCTGGTCCGGACTTTTGTAAAGGCTTGAGAGTGGGGTGTCTAAAACAACAGCCCTGGCCTCCTTCTCTTCAGCTGTTCAGACTCATTTAAAGAACAATACTTTTCTACTCTCATTTATCTGCTGCTCTTGGCTATGCAGCAGCTATTTATGGGTAGTGTTTGTAGCAGACTGGCATCTGCTGCCTCTATTTCCCCACAGCTTTGTCTTTGAGGGGATTAGTGATGTTTATGGCAGTGGATGGACACGATGTACACGTTGACAGAACAATATAAGAGATGAAGGCCAAGTTGAACTTAATATTGTTTCATGACCTTGGTTTTTGTGGCTGCCTACATTTTCTTGACCATTAACGAGCCATCTGGGTATAAAGGGTAAACCTGGATGGGAGAAATAGGATTATGGAGCGTTCCTTTTCCCAAATGTATCAAAGCAATACAAGAGCGCCCATTAACCAAATCTTGAAAATGCAATTTTCTTTCAGCTAATATTATTTATATAGACTAAAAGTGCAAATGTGTCTCAAAGGGAACTCCACATCCTTAGTTGGTTCAAATAAGAAAATCCTTGCCCCAAAAAATCTTGGGTAAAAACAGTAAAGCTCAAGGTTCTTTCTTCCAGGAAAAACAAGGAATAGATATCTTGTGTAGAGAGTATTATGTTCACATCTATGTGCAAATCATGCCTAAGGTGTCAGGAAAAACCAAAGGCAGATCAAAGGTCCCCCTAGAGGATAACACGTTTATTAAAAACTTGTATCAACTCACACTAGGAAGGCTTCCAAGATGAAAACAAAATGTTCCAATTCCTTTACATGGGCATATCTGGGTCGACAGCAGACCCCCCCCCCAAAAGAGCTAGGCTAATGGGGAGGGTGGGAGTAATACCATATCGTAATGACAGACAAGAGCGGATTAAAAGGGAATGTTGATGGACATGATGGTACAGATGAGTGAGAGTTATGGTGTGGAAGAGAGGGGATGGGTTAATGCTGTGTGTGGCTTGAATTAGGAGTTGAATTAGTTGCAGGGGGAAATGTTTGACGGGTGGAATCGCATCAATCATAAGAAAGACAGACAATCAATTTTTTTTTTTACAACCCGGCCCGCGCTCAAATTGCATCATCCTTCATAGGTCTTTGCTTGTGTTCAACTCTTCGCTCATCATCATTCCTACGCTGATCTTCATCATCTTGTCTTTCTCCAGCTGGACCACAGAGAACAATCCAGTATGCCAGCCCCTAGCCCCACCGCAACAATAGTATTTGCTCATGGACCTTAAATCCTCCCTTGCAGCCCAGGTTGGTAGAAACACGCATGCATCAGTAATACAATACCACTGTCAAAGTCACTTTGAGGATTCCTACGGACAAGCTGGCCATAGTGATGGAGTCGTCTGACTGTGCTCCCCTCAAACTAAGACTAAATATAAATATACCAAGCCAATCACAAAATAATCTAAAGGTTTTTTTTGCTATCAAATTAATACAAGCCTCAAGTAGGCTTTGTTGGATTTTTCTTTTACATGCTTTGATCTTACATGCACACAAACTATGTGGGCCCCTACCTTTCTTTGTGGGCTCTGGCATCTTGCGCCTCGTCCCAAGAAAAAAGCGTCAAGAAGTCAAAAGAAGAAGGGTGGTGTCTTCAGAGCAATGTGACTCTAGAGGAGGACAGGTAAGGCGTAGAACCCCTCTCTTCCCGGGAAGGAGAAAGATGATGAAAGGACAGAAGACGAAAAAACCTCAAAGACTCTTTCGGACCAGAGTGATGGGAGATGAGAGAGCACAGAGATAAGGTTTGAAATCTCACTGGGGAAGCAAAGGAGGACCAGTGATAGATCCAGGAGGGACAGGCTTTCAGGCCTTATATAGAGAGGTGGCATGCTCCTCCTCTCTGTAGTGGTTGCTCTATCACTGTCCCCTACCCACCGGCTGCTGTGCCAGCTTTTAAAAAGAGAAGAAGAAAAGTTAATTTTATAATGCTGGATTATAGTTCAATATATTAGTTTTGTAGTTGGAGCAGTTGGATTTAAATTTAAATAATATAATTTTTGCAGAGCCCATATTTCTACAAAATGTCATGAGACAGAATAGTTGGACATTTGGAAAAAAATGAATTTGCTATCTTGAGAGTTAGGTAAGCAGATAGCTTATTCCGATAGCATTCTCATGGGTGTCCATTAAATAGAAAGCTGCAGCTGGTCATCTTGTTTTACACAACAATTTGAAACACGATAAACAGATAGCCCAGCTCTGTCAAAAGGTAACAAAATCTTCATACCAGCTCCTCCTTCATTCAGTTTCATCCATATGTCTCCATATACGCAACAACGTGAGTAATTCAGCATTGCTCAAAATGTCAGTGTCATTTAAGGGTACATTTGTAGTCATTGTTTCCAGATTCCCCCCTTGGGATCAGGGTGAGGGCTGTCAGCAGGGCATGAGAGATGAGTATCCTTAATGCACTACAGAAGCAGGGGAAGAGGGAGGAAATCAGCAGGTGGGCTTTATAAAAAGGGAACAGTGTTGTCATTGTCACAGGTCTGATGCTGATGTAATACTCTACTACAACTGATTGACAACATGTACAGAGCACGTGGATAAACAATATGAACAAGTTATAAAAAAAGTTTGAGAGGGAATGCTGCGACATGCCACAGATATCCTTTTAATCCAGGGGGAATGCTGTCCAAGGAAAGCAGGCTTTTTAAACTGGCAAATAAATACTGAGGAGATGACTGGGCGGTGTTTATATGGCCTATACTTAGAAAGCTGCCATAGACCTTGACATTTGACATGTGTATCTGACATGAAAAGAGACTTTCATTGTGAATTATGTCATTGATGTTACTGCTTTGGTCCTAATTAATCTTTTTAGCACGTCAAACCACAAGTGATAAATCAGATGTGGTGTCCGATCAAAGGTTGCGAAGATTAAACAACAAGACTGCTGGATTTGGACGAGCTCCAGCAAGCCTGGACAGTACCAGGTGTCTGCAGAGAATCTAACAATATCTTTACCACTTTAGCATGTTAATGATCTGAACATGGAAGTGCACTTAAAACATTCACATTCAAATCCTCAGACAAGCCAATAGGACAGTCAAGACAAGGCACAGCTCTATTTTAGGGGCCGTAGATAATGTCTGTGCACAGGAATGCCGCCTATATCCACTCTCAGATATTTGCTTGAACAATCATAGCAAAGAGAAAGATCCTCAATGAGTCACATGCAGGCGAACACATGTCATGTGATGTGGACGTTTTTAATTAAGAAGTTTCGTACATGACTCTTTGTATGTGGCCTTTCTTGGTAACAGACACTCATAGCTCAGTTCACCCATTTATAACCCACAGTGGGCACCAGCAGTAAATACTGGGCTTAGGGAGGTATCATGTGGGTCTGCTACAAACAGCACAAAACCATTTGGTATTGCCCGGGATGGCCGAGGGTTCACATCACAGAGGCGATTTAGCCATGAGGTCACACCACAGGGAAAAGGAAAAGAGGCAGAGGGGCTTTGAGATGGACTACACTGACACCCTCTGGATCTTTGCAGCCAGCCAAAGATTGTACATGAAGGAAAACACACTCTCACAACAGGCGAAGAGGCACATTAGTCTCAGTAGGAATCTACTCAATGGGAAACCTGAACTGCCTTTTGAGATTTATGTTGACCAATATAATTACTATGTGGTTGGTTGAGAAATAAATCTACTGTTGCTTTTAGATAATTTGTATATTACTGATCTAAACACGTACTGACATGTTATACACATTTATATAATGTGGTTTTTCTTTTCTTATTATTGTAATATTAATGTTTTACGGCATTCTTTTATGTATGCCGGAAACCATAGAAAATATGAATAAATGATGATAAGAGTTAGGGTTAGTCAATTGCAATATTATACAGTATATACAAACTACTTTAGAGAAGTCTTGCTGAATTCAACTTTGTTTCCATCTATACTGTTGTTTTATAGTCTTATACATATTAATAATAGACAATCTAATCCTTATACTGTACTTCAAAATATAGTGTGGCTGACATGTTATCTTTTACCTTGACATACTAAACATAGAATTAGCCTTTATCTATATCAGCTAAGAACAATTCTTACCTAAAATAATATAAAAACACAATAAAATGATGACAGCTTTGCAAGAGTGAAATATGTTTTTTATTTTATTTATTATTTACACCATAAACTCAATCTAAAAAGAACAGTTTTTTACTCACAATATTGACACACTGGAAAGTGTTAGCTTTTAGATTAAATATAAGGACACAAAATAGGTTTATAGATGACGTGAAAATGAGCTACACAAAATCTAGTCCACCCTACAGATCACCACGTTAACACTTCCGCAGTAACATCAGTGTCTCTTGGCTGAATTGGTAGGTGAGCTTCTTCTTCACCTTGAAGATCTCTCCGGACCGGGCGTAGTTCCTCAGGGCGCGGGACATCTTCTGGTAGGTCATGGGCCTCTTGTTGCCCTTCCTCTGTCCCCACAGTGCTGCCACCTGGTCCTTGTTGGTGGAGGAGAAGCGGAAAATGCCGGCCGATGCTGGCACCCAGCACACGCAGTGGGCCATGTTCGGATCCTCCAACATCTCAAACAGAAAGTGAAAGAGGCGCACCTTTCCACCTGCAACCATGGAGCAAACAGTAAGTGGCTAAACCTGATAGGGAATTAGAAGAGGGGATTTGGGAATATAACAGCAGCTGTACCACTTTAAAACAGTTGGTGCTGTTACAGTTAATCATTTCCTCAAATACAACAATTCCCAGAAAATCTCAACACTGATGGGATGCCTTTCAGTGGAGAGGGTATGGCTGTAAACACTGCGGTTATCTGATAGATATGTAATAGATATGTAAAAAAACTCCACAGAGCTAAGCCATGCACAGGTTAATTGTTTTTTACAGTAAAGGGAAGGTCTCTTATTTGCTCTCTTGGTATTGTTTCCCCCAGGCTACTAGCAACCAGAGCAATAACAGTATCTAGTGACCAAAAAAAGGAGAACTCACCACTCCCCGCTGTGTGTTTGGTTGCTTGTGTTGTTGATACAAAGTTTGGCAGTGACCCACGCTCAAACAATGTTGCTGTTGTGTTGTGGCTGAGAGCGTGTGGAGCGACGTGTGCCAGCAGAGGTTCATGTTTGATGATCTTTGATAAAGAAAAACAAGGATCAATTTTGCACATTTTACTAAATTATAAATACAGGTGCCTTATGGGGAAAAAACATTGTAATGCTTACAGGTGGCTCATAACACATCCAGCGCTGCTCGCACGGTTCCGCTTCCAGAGTGGAAAATCTTTCATCAACAGGCGCACCTGCAAACCAATACACATCGTCCACTGTAAAAAGCAAAAATTAAGATTAAGTTCATCTTTAGGTGTTGTAGTTTCCTTTCCCAGGCTTTCCTCTTACCTTTTTCTGCAGCATGTTGTCTGTAGTACTCCTCTAGGAACTCTAGGATCACCTCCAAATCTGATTGAGACTCCTGGTAAGAATTCTGATGAATAAAAAATAATTCAGCTTTGAATACCTAATAACATTCAACGTTTTGCCTTGGAATTATATTTTAAAGTAATACTTAATATCATCCTTTACCATTGCTGTTGAAGTTGAATGCAGTACAGTCCTTGCAGTTTGGCAAATTTCACAAAACTGACTTTGAGATGCTCAAGTGTACGGACTCTTATTATACCCCCCACAGCAGCGGGGCTTTCTGCATAACACCAGACGTTTGCTACCCAATGTTCACAGGAACAATGACCACCATCCCACAAAGCCCCATCACCGGCACCAGTCAACCCATCAACAAAGCCTCCCAGCACTGACCACATCCTCCCCGCTGAAGCAGATAAGACCGGGCCTGAAGGCAGCGTCTACACAACGCTCTCTTTTCAGGAAAAACACACTTGCTGCCACATTTTTCCTCACAGGATGTGTCTTAATTTCAGATTTTGTAGTGCGCTTGTTGCAATATTTCAATGGAGACGGTGCCAAAATCTTTCAACACGCTGATCATTTCACAGTTTTCTCTTTTCGTGACAAAAGACGTGAGCGTGGCTGAAGTTTTTTGTTATAAAGTCAGTCAAATAAAACACTAGTGAGAGTACAAAGATAGATTTATTGGTTTTATTCAAATAAAAAGGTTAATACAAAAGATTACTCTAATAATAGCAAACATTTCTTTATACACAATAAGATAATCAGTATACAAAACAAGAACAATTATTTACATTTCATAAGATAATGCTTATAACTGGTTGTTTAAAAAACAGGAGCCATAGACAAACTTATATGTAGAAATTGTTGTAATTTTGATAAAATAATCCTTATTATCTCTCCCACCGTCTTGTAAAGACCTTTAAAGTTATTTTTATTGGGTCAATTGTTTAAAATGAACACCTGTTGCAGGTGACCGATTTGTTCACCTTTTTATGCTTCTAGCTGCCATCTTATAAAATAATATATATATATTTTTTAAAGATAACTTTTAATTCCTCAGACTAAAGTGAAGAACTTAACCCTACGCCTTGTGTTTTTCCTCATAAGTATATGTAAGCATCGTTGAATATATAACTGCATGTTGTCCTTTGAATATTTCTAAATCATTCTTTAAAGTAACATTTAGGACATTGTCAATCAAATCTATAGAAATAGAATATAAATCTCTATTCTTTATGAACTTTAGAGAAGTTTCTCAAACAATTCATTTAGTAGTTTTTAAAGTATTTACAATTGATTTACAGTGAAACATTTTACTAGCAGTGTATAAATCCACAAAAGAAATGTGTGACACAAAACATAAATTGACTAAATATGGGCTCAGTTTTCAAAAACCTCCTGTTAAGTTCTTGTTAATCAGACCCTTAATAAGAGCTTCATTCATGTGCTACCATAAGTTGCAGCACAAATAGAAGCATGATTTAAATTAAATCTAATTATATCCCAATTTTCACTTTTCTGTTAGATTTAGGTGTTTATTTTTATTTGTTATTTAAATCTAGGGGTTATATAATTTAGCTCTCACATTTACAATTTCATTTACAGTAACACTCCTCTTTATGGAACATACACATTTGATAATAAAGGTTATTTAAACAGCTTTTATTACATTAATAGCCCCATAGCCTGTAGTAGGTTCAGGGACTGGATGTGGACCCAGAAAGTTTGAAAGTGGAAAAACTGAAGTCTTTGAAAAACCTTATTAAGTTATTTCCCCCCTCAGTGATCAGAAGCAGCTCAGAGTTTGGTTGTGTTTTGTGAATTGAAGCTGGAGGCCAGGTCATAGTCCTCCTGCAGCTGGTAGTGTCCGTACCAGCTGTGCCAGTCGGCCGCTGCAGGGCCGCAGTAGCTCTGTTCGGCGGGGCTGGGCTGCCGGGGGTGGGCCTCCTCCTGAGCTGCCGGGCGGCAGGGCAGGTGTGCCGAGCCCAGCCTGTGCAGGATGTCTGGGTTGAACTGATACGTGAGTTTGCGGCGCACCTTGATGATCTCCCCGGTGCGGCTGTAGTTTCTCAGCGCCCTGGCCATCTTCTGATAGGTCATGGTCTTGCGGTTGCCCTTGCGTTGGCCCCAGCACTCGGCCAGCTTCTCCTTGTTCTTGGAGATGAAGTGGAACGTGCCGCTGCTGTTATCCGTCCACTGGATTGAGTCGCCCATGTTGGGGTCATTCAGTGATTCATGGAGGTATTCATAAAGTCTGAGCTTCTTACGACCTGAGGAGATGGAATTGGTCGTTTTAGTCACAAAGCATTTTAAATGAATAAGGTATGCTGAACACCTTAACCTGATTACCTGATTTGCTGTTCCTCTGTGGTGGTAAGATAGAGTAGAAATGAGGCGATTCATTGCAGTGCGCAGAGTGACCCAAGGAAACATCCGGGATGACCTGAGGCCAGGACTGCTGCTAAAAGAGAATCATTTCAAGTCAAAATCACGTTTTTATATCTTAAACACAAATACAGATTTTTGTGCACAACTTACAGCCATGTCATTCCAGTCGTAAACTGGAGTCGGTACATCAGACGGGTGTGTGACCAGGCAGCAGGAGATTTGACACTGCAGAGATTGCTGCTGCGAACCAAGAGTCTCATAATATGTGTACTCTGAAATGAAAAAAAATACACTAGATCAGATATAATTGAATCAGTGAAAGTGATACAATTAATTATACAGATTAAAGAAAAGAGAAGAAGATGTGGATTTATAAGCACAACATTGTGCATTGAAAAATAAATTAAAATAAAATAGCAGAGGTTTGATAATCATGTCTTATTGCAGTAAATTATGCAACCATTCTCAGCCATTTTTACTGTACCTGAATTGTAATATGAATTGTTTGAATGCTGTTGAATCACATCAATTGCATCCTGGAAATGTTGGTTGATGTCGTTGTCCAAGGACGTCTGCAATAGATAGAAAGCCTTATTAGCACCCACAAATATCTAATCTTTAATCATATTTTTTCTCGGAAAATAAAAAAGAATTAGATAATACAAGTCTAAGGCTTTAAAATTAGTGTAATGTAAAATGTATAGCATCCTATCAACTCACCATCTTGCATGTCTGAGTGTTGCCCTCGGTCGAAGCCATTTCTCTCCTTGGAGGTGAACACTGCCGCACTAGTTCAGGTGCGCAGTGTGTGGACAGGTATATATATGTAGCAGACCTCCAATACCTGTTCACCGTTCAGCTTCATGAATAGGTAGAGGCCGGTCAATTTAAATGTTAACACTTCTTCTTTTTTGGAAAACAGACATTCGAGCATCACACGGTCCGTCATAGGGGAGATCACAATCTACCAACAACAAAAACCTCTTTTATTGCAACCGTGCACCAGGAATACCAACAATTAGAGTCCTGACCTGAGAATTTGCATACGTCCGTGATATGAATCTAACATACACATCTATAATGGTTTTTTCTGTATATTGATATTGAAGATCATGGAATTGCAGGAAATGGAATTGCAGGAAATGTTCCTCTGTGGATAAATGTAAATTTGCATAACATAACATTTGAGCGTGCGGTGGGGCTTTTAAAATACAAATATTTCACAACCACTAACTTATAAATCAAAGGTGGTAAACATTTTTACTTCATTTCCATTTTAATTGAATGTTAGAATGCCACAATATATCTTTTACGTTTTGCATATTGCATATTTACTCAGTAAATGTATTAAGATTATAGCAATTATAGCATTAAGTTGCACAAAAAGAAATAAATGGATGGAAAATAGTAAAATACTAATTTAAAAGCAACATTAAAAATCACTTATATTCCTCACAAAGCCACACAAATAATATCAGATATTGCTAACAGGAACTTTGTTCCTGTCTTTACTTTGTTATTACTTGTTTTATTGTTTTATAGCTCATCATTTCAGAGACATTTTTTACTACTGCCTGATTAGAGATTGTTTATTGGCTGCCCCTTAAAGTTGCTGTGAAAATTGTTTTAAAACCTTTCCTTTTTAATTTGAGTAATTAAATCCACTTTTCATAAAAAAACAGGCTCACTATTCTGCACTCTACAGGTGTGTTAAGGCTCACTGTGCAGCTCAGGCCAAGTCAAAATATATATATATATATATATATATATATGTTTGACTTGTTAACTTTTCAATTAACGAGAACGCCATAAACGCAGCTTCAGATAAAAATGATTGTAAAGGTTAATGGTTAATGATGTAGTAATCGCTGTTCAACTTTAAGCCTGTTTTTTTCCCTTATATAGCCAACACCCCTGTTCAAATAAACACAGGGCTTTTGAGAAGTGCATTTCTCTCAGCCGTGCAGTTTTAAATATCAACTGACTTGCTCCTGAAGTTCCCCTTTCAGCCCCGTTATATGTAGACGGCGGTGAGGCCTGAACGCCTACCTGTTAATATTATATAGGTGTGTGTGTGTGTGTGTGTGTGTGTGTGTGTGTGTGTGTGTGTGTGTGTGTGTGTGTGTGTGTGTGTGTGTGTGTGTGTGTGTGTGTGTGTGTGTGTGTGTGTGTGTGTGTGTGTGTGTTGTGTGTGTGTGTGTGTGTGTGTGTGTGTGTGTGTGTGTGTGTGTGTGTGTGTGTGTGTGTGTGTGTGAGCATACAATTAAGCATGAGGGTAGATCATGTGTGTTTGTGTGTGTTTCCCTGCCTGTGCAGCACGCTGATAAAAAACAAAGAACCACACTCCTTCTGGCCCTCTGTCCATTCAGGGGGGCATTTCTGTCAAATTAAATCCATAAATTTAAAGACCACAACCTGTCGGCTGCAGCTGAAGCCTGCCAGATGTTTGCTGCTGCTGCTGCTGGCACTGTGAGAGCTGGCTCCATTAGATCTTTCTCTGGGGTTAGGGTTAGGTGTTGTAGGTGTTTTGTTCTTTTTAATATTGAATAGATCATGTTCTGTATTTACTTGCAACAGTGTTGGATACTTTTTTCCTTGGTTGACTTGTTGAAGTTCTTTCATGCCTGCTTTGCAAGGTGGGCTACCAGGGAGCCCCTCCTCTATTCTTTTCTATACCAGGGGTTTAACATGTCCCCTGAGACAAAGCTAATACTGAAAAAACTGATACGTTGACTTGAATTGCATGTATTAAGTCAACAGTTGTCACATAACTGTATTAGGTTAGTTGAAAGCAATAATATTAAGTTAAAAATTAAAACTATTAGGTTCAACTTAATATCATTGCTTTCAACTAACCTAATACAATTATGGGAAATCTGTTGACATAATACAATTAATTCAAGTCAACATTTCAGTTTTTCAGTGCAGAAAAAGGCCTGTCATCTCCTACATTAACATGCTCAGTTTTGCTTGAAATCCTTCACAAAGACCTTTGACATGTTGATGTTTTCAAAGCTGAAAAAAACAACAACATTTAACATTATAATTTTATAAATTGTTGTATATTTCAACTATTCAAAGACTTTTCAGAGTTGTTATCATTATTGTAGCCATTCTTGCATTACTCAATAAAGTACATTTGTTGCTATGTGGTTAGGTGTTTGTAGACAGAGATTCCTGTTTGTCTGTGAAGGTGGTACAGTATGTCTTTGTGACAGAGCAGACATGCTGTCCATTTATCTTTTCAAACAGAGTAGCACTTTCCTTCCTCTTCTCAATTCAATAGCTGCGTGCATGTTGGCAGCGAGGTGGGAACGGCAGGCTAACCGCAGCACAGTCAACCCCATTGTTCTTCTTTATTTACTGGCACTCAACGAAAATCAAGAAGTTTCAAACCCACTGGTATATAATTAGGCTATCGGGATAAACGCTGGTGTGACCACAGAGTTATGATTATTAGCTATGAGATCACATTCGTGTCCTCGGGGGAAGCATCGGAAAAAAATAGATGAAGTAGTAGATTAAGACTGCTTCACTGTGTTTCTGCAGTTTTTTTAATTACTATAATATAATCTCAGTTAAACTCTCTATTCTTTTGCAGTGCAAACAAAGTTGCATATTTCACTTTTTTTAAATCTCATTTTTAGAAAAGGTGCCTTACCATTCTGTAGGTATCCTAAAAGGATATATAAATCATAGAAATTGCATGATAGTTAGGGATATAGAAGAATAGAGGTTTCTTTATTGATTCATTCTTAGTTTAATATATTTCCTGAAAAGTTGCAAGCTGAAATATTGCAGACTGTCCAGCAGACGGCAGGACAGGGCTTTAAAACGAACACATATCACATTTCACCCAAATTCCTGCCCTGAGGAGCACATTATCCAGATGTCCAGATACAGGCCTGGGGGTTTTAGAGACACCTTGTATAATGTACCTGCAGTCCAAGATAGTATTGTTCCATCACTGCTCTTTGTTTTTCAAAAATGACAATATAGGTGATTTTTCTCCTTTTGCTCTATCCCTAAAATGCCAAGAAGCAGGTTCATTTTAAGTTTTGGAAGTAACTAAGTGGTTTTGCTCAAGTACTGCAGTACAAGTCATTTGGAGTTACTTGTACTTTTCATGAGTATTTTCCTTTGCAGGAGCAGTCTAGAGTAATATGAAGAGTCCCTGAATCCCTCATGTTGTTTTCTGGTGAAGTAATAAGAGACACAATCACACAAAGAAACATCTAGTTCAAGTTTCAGGATTCTTTAAAATTCTACCTTCACATGATTTTACATCCAGGCTTACATGTTAGAGATCAGAGATCAATCGTATACAGAAAAACAAAGGCCATGAGCTGAGGTAGCACAAAACGAATCGGAAAAATCAAATTAATGTGTCTAATAATAACTACAATACAAAGAGTAAAATCCAGAACTCAGAGAGTTAAGTGGAATATTTTCATTTGGAATAGATTTACAAATTTGTGTTTAAAGGGTGATTCTAGTTCTACTTCCTACAGTAGGCCACAGCACCATAAGCCACTATCCCCACTACCGCGACCAGAGCTGCGCCTCCACACAGCAGCTCCGTGGAGCTCAGAGGGGTGGGAGTCTCTGGCGCAGTGGGCGGGGGGGGCTCCGGCTTTTCTGGTGCTGCTTCAGAGGCTTTGGCTGAATGTCCCTCCACATCCGACAGGGGAATCTGTGAGAATCGTAGCTGCTCATGACTCTCTGACAGAGACTCTGCTGCCATACGTGCAAGGATAGAAGGAGGTTGGAGCCCCTGAGTGGGGTAGAGCTCCTCGGCTTCAGAGCTTGTGGTTGAAGGGACCGGGGTGGAGGTAGTGGAGGGGGGGTCGAACTTGACGATAGGCAGAGGAGGCAGCGCCATGGGGGGAACCACCTGCATGAACTCTGCCGGCTCCTTTCTCTTGTACGGCTCCTCCGCTGACACCAGGAGCCCCTCAGTTTCCGGGGCGATGAGGTCCTGCTCCTCCTCTCTGAGCTCCACCAGCTCCCTCTCCCCGCCTAAAACACTCATCACGCTCGTCTGCAGCTCGTCGTCGTCTTCCTCCTCCTCCTCTGTCCTCCTCGCCGCCTCCTCCTTCTCTGCCTCCTCGAGCATCTCCGCCTCCTCTCGCTCTAGGTGGACCATGTCAGAGTTGGAGGAGTGGTTCTCCTCTCCGCCCAGCCCCTGGTCGTCATTGCTGTCCAGGCTCTTGGTGTCCTCAGGGTCTGCATCGCCCACCGTGGACCAGGACTCTGCCAGCAGGCTCTCGCTCTGCCAGGGGGCCAAAGTCTCTACGTGGGTCAGAGGCATATCAGCAGAGGTGGGGCTGAGGGATCCAGACTCCCCATCTCCTCCATCCCCCCTGCTGGACTCGACTGGGGCCTTTCCCTCCAGAATGAAGACCGGCTGCTGCAGAGACAAAATAGATCTTCAGAGGGTGAACTTTCAGTTTACTTCAGTTTCAGTGTGTGGGATTTGAATAACCCTTTCTTTACTGCAGTAAGGAGCCACCGCATGGACACCCAAGTACACTACGCCATTGCATCTTTCAGGACTACCGCCTCGCTCAACTCATAAAATACTAGTTATCAATATCGATATCAGTTAACATTAAACTTCTTAAGGAGCACCACAATTCAGAAGGGACAACACAATTCAGAAGGGACAACACAAGGAAATGATTTTGTTACAGGACCAGTGTGCTCAACATTAAAATACAAATACTTAAAAAGTGGAATAGAGTTAACAATTACAAATAAAATGAAAATCTAAAATAGTATATCAAATATAAACAATATTAAAAAAAAAGCTACTGTAGAAACATGACAGTGCAACAAAACCCAACCAATTTTTGTTTAAAGTTGTTTTAACACTAATGTAAACATAGCACTTATATTTCATGATGTCATGTCAAGTGACTCAAGACCAACATTCAAACACACGTACATCATAAGTACCCTTGATTACCCTTGATAATGTAATTAGTACATTATGAAAATCTCTGACTTCAAATTGATGCAACAAAATAAATTGTGGCAGACAGCAAGGCATGATATGACACAGAGAACCCAACACAAATACTGAACTAAAGATTGACAAATGTTTCAGCATAACTAATATGTCTCCTCACAGTGGCTTTAGTAAATAATGATCTGCAACATGCTTACTTCAACAGGTCAGTGTTCTCAGTGACATCAGTGACGCTGTGGTTGGAAAAAGTTGCTCACCGACTGCTCTGTATTGCAGCGGCTGTGACTAACTATAGCCTCGACCTGCATATCTTACTATGTTTAGGCACTATATACATCTCCATCTGTCACCCAAGAGTGGAAGCTATTCCAGTGATTTTACATTACGTGAGAATCCTACAAGTAGGAGCACAGCGTGGGAGTGACATATTATTGACTGTCTGAAACACCAACATTCCAGCAGCCCAACACTTATTCTTAACAATACTTTGATAACAACATTTGATGTCAACTTAATACAATTTCTGATGAAATTTGACCACTCTTGTGTTTTTTTGTGTCTCAAGGTGACCCTCCTCACCCCTTGTGTCACGTCTCAGCTTTGATTGCATGAAGTATTTGCCCCCATGCCACCCCGGAATAGATACTCTTGCTCTTCACTGTATGTTTCAGACCACCTCTCATTACAGAGGTCAGGTGTGAGCCCTCTGAGGTATTGGAGATATATCTCCTGAGACCTGGTTCCAGATTGGTTTTGGATTGGATCTAAATATGTAAGAACCTGTATCTTAATGTCATTTCTGGAATACGTTTTCAGTACCTCAATCAGTCCAATTTTTTAAGCTTCACCCAGTGTTTTGTAGCCAGAAATATTATTAGTTTTATTCAGATGTTAGATTGTGATAGAAGGCTTTATCACATGACTTTGTTTTTCTGATTATTGCCTAAATAATGTGAATAATTAAACTTTTTGTAAACAAGAATAATCGATATGAGTAGTGTTTCCAAAACATTTTTCAATAATGTATCCCCTTGGTAATATTTTGGATGCATTCAAGAAATCCAACGGTCCCCTTTCCTTTTTTAGACCCTAAGTACGTTTGTTTCAACATCTAAGGTCTAAGAGAGGGATGTAATAGGCTTTTTGTAGAAAGTTGGATGGTATTCTTTGGATCACAGATAGATACATATTGAAAACACTGATTTGGATCATGTTTAGATATGACTGCATGAATATAAATATTTAAATGTACGTTTTCTTTCGTCTTCAGTTTTTTTACTTTCCCTTCAAAACTTCTGTAGGTGTGACTTTGGAAATGAGTTAATGAAAACTTGAAAGTCCTCCCCCACCCTCAACTATTATTATGTGTAAAAAAGTCCTATCAATATATAAAGTGTGTTCTTACATTCATGATTTGTATTACTTTCTGTTATTTCCTTATTCCCATGCATTCCCATACTAAAACACTATTTCATGTGTTGCCTCACAGTGGAAAGCAAACCCCTTCCTTCCTTCCTGTTGCACAACAGCTTGGTTGAAACCTTCTGAAACTGAGTCTAGCAGCTGGACAAAATCAATAAAAACAAGCTCATTTTGCCTTGAATAAACATTTCCAGTACACAGTGACGACTTAAAGAGCTAAATGACCTGATTATGAATGCTCAGTTTTGTGTTAAAGCTTTTTTTGTTGTATTCATGATGAGGATATTTTGTATGGTCTCATTACTTAAATCCTTTGATGTTGGCTCCACCTCTTCCAGAGTGAGCAGACTGTGAGAGACGCCCCCCTGTCGTCACCCATTTAATGACCAATAGCGGCCATATTGTCTGACCCAAGCTGTGTGCCCTGTAGACCTGAAACATTAAAGTTGGTCACCCAAACATTTGAAACGTTCACAAACAGAGTCTCTCCTGTGTCCCTGCCTGCACTGAAAGCAATCAACCCTTTCTCCTCTGTGACCCTTCTTTTGCTTACTGGCCTACTTGAGTAATTGGATTTCCATTGATCCTATCCTAACAATAACAGACTCATGGTGAAGTAAATAATCAAGAAGATTTAAGGCACTGTATCTGTGCTAAAGTGAGATGAGGACAGAGGGATATCAGATACAATCATTTACAAAAGGTCAGCTGTCAATGTCAAAGTGCAGGATCTTATTGAGATAAAACAAACTAGCCCTTCGTGTTAGTTTCTTTGCATCGTGCAAGGTGAAGTTTTGTCCTTCAAAACATTAGAGTGACTTGTAATGACCCTTGACATGTTTACAGATGACACACTTTTAACAATGCCCGACAAGCAAAGGAGAAATCAGATCACGTTCAGATCAGTATATGCATTCAACTTTCTTTCTTCTGATTTCAGACTTTGCTAAAACTTTCTGCAATGTAAATCAAAACAGAGCATACCTGTGTCTTCTTGGTGACGGTGGTGAACGAGATGCTAGATGAGAAGCAGACGCTGGAGATCAAAGTGAGACGTGCATTCAGACACGAAGCCACACAACAACAGATAGGCAGACATGCATGCTGGAGCTGGCACAGGACTAACAAGATGGACAAGCTGTGCAAAAGTCTCTCCCCCTCCCTCTCCCCCTATCAGTCTCTCTCTCTCTCACCCACCCCACTACCCAAATCTGTGACATAACAGTTGGCTGGAGAGCAGGCAGTAGTGACTTTGCTGGCTGTTCAGAATGAAAAAGATTAGGAAAATGCAGGTAAAAGGTGAAAAATGATTTGAATGTTTCAATCAGACTTTACCCTGTGTGTTCACAGTCTCTGGAGGGTCAGCAGAGGTCAGTGGGTGAGTGTTTTATTCTGGTAAACAAGCCTCTGGAGTTTTATGTCCACTGTCCAAACAGCATATTATCAGTCAGTCAGTCAGTCAGTATGCTGCTGTGACACCAAGTGGAAAACGCATGCCAGACGAGGAGAAGAGCTATTTCTAACGCTGAACTTTCCATATTCTACTTCCCTCTGCTGGTGAGAGGTGTTACAAGAATGGAAACAATGCCAGGGGAGGCTTTTAAATGGTACAGCTGCATGGCAACATGTACAAGATTGTAAAACAAACAAACAATGAAATAATCAAATACAAGAGACTAAAACTCAATTTAAATTGATTACATTTAAATGAAGTACATATTTAATATTTTAAATATATGCAATGCATTGTCAATAAATTAGCTATAAAAATGACAAATAGTACAGAATATAGCTGATAAAAACATTAAAGAATTTAAAGGAAACAACATGATACACATTGAGTAAGAGCTTACAGGGGAAAGTATATAACTAAAACAATTATATATATATAAGACAAAAATAGTCGAATAAGAACATACTTTCACATATTACTCAACTTTGTTGAGGAAAAAAGTACGTGTTTTATTTTTGAATGTTCGTGTCTGTATAATCATTGCTGTTCCTATATCATTAGTAATGGTACTATACAAACTTACAAATGTATGTGACGTATTTTTTTGTTCTTTTATCAAAAATACCACATACCTTTTCTGCTTTCTGCAGCAGGTTAAACGCGTCTCTTATTCTCTCACGTGATTGGCTGCTCGACCGGAAGTAAACATCATGTGACGACGCCAATCAGCTGATCCTCCGTAGACATCTTTACGAGTCACGACTGCGGCGATTTAATTCATACCTCCTCGTCTTTGATTTTTGGGTAAATATACACGGATTTAAGGCTCTCGTTGCATTGTTAACATACCCTTGTTATCATTCATGCTTTGTTTTATTTTTCGGCGGTTTTAATTATTGTATTTTTTTGTTAATTCTGCTCGCAGGCCTGCACGGACCTCTGACAGCTGCAGCCATGGCGCTTAGCGATGCCGACGTTCAGAAGCAGGTAATAAACCCTTTTAACCTTCAATACTGTCACCATCCATCTGTTTCTCTTTGGTCGATGCTAGAGCAGTTTCACGTTGCTAATCGTCTCATTAACACGCTGTGAAATGTTTCTAGTAGCTGCAATACACAGTGTGTGCAACAGAATGACATTGAGATAGCTGCAGGAGGTTAGCATTGATATAAACCCTAACCATACACAATGCGATGATTGAGGGTGTGTTTGAATGGAGGGTTTATACGTAAATATGCGTGTTATAGCTAAATAAGCAACCATTTTGAAACCTGTGCTGGGTCGTATGGGTGATATTTAGAGGTTCATATTACTGGATGATCACATGATCAGCACATGATGAGGAACTAGGAGTGAGTGAGCCACAGTCTGGACTTTTTAATGGAAATAACCTTCATATGAGAAAATGCAATGCTGCAGAAGCTAACTGTACACAAGTTAAGGTCAAGTGTTAATTGGTGGTTAAAATAAACTGTATGAATTTAATGAGGTACACAGTAATTGTATTTGAGAACTTGAGTATGTTCTTTTAATGCAGCTTTATACTAATAATCCACTACATCCCAGAGACAAATATTTGTATTTTCTCAACAAAAGTTGCCAGCTTTACTTTTTTATGTCCGATTACAATTTACCCTAAACTGAAGCATAATGTGTTCCTTTGAACATCTACAGGAGTAAAATGCAACACACACATTCATGTAGCAAACATGTACTCCATAAACATCTTATAAAGACTACCAACAACGTGGAGCCTTTAACTGCTCAAACTTCAAGTACTATTCACACATCTTCCCAAAATATACTTCTGCTTAATTCAGGTTTCAAATGCAGAACTTATGATTTAAGAGTAGTGTTTTCACAGTGTGGTTTAGGTTGTTTTACTTGAGTAAATGCTTCTAATACTTCTTACACGGCTGGCAGAGACATTCCTCACCAGTGTTCTAAAGTAAGACAACAGAGTCGCTTCACAGCAGGGTGACGATCGCCTCTGAGTTCATTAAGAGAGAGACGATGATTTGCAGTTAGTTCCTAAGACTGAATGTTCATTATGAAACCGTGTGCATCCATAACACATGTGGGGGGAATCTATATATTTTTCGTTGAGGAACCCGGTTGTTTTTAATATGTCTCCCTCCTGTGTACAGATCAAGCACATGATGGCCTTCATTGAACAGGAGGCCAACGAGAAGGCAGAAGAAATTGATGCAAAGGTAAAATCACACAGTGCTGTGGAGAGAAACCCCGAGGGATGATTAATAATCCCTTCCTTTTTTTTAAAACGTATTCTTTTGGACATGTTGTGCTTTTATTAATGAGTCAGCAGCAGAGAGCTGACAGGAAGTGAGAGGAGAGAAAAGCTGAAAAATAATGAACTAATTCTTGATTTAATGTCAGCATAAACATGTATCTTTATTCTAGATTTGATAACATTTGGGCCTGTAATGTAGCAGTTATGGCCTTTTTTTAATTGATTCGAAATGCACTGTTGTGCTGTGCACTCATCTGACTGAGTTTAGTTTCAGTGTTCATGTATTTACAGGTGTTGATGTTAACACAATATTAAAATATATAGTATAAGCACAGGCAAACACACACGGATGCATAACATCAGACAATTAACATACATAATTAAAGACATTGATTCTACATTAAAAATAAGTTTACAAGTTTTAAAATGCATGAATCCTATCCATTTGTTCCTTTGTGATACTTACCACTAGGGGCGCTAAGAGCACACAAAGTATTGCATTACACATTATAAACAGCAGTTTCATTTAAAACGTTTAAAAATCACTGTTTTTAATTCTTTGATATAAGGATATGCTCTTTTTCTCTATTTAAAAAAAAAATAACATTTTATATTTTTAGGTTTTGTCTTGTTATGCATAAAAAGTGTCTTTTATTTGTAAATATAACATTTATTTCACAATGTTATGCCATATTTATAGCTCCAAAGGTAATAGCCTTTCATATTCTGACGTGTACTATTTTTTTATTGTGTAATACGCGTGTCTCTCATATCACAAATTAACCAGCAGAACTGATTATTGGTTAAAGATCACAGAAACAGAAAGATATAACTGTGTCTCCTCCTGCAGGCAGAAGAGGAGTTCAACATTGAGAAGGGCCGTCTGGTCCAAACCCAGAGGCTGAAGATCATGGAGTACTACGAGAAGAAGGAGAAGCAGATCGAGCAGCAGAAGAAAATGTGAGTCAAAGCGAGACACATCACAGGACACATCCAGTCCTCTTCCCTTTTTAAGGACAAATAAATATCTGTACGTGTGACACAGAGTTTCCGGGATTTTATTCGATCACTTTATCCTACAATGACGCTTTTGTGACCTGGCCCAAAACAGTCTTAGGGTTTTCCGCACAACAAAAAAAATCCCTCACAAGTCTAAACAGACCCAATGTATTTGCTATTTGTCTACTTAACAGTCAGATGTCAAACCTGATGAACCAGGCTCGCCTGAAGGTGCTGAAGGCCCGGGACGATATGATCTCGGTAAGCAGTTATAACTCAAGCTCTGTCATCACGCAGTCATACTGTGCATACAGAGGAGAGACTGATTGTGTAAGTGCACCATATTTGAATAATAGGAACCCTGTGTGTATTTGTGTCCTCAGGAAATGCTGAACGAGGCCCGCCAACGGCTCGGGAACATCGCAAAAGACCCAGCCAGGTATCCAGCTCTGATGGACGGCTTGATCCTACAGGTGGGTTTATCCTCTCAGCTTCTTTACACACAAGTACACCAACTAACCTTAATGTAGTCTAATACAAACGCCCTGCAATAAATCCTTCCTTCCTAAAGGTCACAATGTTCAGTTTTGATTATGTCTAGATTCAATTGTTATAATAATAATAATAACGCTTTATTAATATAGCACTTTTCATACAACACATTGAGCTCAAAGTGCTTTACAAAATGACACATCACAAGTTAAAAATAAACAACAAGAAATACCCCTCAGATTATTTGTTAAGAGCTTTACAGGTACATGCAGCAAAATATAACATGTTATCAGGTTAATAGACACAAGGAGGTCAAAGGTATGATAATGCAAATGAAATAAATAATGGTTTCTCTCCGACAGATAAGACACAAGACAACTGAATCGATGCAACAATATAAAATATAAAACCCCATAAAACAAAGTGAACATATAGGTACTACAGAAATACAAATAAAAAGATAATGGTAATACAAATAATTCTAATAAAGGTTAAACAATTAAGAAATAAAAAAGACCAACGTAAAAATAAATATTGCTATTGAAGCATGTTAGATTAATAATATAAGATAATCCTTCTGACCTATAAAATAAATAAAACAATATAAAGGTAGGTAAATAATAAAGACTAAAAGAACATTTTAAAGTGGGGGGTTGCTAATAAAAAGCTTGTTGTGTTTCTTTGCTGACAGACAGGTGTTTCTGCTATTTTGTCCACCCCATTGACATCAATAAAGGCACTCAATAGTCATTACAGGGGCACAAACTGCCTCCTGCATATTCATCTAAGGCTTTATCAACATCTTTCAACAGCATCTGAGTAAAGGGAGGATGTATCGCAGAATGGTTGTATCAGACTGCATGAGTGTGTCTGACTGAGTGTGTATGTTTATGATGAGGCTGTTTTGAGATTTTAAAAACAGGTTTGATGATCTTTTCATAATCTTTTTCGTACCAGGGATTGTATCAGCTCCTGGAGCCCAAAGTGACAATTCGCTGCCGTAAACAGGACGTGCAGATGGTACAGGTGAGTCCGTTAGAGAGTTCAAGTTGTTTATTTGATCACAACTATTTGATGTTCCTGCTCTTAAAATCAGTTGACATCTGAATCTAAATTGTGTTGTGACTTTTTGCCGTCCAGGCTTCCATCCAGAGGAATATTCCTATTTATAAAGCCGCTGTGAAGATCAACATCGAGGCCCGCATCGACCAGGACAACTTCATCCCCCCCGACGTGTAAGCATCATATTTCATCATCAAGTTGAAATGACCCCTGAAACTAAACCTTTTTTTGCTTCATATTCATATTATTCAATATTGAGATCTCAATTATTTAACAGTAGAACTGCATACAATGAATCAGTCAATAGAAAAGTAATAGCCCATTATTTTATAATAAAAAAGTAATTTAACACATTTTATAGGCAAAAGTCAGAAAATGTTGTTTTTAGCCTCTACATTTCAAGATTTTCAGTTTATTTTCTGATTCATATCATATTAAACTCAATATCTTTGGGATCATTCATTTAATTACATCATCTTGGACTGGACATTTTTTACTATTTTCTGACATTTAATAGACCAATTGATTAATCTAGAAAGTAATCTGCAGATCAATCCATAATACAAAATAGCTGTTACTTGCAGGGCTATTTAACACCTTTCTCATTGAGAACCGCGCATTAAGAAGTCATGCAGGCTTCATTCCTGTTTTGTAGTCTGTTGGGACCTTTATGTGATTGAATTCCATCTGATTGACCAACTTGTCCTGCCTTGTGGTGCAGACACCACCGTCTAACAGCTGTCTCTCAGTATTTGTTGTTGTTCCTTGCCAAACCCCTTGAAACCAAAGCGTTTCCAAACAGATTGACTTTTGATGTTGACCAAACGCTCTCTTTCTGTGACTGAACTAAACATGCCTGACGGAGAGAGAGTTTTTCTGGATTCAGAAGAGACACTGACAAAAACGTAGTTGATAATAAAGTTAGATTTATCGCCATGTTCTTGTTTTGATGTTTGTCTTCTTCTTCTTCAGTGCTGGAGGCGTGGAGATCTATAATGCTAACGGGAAGATCAAGGTGGCCAACACGATGGAGAGCAGACTGGACCTCATGGCTCAGCAGGTATATTATCACTCTCAAATCCTTCATTTCTTAAACCTGCATAATAAACGTTCTTTCAAGTTTCATTTCTAGTCTTTATTTATTATTAATCCCCTCTTTAATTCATTTCATGTTGAAAATATCTTGTTCCTACATGTCATCAATGCATTTATTGAAACTAATGGATATAGGTACGTTTACAGTAGTTTCAAAGAACCCCAAACTTTATTTTTTTTATGGACTATTATTCTTTATTTATTTTGAGAATAGAAAACATTTAGAGGAACTCTCCTTTGCTTTTACAGTGAGCATACACCTAACCAATATATATATTTAGCTTGGTGAGATTTCTTTCTCTGGCTAAACAAAGGTCAAATAAATACATGAATTGCCTTTTATTGCTTTGAATTGAATTTCCATTTGAAATGAGGGATGTGGTTGTTAAGAGGCATTTGACCAAATGACATTAGCGTAGCTCTCACGTTAGGCAAGCCTTACATTCATTACATGAGAAACAACAAGTGACCCCATGTGTCACAAGTTGGAGTGACACATGTTTTATGGATAAATATATCTGTTATCATACTTTTATTTACGAGTACTTTTAAATCGGTCTCATCAACAAATTCAAGTTTACATTTATGTAGCAATTCAAGTTGTTTTTAGGATATATTGAACATGATTCTAATTGGAAATTTGATTTAGCTTACACTTACTAATTCTGAGCTTTGTGTCATATTTCATGTTGGGTAGTCTTTACCTCTATGGTCTCCTAAAATGTTCCCTAGCTGCATATTCTTAAACCTAAGTATATCTAGGGATGGGTACTGAAACCCAGTATTAAATGGGCCCCGAGGCTGCATTTTTAAAGACCGTGGTATCGATAAGCTCAACGTTATTGGTTTTGCTATCAGTACTGGTGAAAAAATATATATTTAGAAGATTTCATATTTACTATTGCTACTTAAATGTTATCTTGCACATTTGATCAAACCAACTCCGTTTCTAACTTGAAATATAATTATTTCCGCACTCTTCACTCCATTAGAGAAGGTGGGAGAAGTACTCAGATCTTGCACTTAAGTAAACAAGTACCAGAATGTAGGAATACTCTGTTAGAAGTAAAAGGCAGGCATTGCAAAACGGTACTCCAGTACAATTACAAAAGTATTAGCATCAAAATATACTTAAAGTACCAAAAGTAAAATTACAAAAGTATTAGCATCAAAATATACTTAAAGTACCAAAAGTATTAGCATCAAAATATACTTAAAGTACCAAAAGTAAAATTACAAAAGTATTAGCAACAAAATATACTTAAAGTACCAAAAGTAAAAGTACTCATTCTGCAGATTGGTCCATTTCAGAAAAATATATATTATATGTTTTGATTATATAAATGTGGTAGAGTAAAAGTACACGATTTACCTCTGAATTAAAGTGGAGTAGAAGTACAAAGTAGCAAAAAATGTAAATAGTACAGTACAATATTATTATAATAATATATTTTTATTTTATTTCACATTTAAATAAAGCAACGTTAATTCGGTTTCCAATTCGTTTAGTTTTTCCCTCAACATTTTTTACAAAAAGTACTAATAAAAATACTGTTCAAGTACCGGATCGATAAGCAGTATCGATAAGAGTAGTAGTACTGTTAACATTTTAAAGATACCTGTACCCATCCCTATGCATATCTTTTGGTTTTAGACTTGACAATTTTGTCCTTTCGGGTATTAGGAAAATATTTGTGGCACACCTTTTCAATATATTTTTTGACCAATCAATGATTCGGGGAAAAATCAGCGAATAAATCTTTAGTTGCCTCCTGCTTACAATAATCCGTGTGTCTGTGTTTCAGATGATGCCTGAAGTCCGAGTGTCTCTCTTCGGCGTTAACCCCAACCGCAAGTTTCTGGACTAAGTGGCTCCGCTGTGTTCGAGAAAATCTCTCCTTGTTATTTTGTATTTCTTCTTTTGTCACAAGAAAGACGTCATTCCTCTGTCTGTGAAACAAATCTCCGATGCAAAAGATATTGTTGTGTGATGTATTGCTGTATTTTTCTGTGCATTAAGGGACAATATAGACGCTGCAGCTCAACATTACAGACGTGCATTGTGGGTACTGCACAGTTGTTTACTCCGCTGCTCCCCTTTGTCCTCTAATTGGATCATGACAAACACAGCTTTCGTGTCGGTAACCTCTGCCCCACGTGTTATAAGTTGCATGGGGCATTGTGTTGCTAATGGATGTCTGCTCCAACCAATTACTGAGAAAGTAAATGGCATCCTGGAAGCAAAGCTGAGGGCCGTACACGACGTTGCAGAGTTAATTTATTGGTGTTCTGTCATGAATTAAACGAGTGGCTGATATCATTCCAGAGGGTCCACTGTGTGTATATGACGTATCCTGATTAAATTATGTGTGGTTGTTGTTTTGTCTTTTTTTGTCTTAAACTAAAGATGTTATATTGTGGAAATGTTAAATGAAATAAAATTATAAATCATTAGTCCCACGTCTGTGCTCATTATTTTATTATTTGTATTCAGTCAGTCAGTTTTTTGACATGTTTTTGCAATCATGCTTCATTCATTAGTTTATCACATGGTATTTGTCAGACAAATGTCCCCAATTATCCTGTGGCTCAAGAGTATTCTGCTGACATGCTCCACTCATAGAGAAGTCTTTTTCTGAGACGGCTGAGCTGAGACGCAGGACCCCAGAAGCTCCTTCCTACTTGTAAGTATTTCATGTTTTTGACTAGATAGATTTACTTTTAAAGTTTTAGTTCCATCCTTGACTTTTATTTTCGCCATGTTCTTAATGTAGAATAGGCTCTTTCAGGTCCGTAATGCAGGCTGAGCAGCATGTTATCACTTTGATGACTTGAAACAACTTTGTTAGATTTTATTAACCCACTATGTGGCAAAAAGGAAAATACACAACCTCTCGTCCCAGGTCAAAGGTATTTAATGTCATTAGTTCACAAAGTATTTCTTTCTTTACAGCATCAGCCTGCTCTTGTTGCGGGGGTGTGCTCATATTCTTGCTCCCTCCTGAGGACATGGTGATGTCCATCTTCCAGGCTGTGGTCACTTATGTGCCGCTGCTGTGGTTTGTGAGGCTGAGTGAGGGGTTTCCGGACCCCGCTCAGAGGGACCTGCTGATGCGTCAGGAGGCGTCCCGGCAGACGGGGGGCCGGGTGGCGCTGACGGAGGCCGAGCAGATGCTGGACCTCCACCTCCATCAGTTAAAGGAGCAGGAGATGTCTGCAGCACTGTTCCCCCCCGCTGTCCACTTCTTCAAAGCAAAGCCTCTCATCCAGAAGAGTCCGATCTTCAAACTACTGCAGGACATGCCCAAAGGTAGTCTCACAATTTGTGTTTTCTTTACTGTTTCATTTTAAAGCTGCGCAGCATACAGAGGCTACAGTAACGTTTCATTAACGTACCATAACTCGAATAGAGTTTAATAGATGCATCTTAAATCAGTTTGAGAAAAAAAGCACTGTTTTAAGTTAAAACGTACTTCTTTTGACGATTTCCTGTAATATTTTGTTTAATTTTCACAATTTTCTTATATGTGTTGTGGCAGGAAGTTTGGGACATGAGTCTCTCTTCATATCTAACAGGAACTACATATTATTTTTCAACCAATAGGAGCACCTCATAGTTATTCTTAACACGCAAAATGTGACTAATAGAGACACAAAATAACATCTCGGAATTCATTTTTACTACCAATTTACACAAATGTACTTCAAAGACACAGACATGACTACAAATACAAAACGTTGATGAGGAGACAGAAGAAAAGTTCAACAATGAGATGTAAAAAGACACAAAAACTACACAAGAGAACTATACAACTGCAACATAATGCAAAAAGAAAATTACAAAATGATACCAAAAATGACTCTAAACCACACGACCGTTAGTCTGAGGTAAAAGGACTGTAATATCATTAGTGCATAATGTCTCACACTATTATTGCTTTCTTTTTTGAATTAAATACAGCAAGCCTGCTCATAAAATTACAAAAAAAAATAGAAGCCAAGATCTTCATTGTATGTTACTGTCGTATAGCTCAGCCCCTCAGTGTGAGTTTGAGGTACCTTCTTGGTGTTTCTGTGCCAGGTGCAGCGCTCCACATCCACACCTCCTCTCTGGTTGGTGTTGAATGGCTGGTGAAAAACATCACCTACAGGCCGGACTGCTACATCTGCTTCACCTGGGACAACTCGGTGCGCTTCTTGTTCTCCGACCGCCAGCCCTTCCCACGGTGGGACTGCTTCTACTGGCAGCTGCTGGAGACCTTGAGAGCCAGGATAGGAAACACAGAAGGCTTTGATAACAGGTTGAGTAATACATGAGCTTACCTTACACATTTCAGGTCAATGTATTCAATTCAATTTGAGTTGATTTTGATTTCTTCTTATTTAATGTATTTTTATTGTATTTTTATTTAATCTTATTTAATGTATTTTTATTGTATTTGTATTTCATCTTATTTAATGTATTTGTATTGTATTTTATTTAATCTTATTTAACATCTTTTTATTTTATCGTATTTGATGTATTTTTATTTTATTTTGATTTCATCTTATTTAAAGGGGACCTATCATGCAAAATGCACTTTTGTACGTCTTTTATACATGAATATGTGTCCCCGGTGTTCCAGGGAACTCACCAAGTGTCAGAAAACACAACCCTCTCTATTTTCCTCCATACCCAAATCTCTAAAAAAGGGGCTGCAACGGATCTGATAAAAACTGATCCAGATTTGAACACTGTCCTGACGTCAGGACAGTGGCGCTACGGCTATTGGGCCAACTCCACCAATCAGGAGGAGACAGCCACGGCCATTGCCGTTCGAAAGCGATGGAGACGCTGTAGTACATATGCCAGGCCTGTAGGTGGTGCTGTTCTCACAGAATCAGCCGCTTGCAAAAACAGGGCTAAAAAAGTGCAAACTGAGCGAAATGAGGCATGGCTAAAATGCATGATCTGTTTGGTATTTTGAAGGAAAAAAAAGTATAAATATGCCTTATATAGGTATGGTCCTACACTATATTATTATAATATAGCATGATAGGTCCACTTTAATTTAGTTTTATTTAAATTGATCTATTTTCTTTCTTTTGTTTATATTTTCTTCTCTCTATTATTGGTGTTTTTTCCTGTCCATCTCATTGAGTTTCTATTTCAATTTTTTTTAAATCTTTTGTTGTCACTTGTATGTTGTTGTTTTCTTTTGCGTTATTTATTGTGACACAGGAATGTTCAGAAAAAGCAACACATTTGAATGGAATCGATAAAAAGGCCTTTGAAAGAACTATATATTGGGAGAAAGTAACCCAGATGATCTGTTTGGGGTGTGTTTCAGTTTAATGCAGCACCTCACACTGTTCACTGAGGACCCGGACGGGGAGTATCCGAGCCAAGAGGTTGTGTGGGAGAAGTTTGAGAAAGCCTTCATCGCTGCTGCGGGGCTCATCAGCCACGCGCCCGTGTTGAAGGATTACTTCTATAGAGGCCTGGAGGAGCTGCTGCAAGACAACATCATGTATCTGGAGCTGAGGAGCGGCCTCTCCCGGGTGTGTGTTGGTTTATTTACACCTGATCCCTAGCTCCAGAGCCATATTAGCGGTATTGATAGCAGTAGTATAAGGGCATTGACATCAATGACTTTCTTACCTCAACCATTTCGATTTCATATTAGTATTTTGTGCCTCTTGTGACATGTCTCCATGCTTTAATGTTCAAAAAGTTATTTATTTTTCTCATACTGCCTGTGCTGCAGCACCTCTTTTCACCCTCTGTCTGAAACCAGAGCCCTGTCTGCTCTGATTGGTTAGCTGGCCGGCTCTGTTGTGATTTGTCAACTGCTTAGAGATGTCCCGCCCCTTAGCCTATCAAGTCCAATGCGTTGAAGAGCTAGCCAATTGAAGCAGGAGTGTTACATAGTGATGTCACTATGTTACTGAAGTGAAAAGGAGTCCAATGGAGGCGTTTCAGACAGGGAGGGGGGGTGTGTGGCAGGGAAACTCCCTCTGGAAGGAACACATGAATTTTAGCCTTTGCAGACCATTTACATGCACAGAAACAGGAAATGGAAAACCCAAAAAGCATAATAGGGCCCCTTTAAACAAAATGTGAAGAATATATCTAAGTCTTCAGGAAGGGTAGTTTTCCAATACAGCCTATTAACATTGGGATTTACAATCTGTTTACTCCATTTTCAACATTGATATTCCTTTTTCTGTTGTGTTGAATTCTTGAGTATTTTAGGTACGTATGTAGACGACTCTGTGAACATATTTCACCATTCACTGTGGAGAACACAGACTTTTATCTTGTGTTCCTATGTCTGTGGTGTTTTACCTTCACACAACCACAGTAACAGTTTGTGTCTGTTTGTTACTATGGTAATGTAGAATGTTGAGAGAAACATAGCAACGGTTGTCTCTCTAATTGTAGCAGTAAAGTTAATGACACACAACTTGTGTAGTCGAAGAAAGAAGTTGTTTGTCTCACAGCTTCTACATCTGGACATTTCATTTGTGTGTTTCAGACGTATGAGCTTGATGGAAGCATTCATGATAAGGTGTGGGCTCTGAAAACATTTCAAGAGGTTACAAGGACATTTCAAGAGGATCATCCGGACTTTCTCGGGGCTCGTATCATCATTTCTGTGCACAGGTCCTGATATTTAAGTCATCTCTAAATACTTCATCAACTTTTTAATTGTAATGCACAATTACTCCTTAGTTGCTTAATTTGAGAGATGAGAACAATGTCCAAAATACTTTATATGATAGTATACTGTAGTACAATATGTTCCTTTTAAATGTAGTGTAGTTGATGTAGAAATTAGAATAAGAATGTTGACGTTAGACACAGATTTTAAGTAGTTAATAAGATGGTTACTTTTTCAATGAACAAACTGGAAAAATATGCTAACTATAACCATGTTGGACAAATCATTCTCTAGCTATTATTACATTTATTATCTCTCTGATTGAATTTGCTGTTCTCTGGAAACAGACATTTACTTTTATTAAAAGGTCACTTCACCAATTTAATACTCATCATCCTAAAACAGTTTTATAACGTTTCTCATTAAGTGTTATTCTGTCAGTACCGTATTTCTGGATGTTGTAAGGATTTTTGTCACAAGTGGCGACATTGCTGATGCACCAGCTGTTAGTATGTTGTCTCCATACTTGTGTGCAGTACATAAACGGCTCTAAATACAAAAAGAAGCACCAGAGCTAACATTGGATACAAAGAAAATCATCAGAAGATTAATGAGATGGGTCTCTTATAATATTAAAGTCAAATTGCACAGTAGGGTTATTGTTTGCGAGTTGAATACTGAATGATTTCTGTGTGTATTTTCGTTGTTGCTTCCTCCAGGGCTCTGAGTGTATCTGAGGTGAAAGCAGCTGTGAAAGAAGCCATTCAGCTGCAGAAGGACTTCCCAGATGTTGTTGCAGGATTTGACATGGTACAGTAAGAAGAGATCCGTCTTATTAAACCTCATATTTAACTGAACATTAGGCGCTTTTTGTTGTGGTAACATAATTAGCCTTTCCCTGAGTTTCCAGTATGTGTTCAGGTTGGCAGGGAGGACAGTGGGAGGACTCTGTGGTACTTCAGGGACGCTCTTTCTCTGCCAGCTGAGATGGGTGTCACGCTGCCGTACTTCTTTCACGCGGGCGAAACAGGTGGTTAGATTCAAAAGCACTAAATACGTCATTTTTATTAACAAAAACAGAAATATTTCCCAGCTTTATGAATCTGTTGAAATATGATTTGGTTTGTTTTTAGATGAGGAAGGCACTGACGTAGATCAAAACCTAATGGACGCCCTTCTGTTCAACACCACACGCATCGGGCATGGCTTTGCTTTGGCACACCATCCTCTGGCCAAAGAGCTTTCTAGGAAAAGAAACGTAGCTGTGGAGCTGTGCCCCATCTCAAACCAGGTGAGATGGTAACCCATTTCATTGGCATGATGGAGAAACCATGGAGAAGAATTTGAGTCTGTTTTTTGGAGAGATGGCATATATATACATACATATATACTTGCATACATGTTAATTACAAACCAATGGTTGTAGGTTGTCTGTTCTAAGGAAGTGGAAATTAGAGGCTAGATGTGAGTTCAAACCGTGGGGAAAAAATGAAGTTACAGTAATACTTATGATTACAACCATTTCTATTTTGGATTCTGGGTACATTTTTGGGCTCCAATCCAAGCGAACTCTCTGGAAGTCCACAAAACGTTTGGACTCTTGCAGACTTCTCTGGAACGCACCAATAAGTGTGCACGTGTGGTGAAGTCACCAGCACCTGTTTCCATATGTTATTAACCTGAATGTGTTCTGCCCTTGAGGTGCTGAAACTGGTATCGGACCTGAGGAACCACCCTGCCGCTGTGCTGATGTCGGAGGGCCACCCGATGGTGATCAGCTCGGATGACCCGTCTCTGTTCGGCACCACGGGCCTCTCCTACGACTTCTATGAAGCCTTTGTTGGCATCGGAGGGTTAAAAGCAAACTTGGGTACTCTGAAAGAGCTGGCTCTGAACTCCATCAGGTGAGAATCCGTTGATTTGATCTCTCTCAGGCCCCATTTTTACTGTATTACATAAATGGCATCCCTTCAGTGGGAAAAACAAAGGCTGTAGGACAGGGGGGTCCAAACTACGGCCTGGGGGCCAACTGCGACCCATGATCCATTTTTAATTGGCCTACACATGAAAGTCTTATATTGTACTTCTGAAATATATATAAATATTACACAGTAGTAATTCATGTGTTAATAAGCCCAATTTTCAAATAAATGCAGTCAATTCAAATCTTATTGATAAAAAAAAAAGCCCAATAACTTATTTACATAAGTGTGAAACATAGCCTTCCTATTTCCCCTTATTATAAGCAATCTGAGGCTTCTGTTGTACACTTTTTGTAAAAAATAAATGAAACCCGATGGAAAGTTGTGATGTAGCCTAAAGCATATTCAAGTATCAAGCACAATTTACCTACATTTGATTGATTTTACTATCTTATAACTTATGTGGCAATATACCTCACTTATGTTGTTCTGTATGTGGCCCTCGGTGAAAAAAGCCCTGCTATAGGACGTGATTTCTACTTTATGGTTGAGAAACATTGATATTTTTAGCCTACAATCAACCTAATGATGTTAAAGTGTTGAAATGCCTTCTGCCTGCAGGTACAGCTCCCTGCCAGCCCATCTAAAGGACACAGGTGTCGTCATGTGGCAGAGCAAATGGGACGCCTTCATCTTTAAACACACATGACAAACACACGGATCCTGATCAACTTGAATTATTGTTGTCAAAGCGATTAGCTATAGCAAACATCTTTAGGCCTGTATTCAAACAATTGGAACTACTGTTTGTGTTATTGATTGTCTGAAAACATACCCTCAGGATGTTCCTGTCTGATGTATTAAGGTATGCATTTTTTTTTAAACAAAGGAATTTGAGTGAACTAGCCATTCAGACGTACTGTGGGGAGTATTAAAAGCTGTTTACTGCCAATCTTTTCCTCTCATAAATAGGGTTTTCCGCACAGAGAAAAGGTAATAGCAAATGTTCACATCGAAAACATTTTTTTCAAAACGAATGAAATAAATGACCATTCAATGGTAGTTCATTTTTTGTCACAATGTTATATTTTTCCAAAACAATCATTTAAATACATTTTGTCACAGAGTTTGCCTCTCGTAGATCCAAGTCGTCCAAAAAGCAAACATGTGTGTCACTGAGCTGCAGATTGACATAGAATCATGGCTCCTTTATCATCCTGTCTTCTGAACCCTGCCCACCAAGCTGGCCTTTGATGAGATATTGTATTTTCCATCTCTGACTGGTGCACTGCTGAATAACCAGTTGATTATTGCTGTATCCAGCCATCATTATTTCCAGGCACCTCTTTGTTTCTCTGTTCTGGATAGCTCCGTCCTGGAAAAAAAAACATGTTTCTTTTCCTCCAAAAAGACTGACCTCTTTTGTGCATATGTATATTAAAATTGTATTAAAAAGTACCTGTTTAAAATCCCACAGTATGTGGAATTTCTTCTGCTCGGCCATTTTGCACTCATACAATCCTGGATGGACTCCGGAGCCGGGGTCCGACAGACAGCGGTTGCTGTTGTACTTGTGAGATTTTATTCCACCGATGAACAGTTGTCCATTGGTGCGATAATAACAGTGCTACAACAAAAAGCCATTATATTCCAAAACCAAAACTGAATTAGTGTCTGTGTGCATACAGTGGATCTTTGAACATACCTGGCTGAACTGGTAGTGACAACCATATACAATGGGAGTGTTCCCAGGCATTGGGCCTTGGTCAATGCAGAATGTAGGCATCAGATCATTAACCAGCTGTAACCAGAAGCAGAGATAATTAGTATGACGTTAAAGAAAGAAAATCAGGCTCCAGCCTCATTTTTTTTTTTTTATTCTTTATGAATACCTTTAAAATACCAAAAACCAAAGCAGGGGTATGTACCGATATGTGGTTTTATTTTTTCTAATGGGATTTGAAGAAGAATATAGAATTCCACCAGGCTTATCTTTTCATTTTAGACAATTTCAGGTTGTTTTACTATGATTCCTACAAGAAAAATAACAATCTTCCAGAGAGTAAATCTGTAGATACAGACAGAGTCTAGCACAGTTCTAACATTTAAATAGGTGGATTACAAAGATGGTTCGCGGAATTTAAAAAACACACAAACACAACACATAAACAATTATATTGGTTTCTCTAATCAGTTTTTTTGTGAGGTATTGAATAGTTTTCCTCTTTAGGCCTCTAAAATGTATTCCAAATTGTAAAAAAATAAATAATCTAAATCAATCTTAGTCTCAACCCATACATGTAGATGTTTGCCCCTGCTGACATTGGGTAAAAACTACACAGGTTTGAAACCACCACTTAACATGACAATGTTAAATCAAATACAGACTTGCTACTTTCTGATAGACGTGGAGACAATTTAGTTGTGAAAAAATGTCTCAAATATATTCATTTAGTCCTTGGTGTCACCATGAAGCCAAGTAGCTTCTCTGCCAGCTCTGTTAATGGGTAATATGTGACCGTGCTGAGTTCACTGTTTGCGTTTCTGTTCAGGAGCTTCAGAATGACCTGGAGGCGGAGCAGGTGAAGGTCAACTCTCTGACACACATGGTGGTCGTCGTAGATGAGAACAGCGGTGAGAGTGCCACCGCTGGCCTTCTAAAGCATGCCATCTGATATCGTTTCCTACTCACCGCTCCATAAGCTAGCAGGTCCTTCAAAGGGTCGAGCATGGGGTAAACATTATCCAGATACCACTGGAAGGGCTTGCAGTTCAGCCTCTCTCTCAGCTTTTTCCTCTCCGACACATCCCCAATGTCTATCCCATGATTCTGTGAGGAAACAAAAGGTCACAAAAAAAATATAGGAACTACAGTTTAAGGATATAAGATGTAGTTTTTATTCAGGTGTCATCCCCTTACTTCGAAGGGAAGGTTCCAGGCAATGTTGACATTGTTCTTATAGTCATCCATCCACACCTCGGCCACCCTCAGAGCATTACGCCTCATCATTCCACTCAAATCTGGGAGGTAAGGCTTGCTGGCTCGTTCAATGTGGGCAATTTTAGAGCAAGGAATAACCTCTATGCTTCCTCCACACAGCCACACCTGCCAAGACACGAAAGGTCAAATATTTAAAAAGTGCATTAATGGGTCATTCTAGACACATTAAACACATGTACTGTATTATATTAGCTGATTCCTTGCCGATATTAACATTGCAATGGAGTAACATCTTAAAAATGGTGTCAATTTAAATTTCCCTGAAAATCTCACCCGGATGCCGAGTTCCACATTTTCACCGCCGTATATTTTCATTCCACCATCAAGGCTTCCGATCTCTCCAAAGAACTTGCTATCAGCTACAAGAATCCCCATGATGGCCGGGCTCCTACACGTCACAATTTGACTCGTTAAGATTTTGAAATTAAACATCAGCTATACTTCATCCGTGGTCAATGCATTTCAGATATCAGAGTAAGTAAAGTGGTTCATGAGTCACTTCCTTCAAACAAATGATATGATATTTATTTTAAGCCACGTACAGTTTTCTTTTCCTTGACTGAGATTTTGAGAATTATTATATCCTCTGCAGCCAAGGCCAATATTTTTGAAGTGACACTTACAACATTGACACTGGTACAGGAAATATTGACATTGTGAACATCGTTAGCATACAGATAAAGATTTGTATGCTGTTATAATGGTTCTCCCATTTCAACGTTCTACTGAATGGAAAAACAACCAGCTGGAACAAAAACAAATCTGCAGGGCGTGTTACAGTCTGTTGACAGTGCACACATAGACCTGGCGTTGTAGTAGTAAGACTGCACTTAATCTTCCTATGACAACCTGTGACTCTCAATGATAACAAATTAACCTTTTAATTCTTATAGTCCAATAAAGCCTTACGTATAAATGTTCACCTCTAAAACTCACTCATGTTGTATTTTGGCTGTTTTCTTAGTACATTTTGATACAAGTAAAAAAGGGTAAAAAAGTTGTTCTGGGGTTATGTGCCATAAAAACCTTGTCTAGAGCAAGCTCTACTTAACAAATACATTTCCCCAAATTGTCAGACTTTACTTAAAAAGGTCACATATTATACTCTTTTTCAACAATATATTACAAGTCTCAGATATATACAAAACATGTTTATGGCATGCATTGTTGCATCCCATAATCCCCTCTGTTTCAGCCCTGTTCTAAAAGTGCTGATTCTCTGTCTGTATGTTTAAATGAAAATGAACTGCCCCTCTTTAAAGTGTTTGGTTTGATAAGGAACAATGGTTCTCTAGTAGGAGATTCAGGTGATAAGGTGGGCGGGTGTTACCTTGGTTGATTATTGGCTAATGGTTACACAAGCCAAAAAAACAGTGGCCAAAATCTGATCAGCTCATTTTCAGACAGGTTTTTATATAGATTGATCAGGACAAAAAGAGAGAGAATCTTTTTACCTGAAACTTTCCAAATCTCTTAATGCAGAGGGGACAGATATGTATGTATGAAAGCATAATAGGTGACCTTTAAGTGTGGAAGAATGTTTTTGTGTGTGTGATTTCCCTGCCAGCTGCTCCTGAACTTACTTTCCAGGCATTGAGTCGTCATTTAAAGCATACCACTCGGGTCTGAAGGACTCGTACATGCACCACAGAGCCCAGTCAAAGGCATCCGCAGCTGGTACGTAGGGGATAAGTTTCAGGTCGTCGTAATTTACTTTGTCAAACACTGGTGTCAGTATCACGGTGCGGTCCTCTTTGATCCGAGCCAACATTGGCTCTGCCCTAGACACAGTATTCAGAAACACAAAGTGTTATGCAGAGAGATGAAAACTGAGGTGTGACAAATCCTATGGCTTAGACTAACCATTCAACATGGACTTCTATGTGAGCATCCAAGATGGCCACCACTTCCCCCACAGCAACCTTCCACCCAGAGAGTCTGGCCTGAGTGAGGCCGAGCCGCTCGGAGTGACGGACTCTCTTCACCAGGGCTGGACGCTCCTCGTGGATAGAGTTTATGTATTCATCCAGTTTCTCCATTAAATCTTCTGCAAATGTAAAAGAGAGGAATCTGAGAGGTAGATTCAGTCTAACGCGCCATATCAATCAAACAATCATCCATCAAATCCCTAATCACTTGTCCAATCAAATGTTACAATCCTGCATTGATGTGCAGTCAAAGGGTCACACAACATAGAAGCCGTTGAAAGAAGTAAACTTCCAGTAGTTTTATGTGTACAAAAATAATACGCCCTTTACGATGGACACAAGCTTCACCTGTTCTGCAAGTTACTTTTTTCAACAATCTTGTGTTCTTGTGAACAAATTGATCATAAATGCACATGTTTTTTTATGAATGAGCATAACGCAGCATAAAACAACCCCAAATAAGCATGGTAGATGAAACTCTGTTTAAAGAAGGGTCGGTTTGACTCTTCACCGAGTCCACCAACAGTAGCAGGTCGCAAAGCCGGGGGGGGGGCGGCTCACCAGTCATATTTTCGACTTACTTTACTATGTTGTTTTTTGTGAATATTCAACATACTATACTTTGTCGTTTATTTTATTTTATATTAGACATACTATACTATGTCGTTACTTGCATATTTTCGACATAGTACAGTAAGACTTGTTTTTGACATGACATGCTATGACTTTTTACAACATACTACATGCATTTTTTAAGTATTTTTGCAAAGATACATTGTTGAAGATGTGAGAGCTTGATGATGATTGCTTTTATCCATCGTTACATACAGCTTGGGGTAGGAGAGATAATATCTTGAGTAATTTGGGTGAACTGAAACTTTAAACATCCAAATACCTCCACTACCTTGGACCTACCATTACTGCTGCAATCATCCACAAGTATGATTTCTTTCAGCAGGTGAGCTGGTGTCTTGTCTATGATGCTGCGAATGGCTCTTTTGATGATAGAAAGTGCTTCATCCAGGTAGATTAATATGACACTCATGGAAGGCAGATCCTTAGGGTATTTTTTATCAGCACACCTGAGAGGGAAAAAATGTAAATGTTGCTTTTTTTTGTCCCTAATAATAGATATTTAGAAATGGGTTTTTTTAAATGCTGATTGACAAGTTTGTATCCAAGATGTATCTCAGTAAGAGCTGCAATTAACTACTAGTTTATAAGTGATTGGTCCGTCAATCATTTTCTCTATTGATAGAGGTATAGTGAGTCTACAAAATGTAAATAAATAGTTCATTTTCACATTCTAAGTTAACATCTGTGTTGCTTGTTTGGTGCAACCTGCACCTCCAAAAAACGAATACATTTATCTTAATATTGCAAAAGATTAAGACTAACAACCAGTAAATGTCACATCCTAGTCACAAAAAAGCCTCATCAACCATTGCTCATGTGATATCTGGACATTAAACTGAAATCAAAAATGTAAATGTTTGTTGTCTACAACATTGAAAGTAGTAACATTGAATTATTTGTCATATAATCTCATCAGTGAGTGTTATTATCTGTCCAAAGTGTGTTTGTTAGGTCACCATTATAGACAGATAAACTGAGGTCCTGTCCTGTTCCTGGAACATCATTTGTTTCTGAAATAAGGAGGGCCCATAAAGCAGCTCTCCAGCGGTGAGTGATAGGTCTATCAGTAGTTTATTATCTCCTACAGTAAGTAATCCTCACCTGGCCGGCCTGGTGTCGGGGATCTCTCTGTTGAGGGGCAGCCGGTCACTGAGGAAGGCGTTGTATCCGTATCTCTGGAACAACCTCTCGGCCTCCTTCTGCTCCTCCTCCGACAGATCGTCCCCCCACTTGGTGAACAGATAAGAGTTTGGGTAGAGCTTCCTCACCACGCTCCTCTCCTTCTTCACTTCTGCATTGTTCTGGTTCACCAGTTCCTTCTTTTCAAGTTTATTCATCACATTGACTGTTGACAAAAAGATAAGGCGTTTGCAAGGCTTTGCAAGGCTTTGCAAGGCTTTGCAAGGCTTTGCAAGGCAAGGCAAGGCAAGGCTTTGCAAGGCAAGGCTTTGCAAGGCAAGGCTTTGCAAGGCAAGGCAAGGCTTTGCAAGGCAAGGCTTTGCAAGGCAAGGCTTTGCAAGGCAAGGCTTTGCAAGGCAAGGCTTTGCAAGGCAAGGCTTTGCAAGGCAAGGCAAGGCAAGGCTTTGCAAGGCTTTGCAAGGCAAGGCAAGGCAAGGCAAGGCAAGGCAAGGCAAGGCAAGGCAAGGCAAGGCAAGGCAAGGCAAGGCAAGGCAAGGCAAGGCAAGGCAAGGCAAGGCAAGGCAAGGCAAGGCAAGGCTATTTATATAGCACCTTTCAACACAAGGCAATTCAAAGTGCTTTACAAAAAATGGAAGACATTAAGAAAATGGCATTTAAAATCAGTCATTAAAAATAAAAGATAATAAAATAAACATTAAAAGAAAAAATACATGGATAAAAGTTACAGTGCAGTTTAAGATATGAATAGTTCAATTAAAAGCAGCGGCAAAAAGAAAAGTCTTCAGCCTGGATTTAAAAGTAGTAAGAGTTGCAGCGGACCTGCAGGTTTCTGGGAGTTTGTTCCAGATATTTGGAGCATAATAACTGAAAGCTGCTTTACCATGTTTAGTTCTGACTCTGGGGACAGAAAGCTGACCAGTCCCTGAAGACCTGAGAGTTCTGGATGGTTCATAATTTAGCAGTAGGTCAGACATGTATTTTGGGCCTAAACCATTCAAAGCTTTATAAACCAGCAACAATATTTTGAAATCTATTCTTTGACACACAGGAAGCCAGTGTAAGGACTTCAGAACAGGAGTGATGTGATCCACTTTTGTAACTTTAACCCTTCTTCTGCTTTATACGACTGACTTTAAATACAGGTTTTCTTCCCTATAACATAACAGCATAAGCCTAATATGTCAATAAGAAACACTAGTCTGTTGCACTGGGGGAGTTTTGACATGTACAGCCCATCCACCTTTTAGAACAGCCAGAATATTTTGATAATTATTTAATATTTTGAGTCTATTTTCAAGGGACAAATATAAAATATTATCCAGTTTTAAATGTGACACTTGCTGCTTTACTTTACCAAATAAATGTCACCTGGGCTTTGGGAAATGTGTATTTTTCTTTCAATAACAATTATTATTATTATCAGCAGATTCATCGATCATGGAAACCAGTGTTAGCTGCAGCCCTATCCAATAAACATTGTTTATTATATAAGTTGGAACATTAAAATATCTAAAAAAACACTTTCCTTTTCATCCAATTTTGGTCCAGATTCAATCTAGACATATTATTTGTATAGTTAAATAATACATTTGGTGTAAATACTTGTCTTTATCATCCTTTTTTAATGCTAAATGGTTTCTTAAAAATACTTATTATCCTTATATATTTCTTTTTTTTACCTACTTTGCAACAAATGTTTTTAGATTGTTAATGTACGCACCACCGGATACCAAAGCAAATGTCTTGTATGTGTAAACGTACCTGGCAATAAACTTGATTCTGATTCTCATTAATCTTTTGACTTGGAAAACAGCAAATCAAATGCTCAAATGCTTAAGTATTGAAATCAAGTTGAATGATTTGATAAGGTAAGAAGCAGCCCATTGAGACTCACGCAGTCTGTTGATATCTGTTTCCATCTTGTCCATCCTGTTGAGCATCCCCTGACCCCTGATGGAGTCATTGTGGTGGGCTCTACTGAGTCTCTCTGAGTGGGTATGAACCTCCTTCTTTATGGAGCCGAGGTAAAGAAGAGACCCAGCCATGGCAAAGGCCAGAAGGACTCCTTTAATCCAGCCAGATCTCATCCTGGGGCTTCTGTGCATGTCTTCTGAAAACAATCCCCTGCTTTTAATTTCAGGTGCTCTCACTCGCCCTCCTTATCCAAATACAGTAACGCCCTTTGACACAGCTGTGTTATCAGACATCAAGTTCCAAACAGATTTGTGTGAAGTGTGGTTTTCAATATGTTATGCTCTGCTGCCTCTCTTGCATTACACCAGGTGTGAATCATTAGCTGTAGTCACCTGGGAGGAGAGAAAACCAGCAGAAGTCTGCAGGTTACTGGATCAGGACTGAGACGTATCCATATGATGTTCACCTTGTATTTGATGATGCTGCAGATACAAAATGAACTAAATACTTTTGATAACATCTTTTACATTTTATTTCTGCATCATGCAAAACTCCTTCCTTCTGTGTTTAAAGAGTAAATCAGGAGGTCAGGGCTGCAAAGTGTTTAAACGTTATATTATATTTGTGTTTTTATCATGTTAGGCACACTGTTTGTGTTACATGTTTTACGACAGAATCAAATAAAACACACATTACTAAAGCCCTTTCTCCACCCATAATGATCTTATTCATACATCAGCAGCTGAAAAACAAATAGGACACTACATCCTTGTACAATCTGACACCAAACCAGCCTGTTTGCCCGAGGAAACTACATTGAGAGACACGTAGAGCAAGTCTTGACCTTTCTATTACCATACGTTATTGTTTGATTAAAGTATAAAGGCAAAGGAGGGAGGTGTTGGGTGTGATCCTGCTTTGTGCTTTCGACACTATGTCGTTTCTTGCTGGCATGAAAGTATTGTATGTGGAGATAGACACCCACTGAGGATATGATATGGGGTAGAAATCAGTCCCTCAGGTTGTTTATGATCCTATAAAACCCTCACAAGAGAGGATAAGAGGGGACATTTGAAATCTGAGAACACATTATTTTATTAAGAGTACAATAATGACTCTATGAGCCAGAGGTTAAATTGGGGCAGACACATAGGCAAACACTAGCCCGTTTTAAGCCTTGCACCTCTTCAACAATGTATCTTTACAAAAGATGGTTTCAAATGTGTGTTCGGCTCTAGAAAACTCTGCTGAATATCAAATCAAGAAGAAAAGTCAATTTAGCATGTTGATAAAAGTATAGTATGTGAACAAATATAATGGAAAAAGTAATAGTATATTTAAAACACCACAAAACATCTTAGTATAGTATATCTAAAAATATCTGAAAAAAAGTCACAATTTATGTCAAAAATACCAGGAAAAAAGTCCTTTTAAAGGGTGATCAAAACATATATAGTCATAGTATAGTTTATGTTAAAGAAATGATTTAAACTCTTGGGCGTTTAGCTTATTTGTCAAACCGTTTTGATTAGATTAAAGCTGAAAATAGACATTCAAAGCTCTAGATGTTTCCTTGAGTAGTAAAAACATTTTGGAGAATGCACTCTTTTGCTTTCTTGGAGAGTTAGAGTAAATATTGAGATTCACTTCTCGTCTCTTAAACATGAAGCTACCCTGTCACCAATTAGCTTAGCTTAGCATAATGACAGCATTTAGGGGGAGAGCTATCACAACATAATCTGCATTCCAGATCATCCAAACATTTTGTATCTTTCCCTTTGTTTTTTTCCCCCTGACCAGTACATAATAACTGAGACAAATGTTTAAATTGTTGCAGTCTGAAACCTTATTCATGCTAAACTCTTTTTTTAATACTCAACTGCAGCTCATGGAAAAACCGCAACAAAAAGTTAAAGTTGTTTTAAATTTTATTTGTATATGTACACAATTTACAGAGTTTGCACACAATAGGAAAAGGGGAGAATGTTATGAGACAAAAAAGTGGATAATTTCAACTTGCCAGTCATACCAACAACAGTTTATCTTGAACGTACATACATCAAAGAAATGTGAAAAGTAATTCAACACAATTACTGTTCTGATAGAGATTGACATCCAACAACCAGAGCCTGAGTCTATGACTGTTCTATCTTTGACCAAAGCCTCATGGGAAAATATTTACTTTACATGTAATCTTCAAACAGAAATGAGTATTCACAAGCGTCTTTTTAAAATGAAGCTAAAACGACAACACATCTGACAGGTCAGTGAGTGGTGAGGCTGGGGTGAAGAGGTTTGACTCGGACATGGCGGGACAGTCCGAGCCGCAGACCCTGACCCGGAGACCTCACTGCTGGACTCGAAGACGAAGGACCTCTACCAACTTGAGCTGGGAGAGAAGAAAGGTAACAATAGCGTTTCATTAATCTAAACCTACTCTAGAAACCTACTAAGCTTCATAGATCAGATTGTTAAAAGAAAGGTCATACGAGGTACTTAGGTCAGTGTATCACCTACAGTGGATTGATATTGCAGTTATGTTAAGGTTTTCAATGTATATGTGGTCATTGGAGTAGGTCCCAGAATAAAAATTGATGTTAAATGGTTATAATTGAGGTTATATTCAAGTATGTATCTGTAAATAAAAAAATAAAAAATCCTAAGTCTGAAAAAAGTGATTTACAAAACATTATTTTACAAATACTGTGGGTGTTCACCTGGTGGGGTCCACTTGGGTATTTTGCCCCCTGCTGGGCTCAGAGGCAACGCAGGTTTCGCTGTGAAAACTGTGGACGATGAAGGAGGTCTTTTGGGTGCAGCTTGAGCTGTTGGAGGACTCCTCACTGGTGTGGAAACTGCTGTGAGACAAAGTAGTTCCAATAAATACGAATTTTTACGAATAAGTACAATAACAGTCAAGAAAGCAGATTTTTTTTTAATGAACTTCAAGAACGTACCAGCTGCCGGTGATTTAGACTTTGGTGGATTTGATGGTAGCTTTTCTTTTTTAGAGGCAGAAGGTGGTTTGGTCTTCTCGTGCTTGGTAACTTTCTCCTTTTTTGATTTGCTGATTTTCTTCACTGTGAATTCCTCCTCGTCGCTCTCAGCTGGTTCACTGAAGTCTTCATCACTCTCTGAATCTGGAAAGGATTTTTTGTTAATAGTTGTTTCAAAAATAGAAATCAAGTATTAAAAGAGAGGGGCGGCAGGGTAACAACCTGGCGTCAGTTTGGGTTTATATTCTTCATCGTCATCTTCATCTGCAAGCGTTTTCTTCTGCGCCTCAGCGGCTTTAGAGGCAGCCTTTCTTTGTCTCGATAGGACCGCTGACTCCCTTTCTGATGTGATATCATCCAGGTCTAAAGACAACATAAATAAATAAAAGCATTAAACATTCATACCACTTATCAAACAATATTACATTCAATGTATTTGGGCAGCATGTGGAAATTAAATGTGCAATAACAGAAAGAAAAGAAAGGAAATGTACCCAAAAGGACGCTGCAGTTGGAAAGGTGCAAAGAGGTCGTATCAATGTTTTCATCGACTGGAACTTGAACCTTGACATCTCCTTAAGAGATATAACATTCATTTAAGTTGACAACTCTTCAAAAATAGACAATTGGATTTATTTTGTCAGAGCTTTATCATACCTGTACTGGTGTCCGACTGTTCTTTTATCCCATCTGCATTATTGAGCAAGGACAATGTAATGGCTGCTTCTAGATCACGTTCAAGCAGCTTCACATCTAATGGTCTTCTGTGAAAAACAGAATTAACGTCAAGAAGATTATAATGCATAATGTCAGGATGTTTTTCAGATTATTTCAATTCTTTTCTCAAATATCTTAAATAACATACAGATAATTAATTATTTTTTTACTTTACATTTTGAAGACTTATCCCAAAGGGGAAAAAAAGAAAATAACAATGACACAAAGTCATACCAATAAAATGTTACCCTCTGAAATGAGTTGTTATAACTACACACTACTGTTTATCCACTAGAGTGAGATGTTGCTTTAATCCAAAGCACATACCTCAGGTGAACTACGCCACATTATGTGTATGTAGGCTATTGTTGACAGCAAATTTGAATCAAATTACATGAAACAATCTTTATTTGGATAAACTTGCGGTATTGCTAGCTGACAATCAACCCTCTCATATTTCTCTCTGCACGTCTCTTTCTGAATTTGTGGTATTAAAATGAACAAAGACATCATTACGTTATCATTTAATTTAACTTATAGACTGAGAGTGCATTCAATGTTATTTATGCTAAACAACAGACTTAATTTATTCACAAAAATCTAAAGGAATTGAAATGTTTCTCCCATTCCGAGTAATAATAAGTCATCTTGTGTTCCACATTATGTCACATTATCTAGTCTTTACTGTACCTGCTCTTCGGGCTCTGTGTGGATGGTGAGTCGGACTCCTGACTGGAGGACTTGCTCGATGATTTCATGTGCTCCTGTTTCACCTCCTCCCTGGCCTTTTTCCTGGGTGGAGCCTGAGCAAAATCCTCATCTGTCACAACATTAAGACAGAACAATTAGATATGTTAGGTGAGAGAAGCAGAGCTGAAACCGATAACATTACATGATGATGTCATGATTTGTTTAAGTAATTGTTAATGCAAAAATGCTGTTTACAGCCTCTCAACAGGGGACATGTTCTTCTTCCAAATTATCAACGTTTTAATCTAGAAAATTATGATGATTCATCAATAATGAAAATATGTATTAGTTTCAGCCCTGTTATATATACCTCTTCATATTTACAGTATGAGCTGTAATTGCTCTTTTCCTTGTAAGTGTTGCAGGCAGTAAACCCATAAGATATTAGGGTCAATAAAACCTTATTAAGTGTTCGGTTGGAGGTCTGGTCAATATTGCTAACAACAATTGTCCCTCTACTTAGTTTTGTTAAATGTATGAGTTTGCTTACCAAGACCTGTTACTGCTCCCTAACTGAATATGAGAAATCTGAAGCTCAAACATGTTGCTATTTCAAATGGAATAATAAAGAAAACCTGTCCAACAGTTATCCGTTAAACCTAACTTTTCCATTTTACATGATGGTGTGAATATCTTGAAAATTACAATGCATTTGAGGAATAAAAGGCCAATAATTTCTTACCATCATCAACGGCATTTGCTTCAGAGTAATTCACAACTTTTGTCTTCCTGTGTGTCAGCGATAAACAACGTGTTAGCGTTAATGAACATTAACAACATCAGACGAGTAAAGAGTTAGGTTTCTAAAAAGGTCTTCACAAACCTTGGTGGTCGGTCCATTGTTTGTTTATCCAGTTTACATTAACCACGTCAACGCTGGGTTAGCTGCTTCTGAAACACAAGCTAATGTTTGTTAGCCTTACCTAGCTTGAATTGTTTCAAATGCTAACGGAACATTCACCGAGTGAATTGTGTCTTCTAGTACTGCTATAGCTAACTAGCATGTTAAACCGTGCTACGTATATACATTAATGTTAGTTTTGTTACACAGCAGCCAACTGAAGCGCTTTTTATTTTCAACTTCCCGCCTGAACCGAGCAGAAGTGACGTTGTTTTGACTAATTTGACGAATACCGGCAGCAGATTCGTTTATTAAAATACATGTATATGTGTCTCTTGTAGCCCTTAAAAAATAGGACTAAAGCAGGAAATGATTATCAGTGGGAGGTTTGATGTTTGATGTCGAACATTTATAAATATACAAGTGGCACTTATTCCATATTTTTCTGAAAATCTGTCGAATGTGCTTCTGATAAATACCCTGTAGTGCTGCATACTGTATTATTGTTTTATTGCGATGGAGCTGTGCTCAATCTGGTTAGTATTATTCTGTTTTTGGATATTTTGACGTTTTCATAGTATAGTATGGGGTCTTAATTATAGTTGTGCGTGAGTAATGATATCATAAATGTACTGTGTTGTGGCTGTGAACATCATGGCTAGCTTAAATGTATAACAATAGAGCACCTGGGTTCATTATATACAGTCTCTATGGTCGATCCCAGAGCCATATAATAGTCTATCTATATGGCGCCGGTCGATCCCATACAGTTACAGTCATGTTCATATTAATAAAATAAGTCATAGTGAAAAATGACACAAAACGTATTGGGAATTTCTTGTACTGATGAGTACAAATAAACACAATGCAGATAGTTTATCTAACAAGCCATTTTAATTTGCTTTAAACAACTCAACATGTAAACAGATACACATTATGTGACAGACAAATGTAAACAATGCCTTCAATACACAAACTGTCCAGCAGTGTATGTATTGGACATTTTCGTTCACATTGCTTTAATTACCCTATTTTTTTATAATTTTTTTTTATAAAAACTGTTTTTTATGGTATCCGTTCATGTAAAAAGAACTAAAACAGAAGTCAGCTGATTTCAACTGTCACATATCAGTATCTGCCTCAGAGGCCCTTCTTTACATTCATGTTTAGCTTTGATTATGTACATATGAAACCCAAAAAAAACATTAGACTCTAGTATTTATACCAAAAAATGACTAGCGAGGACAACATCCGCTACCTACCACCTGCTGTCTGCTTCCTGTTCTTCTGAATAAATATTTCCTCTTGCCATAAAAACACATTTGAGGACAGTGCATGGCAAACAGAGTGTTACAAACACTTCAGTACCAGGCTGCCAAACCTAAGTTTGCATGAGTGAACATGTAGGAGTGTGTGGGACCAGACTCAAAACAATAAACATATTTTTGGGATTTAAAAAAAGAAATGATTCATGTTCATTATTCAAAGTACAACAAATATTAGGGGTTTAAATATAAAGGAATAGTATAGACAGAGGACAAACAATATCTAAAGTCATTGTCATATTCATGTACATACTTCTGTCTTGTCCTTTCTTGTGTGCAGATTTAAACAACTTCACAACTGTATTAATGTTAAATGTCGTTTTCCCCCCCCCTATATGGATACTTGCCATGGCTTTAAATCAGATGTGATCATTGGATTGCAAGTCCCATTTAGATTTTACCCATTAGCTTTGCTTTATTGTATACCTCACACATTTTACATATTTCTGAATAAAAAAATTAATTTCTATTTTCATTTATTCTATATTTATATTTATTGTGTTTCTCCTTGCACCAATACACAAAATCAAATTTCTTTGGCAATAAAGCAGATACTGGTGTAATGATGAAAACCGTTGACTTTATGGAAACCTTTCTGTGTCTCTGTTTGCAGGCCATGTCTGTGTCACCTCAGCCCATGAGTGAATTGAGCCAGCAGTCCAGCAGATGGCAGCAGGAGTCTGACGCTCCAGGACTTCAGATCACAGAGGTACAGACTGTGACCTGCTGGTTGACATGAACATGACATGTCTACAACCTCCCAGTCGCCCACTCTCAGGGCGGAAGCAATCCCGGCTCCCTCTGAAGTGCAGCAAAAAGGGTAATCGCTCCGTTTTTACTGCACGTCTAAGAGAGCAGCAGCTTCCTAAAGGTTGTCATTTTCCAGTTTGTGAGTGGGTGGCTGTCGGCTGCGGTTTGTCACTCAGTGGACTTGGACTGAGACGTTTTAAAGGGTGTGATGGTCCATGTCTTAGGACCCAGACAAGGGAGGAAGACGTGCAGCCGTAGGGCCAAAGGGCCCTGTGGTCACACATTCCTCAACTCCTCCAGTGCTGCCTACAGCCATGACCAAAATATCAGATCCAGTGAGCATATAAACATCATGCTTTCACACATAAAGATGTTTATATTGTGTTCTTGACAATAATAATGCTAATAAAAGTAACCTCTTTACTTATGGTAATCATTTGATGACAATCCCATTTATCTGGTGCATGCATCTCTTTTTTCTGTTAGTACAGGAAAGAATTTATAGTTATATTGCTAGAGGGAAAATTGCAACTCCTCCACTCATACTGTATGTTCCCAAACAAAGGCACACAGAGAACAGAGTGTGCACATAAATGTTTCACTTAACTAAAAGTAGAAATTCCCTCCTAGTTTATGACTCTGGTAACAAAACGTACTGAAAGTTGTGCCAAGTTAAAAATATTTAGGTATGTGATGTTAAATGTTTAAAATAAGTAAAGTGTGCTCCTACATTTGTACTCAGTGGTGCACAAATATTCACTTTGGATGCTTTAAATCACCAAAGTATAAAAATAATGAGGTAATTGAGGTCTTTTGGGACTGAAATGTTTGTAATATCGTCTTTTAAATTGTGCTTTGTATAAGACAAAACTTTATTTGGAGAGCTTACTTGTCTTTTTCTAAACTTATTTTACTAGAATTCTTTTTAACCTATATTTGGGTATGCATATTTGTTTCTAATCCCAATAGCTAGCTATATATTAAGGACATATTTATAAAAGTTAGTGACCCACAAATCATCCCATAATAAGTAATAAAACACACATTTTCCACCTCATCTTAATTGCTTTGAATTATATTCACCTGTTTCATGATATTTAATAAAACAATTACAGTCATTTGTATCTGTCCCCGGCAGCATTACCAGACTATTTTTGAATTAGACAACCAGCTGGTTTTACTGGCCTGGCAGTCATGAGGTCATCAGTGGTCTTCATTTGAGTTTGTTAGTTGGAAGTGGTCAGGAGGCAGTTTTCCCCCTCAACCACTGACTGACTGCCATCATTATGCAGCATCTCAGAGTGGCACTTTGTGTGGGGCTCTCTCAGTCCAGCGCCGTTGTCCTTGTATGGTTGTTCCGAAGGCGGAGACTGCACTGTTGTTATTTACATTCCACGCAGAGCAAAGAAAAAATAGCTTGGTTCTTTAGTAGTGAGATATTTTAGGTGAGATGCAATAGCTTGCCATGCTTTTGCATGACTAAGATTCTGTAAAGTGATAAAAGTACCAAAAATAGATGATGTGTTCCACTTTTCTACTCATAAACTGTTGTGATGCAGAAAGCTGGATGTATTTTGAGTCGTTCGTAAAGGCAAAATGCTCTGTCAATCATTGCCATTCTGCAGTTATTTACATGTCTTAGACTAAATATGTCTCTCTGAGTTCCTACGTTTTTCGGATATCCGGCGACGTTGCAGTGTCAATGTGGTGTTGTTATTGTACCCTAGAAATGGCCTTGGACCAGTGGCAACCGCAGCACAGCCACAGCAGCCACGGCTTCAGCCAGCGGACCAGAGTGGGCAGACAGATCTGTCAATCAGTGGCTTCCGGAGTTTGTTTTTTAAGACCCTGTCTTCTTAAGTGCATGCTTTCGCTGACTTTTTTTTTTGGAGTACACACGCGGCAGCCACAAAGCTAATTGCAAAGAAGATGAGGGACCGGAGAGGAACAATCACAAAGAGATTTCAGTGTGGGCTTGTGACTGCACAGACTTTAAAAAATCTATTATGGAAGATAAAGCAAAACCCACAGTAATAAAGAAAGTGATATAAGTTAAGACTTTTGCACAAGTAATTCTGGTTGTTTAACCTAGTGCAGGTGACTGACATAGGGTGTCCTAGTCTTAGTGAGTGTTAGTCTGTCACATTTAAAAGTATTTAGAGTATGCTAGAGCAAAGGTTGCCCACCTTTTTGTGACCCCTCATCACAGGTTATGGCCTTTTGCTGTGTTCATGTCCTTTTGGATGGATGGGAGTACGATTTTATTGTTAATGACCTGAGAGCAAGCGCGTCATCAAGACAGCTGTAAGAATACAGAACCGAGCATGTGAGTGGTCAAATACTGTGACAATAAAAACTCTTATCAGTTAAATGTAGTTTTAATTGATTTAAACAAGGCTTTTTGGCAGATAGTTCACGTCCGTGTTTGTTTGGTTTTCCGAAATGTTTATATTATTAAGTTGGAGCTTTTAGAAAATGTTATTCATTAGATTTGTCAAAAAATGTTTAACAACCACATCCCTAACCAAACTCAGCTGCTGAGTTGAATTGTGGGCGATGTTGCTGTCCATTTCTGACAAGGAAGAGAATGCATGGGATAATATATATCAGCTTTGCGATGATGATTCTTTAAACAAAAAAACGTTCTACTGTTTGTCAGACAAGCTGTAAGACTTTTTCTGCACTAGAGTAGAGGAAAGCCATACGAAGAAAAAGAAAAAGACTTGTATGTGCTGAATCATCATGACAAGATGTTTTTTAGATTCTCTAATGGCAATTCCAGGCCCTGGATCAGGAATCTGCTGTATGATTATATGTGTTGACAAGACAGCAGGGATATAAAAAGCATCAAAGGGCGGGCCATAATTCAACGCTGCCAGTTTTACGCCGTGACACCATTCGAAATAGCATTTGTAACCCAGCATTGTTTCCTGCACTCCAGCGTGGCACTTGAAGGGCACACGGTGAGCAGTCTCATTAGGACGACCTTTTAACGGAGAGGTCACAGGCAAAAGGACACAAGCACATGAAACCTCGGTGACTTATGTGTCGTCATGCTTGGGATGCACGGCGCTCACTGCTGCCTCATTCGTTGATGGGTCAGCTGTATCAAATTCTCTGTTGTGCATTTCCCACGCCGTATTGTGCACAAAACACACGGCCATCTTTGATAACCAATCACTGTGCACATACTTCTGGCAGCAGCAGTGCACTTACTGTAGCCTAGTTTCCCCACAAGGAATGGTACTCCTTAATGAAGGAGTGTCAGATAGTTAAAAATAGTCACAACTTGTAATGTAAATTCTAGAAGAGATCAGTTGGTAAGCTAAAAAATAGACACTTATTTGAATATGTTGCTCTGTCTCAGTGGCACATTAGTAACCAAATGATGCCCTGAGGTTATTTTACCTATATATTCCACTGAGACACATTATAGCTGCAATGCAGGGGATGACACAGTTGTTTTACTTACTACATGTTTAGTTAAGCATATGGACAGCACATAATGCATCAGATGGCGCTAATGTGGTTTATGTTGAGTCATTAAACTCCTATTGCAAATAGATGTACCACTCACAAGTTTTATTCAAAGTGAAGTAACATTGATCCCGATCACATGCCAGCGTTCCAGTGCTGCAATGCAGTGAGTTATCTCCCCTCACACAGGCCCTGGTGTCCTAACATCTGTTTGACACCAGAGGGCGATGTCCACATGTGAGAGGGATGGGTTCAGGTGCAGCAGAGAAATCCGTCCGATCTGGACCTTTTCTGTAGTTCTGACCATCATCCAAAATGAAAACGTACTGTACAACCCTTCTCTAAAACTCCATGCTGTGTTGCCTTCATCAGGGGGGTGCCTGATGCTGTTTTCTTTCATACAGTCCATTCATCAGTCAGAATTACAAATAATATACTAAATAAAATATTGGCTCAGAATATCTATATTATTTTTAGGTATACAGTATATATAGTATAGTCATATCTTGTTTATTTTATTGTCAGTGTATACATTTAAGTAAAAATGTAAAAATATGAATGTAAAAAGGCTAGCTGTAATAAGCTAAGACATAAACCTTACGTTTGTCTCATTTTCAAAAATGAGAGAAAAACTTTTATTATTTTTTATATTTATATTTGAGATGTATAACAGAAATGAACTAAACTAAACTTAATAATCATAATTATTATTATTATAATAATTTAACAACCAACTTTCTTACATTATTTTGACAGGTAAAGTGTGGTTTAAGCTACCATTTATGTTATAATATAATTTGGATCACTAGTCATGAGATCTGTAACCTGAGCGATGGTCTAAACTAGAAAAAGTAATATCCTGGTCGTACCAAAAAAGGCAAGGTTTTGTTTTTTGTCAGGTTGTCATGGTGTCATTATCTCTATCTAATCTCAATTGGTCACTTTGTGCAAGGTCATTTTAGTTCCATGCTACATTGTACCAGAAGCCTGAAACTGAAGCAGCTGAATGGAATTAACTGTTATTCATTTTATTATGTACACCTCTGCTTTTTCTCCAACAAAAGGTCAAATTGTCTGACATGCCTACTTGCCTTTTGACCTGGTAAAGAACATTTCTACTAGGTCTGTCTTCCTAGTGACATGCTTTTGGGTCTCAGACCTGAGAGTGTATTGCAAAAGTTAAAAAAATGTTGTTTGAAACCTTGTGTTGCTGTAAAAAGACCAAGCAAGGATTAAAAAGACCACATTTTAATCTGTTGGTTTGAGTATTTGGCTCCTGGAATCAGGCATTTTCCCTATACTATCACTTATCTTGTATGTTATTGACTAAATCATTATCTTTTATAAACGTGATTTGATGAATACATTAGTTAGTTTTAGGTCTAGCCCACCAATACTGAATCACTTTTTAAACAAAGGCTGAAACGAGTAAATGAAAGGAAAACGGTCCTGGGTTAACCACAACTGATTCTTCTAGATCCTTCTTGAATATCATTTTGCTCTCCAGGAGAGGCAGGAGCTTTGATCAACTCCTTGTGGGTTTAGATTTCATCCAGCAGGGGCCGTGACAAAAATAAATGATCCGCTCTTTGTTGTGCTGGCCGAATGACAGCAGCTCTGTCCAGGATGACTCACTCTCTCAGCAGCGTGCCATTCCTGACGCTCTGCTCTACCCATCAGCCAAATTGCCTTGATCCTCCGCTCATTGCCGCCTCTCGCCCACCCTCACTGTGGAGCAAGGTGGTCGCATCCTCAGGCCTGGCGGCACTCTTTACATCCCATAGGGGTGAGAACGTGCAAAGCAGTGAGCAAATGTGTTGAGAGAATTCCTCACATTCTCCTGCTCGGTCCCGGTGGCCTGGCTCGGTGTTGGGTTCCTGGGAGAGAGGGAAGAGGAGCCAGGGGGAATCGGCTGCCGACTCAGCAGCTGACACCTCCTCTGATCTCTATCTCTTCCTACAGCCATAAACCAAACTGTCCACCCTCATGGCGGCCACGTAAACACAGTTTTCCTCGTGGACTCGAGGAAAGACGGCTGCCAGTTTTTGCCTTGGAGGAGTCGTTGGGTATGGTCGAGGATGTGGCACTGACCAAACCTATATGTGTCCACATATTTGGTACAATGGAGATGAAATACAAGATAAACACACAATTACATACAATTTCAGAACCAACTTTCGTAATTATTTTTGATAATTTGGAGAAGTGTGGTTTAAGCTACCATTTAAGTTTTAATACCATTTTGATCACTAGTCATGAGATCTGTAACATGAGCAATGGCCTAAACTAGAAAAGTAAACACAGTTTTCCTCATGGACTCGAGGAAAGACGGCTGCCAGTTTTTGCCTTGAAGGAGACGTTTGGTATGGTCGAGGATGTGGCACTGACCAAACCTCAGCCTCCATGTCCACATATTTGGTAGTGGAGATGAAAAACAAGCTAAACGTAGAAGACTTTTAAGACAATTAGAGCTCCCATAAGTCTACGAGTCTTATACACTATCAGATTGATAACAAATACATTATCCACAGAAATGTGATGTAATGGGTTTTTTGGCAGGTGTTTGTAGACTAATGGTTTTCTTGGAGCCTGAATAAATTGGCCAAAAATCTGCTCTGTAAAATTGTAGTTTTTTAGGGCGAAAGGTTTTGTAAACGGACAACCCTGCTGAGCTCGCACTCACAGCTCATCGCGAAACACTCCAGAAACCGTTTGATCATGTCTTGTTAGACACTCTTTTTCACATCTTTCAGCTCTCATGGGATGCAATGTGATTACTGAGCTTAAATGGAGATCAATGGTCATGATGGGAAGCTTTCACCATCATTCAGAGTGCATGGCTATCCACGGCTGTTAGTTCTAGCATTTTTTTCGTACCCTCCAAATGTAGGTAGTCATTTTGTGGTTTGAATGTTGTAATGAGATTTGAAGTTACTTTCATTGATGTCAGGGGGAACATGTATTGCCAAAGATGTACTAATAACTTAATGCTCCCGAAGATGCATTCAAAGAATTGACTATATCTGTTTCAGTTGCCAAAAAGATCTCCAAAAATGTTTTTTAAAAGCAATACAATTGTGATTTGATCCTTCAAAAGGTTTCCTAAAGTTTGGTTTGGTACCAAAATGGAATGCAGTAAAATAATTCCATAAACTCTTTTTTATTTACAATTTGTATTTATTTAAGGAAACAAGGGCTGCAACTCATGTTGGTTTTCATCATCAACATATTATCAATCAATATTTTGGTTTGTAAAATGAGCACATTGCAAAAATGTATACAATGTCCCAAACAGTCCAAGACATTGTTTTATTGTCATATATAACAGAGAAAATCAGCAAACCTTAATGTAAAAATGTAGCATTTGTCTAGCATACAGATACATTTTCCATAATTTGTCTACTCTTTAGTTTTTGTTATCTGCTGCTCAATGGGTCTTTTTTAAGTATATCTTAGGGACATGAAAATAATAATTGCTGTGTCACTGGTTTGGATTTGTAACCGGTGTTAAAGTCACCTCTGCTTTGCTTCTTTTCCCCTTAGTCACTCCACGCCAAATTTAGCAGCAGACACATCTTTCTCTGCAAGGTGCACAAGCTGTACCCTTGAAAATATATTTTTACTGTGAACACTCCCTTCTGACAGGCTGCTCTTTGTCTTTTCTCTGCAGCTCAATGCTCGACACAATAATAATGGAGGAAGCAGAACAGATCTCCTAATATATATTTCTGCTCCTGCGTATGTTCTAGTAACACGGCGTGCCAGTTCAGGCTCCCTGTGGATTTGTTGCTTCTCCACTGTGTCTCAATTTTACAAAGCAGCATTGGAAAAATGCAGTGCAGTTTTTGGCTGTTGAATTAAACATTAGCTTGCTCAGCAAAAGTCCGAACCCTGAAGCTCCTTTTAGGGTTTAACAATTTTACAAGCCCCTGCTCCACTGGATCCAATGAAATCCAATTGTTTATGATCGATCACAACATCACTGCCAGCCGCTCAATAATGTAAAGTTTGGTCCCAGGTTTTGTGGGCTTATTTGATATTATACAAGCGTGCATAAAGACTCTTTACGCAAGATATGAATGTTCTGCTGTACGCTTCATTCTGTGTCATCTGTATATACATACACAGCTGGACTGAGTATTATTGCTTGTGTATGCCAGCATTTCTGATGTCATTCCAGGGAAATCCCCCCTCGATCTCTGGGTCTCCCCAGCTGTTGTTTCAATCTCATCTTTTAAAGCCCACGTTAATAAAACAGTAATTGAAAGAGCTTTGCATCCTCCTGTATCCAGTTACTGACACCTCGGTAATATGCACACAAGCTGTTTGTATGGCTATTCCCTCTGGTCCATTTTCTGATTGATGCGTATGCACTAAATAGATCCTTTAATTGCAAAAAGGACAGCTGACCTGACAATAGGAAAGTGCAGACACTTTTCTCTTGCTCCAGTCTCTAGTTTCAGGAATTCTACTACAGCTCTAATATATTCCATCAACGTGAGTCCATAGGCAAAATCAATTTGCTGTGTTATGTGGGCAAGTTTCCATCCAGCTCCCTCTCTCCACTGTGACTCAGGGTTGTCCAGTCTACATAGCTGGACTGCTGTATTACATTTTTTTAAAGGAGGACTTTTGTTGTGGTATAATATCTGTGCTTTACCAACTATGCAGCTGTAGACTTTAAAATAATTGAGCATTTTTGGTGTATTGAAATACACTATTGCTTTATGGAAAATGTAGCATCCATTGTTTTTTAAGTTTGGACATTTATCTGTCTCTTCTGAGTTACCTAACTTCATGGAAGTACAGTACTAAATCAATGGAGTTGTACTTTAAATTGTATTTAAAGCAAAAATGCCACGTATTTGATATCTTCTTAAATGGAAGAATTTGCCAATTTCTTTAGCTTAATTTATAGTGCATTTTATATATTTGTGTTTTGAACTGGTGATCTCAGAAAACAAGACAGAGATTTTGTCTTGGACTTTGTTTAATATTTTTCTTACATTTGATAGGCCAAAAGTGGTTGATTACATTACATGTTACTTGTTAGACGCTTTTATCCAAAGCGACTTACATACTCAATACTGTGGACAATCCCCACAGGAGCAATTTGGGGTGAAGTGTCTTGCCCAGGGACACAACGACATGCTGACTGCAGTGGGGTTTGAACCTGTGACCCCCTGATCCCAACACCAAGGCTCTATCCACTGCGCCACACGCCTCCACGCATGATTACATCTAATAGCTCTGTATCACATGTATGTAGTTTTAGTATAATTTATTCAAGTTCATATTTAACGAGAAGTGATATTTTTTTGTACGTTGCTTTTTATTTTATAAAAGATGTTTTACCGAAAGGCAGCCTCAGCCAGTATAACAGAATTAGCTGAATTAATCTCTGGAGCTCAGCAGCGTCTCATTAGCGGTGCCCACTCTCCATTGATTGAAGTTCCTCTCTGTCATTAAGCCCCGAGTTTTGTCTATTCAGGCTGTTGGTTGCCTTGGATTGCATAGTCATCTGCTTACACAGCAAATCATTAATTTGCTGGTTCGGTGAGGTCCAGTCTATCTGCTCCAGTGGGACTAAACGGTCCTGGTTTTGTCTTTTACTTCGTACATACATTCTTAAATAAAAAACTATAGGAACAAAATGTTTCATATTGTATTGTTGACAACATTGTTAATTATTAAAAAAAAAGAAGTGTACATGCAACCACATGTGGAATATATGGATTATTGTTTGCATGTTTTCTTTTTTCTTGCCGCTGCTGTTTATGAGCAACAAGGCCTCTCTGGTTGCTAAGGTGGGCTTAAGGCTCCCTGGCAGCCAGGAGCACCCCAGGGCCCCAGAGCCTGCACTCTGTGACGTGCTGGGAATTCCCCCGAGCCTTCAGCTCCACCAGCACCCTGCAGTACGGGATGCAAACAGGGATGTAAAGCGGGGTGAACCAAGTGCTCTCAGCTTTCACTTATTTTATTTGCGCAATACCTTATCCACATTTCAGGGAAAATGTGAAATTATTCTGTTTTATTTTTATTTTGACCCTATTTTGTACAAGTACTGTTCCTTGACCACTTTATTCCTGGACCTGAACTCAAAACAATGCTAGGCATTTGATTCACCATAGGGATATTATTCTGTTAGTCACAAAGGTTTGTAACTTGTAATAATAAAGCGCAATCTGACCAGGCAAAATATCTGGTTGTGTAAACTTCCTGAACAAACAGCTAAGGAAGTGTCAGACAGACTGCCATTTGCTCTCCTGTGACTGGCTGTGACTGTTTTTACACCTTCCTTCTAAATAAGGCAGCAGGCTGCCAGGACATATGACCACCGTCCCGATTTGGGTTCTGGACACAGTATCCATCCATCCATCCCATGATTGCTCAACGCCAATGAAAGTCACACACACACACACACACACACACACACACACACACACACACACACACACACACACACACACACACACACACACACACACACACACACACACACACACACACACACACACACACACACACACACACACACACACACACACACACACACACACACACACACACACACACACACACACACACACACACACACACACACACACACACACACACCCCTCCTGCAGGTCTCCCATGTGAGGAAGAGCTGCGTCAGGTCAGCCACAATTAGCCACAGGATAACTTACAGAATATGTTAGCGTACCTTCAAAATAAAAGCACTTGGGAAAAATATTAAAGCCCCTAATTCCTTTGAGTTGAGAATTTGTTAATTCATAGACCATAATATTTCAGGTACCTACATTTTGTGATATGAAAATGACATCCCCATTTTGAATAAAGGGCTGCAACTCACAATTATTTTCACTGACAGTCTGAAACTATATTTGATCTAAGAAATTGTCCCCCCAAAAATATGAAATGTCCGTTGCAGTCCTATGTTTTCCCCTCATTTGCTCAATGGCAATAACAAGTCTGGGCTACCTCCACCTTAACTAAATCCTTATACGTTAGCTTATTGTATAATTTTTTAATGACCTGGTTGATGACAAATAAATTGTTGTTTAAAACATGTCCAACTTAGACCAAGCCCATAGCCTATGAATGATGTCATTTTAATTATCATCAAACAGTTCCATTATTGCTCCTGCTTTCAATTGATGCTTTTGTTTAGGTTCTCCTAAAACGTGTCGTTTATTTAATAAGGTTTGATTGTTCTGGGTTGTGAGGTGACTCAATTTAGCATGTAATACTTTTTCTAAGAGTTGGAACTCGGCCACACTGATAAGGGCTTTATTTTGAAAAGCACCTAAGGAAAAGCTTCTTCCCGTTCTCTCTGGCTTGCTTCACGCTGATGTGAAGGTGCAGCACCCCCTCATCATTCCTATCAGAAGTGCTGCTGCTGCTGGGGTCCTGTAACTCTCTCTCTCTCTCCCTCCTCCTCCCATCTCATACTTTTGATGGGGGGGTGTAGCAGTGAAGTCACAGTGATGTCATTTTAGGATGTGAGAGTCTGTGGGCAAGGTGATCTGGTTTTGCGGTGAGTGGTGTCCCTTCCACGACCAGCGTTGCCTGTACAGAGGCGCGGAGCGGCGAAAGATGATCATCGCCACCGGCACCAATTCAAGCTCCGACGCGCTCTGTCCCTCTCCTCCTGCTCAGATCTCGGGCTATGGAGCCCTGATCTGCCTTGATCCCAAAATAAGCCTTTACCACCACCATGCCAAAGGACAACAAATAAGAAGAGTTGCATTTTTAGGGCAGGTAACTTTGACCACGTGCCCCAAAGGTAAACTGGATGGCCATTGCGCAAAGGTGCCTCTACAGCATGTCCAGCTGGGCCAGGACGCACTGGACGCTGCCAGCAGTTCTTGTACTGTGGACTTCTCTCTTGGGGATCGTTTCATCCTATCCGATTCCGAGCAGGACTAATGCCACTTTAATGGAAAAGAAGTGGGAGACGCTCTTCTCCCGCTCCTACCTGGGTATAGCCGGGGGGAAATCAGAGCTGAACTGGGAGAGTGACTATTTGCAGGGCATCAAAAGAGTGCGGCGACTGTACTGCAACGTGGGCATTGGGTTTCACCTGCAGGTGCTCCCGGATGGCAGGATAAGCGGTGCACACAATGAGAACCAATACAGTGAGTTGCATCCGGGCGAAGCACTGGACCCGAAATAAGAGTGTAACCTTATGCGCATGCTGTGCGAAAGTTAGAGCGGGTCGCTTGTCTTGCATGATATTTAATAAGACGTGTCGGCATGGTTGAAAGTTTCCGAAAGCAAAAACAGTGTACTGAGCCTCACATCCGTGCAGTGCGAAATATCCTCCCAAGCCAAAAACATGACAGGAATGCCTGGACCCGGTTTAGACGCTAACTTATTTTTACCCTGTGTCCCGCTGCAGCAGGACACACACACACTCAACACGCTGTAAACTACACTCACAGGGCATCATGGTGTTTAATCTGCGAATAGGTGGATTCTAATTGAGCAGAGAGCATCATCCAGTCGCAATGCACCTGCAAGGTTACACCCATCACTGCTGCAGAGGCCACTTCCACTCCACTTTGTCCCCAGGCGCAGCGTCACACTCTGTCTTTGCTTCCCTAACATTATGTTTCCTTTAGGTCTAATAGAGATCTCCACGGTGGACCGTGGAGTGATCAGCATGTTCGGGGTGAAGAGTGAGCTGTTTGTCGCAATGAACAGCAGGGGAAGGTTATACGGAACGGTACGTTTGTGCGCAACTCACCACACATCCTGCTCAGTGTAAGATGAGTTCACGGAGCTGCTGCATCCCCGGGTTTATGAGCGCTGTTGTGTTATTAATATGCTCTGATGATAGGGAGGGCTTCTGTCAGTGGGGGAAGAAGGACTCAGATATTTTACTTAGGCCAAAGTAGCAATACCACAGTGGGAAAATACTCTGTTATAAGCCCTGCAGTCACATTCAGTTAGTGTATAGCTCCCAACTACATAAAGTGCCGAAAGTAAAAGTACTCATATGCAGAATTTGAAAATAATAGATATACTGGATAATCTGTGCATTAATGTGTCTATTACTTGAATGTTCTAGCTGGTAAAGGTTAAGTACTTTATTTACTGCTTGGTAGCTTCTCAGATATATGTTCTTATATTAACCTACACTGAAAAAACTGAAATGTTGACTTTAGTTAAATGTTTTATGTCAACAGATTTCACATAACTGTATTAGGTTAGTTGAAAGCAATAATATCAAGTACAAATATTAGGTTCAACTTAATATGATTGCTTTCAACTAACCTAATAGTTATGTGACATTTGTTGACATAATACATTTAATTAAAGTCAACGTTTCAGTTTTTCAGTTTACAATAAAAACATCCTGTAGTTTGTGTTGTCATATATGTGGCATAAGGAACTCAATATTTTTAAATAAATGGTGTGGAGAAAAATATACAATATCTGCCCACTAACTGTACTGGAGTAGAAGTATGAAGTAGCTGAAAATGAAAATATTCAAGTGACAAACAAGCACCTCAAAATTGTACAATAGTACTTTAGTAAATGTACTTAGTAACCTCCCACCCCTTAGTAAAAATAGCAATAAGGAAAAAGTACTTTTATACAAGTAAAGGTCATGCACTTAACACTGTTTAAATAAAAATACAGAAGCGCTACCAACAAAATGTATTTTTTATGTCAAAAGTACTTATTATGCAGTGACACCAGTGCTTATACAGTACATATATATGTATATTGAATGTTGTTACTGATGCGGTAGCATGCAAGAACCATTTCTAAGTATAGTTTAACTCATTTACACACTTTTGGTATTTGGATTTTTAAAGCATTATACAATGATGTGTTTGTGAAGTAAAATCCTAATCTGCCAAGTCATTCAGATAAAGGTAGTCGAGTAAAATGTGTAATATTTTACTCTGGCTTGTAGCGAAACTGATTAACTTAATGTATCTCAGACTGTATACAGTATAAAAGTATAAATACAGTTTACAGTGTATTATGATATGCAACTGTCCTTTTGATTTGTAATGAGAAGGAATGTATTCATCTTTTATTTAAAAGAGAAGAATGTAAAGGAGCAAGTTAACTTACTTTAAGGTATGCAAAGTATTGTAGAAAAACTCATATATCTTGTTGGCACTCAAATACAAATTAAACTATACTCAGCCCTAGTATTATGGTTGTAATAAGGGACACACAACTTTATTTATTTTGTCCAAACATGGTTAATGTATGGACTTCAATGTGTTGACTTCTATTCTATAATGTGTCCCTGATTCCGGTACATATTGTTATTTTAGTAATCACTTACTCAGTGGCATTTATCCTTTTAAATCAGGGAGATTATTTAAATGTACGCAAATGGGTAGTTCTATAGATAGTCTACCTGGGATTATTTCATGAGTTATGAGAGCAAAAGCAGGAGGTGGGTATATTTTGCAACAACATACCACCTCCTCCAGTTTCCTGCTTTGTAGGCCGGCTGTTTGCCAAAGCAAAGGTCACGTTAAAACCTTGCATATGTTGTGAGGATCACCCTGTGTCTGCCATGAGATTTATTGACCCCCTCTCTCTTCTTGGCATTTTTAGAGAGTCTTCGTGGACGAGTGCAAGTTCAAGGAGACGTTGCTGCCCAACAACTACAACGCCTATGAGTCTTTTGTTTACAAGGGCTTCTACATCGCCCTCAGCAAGCATGGCCGCGCAAAGAGAGGCAACAAGGCCACCACCGCCATGACCGTCACACATTTCCTCCCGCGACTATGAGAGACACTGGCAATAACTCAATAATTTGCACATGTGGATGTTCTTCCAGGTAATAAGAAATGCATAGTCATGATATACACACACTGATGGACTGCGAAAGATAACACATATATTTATTCTGTTTATATATATCTGTATATTTGGATAGCTATCTTTGTATATGTACTGTGCTGCTTATTGTTTTTATGGACGGGGAGAGTTGAAGCCTTTGCCTGTCTCACTTTACCTTGGTGCTTGCTGTAACTGAAGTACGTGTCACTTCCTTTTTGGAGATGGAGGATGAGCTATATCCTGTGCTTTTAAAGAGTGAAATGAATACTTTTTATTACCTCAAAGAACCACTTTACTAGATTAAGGGATGCATGGAGTTCTGCTCAAATATCTGCTAAGTTTATGATTTCTTTCAAACCTTTTGAGCGCTTGATGGCTCCCTGCTCGATTATTGATGGCCGGCAGAGGGAGAAACTTAAATGCACTACCTTTGCTGCACGATTTAAAGGTGCCTTGGTGTTCCCACTTGTGGCCCCCTTAAACTTGCATGTAAGAGACACCCGCCGGAGTCAGAAATAGGGCTGACACTCCGGAGAGGGCCTCAGAAGGGGCGGGGGGAGGTTGACTATCTCTGGTTTATTTTCTTTTCTGTAATTAGATCGATTAAGTAATCTACAGTCTGTGGTTGATACCAGAGAGCGGTCAGCCATGGAGAGTGGCACCAGGCCATAAGTTTGACTGTGTGGCATTGCCAGCTAATAAACAGGGTGGAATACATATCTATCCAAGCATGGAGGACATTTTTGTGTGGACCTGGCTTGCACAAGAATAGACTGAAATGGTAAATTGCAAGCACACAGTAGAACTGTACCTGCACATTGTCCTGAACTGAGCTCCTACAGTAAAGCGGGTTGCTGTTTTTTGAATCGCAAAGCTTAAGCTGCTGCTGAAAATGATGTCTAATGTCCATGAAACCAATGAAAAACAATGTAAATAGTTGCTAGTGAAAAAGAAGAATTCAGGAGCTTTTTGACGCTGCTTGTGTCGCAGTTGCCTGAACGAGGCAAAAAGAGTTCAGGTTGCACAGTTAGCCATCGATGATGGTGCCTGAATGTTTCGGTGAGAATCCTTCCCTCGTTTGTTTCTTTGAATTGATCTCTGTGTGTGCGTGCCCTGGGCCATTTCCCAATTCACTTGACTGTGTGCTCTGCAGCAGCACTGCAGTGGCAGCGAGGTGTTTGGAGCTGGAGGCAGACAGTTTAAATTCAATTATGGATGAGTCAATCGTGTCTCCTCCGAAGGACTAAAGGACAGTGCAGTGGATGCACGCTAAAAGAAAAGTCATAATTTATATTTTTTGTTTGATTTTATAAATACGAGGCATAAAACATGTTCATAGAAGCGCCTGTTCATATATAAAGGGTATTATTTATTTAAGTATTGGTATGCAAGCTGGCATTTTGTTTAAAGCTCAATATGTATCATGTTTATTGCCATCACAGTTTACATGTTCCAAGGGGTCTTTTCTTTCTTCTCTCACTTTCAGAGAATCTTAAAGTGTGCATCCACGCCTGACTTTCTGCAGCTGTTGACTTGAAAACCTGAATTTGCTGCTTCCATCTGTTCTTGTGTTCAGAGAGGAAGCAGGACTATTTAAATCCAGGAAAGACGAATGTGCGGGTGCCGGCCCGCTGTCTTTGTTGTTCGTTAAACTTCCTGCAGGAATGTGGATCTGCCAGGATGACAGGCCTCCTCCCACATACCTGAGCGCCCCCTCCCCTCTCTGAGCTCTGTCACTCCGCACCACCCACCTCTGCTCGTCCCTTACCCCCTCACCCACTGCGGACAGGGACCTTGGGATTCCAGCTGTAACCCAGGAGCTTCCTCCTCTCCTTTCAGCCTTTTTTAGTTCAAGGTCAGAGTCATGGACCAGCCTTGGCCCCAACCCCAGTGGCCGGGGGTGTTCGGCTATATGGGTCGTACTGTTTCCATGAAATAGGAATTTGAAGTATCCTTTTCACGCAGGAAACACTTTATTTTTAATTGATTGAAGTAATACAGAAGAGTTGCTCTTCCACTAACCATGGATATATCCTACAGTTCTTCTGAAACAACCCTTCTTGATTTATAGAGCCCCGCCTCTTTAAAATGCAGCTCCACCACATGCTGCCCCCTCCCCTTTTCTTGGTACTTTTGTCAGAGTATTTTTGGGATGGGGACATCTGCAGAGTTAATGCAGTGTGTGAGCAGCAGGCAGAGAGCAGAGTCATGCAGGACCTCACCTCTCCTGCTGCAGGACGGCCCCCCCCCAGCCATCCTCAGGGCGTGCCCTCTGCTGCTGACTCCCTTCATCCCCAGAATCACCTGCTGCTCAACTGTCTATGACGCACAGATCAATTCATAACAGTATTTTTCTAACAGATACATCTCTTTTTGTTCTGAGGACTTTTTTTGTGCTAATGGCAAGGCTACCGAGAGGCAGATTTATCAGGAGCCTTCTTAAAAAAACAAACTTGTTGCTGCTGTAGATGAGGCTGCATGAAATACCACGGATAGATATTTCTTGCTGGAAGTAAATTGTCGTTATTGACTGGAGTAGGAAGACAAAAAACAATATGTGTGTCAGCATTGTCAGAGGAAGCTGTGGAAGTGAACTTTGCGCATGCACAGCAATGAGCACTTCTCTGGCCGCATCACAATCAAGGATGTCTGACATCTGTAGCAGCACCTTACTTGAGTACATACGGTAAAGAGTTTTCTCACATTTTTCTGTCAAGAAATAGAGCTGGATCCCTAGAAGAGTGAACGTCTGTGTCTAAAACAAAAAGCTCACATTTCAGCTTTGACCAAAAAATGTTATCAAGATTTCTCTGTCGTCTTTTTTTCTTTTTCCACAGCTAATCATAGATCAAATTTGAATTAAAGAGGAGGTATATCTTTTTTAATTGATGTTAAATGTACTATAAGCATGCCCGAGCCCCAAACTTAAATAGGGGTGTGTGCTTCATGTGTTTTCTTTAAACTCCTGCTCTAAAAGGGAGTCTCCACTCTATTCCTCTCATCTCTGTTCTCATATACCTCACCCTCTGCCTTAGTTTTGGTTTGCTGATGACTGTAAATTAAGAGGAAACAAACTTCATTTATTTGTTTCTGAAAACAGACAATGCTAAGTAAGGATATTAAAGTTTTTCCTTTTATTTTTGTACGTATGTGCTGTGCACAGCAGTCTACTGTATTCCTGAGATAACAATAAAAGTTTTTTTTTTAACTGGTTGCTGGTAAACTGTCGTTTTCTCCCTTGGATCAGTTGAACTGTGGTCTAACCGTGTATTTATGAGTGGTGGAGGAAGTACTCAGATATATTGCTTGAGTAAAAGTAGCACAGTATAGAAATACTTAAGAGTAAATATACAAAAGTTAGATATCTATTAGTTTAACTGTATAGCCCATTTACCTGTGGGAAAGATAAAGGTTTTTTAAGTTTTGTTTTGATTGAAGTGCATTGGGAGTTTAAGTCCTCAGTTAAAAATAACTTTCTATTTTTGAGAGAAGCTGTTGAAAACAAGATCAGGAGTATTCAGTATACTGATATAAAGTTTAATGTGTCCTATGCTGAAACTACAGCATCCAAAAATAGTTAAGTCAGTCAAATGTAACTCCCAGAGTCTCAAAGTAAAAGCTGTACTGGTTAAGGGAGTGACTCCCTCTGCTGGTGGAATGGTGTACATGTTGAGGCAGGTGCGTAAAAGCAGAAAACTGAACTTCACAATATAACTAAACGACCAGTAAACGAAACTGTTTGTCTTTTTAAATATAATACTCGAAAAATGTGTAATTCATCAAGAATACTGGGGTTTGCACCAATTGGATACCTGAATCTGAGCTATACACATCTAACTAACATTATATTTTATTCCTTAATAAAGAAAACCTTTTTTCTGCATTAATGTCATTCCTTTAAAAAAATGTTTATTCTTTCTTGCACTTTGTTTTTATTCTTTCTTGTTTACACTGCCCAATGCACAATGTTTCCAGTCTTAACAAAAAAACTACAGCCAATGGACAATTATGAAATATTCTTAGAATAAGGATTAAGGTGGATGAGTCAAGACGTGTCACCAAAAATAAGAGTCCAGTCTGACCAAGAGCATCGGGATAAACAGAGGTGGAAGTGGCCCTTCCGCTGCAGCACACCCGCACATCTGCTTTGGGGGCGAGTTTCTTTTTTTTTTACGCAAAGGATGTGAGCAGGGGTGGCACTCGGTGGGCTTTAAATAGGAACTGTCTCCAAACTTTGGGACAACAGAGCATCTGAAAACTTCCAGCAGTCGCAGTGGAAAGCGCCAGTTTGCAGGATGGACGTCAACAGGAGACTTGGGATAAAGGATGCTGTGCTTGCGCTTTTACTCGCCGTACTCCAGGGATTTCCTCTCGGGGAAACTGCCCCGAATCCTTCACCGTTGGTTGGATCCAACTGGGGGAACCCGAGGAGATATATCCACCTGCAGACATCCACAGAGCTCAACAACTTCTACTTGGAGATCAGATTGGATGGCACTGTACGCAGGACTACAGTGAGGAGCTCATATAGTAAGTCCCAGTATTTCTATTTTCTTTGCAATGAGGCAATATGAAGTTCTGTCTGTAAAAGCTGATACTCACTAACTTTTACTTCCTGCAGGTGTGATTTTACTGAAATCTGAGACCAGAGAGCGCATTGCCATCTTTGGCGTCAAAAGTAGTCGTTACTTGTGTATGGATCTGGAGGGCAACCCATTCAGCTCGGTAAGACGAATATGACTTTCACTTTAATGTCTGTTAAAAATCAACCTTCTATACTAAATATGTATTAAATATTTCTAACTTTTGAGGTTTCACACATCGTTTTTAACATCGCTTATTAGGAGTTTAATTTTACGCACAAACGTATACTGCAACTATAGAATATTTTACGATCAAATAATTTGATTATTTTTGATAAGCCTCTTTTGATCCAAGTATTGTTATGTTTCATTAAATCGATCATATAAACGTTTTGGTTAATACTTGGTAACATTGTTAGGTTTAGGCATCTTTTTCAACACTTCTTGCTCTGCAGTTACGCACCATTTTTACCATTTACGCATGGGTTTATTCATTGGATTTCTTCTGCTATGAAGATTTAAAGCAGCCTACCGAACAAACAGAGAGGATACTCAATGGATTTGAAAATAATTGCATCCCTAATGATTTTCAAAACTTCTATGTGCCACGTTTTTTTGGCCGAAATATTGTATTATATATGGCTGAACTAGCCAATCGAGTTAAGTAATAGTACAGTAAAGTTAAATAGAGTAGCCAAATTCGGAGACTTTACTGAATCAAACAGATCCCATGAACTGACAAAACTGTCCGTATTATCTTGCATTTATTAAAAATAACATATGCCTTCGCTGTTTCATGTTCTCCCTCTCTGCTCCTGTCTTACAGCCCACTTGCCTCAGGGACGACTGTCTGTTCAACCACAGGATTCTGGAGAACAACCGGGATGTGTACTTCTCCAGCCGGACCGGCATCCTCTTCAACCTGGAGGGCTCCCGGCAGGTGTTCGCGGCGGGGCAGAACCTCCCGCAGACCGCCCTCTTCCTGCCCAAGATGAACACGGTGCCGCTGGAGCGCCTGCTGCTGCACCGGGAGAAGAGGAACCAGGTGGTGGACCCCTCCGACCCGCACAACGTCTACTTCGTTCAGACCGAGGAGGGCTCGGACTCTCGGGCAGTTCCGGAGGAGGACGCAGATCTAGAGGTGGAGTTGGAGTTGGAGGTGGAGGTGGAGGTGGAGGTGGAAGTCGGAGATGATGGGCGCAACGTGTCCCGGGAGACTCCGCTGGCTCCATCCACCCATGACCCCTGGAACGTGCACTCGTCCAACCCGGCCAGCCCTCGCAGCACCGGGATCATGGGCTGACTTTTGTGGTGACTGACATGGATATGTTTACCAAGTTAGACCAAGTTGCAAAACAGTAGACTTGACTTGCAGCCCCTTTTTGCACAACAATTTGAGATCACAGAAGAACAACAAGTTCAATCTATAATAAGGTGTTTTACATTGATTCATTTCATAAATAATTAGTTTTTTGTACATCCACACAAGCAAAATTATAAAACAAATATTGCTTCATTTTACAACTGAGAAACGAAATCTTATTTTTGTGCCAAGATCCAAAATCCTTTCCCATCCAGAGCCATTACAGTAAGCACTCTCTAATGGAGCTATAGCCAAGATGACACTTTGTCGTAAAAATGTATTGGAATTTCATAAATAGTTTGGCTGGCCTTAAGACGATTTATTTTAGCGTGGATCTAATAGGTTACCAAAGCAAACTTATAATTTAATAATCACAGTCAGCATGCATACTGGTTTTTTAAAGACTCTTTTCAAAAGGTTTTTACAGCTGGTCTGAGCACACTTGGCAGTGACATGATGTTATATCAAGACAGGAGCCTATCATAGCCCACCTCTGGAGGACTGAAGGCCCTGTCTACTGAGGCATGATTTTAAATCAAAAATATATACATTAATATACATAAGAGTTTAATTGACTAGAGTTAATGTCAAGTTTTGCCTTTATTTTAAAGTCTTACGTTTACTGAGTTGGACAAGACATAGGAGATTTGATGTTTGTATGTTGTCAGATTTGAACTTAAACAGCAATTCCAGCATCTTTTTAAACTACAGACAACTACAGTACTTGTTTTGTAAATGTTTCTGTATTTGTACAATCTAATTCATGACTTGAACGGATATTACGACAGGGTAAACATCCTTTACAGAGCATTCATCTTGAAGCACACCTAAACTCCTGCTGTGTGATTTTTACAGGTGCTGGGCACCACCGGCAAACACTTAAATCAGTCCCAAAGAGTATTTATTTATTTAATTCCATTCCTTTATTGTTATTTATGGTATTTATGAGGATGCTTTACAATTGAAATGTACATACAAGAAAACATGGTTTGTCTTTGAATGTATGGGTTAGAGTTGTGGATGTAGTGTTTTGGACAAAATAAACTAAAGGAAACATGTATGGTGTTGTGTGTTGTTTAAGCAAATGTATAAGGATGTGTCTTAGTGTTCTAATTTGGCAAAAACCTGTGCTGTCGGACAGGAAGTCATGAATGAGTAAGCAGGTTTAACATTGAGCCAGTTACTCAGCAGTTCCACTCATTATAGCTGGAAATCCTGCACTTCAATTAGCATACAGGTACATGAGTGAGTTCACTCTAAAAATACTCTGTGACGATCTTACTCTCTTTTTAACTTGTTACCCATTAACTAGGATAACAAAGTGGTTTCAATCCTGTCATCTGGCACTAACTATATAGCTGCAGCATATTTGAAGCTCTTTCAGAATACACATCTGTAATGAACGTTAAAGTTCATCATGGTGACTCCAGTAAAGCGGTGGCTTTTTCCAGTCTATAAAGATGAGAAAACGGACTAAATCAGCTGTTTAAAGATACGATTGAAGCCACTAGGCATTTTCTCCTCTCAGTGGTGGAAGATTATCCATTTCTATCCGAGTACAAGTAGTAATAGGCTACCACAAAGTGAAAATACTGCATTCAAAAGTACAAACGTAAAAGTAGTCATATTGCAGAATGACCTAATTCATATCATTATATATCCTATTATTGACTTAGTTGGAGCTCGTTTTTTTTTACCACTGGTAGGTGAAATGGTTCATTCCTTATATGATGTAATAAGAATAAGAGCTACCTTTATCAGCTGCAACATTAAAGTGATGTAAACATGATATCACACATTATAATCCAGTAATACATGATTTTGAAAAAGGCCATTCTGTATCATGGGGACTTTTGCAGTTGGTAATTAAAGTAAACTGGTTCAAATGTATTTATTCTTTTACAGACTTTGAATGCAGGACCTTTACTTTAGTATTAAACACTCATATTGTACTATTTTAACTTAAATAACATATCTGAATTCTTCTTCCACCACTGACAATAATAATGAAAAAGCAATCTAGAAAGAGTCCACTTTCCTCTATTTCATCTTATATTCTGTAATGCATTAGTTGTTCCTTTAGGTTTATTTCAAGTCTTCAGTTTTAAGATGTTAGCTTTTGGTATTAGCATAAATAGATTGGATTTTGTTTGAAATATTGAGGCCATGACCGACAGCGAAGCACAAGCATTCAGAGGGGATCAAAAAGGGACTCTAAAAATAGAAAGACTAAAAACAACCATTGAACGACAAAGAGCTGGACGGATTTCATATATTTTAGTGATATGTGCATCCTGTATTATTTATCAGACTCGACAAAGATTCAGGTTTGTCATGTTGTATTGCACAAGTGAAATGAGCAGCAGCATTACAAGATACGCATCACATTTAAAAATGCCACGCATACGGAGTGTTCAAACTTACATTAAATAGTTCTGACTTTGGTATAACATGATACAAGAGGCAATAAAGTTATATTGAGTACTTAAATTCTCACTGGCCTCACTTGGGAGGATGAAGGAACAGTTTGACAATACAGTACTGGACACTTATTGTTGATTCTAAGTAAAACGTTATATATATATATATATATACACATTAATGAGAACACATTATTTCTCAGTGTGCATTGCTTGAAGTATTTCCCTGTTTTTTCGGTTTAGTGTTCATGATTCATGATTGTTCCCATCATAGACTGTGTACATCTGCACACCAATACGCCAACGCCGTACAAAAAACTTTTATCCCATCTCTTTCCCTCCACACTTTTCAGCAGCTGTGAGGTTCCCCAGGTGCTCCTTCCTGTTGGTGAAGCAGCAGCGAGCAGCAGAGAGGACGGGGCCCGACTCGGAGGGGCTCAGGGTGAAAACGAAGCGACTGATGCCCGTGTTTGGACATGGAGAAAACACCTGGGACATCTTGGCCCCTGCAGGCAGAGAGCTCTTTAAGTCCTCCAGGAGGTGCTTGATGGCCACACGGATGTAAGCTCCGTGGCTCACGACCAGAGCGTGGACCGACGCTTCCTGGAGCCCGTCCTCAGCCGAGCCACCAGGAGCCCGCTCCGAGGCAGCAGCTGCCGTCCCGTTTGCAGCCTCAGGTGCTCCCGCCCTGCCGTGTTCATCCGATAATTGCTGGAAAAGGGCTTTGAGGAACTTTTTGAATCGTAGCTTCACCTGGAATCAAGGTGAAAGTCAGCCTGTTCTTTTTGCAATCTGTCAGCTACACTTTTTCCTTAAACAAAATTCACTTTATAGCTGAAATGGTTTGTTGCTTTATCAGTTACTTGATTGACAAGTCATCAGCAACTGCTTTGATAGGAATTGTTGTCTTCTTTTTGCAGCTTGTCAAATGTAAGGATTTGCAGGTAATTTATTTTACCATCATTCTAAACAGTTTTTTTTAACCTTTGGCCAGACAAAACAAGACATTTGTGGCAATCTTTCAATATTTATTGACATTTATAGAAAGAAAAATGTTTAAGTGCAATAATTCAACATGTAGAACTGCAGCAACTGCACGTTCATTGGTTACAACATGCACTGGTATATATAATGTGTATACATCATCAAATAAAGAACCATGGAAAAATGCAGGTATTTAAGAAGAGTAGTCAAACATCATTACTCACACCAAATTACCCACATTTTATTCATAGTTTTAAAACATCCTTAAACCTATCCTTTTAAACTACCCTACATTTTGCACATTATCTGGCCACAACTCAGTTTAATCGCAATACTATAAATGGACTCTACATGGCGCTGTTGCACAAGTAATACTCTCTTGGCCTTGAGTTTCACAGAGACTGTTTTCAACTTTTGACCACTACTATATCATCAGTTCCCAAATACTGACTGTGTGTGACTCACCTGGTCCAAAGTCTCTCCTCCTGGGGGGGTGTAGTCACGACAGGACTGGCCGGCAGTGTTTGCCATGTTCTTCAGATGCTCTTTGGGGTGTCCTTCAGCAACACCAAAACCCTGAATTAACCAGACAACCATACTCTTAGAACTCACCAAATAAACTGCTGTAGTACTGCATTATTATTATATATATTTGGAAAAAGTATACAGCCAATGGATCTCACCCTCTCTCTGAGTAATGGATCCAAAACCATCTCCGTGCCAGAACAATGAGTGTTGTTCCTCCTAATTATTTCAGCCGTCTGAGGGAAGCAGTTATCGTCAATGACTGACTCAATACATTTGTAACCACCCAAAGAAGCAGTCTTGGACAGACTGAAAAATCATGAATACACTGTCAACATCAGTGAGTCAGATACCACAGAGACATGAGTGGTCACACAGCTATGTCATATCCATGCATCCCGTTTTCCTTCTTTTGCTTCACTTTTCTGGGGAAACGATTGTTCATTTTACTGGTGGAACAAAATGATTTGCTAATAATGGAAAATAAGCTACAGATATTTATGGGTAAAGAGATTACTAAGCTAAGACAGGAAAGATTTGAAAGACATACGAAAGAAACCCTAAAAGAATGTACTTTTATTTGTAAGTTAATTATTAGTGTGTCTATTATGAGGTATTCTAATGGGTACCAAACACATTTTCTACATGTTTAAACTCACAAACATTCAAGGATGGATTAACTAATGTCCTATGAAAGAATGAAGATCAGGCCCTCAAAGTCTGTACTTTTTCTTCCACTGTCACTTCACCTGTGTGTGATATGTATTTGAATGGCCAGGTAACTTTCTAATTGAATGAGTGTGACTTACATGTATGGCTCGTTGTAGGTTACTGGAAAAGACATAGTTGAATGCGATGTCTCGGAGGTATTTTCCTACGGCCTCAGCCTGCTGCACACCTGTTTCTGACAGAGGTGTGTCCACGCCTTGACCTAAAGAAAACAGAGCTTTTAGTTTCTGCAGTAATACTCCTTACAGTGCAAAAAAGTGTTAAGACTATTAAAGAGGGAGTTTTCTGCAACACGTAAGACTATATCTAATGTTATAAAACACACATGTTGGACCAGAGCTGTGTCATTGATAGCCAGCTACATGCTGTATTTATGGGAGTGACAATCGTCTCTACCTTGAAATCGGGGGACAAACCCACAACTACTGTATTCTGTAGAAAAATGTCTTGTTTAAGATAGTTGAAAACATTTGTCATTTGGGATGGTTTGATGCTGTATTTGAAAGCAGCAGTGGATAGCCAATGGCCTTAACATTTTAAAAAGGACCTAGGTAAATCTCTTTTAATTTACTTAGCATTATTACAGGTCCAGTGTGTAGTATTTAAGGGGATCTATTAGCACAAATACAATATTCATGTTTTCATTCATAATCACCTGAAACTAAGACTTGTTGTGTTTTTGTCAGCTTAGAATGACCCCTTCATATCCTGTTGACTACTGCCATGTTTTACGGTAGCCTAGAATGGACAAACCGAACACAGCTCTGTGGAGGGTTTTTCCTCTTTTTTTGCTTACCAAAATTAAAAAATCGGTGCTAGTCGAGGGCCGGACTGGTTCAATGTTTATTGCAAAACTTATTGCACATATTAAACCTGGAACTAACAAAGCTTAAATTATTGCCTATAAAAACAACATTAAACATTAAATAATCAGTTGCATTCATTTCTTATGGCTCTATCTGCAGCTTTTCCTCAGTCATTTCTTATGATTACATTTTTCCACAGGCCAACAACAGCTTCAAAAAAACAATTCCCCTCAAAGAAAAAACCAAACATGCCCTGTTGTCGCAAGAAAAAAAGTGCAGAAGGAAACATCCATTGAAACTCAGTTTGCTGCTCTGTGATGCTAGTTCAAGCCAGATACTTGGCATCTCATCTTGGGTGCAACTTCATCAATGTTTGGGGTCAGGCTCTGAGCTGAGGAGATCCTCAGGATTGAGTGAAGGTGTGCGTGCAATATACCGGCGGGCCAGATCTAATAGTAATTAGAAATTATCTTGCGGGCCGAGATTTAACCAACCAAGGGCCTGATTTGGCCCCCGGGCCTTGAGTTTGACAAGTGTGTGCAGTTATTCAACAGGCTTGTCTTAAGGGTGGGGTCAGGGCAGAGGTATTCAGGTGGTTGCAACACACTGACACTTTGAGACCAGGTTTCATATCCTGACAATGTCCGCCTACGTAGCAATATAAACATAGCTGTGCAAGGCCCTCAGTAGGTTAAATGGTTGTCTAATGGGGCAGATGTTATTCAAATGTTTTTGTTGTAAATCCATGCTGCTCATTTCTATACAGGTACTTACCTTGCAGCAGCTTCTCCTTGTTGTACTGTGTTTCCCCACTGTGAGAAATAAAAGCAATGTCCTTGAATTAGCTCAGCCATATCCACGTAGGCCTGCTTCAAAGCTGACAACAAAGCTTAAGCTATAGCATGGTTAAAACGATTAAAATGTTCTTGTTTTGTTTCTGTCATTTTTGACAACAGACATATAGCCACCATGCTAAGTTACACAACTGACAGGACTAACTTTTTATGCAGAATAATGTCACATTTACAATTAATTCATGTCACAGTCGTGGTGTAAAAAAGTGGTGTGAAAATAATCACTTACTGTCGCACGAGGGTTAAACTGAGTGTAAACATCTTCAACGCACTTGCTGTTACATCCGGGTTAGTTCACCGGCAAATATGTGACGTAATCTTCTTGTTCTTCTTCTTTGCGTCTATTGACAGTTCGCTACACATACTTTAAGGAGCACACCGCCACCTAGTGTATCAGAGTGTGTACAATGAAGGCATTATACTGTCTGAATAATGATTGTAAAAAAAAAAAAAGAACGAAAAAGGATATATTTAAATATAAACATATGTTTTCAAATGACACTGTATTTCCGAATTCTGTCTGTAAGCACAACATATCAACCCTCTTTGATTCATGAAATGCCTGTCCTGTGCTAAACAGTCACTTTAAACTAAATGCCTGCCATGTGCCATGTACTAATCTTTTAAATGATTTGAGACACAGCCACCTGTGTGATGATGACACAAGAACCATAGAAAATATCTTAATATCTATATTCATAAATGTAAGGTTACAAGTATGTGTAAACAAAGTACCTATGCTACTTGCCTTTCTTCAGGAAAATACTTATTTATATGTTGGAATGTAATACTCACTAGTAAAAATAACTCTTATTTATAATTTTGAGAGCATCACCGTTGTTTTCAGTGGTTTAGCTGTCATTTTAACAGAAAGGCAGATCTCACTAAAGGCAGAATAAAACAGAATTATTATTCCAGATGGGCTGATCTCAGTCTGTGCAGAGGAAAACAAATTAGCCAGTCACATGATTTTAGCCAATTTATTGATGAGAAATTGTTGAGGTACACTGTGTGGTTGCACATGGGGATAGTGGGAGGAGTTTGGAAAACAACCACACTGAACAATGATAAAACATTCTTGTGGTTTTAACTGAGACTGAATGGGTACCTAAAAAAATAAACAATATTCCATTTTGTTCCAATGAACTGATCTGAAAATGCCAATATTTTTGTTTTCTTTCAAATACATGTATACATTACAGTATATATATATATATATGTTTTACTTACATGAAACAACCTATTTTAAAGTACAGGCCCTTATAGCGGTTCAGTGGAATCAGGGGTCAGACTTTTTTTTTTATTCTAAGAGAAGATGAACTGTCCTTCTCATCAAGGCTGAAAAAAAGTGAAATCCGTCAACAAGTTCAGAGTGAAAACAACGTTTGTGTTGTAAAGTTTGATGAGGTAATGCGAGATGGACTCTCGCTCTATCCGTCCAAATTAACCTGAGGTACACAAACATAACAAAGAAGCAGCAAGAATATGGTAGAGTATAAAGATACAAATGAAAACAAAAGGATAAAAACATGCTAATCAAAAAAGATCGGCAAAACCAAGTACTTCCAGTCCCGCACCAAACTGCGTTACATTTCCTCCAGTACACATACAACGGAAAAGCAAAGAAGACTTGTTACATATACAACATTTCATAATATAGCAGCACACAAGTGAATCACAATAAGGCATCTTTGTGTAAGACTAGAAAAGAAAAGCTTCATAGCAGCAAGAGAATGATGTGTATAATATAGTTTGTTCTCACTTTGGAATTATCTCTTTCAAATTATACACAAAACCTTTAGAAGCATAAACATGTTTTCTGTTTAAAGCACTTTTTTTGGAGAGAAAAAAACATTTGGCTTGTTGCACAACAGAACATGAATAGAATTTAGAAACTACATATCTTTTGTAAAATGTAAAGAGGACTTTTTAGCATTTGTGCTCAAGGGGAAATTGGTTATATAAAGACAAAAAGTTCAAACCATTGAAACCCCTACCTCCCCATGTCACTGTAACACTTCAGTTCAGAGAGAGGCTTACATAAAAAGAGTGAAACAGGAAAAAGAGAGAATATTTTGGACACAATATGCGTGTGACTCTTTGTAAGAACTATTGGAAGGTTTGGCTATGAATTAACATAAATTCAAGTAAGGTTAAATAAATGCAAATAATCAAAAAAAAGAAGTCTACAAGTGACTTGGCTTTCTTTAGTTGATATTCTATTAAACTATTACACAGATTATCCAACGTCTACTCACCTGTCGGGGCGTAGCTTTCAAGACAATGTGCGTTACCCCATGGGAATCCAGCCCAGAAAAAAAAATTAAAATAACTTAAAGAAAAAAAAACCCACTGAACGCTCCTCAACCACCATCCCCCTACCATACCTAAGGAGTGTGTCTTTAAAAGTGCATCAATATTTTTCCAAGTCGCCCACTCTCAAAAAAAGTTAATGGCGAAATTGATAAAAGGAGAATCTGCAGCTAGACTCATCTGAACCCCCCCACCAGGGGGTTTCCCACCTACTGTGTAGTCACTTGTCATGTGACTGCAAACATGACAAGTTCTTCTCGCCGAGTCGCTATCATTCATCAATCTAGACCTCTAGCATCCTCTTTCCATTCCACATGCGTTACTTTTCTTGAAAAACTTCCTTCAACCTGCATCCATTTCCTTCTCCATAAAACTTGCTAAATCTTATTTTCCTCTAGTAACATCAGTACGACCTAGCAGAGGTTAAAATCCCCCTCAAACCATCTACTAAACTCCAACGTGTAGGAGCTAGACTATGAACAATAACAATGTAGCCTCGCTGAATTATATGAACCTACTGTACTGGTCTGTGGATAAGCCAGTTAAATCAAGACCTTAATAACTGACCTGTGTGTTAACCTTTAACAGTAGCCCCTGCTCCAGACTCAAAGCCCCTCGTGTCCTTCCTCTGTGAGCAGGCCCAGCCCACTCCCGGCTAGCTATTCAGCATAAATAGAAAGCAGTGCTACAGGTGCACAGTATGATAGATAGAGCTCCTCTGATTGGATATCAGCTTAGTTTAAATGCCATGTACTGTATTATCAGCATTTAAAACTTTACTATGGGCGTTTCCCTGTACAGGGGAAGAAACCCCATACAAACTGAATTGATAACTGCTCACTATAAGATGATAAAAGAGTATCATAACTAAATGCTAGCTAGATATGCAATATTTATCATTTATTTCTACTAGGTTGTATCAAAAAAATAAGTATATTTCATATAATTATGCTGTTTTTTTTTCAAGTATGAAAATATATTCAGGTTTCCATTCAGGGAAACCTAAGGCACTATTAAGTTTTCCATTTTTTTTTTCTTACATAGCTTGTTTGGTTACATATCGCCCGTACAAAAGGTGAAAAGCACACCGGGTACAATGGGGCAAAAAAAGGAGAAAAACTAGGAATTTCTTATATTCTAAAAGTTCATCGATCGTCACACCATCGCTCATGTGGCGCCTTGATGTAGATACTGGCAGCTCATGCGCTCCTGTTAGTTTATCGGTAAACAGGCATGAGCGGTGCGTGAGAGTCGGGTGGAGTTCATAAGTTGACGTCGCGCACATCTGTGGGGGTGCTGGACTGGTCCTGCTGCTCCTTGGCCTTGCTGCCTGCTCGGATGCTGCTCTCCTGCTGCAGGCTGGTGGTCAGCACGCGCTCTATCTGCTCCTGGCACGCCCTCAAACAGTCCTGGAGCAAAAACGGTAGGACGTTGTTACACACACTTTAATTACACCATTGCTACTGTTCAGGGTCCAGGCACCTTTTGGTTGACTTTGTGCATTCATTTTTCTTGTCTTACCCCACTGCATGATATTCCTGTTCTTAAACTAGCTCAGCTACAAGAGTATAAAGCTGCCCAGAACCAAAATTTAAAAAAAACACGCAGGTGCCTATAAGAATTGTTTTATCTTTACTACCTCACTAAAAATAAGCGATTAAGCTTGTAACCTTATTATAATTCCGTTTTAATTTTAACTATCTCTTATAACTCATGTAGCTTGTGAATTGAATTTAGACTGGATTGCAAAACGAAGAGTTTAGGTTGTAAAAGTTGTCATTGAAAAATAAATGTTGAGTGTCTAGTCTACGTATGCCTTTATAATAAGCTTAAGTTTTAAAAATGCCTTTCAAAGAAAAAAAAGGTTATGGTCTACAGAAAAAAGTTAGATTGTGTCAAAGCCCAAATCATCGTAGTTTCTGTCTACATGAAATATTAATAAAGTGATGTCACTTTAAATAAATATACCCCCTGTATTCACCCATTAAAAGGGTGTTTAATCTGTACACCCGTCTGTGGACCCTGGCGTGCAAAAACCTGGTTTTTGATGTGCGAATTGTTCAACAGCTTTGGTCACATGCATGGCATACCAGCAGGGAATTATGCGAGTTGAGGTAGGTGGTCCTGTCTGCACCAGGGCCAGAACAATGGTACCAGCACCCTGCAATACCAACACACTGCAGCAAGTCCTCTCTGACACGGGACCTGTGCATGTCTGAGGCACCAATACAGAGGGAATGTGAAGGGGGCACTACTTCTGTGGTCTGTCCGGGAACAGATAAGCAGATCTGGTAGCCCCCCCTCACCCCCCTTTGGGTTTAAAGCACGGTCAGCCCCATGTGGAGGTCTAGAGGAAATGGCTTTGACCTTCTGCACCCTGAACCTCTGAGATTTGGTGTAAAACAGAATATAGGACAGTGGGGCCGGATGTTTTTGGACAACTTCTCCAGTGAAAGGGGATCCTCTGTGTCTGTGCCCCTCCGCAGGTCTGGAGGAACATGTGGGAGGTCTGCTCACTGAGCCGGCTGCAGGACTCTTTAAAGACTGAACCGAGGCTCGCAAAGAGGCCCGCATTCCTTTGAAATGTACGAATAATTGGAACCCCATGGGCTGCAGTCGGAGTGCCTGTTGTGACGGCCGGGTTTGCGGGGTGCTCGTCACCGTGGCAACGTAACCACAAGCTAAGAGGTGCACCGTGTTGTTCCTGTGGCCCATTGGCTGCGGTCTGTTTGGATTTCTACGCTTCTGAACTGGTTTGCTGGTGTAACAAGGACTCACTGTGGCAATGAAAGCACACACTTGGATGTTGGTATAGTATTTTTTTTTAAGATCGTTTGATGTGTCAAATGACTTTGTCTGCAGTTTCTTTTCTTAGCAATTATAATGTATTATTTAAAAATCGGTTGCTATGGATATTACAGTATACTGTACAAACTCCAATAAAATCTCCAAAAAGTTATTATTGGATATCGATTACCAGTACCAAAATTCATTAGGGTGACATTTAAAGTCGTTTTTATGACTTTTATATATAACATAATAACGGCATCACAAACAAACGGACATGGTCATCATACATCTTCATCTGGTTAAAAACAAGCTCAAAAACAAATTGTTATGTAGTAATATAATCCATTCAAGGCCTATTTTCTCTCAGAGTTGAATTCAAACAGCACAGTCTGCATATCCTTATATTATTGTTTTACACTGATCAGCTGTACAAGCTCATTATAAAAAGGCAAGTACAGTCTATAACTTACACTGACTTATATATGACATTAAAGCATATTTGGAGGCCGTTTAACTCCTATGGAATGTGTGACGCAGCACCTGCATTCAGCAGAAACTCCATTACGTTTCTATAATGCTCAGTATTGCACATTGACTATTAGTTTTAAAGCTCCATTTAATCCCACCTGAATAAATAATTGATTCGTTGATTCAAGTCAATGACTTTTCAAACATTTATAAGTGTTGTTGTGCATGTATGCTGATAGCTTCATCAGGCCTTTGCTCAGGAAGACGCTCTTGAGTTCATTACGAACATATTCTTCCACCAGGAGGGGCAAACACGCAGCTGAAGTGGGAGCCTTGCAGAGAAATTGCATGTGTCCTACCACAAGAATGTGGGCTCTGAGTTTTAAGAAGACATTCCCACTGCCGCTGCTCTTTATAGCAGCAGTCTGGCTCCACAGCCAAGAGCTCTCTCTCCATGAAAAGTAAATAGCTTCAATGTGCCACTACTAAAGGCATCACTGTAGTTTACTGAAGGGCCTTTTATACTGCTGTCGTGAGATGGTGCAATGATTATTATTAACAATGCATTGTTGTGGAGCACTAAAACTCCTCAGTGATTACTTCTGGAAAGTATACATTTCGTCCACTGGTGTACTCACCACCTCTGTGTTGGTGATCTTGGCCAGCAGGTCTGTCAGGTTGTCTCGACTCAGCCTCGGGTCGCTTTGGTCCAGCTGCAGGCCGCAGACAGCAGCTCCCATGCTGCCAGTGGCGATCATGGAAGGAGGGTTCATGGCAAGGCGGTCATCTGGAGAGGAAGGAGTATTCACTTAATTAGTCAGGCATAAGCTTCAGGCCACAATGACGTACGAATATCACGTTTGTTGCTATGACGAGAACACTTCATTAGCCCAGAGGAAGTATGACAGATGTAAAAGTGGTGCAAACATCTGAATCATCCTCAAAACGCATGCTGCAAAGCTGAAGCTGACTTTCCCACAGTGTGAATTTCCTCAGACGTAGTTGCACAATGCAACCTGCGTGGTTTCCTTCATAAGAATTGAACTGATTGGAAAAGCAGAGTAGGAATCCTCCTACTCAAAGCGCAATGAGTTCCAGGAACGACTCCCTCTGGTACGTAATACGTATTCGAGTCTAAAGGCTTAAACGACAACAGGCCTGGATCGAGGAGGAGTAAGACGAGGCAGCCAGGGAGAGCACAACTCTGCAAAAACTGCGCTAAGCTGCTTTCGAAGGTTTTCTATCTCGCCTCAACTGTTGTTTTCATTTAATCGGGAAACTTGAAAGCATCTTATCAGACCACTAGGAGTCTAAAAGTTGCTAGCTAAGAGTTTCCTCTTAATATGTTTTTACAAAGCTGCAAAGGAAAACCTTTTCAGAGGAACTGAGAACATCTGATCTCAAAGAAGGGGTAGTCGAAGTCATGTTTCATGCATGAACATATTTACTATGTGTACAGTGATTGTTTGTCAGGTCCAATAGGAATCTATGGAACAAAGATGGTTACTAAATACCCTCTGGTTGCTAAATAGGGTAAATGTTATGAGCTGGCAAACAAAGTGAAGTCAGTTGTTGTTCGATAGATAAGTCAACTGAGAAATTACAAGTTCAAACAGTAAGTGTTACAAACTGCTTTGAATGAAACCCAGTATTCATCTTCTAGTATGTTTCTTCAGAAATAACACAGCCCTTATATTGAGGAGTTTCTCACAACTTGTGGAGTTCAGGATGTTTTGGGATGTTTTTGCCCCTGGAGGGGTTTTTCCACCATTACAATACACGAGCGGTCTTATCGCGTGGAGATGACCAAAGTTAAAGAAGGCTGAGACATGGCACACACAATTGTTAAGAGCTGTACATGTCCAATCCAGCACATAGTCGTAGCCCAGTCCTAACCAATGGTGGTTTCCTGATAGCTTGGATTAAACCCCGGAGAGCAGCCTGCTTCACTACGCCCATCTCCTCCTCCAGGGGCCAGCTGTCCATAGGAGGAGCTCCTCCATCATAAGAATAACATCTCAACTCCATATAAAACTCCAAACATTTACATTACTGCACAACCACAGGAGGCCTCTTTTTTTCCCACTGCGGCTGCTTTGTGCTTTGATATAACCAGCAGCTTATGAAAAGCAGAAGCCACCACTGAAACACACCCAAATATATAAAAAAGAAAAAGAAAAAGGTGTGACACTAAAACTGTGCTAAACAGGGCATGAAATTGAATGAGCCTATGGTTCCAATAACCAAATTCTAACCAAAACAGCTTATTGGTCAAATCTGACCACACTGACATTTGTGAGGAACTTCATTGCACTCTTCATTCAAGTGACCTCCTTTGTTTTGTTTCCTTCATTGAATTAGCTGAAAGGTAGCAGATGAAAGGCATCCTTGTGACCGAGCTCACTGTGTATATTAGGGGATCCTGCTGTAGTATTTATGTCCAGGATATGAACATATTAGAGGGATTCCTAGTATAGGCAAAGGCATGCTAGGAAAATTCACCTAGAGAGAGGCCTAAGGGAACATCTGAGTTTGTGTTTCTCCAGAGTTTATTTTGGACATAAGGCCGGAATGGGAGGAGGAAGGAGGATCACTGCCCTGACTTTTTAAACCTGGAAGCTTCCCCGTCAACAAACAATACAGGCAGCACCTGGGGCTTACAGGAGAGTATACAGAACGATAACATCGCTGTCATTAACAGTGGTTTATCTAAACAGAGCACCGATAGGATTTTTCCCAGACACTTAAAAGATAAATGTTTTAATAACCACTTTCGGCAGCTTTTAGCAGATGTGAAGAAAAAGCCCTACTACAGGCTGGGACTAGAAAGTGGATAAAGCAGCCAGCAGAGTATGCGGAAAGAAGAAAGAGGTCACAGATGACTCACGATGGGAGAATGTTTGAGTGTGTGAGAATATTCTGGTGGATATGGGAATCGCAAAGCAGAAAAGTCAACGTGTGAGCGAACAAATCAGAAAAAGTTCATGAGATGATTTGCAGCGGTGACACTTATTGTAAGTTGCTTTAGATAAAAGCGTCAGTTATATGAATTAATGTAAAAAAGGTAACTTTACCTGTGGCACAGAGGGCAATGAATGTCTCTGAGTGTTTGCGGACTATCGCCAGCTTTTCTTTGGGAAGGGGCAGCCTGCGGACGATATGCTCTATAAAATCATTGGGGATGACTGAGGCCATGTTCCACTTCAACTTGCCCAGCACGACCAGCTCCCAGTCCTAGAAGAGAGGGGAGAAGATGAGAAAGGAGGGGTAAGTAGGGTCAGAATCTCCTCAGTCAGAGGTTTAAATGGCGTGCTGCCATGCCTCCATTGACCGTGAAGAAGATCACAGTCAGTCCCTATTCCCAGAGGAAATGGGTCTGTAAGAAGAGTAACATTTTTTCACTTTATCTCTCCTCGCTGTATCTTATTATCTGCGTGCCTTTCTCATTCCTCACATCCTTTGTGTTCATAACGCCGGCATGTGACAAGCTTTGCCCTGCCAATGAGACAGCTAGCCCCTTCCTTCCTGTCACAAGCCTCAAACAGCCACAGTGAGTTTGCACAGGCAGCAGCAAAAAGCCGACTATTCATACAGCAGCGGCAAGAGAGGTGTACGGGGTTCATGATTTCATTTCCTGTGTGATGAGGCAATCTATAGAAAACACATGTTTAAAAAGGTGTAATTGCACGCAAGCTACGTTACGTTTTAAGATTTAAAATATGCCATAACATTTACAAATGTGTACAGACTTACAGAAATTGAAACTGAGATCAATTGATTAGATAATCTCAGACACATAATGAGCCGTTAATGTTATTATCTGAAACAGTGGATTAGGACTACTGTTTATGTTTTTTGTTTTCTCTGTATTATTTCTGTTCGGATTTTATGTGCAGAGTCTTTGAGCATTAGGAAAAGCGCTATACAAATCCCATGTATTATTATTAATAATTTACCAAAATAACCATCTAAGAAAATGGCTTCCCTCGAGGTTTCCATTGTCTAGCTGTGCTAATTTACAGATGAGATTTTCTTCAGATCCCCACAAGTAAAGACGAGAGATTTGGAAACACATTCACAAATCTTACTTTGTAAACTACAGTGTTCCGATCTGCTGTACACATTTTGACACATCCTTTTGCATCTTTAAAAGTCGATTTCATTTAGACATCTCTCATCAGACTGAATCATTCCAGACATATTTCCTCTTGGTCTCCCAAGACTTCAACACTGCTACACACAACTGTGGCAGCTAGTTAAAGAAAGATAAAGTTAAATAAAGATTAATTGTAGTGTAGTTTAGGTATCCTAATGTAGCAATTCAAGCAAACGTAGTAAACACTGAAAACCCAATGCCTACAGGGACAGTCCCCCCCCTCCACCAGCCCTTCACCCAACGCTTATCCGTCATCTAAAACATCATTCTCATTTACGTTGGTTTCCTGTACATAACCTACAGAACACATGCCTGCATTTAACCTATTTTAGCACTTGGGTAGATTGAGATGAGCGGGGCGGAGGTTTGCTGTCGCTGCGCTTACTTCCTGCACAGCTGCCCCCCCAACACATTCAACCCGTTTAACACCTCTGTTGCAGCTGAAGCCTCAGTATTCATTACAAAGAGCTGCAACATCTTTGAGCGGCTCTTACGCCCTTCTCTGTGCATCCTGACAGGATATCCAGGAATCTGGAGTCTTAGGACAATATGGAGGATCAAATGGGATGAATGTCATTTCCCTCAACTGCTGCAGGCGACACATGAGGATGTATAGAGCATGTGGAGCTGTTTGGCTAAAATAAGAAACAGATTGTAAATACCAAACATCACCAGATCACAGGTTCTCAAATGGGGGGGGGAGAATTTGCTGCTTTTTCTTAACTAATGATTACTTTCTTAAATGACCATATTTTGTTTATTATACTGTAAGTCATATATAGTAGTGAATTGTTTTCTTTATTTATCACAATTGTATGCTTTGCCTTAAATTATTTGTTTTTCTCAACCACCTAAACCTCCAAAGGTTATACATATATTTTGTCGTTCTTGCTTGAAAATGTACTTGGAACTATGTACCCGTCAATGGATAACCATAGTCTGTTCTGCTTTTCTTCATCTCTTCCCTGAAATGCTATTAGATATCTCTGAATCATGGAAAGTTTTAACATCTAATATGCAGGTCCATTGCCAATGAGCATAATGAATCTGCTGATGATGAGTGTGTGATTCAGTGGAAAGCTTCAGGACAAGTTTGTAAGAAGACCTTGTTGATTGTTTGGTGAACCTAATATTTCTGTCTTTGGAAAAAGGAAAATATAATATAACAATAAAAACAATTACATTTTAGCTTTCAAAAACAACAGCTTCACGTTTAATAAGATGCTAATTAGGGTATAAATGTACATTTATTTAGAGATATGGTTCTCTTAATTATTACTCAAATGAATGTGTTAAGGTTAGAAATAAATAGCATTGTTGATGCTTTTCATGGGGGGGAGAATTCATATAACTAACTGAAGTAGAGAGGAAGGCTATGCACTAGATATTAAGGCCTGTACTGCATAACTGGCACTAGATGGCAACACACGCCTCTCCAGTCCTCATGGATCCCAACAAATGATGTGGCTATATTGTGCACAGCTCCACTTATAAGGAACATGGGATACTTGGGGTGGGATATCCTACTATACTTACCAGCAGTTCTCGTGGTGAGATGGAGCCTTCTGTGTACACGCAAAGCTTTTCTGCTGATAGCGGCCTGCAGTCCTTTAGCTTGGAGGCCAGGAATATGCACACAGCTCCCAGAAGCTGCAAATAAGTCTTTCTTGTGGGCATCACTGCTAGAAATCTGTCCAAATAATTAATAGCTAAAGGAAAGACGTCCTCATTGCTCTTCTCCTCCTCGCACACCTAAAATGAGACAGAAAAATGGAACAGAACATTTTAATTTGATGCAACATTAAAACACATATACAAAGAAAAAGTAGGCTACACTTTTGTAAGCTTCAAAGCAAATCAGCAGTGGAAGATGGGGGTGGTTACTTGAAGAATGTGATTTTCCCATGCTAATGTTGTCTGTAGGTTAAAGGTTAAATCAGTAATTTAAACACTTAGCAAAGTCAGTGAAAATCAGAGTTACAAATGAGTAGGAAGTCGTTCAGCAAAACGTCGCCATTCAACTCCTCTTCCTTGTTAGGGCTTGCCGTCTTTAAAAAAATGTTTAAAATGAAAATAAATCATGTATGAGCTTTAAATCGTGTGCACAATCTTCAGAAGTTGTGTTCAAATACTTCCCGACAGTTAAAAACCAGAACACTTTGCAAACATGACGTGATTTCATCTTGAAAAATGAAAGTAGTGTTGCATGCACGGTGCTATAGCAGAGCCAACGAGCTTGAGCAGTTTAAAATAATTAATAATAATTAATTAAAAGAGGAATTGTCACTTTTTCGATCATGTAAATTAAGATTAACTTCCCCTCTGTCGCCTGAGCTAGCTAGTTAGCAAAAAGCATCAACTTTGCAGATGTTAACCAATGTAAATATCTAGCTAGGCTATTTCTTTGAAGCTGAAATTTCTTCGTGGTGGAATTTCCGTTCTCCCACGCCTTTGGTGAGTCATTCTCATTCAATTGTCAAATAACATCCTTGCTTACTCCCCTTGAACTAAACAAAAACGTGTGTTCTACACATACAGTAACTTAAAAAGATGTACGTCAGCATGCAATAAGAAGAAATTAGCTAAAGCAGTTAGCTCATGAATGCAGAAAATGCCAACAAACCTCGTGCATCCAAACTGCAACCATTCGTCTCATATAAGGCTGAATATCCTTCTGGACCCGCTGGAAATACGTGCATTGAGGTAAAAACCTTTCCTCAATAGTTAATAAACTTTGCAACACTCTGTCATCATAGAGGATGTTTGGGTCAGGCTGGGCTCTCACGGCTATGTCCGATTCCATGCAATAAAGCTCCATGACTCGGGCCCCTTCTTCCCCCTTCCACTTTCTTTTTGTGTTTTTCTTTTTTGTGACTAGATAAGACAGATACAAAAATAAATATTGTCACTATTTGTCGACAGTGGACAGGAGGAGGAGAAGTGCCCAGGATGAAGCATGAGGCTGAGACTGCTGCTGGGGTTGGCTCCAGTCCTCCTGCCTCACTGTTGCTTCTTCTTCTGCGCTCAGTGCGCTGCCTGCTCCTGCTCCGAGTCAAACCGGACACAACGAAGAATACAACATCCGGCCACAGCTTTCAAAATAAAAGCCGCTGTGGGACTACCCGTTCTCTGGTGTTCTATGGACTGTTTGCTGAGCTTCCGGTCTCGCTCTACTTTCCTAACAATACTTTGAAAGAGGCATACCTCGACTGTGACGTGGGCCTCATCTGTTTCACAACTGGTTTAGACTACAACCTACTTTTATGGTGTCTTTAGATCCCTCTGCAACTAATATAGGATAATAACTACAATGAACCTATACTAATTATACTTATTTTAAGATAGCATAGTTGCTTATTATTGTAATCAAAGCACACTGCTAGTTTGTGCAGAATGAGTATAATGATAACAACTTTAATGACGAATAGCTATAAGATGTTTAGGGCAGCAGATGTACGTTTTTATAACGTGGGTTTGGGTGTAATCACCATATATGTCCTGCACTATATGGTCAAATATGTTTAGGTTATTGTAAAAATAAATATTTCATAAATCCTTTTTGAAGGCAGCACAAGAGTGAATATCAACAAGAACACTGCTGTATTGAAAACTGGAAAAATGCCACATCACTAGTGTACAAATCATAGACTGTTGACATTATTATATGCAGTTTATGGTACAAATCAGCACTTTGCACTGTCTGCCATCAGGCCTGTATATCTAGAATGACAGAAAAGATTCCTAGCATCCATGCAAACATTAGTACATAAATAGTTCTCAATCATGTTGCTCTCTGCTGCCAACTTACAGGTTACTATGTGCATTAAATGATCTGCTTCTCAGTTCAAAAAGTATCAACATATCTCTGCGCCAACTAATATTTAGCTCAAAAGACTGGAAGCAGTCCTTTCCATACAGATGAACATCTATATTCATTCTTTTTATGTAGGAAAATTAAAGCACAAGACACGTTGATCCAGCCTGAAATATCTGGACAAATACTTCCTGGATTGGCATAAAATGTAGTAAAAACATTCATGGTTCTTCTGAATCGGCGTGACTTTGATGATCCTCTGACTTTTCTCAAACTCCACCGTCACTGTGAGTTTCACATTTGTTGGTTTGGGTTACATTTCTCAATAGCTACTGAATGAATTGTCAAAAAGTATTCATGGTTCCTTCTCAATGATTTGAAACCACCTTTGTGATCCATATTGTTTATAAAGCGCCATAACCAGGTTGGATTGTAATTTAGTTTGTCCAAAATGTACCCACTTAGGCTTGCTAACTTGCTAAATGAATTCCTATGAGCCTCAACTGTGTTATATGCTTATAACACAGTTGCTTATACAGTATCTTAAACTAACTAGTGTCAATGTACAGAGACACTATACTTTCTTTAACTGTTAGCAAAGGTTCATTATCTAATCATATGTGATAGCCTTTGCAAAAAAGTCAGTACACAGTCTCTCTGAAACCATTGGTACTTTTTAATCAGGTCATAGTCCTGCCACATGAGCTGGGATCCTTGGAACGCAGTGTGATTTTGCTTACATCCTCATGGAGAAGGGTGTGGACGGTATGTTGATCCCTTTCCAGGAAAAGGTTTTCCATAAGGAAGTCCTTTGGCAAAGTATGAGGATGGACATGCAAATCTACAGAGAGTGCTCAGGATGTCTAACATTTTTTTTATTGTTCTTCTAAGACAGGATCTAATCGAAAAAAGCTAGGGTAATAATAGAAGAGGATGTCATGATGTTGTAATGTTCCTATCATTGTGGATCCCTAAAGGCCATTTCCGTTCCATGGGTTTTCTCTGCAGCTGTAAGTGCTACATTCTTTATCAAAAGGCATCAAACATGCAGTTCAATTTCATGCATCTAAATGTGCTGCTTCCGATCATGTGTAGGCATATTTACAGTCAGTTCAGTAGTTGAACTGAAACACTTCTCACTGGAACAGCTTCACAAACTTGACCCCTTTCACAGTTGCCACCAAAGAGCTGAATGAGATATGGAGTTTCATTGAGAAAAAAAGAGCACTGTGGGGCTATTATGAGAGCAGACTGTGGAGTGAGAGTGGGAACTGTCTCTGTGGGAATGTCAAGGTTAGCAAGATTAGTTCTACTTCAAAGAAAGGGGGTGAATGTTTGACAGGATCCATCTTAAAATTGAGATTTCATGTCGGAGGGTTATCCCTTTGTCTGTTGATCAAGGGGCTGACAAATCCCTGGTTCAGTGTTTTTGTCCAAAGGGGGTCTCTCGGCAATAGCCCAAAGAAGCCTCCCATACCAGAGAGAGTCAAAGCATGACACTTGAGGGAAACAAAGGTGTTAGATAGATAGAGCAGCCTTACCCTGTTGCTGCTGTTTGTGTATGTGTCCTATGATAACACACGTCAGCCGCTATCACACACTCTGGGCTGCGCAGAGGTAACAGAGAGCGCTCAAAGCCCTGGGAAAACGTGGAGGAGCGTGAAATCACCTTGATCCAAAGATTCCTGCTGCATACCAGTCCACTGAACCCACCAGAGCACACAGGGGCCCGGAGATGGGCAGACTGCCACAGATGAAGGGAAAGAGACAAAGAAAGAGGAAGAGAAGGATCCGAGGGTGATCGTCAAAATCTTTAATCCCACAGATTGGAGTGAAGCTCATGTTATGTGTTTCCTGCGTAGGTCGCTCCATGAGGGAAGCCTCACTCAGATATAAACACAGGATTTACTTTGACATGCCTGTTTCAGGGCCGAGCTTGATTACAGGTTGCCCATGTGCTCTGAGTTAAGCTAGCTGTTTGGGTTTACTGACAGTGGAAAAGAGGATGCTATGGCAGGAATGTTGTGGTGTGAACGGCGGTGAACACTCCTCCCAGTGCTGAGTGATAGCTGGGCCAGTGGGCTAGATAAAGTGGCTTCTGTCTGTCACATGTTTGCATACTATATGCTTTCACATCAACTGATTACACCCCACTGCAAGTGGACCAAACACGCGCTTCCAAACAAGAAAAGAAGGCGATATAGATGTTCATGTGTTGTCTCATGTTCTTGCTCTTTCACATGCTATTCCAACCCAGTCTCACGGCATTTCGTGTTATTAGTCACGAAATTAATTTAATCTATTGATTCGTGTTCACCAACACGATTTTCACCTTTTTTTCGTGTCACACAGAACGATTTTAAATGCAATGTATTTCTATTGGTAGTATGTGTCAGAATACTTAAATCTGTATTTTTTTAAATGTCTTTTTCCTTCTAATTTGTTATTATTTACATTGCTTTTAAAATCGTTCTGTGTGACACGAAAGAAATGGCGAAATCGTGTTGGTGAACACGAATCAATAGATTAATTTCGTGACTATAACACGAAATGCCGTGAGACTGTGTTGGCTATTCTGGTCAAGCTATCAGCAGGCCTCTATCGCAAATGTCACACATCAAAGCCGTCCTTTCACTGCCACTCACTCACTGCAGAGTGGCTGATGGGAAAAGTTGGAATAGATGGTGCTTCCAGGAGTTGTTCAGCAAATCATGATCAGGATCTGAGAAATAACTGTTTGTAGCTGCGCTGCTCTTAACAGCTTCTGTGGTTTTCCCTACCCACCATCTCATAATTATATTTTTTGCATGTGTTAATCCCACTTCCTTAGTTGTTGAGTAACCCCCACCATCAACCCTGTAGATGTGATTGTAGGCCCTGTGGTGCAACCAGCTCATTTGCACTCAACCACGCAACTCGATTAGCAGACCAATAGAGTGCCGTCAAATCAGCGTAGGAAAGAGGGGGTGTTTTCCACACTGTGTCTCAGGAATGTTTTGGCTAAAGTGAAAGCAATCATTCAAATTGAAATGCCAACATTTGAGGAGACAATGACTGGACAGATAGCAGCATCCGGGCCTGGTCTTTAGTCGTCTGGGTCTTGAACACAAGAGGGTTTCTTTTCTACAGTTTGGGCCTCGGTCATTGCTGAATGTCCCCCCCCCTTTTTAAGTCTGTATACAAGTCTGATGTCCGGCAGCTTGCATCCCTCACTCCTACCAGAGCCTCTGAGAACATTGCCCTATTCTCCTTCATGCACTCAGGAGTAATAGCTGACTGAGGAGGGGAGAGTAAAACTTAAAACAAAAGGAGCTCTGCTGCAGTAAAAAAATAAGGAAACTGCGGGAATTATGTAGACCTGATTCTCCAGTCATAATTAGTAAGCAAACTTCAGTGAGTTGTAGAGGTGTTGGTAGGAAGATTGTGTTGTAATTGGATAGAGACGTTCCCGAAACTCTTTGATTCAACAGTGAACATTTGCAATTTTAGCAACAGGACTCATTTTCTACATGTGGGGGGTGGGTAGGGACACTAAGCACAAAGGGGAAGCCTACATTAAGCCATAACATAGGTTGGATTTTGATTGGGTGAGATCACATCCTCTCCATTTCACAATGAACAAACCTCATGTCTAGAAGGAATCACAGATATTTGGATAAGATGAGTTTCGGGTCTGTCCTTTCCCTCCCTCCATGCTAGGCAGACAGAAAAAACAAGCATGCATGTAAGTAATGTCCATGTTCATGCTATGAGAGCTTGTCTGCAAAAAAGAGTGATGTTGTACGTCTAGATGTTTGCCTGTTATATAACTCTGCAGTGGGGGCCCCCTTATTCTGTTCCAGTATTACACTGTGAAGTTCCCCCAGCTTTAGTGCTCATTTGCCTCACATCACACAGATGTCTCAGGGCGGTGCAGAAGATGTGGGGGGGGGTGGCTGGGCTGAGGCCAAGAGGCATCGGTGGCCTGTCACAAGTGAACAAGTGTGTGTGGTCAGAGATTAGGGAAGGAAGGACACAAACAAAAATTCCGGTGGAGGAGCTCCTGTGGCGGCTGTGGTTTTCTGAGTGCGAAGGATGCTGGACAACTGGAGCGAGCCGATTGGCTGGGCGAGGACAAAGTGGGTGTGTCCTGGCAGCGTCCTGCTTCCTCTGTGTGATCATAAATGAGACGAGTGACAATTCATCAGGGACAGGATGTCCAATAGGAAGACCAATCCCAGGGGTAGATAGAGGTCCTTGCAGCTGGTCACTCAATGACCTTGGATCAAACAAAAGTTAGTCTTTCTGTCTCTTCCCTTCTCAAACCCTCTCTCTGTGCCCATAGAAGAATGAGGCATTAATCAGTAGCAGAGGTCTGAGAAGTTTCCAGTAAGTCATTTTATTTGAGTTTATTTTAAGCCAATGGGCCTCACTGTTCCATAAATAACATTGCTTTCTTCGTCCATTCACTTCCCTTTCGACTCTGCAACATTTCCACTCCTGCACACTTACATTTCCCTCCTGAGAGAGAGGAGGAAATGGGGGGCCTCGCAATGTGAACGAAAGCTCTTTGAAAGCGGCTCTAGTGAGGCGATATGCTCCTTATAAACGTTGAGCAGGGAGGAATTCAGGGGCGGACTACTGGGGCCTGGACTGTCTGGGAGCTGCCTGGTGTTTTCCTGTGTGTGATGCATGCTAACCCTGGGCCCCCTCGACTCCTGCAGCCGCATAAAGAGGCCTCTGTAAGGCTGAGTCAGCTCCAGCCTTAATTCACCTCATTGGTCTCATTGCTTGATTACATTCAGCGGGGGGACTCAGAAGGCCCCTACTTATCTCAGAATATCTCATGCATTAAAACAGAAGGATGGAAATCTATCGTTATCAGTATGAGAACTGGAGACTGCCACAACAATGGTTCTCGTGTAGTGCAGATAAACAATCAGGCTCTGAATTGGCCAAATAAAGAACCTTGAATTGTAGCCAATGCAAACACATCGATGTACACTGATAAGTATTGTCAGTTTAATAGATTGAAGTGGGAGGGGGAAATATCGTTTCTGTGAGGTAACTCTTGTTTTAATGACATTGTCTTTCAATTGAAACCATTTGAATATTCTTGGCAGACTATGGTATTGCAAAACAGACTACATGTATCTCATTAAGCATAGGAGACAAAGGAAAAGTGTCTGAAATAGAGCAAGCAACGCCTATTTAGAGTGAAATAGTCCTGAAACGACCACTTTACTTCAACCACAAAGCAATTGCTTGGTCCATCTCTGGCTTGCGGTGGGCTTAGGGATGCATACAAACCCACTCCTCATGTGATGGTAGAGCTTCCCTTGTATATTGCGTAATTCAGCATTCCTGAGGGCCTGAGTTTAAAAAAAAAAAAAGTCAAACGGGGGCATACCAGCCGTATCAGCAGGAAATACCATGATAGAAGTTAGTATAGTGATGGTGTGGTCAGGCGGTGGATGACAACATCGTTCTCCTCTATCCTCTGACATCCAGACTGGCTTTGATGTTGTGGGTGGGGGGTCCAGTGGAGCAGAGGGGCCAGCCCGCCTGGTGGTGCCCAGACCATTAGCTTCCATCCACCAGGGCGTTCCTGTCTCTGGCCATGCCAAGGGATTTCACATACTGGGCAAATTCATCTTATCTCTCACTCAAGTGCAGGAATATGAGAAACAACCCAGTAATTGCTTCATCCTCTGATATTAAGATGACATTCATTCCATGCCTCTTGATACAAATTAAGACATTTGGGGAAATATTTGATTGAAGTGGAAGTGTGGAAACGTCAAATTATAGTTTTATGGCGGGTTATCTGACTACTTTTGACAGTTGCCAGCTAACCTGACATGCCAGACGTTTTTTTTTTACAAAGAACCATCAGAGAAGCCAGCAATGGAAATTGTCTGAAAGGGATGACCTTTTCCAAAATACTTGACAGGTTATTAGACAAACCATCTGTCAATCAAAGCAACACATAATTCTCTATGTAAATCAAAAGGTTATTTTCCATATCTACATGCACACATGAACCATGCAAATAAGTCCTCACAGGACAGACACAACATGTTACTTGAAGCCTGCCAAGATGGGTTTTAGTTTGATACCATACAAATCAAGCTGCTGTGCTAGGTAAATGGCCAGCAGTTGCCAAGAAAAAGTCACAGTATTTAAATCTACATTTTTCATTTAATTCTCCAATTGCAGTTTAACAATTTGGTTTTGCACGGGTTGAACAAATGTGATAAAACATGTAAAGTAATAAGAAGTTGCTGGTAGGCCACCTTCGGACCGAGTCAGCTTCCCCCACTGTTTCCAGACGCTGGTTGCTGTTTTCAGCTGTATATTTACCGTACAGACATTAGAGTGGTATCAATCTTCTAATATGCACAGAAAGAGAGGGAGTAAGCATTTTCCCCAACATGTCAAACTTTTTCTGTAATAGTTTTTTTATTTTCTGGAATTTCTCATTCTGAAATAGCTTAGTCAGCATTTTCCCATGTATTTTACACTTTACTCAGGGTGCAGCCCTTTTTAGCTCAGAAAGCTCAAAATCCAGTTGGACAGGCTGAGCTTTAGTTTAGACACCTACATAAAGCAAAAAGTACTTCCAGCCCAGACAATACCAGTTGAAATCCAAACCTTCAGATAAGTCTTAATTAAATAACAAGCTTGCATAACTGGATAACATGGCTTTGTTACTGAGCTAAGATCCCCCAGACCTATGAGGAGTGGATCATACTGATCATGATACGACATGCTACAAACACACAAAATAATTCCACACTCCTGGAAACATGAAATATGATCCAACTAAACATTCCCACAAGGACTGCCTTGTTTAGCAGTCTATCGGGCCTCTTTACTGTATAACAGTTAACGCCCAGCAGAAAACCTTTGCCTCTTTGCTTAGAGTTAACAAATCGATTCTTCCCACCAAAAGTCTGGGAGGAACAGGACTTATTCTAGTAGTTGTTCAAATGTCAGCCTGCCCACGCTGGGAAAAAAGGAGGTTCACAGTGCTGCTGCGGCCAGAAGCTACGCTGATCTTAGGCCACAGCTTCCCAGGACCGAGGCCTCCTCCCTGGGGAACTGAAGATAAAGTTCCGGTCATTTCTCCCTGCATCCTCAGCACTCTCCATCCCATTGATACGACCTACATGCACAAAAGGATATGCATGTAAGACATCACAGTACGCCATAGACGCAGACGTAGGGTGCAAACAAACAAGGATATTCACCAATTGTAAACTTTTAAAGCCATGCTAACAATGTAAATGGATGTATTGCCATTAATTCCTTGCATACTCTGAATCCTATACAGCTTAACAATTGTTTGATGCATTTTAATTTTACAGAATAAAATATAATGACTTTGGTGATTCTCTAACTTCTCATTTTCTGAAAAAGGCCACTTAGGAGGTTGTGAATGCTGAATCAGCATGCCAACACGCCAAACATTATACCAGATAAACATCAAGATGTTAGCACTGTCATTGTTGTTAGCATGCTGATATTAGCATTCAGCTCAAAGCATCAGGCTTTCAGAGATGCCAGCACGACTGCAGACTGGGCCTTGTTTTAAACAGGGATGCATACAGCTTAGCATACTGTTGTTTCATTCTCATGGAAATCGAGGGGTGAGCCGGGTGCTTTCCTGACAACCTCAGATGTCTTTGTTTCCGAAACTTATGTAATCATTGATAACAGGAAGTAGTGAGGCATATGTTTTGGCCATGGACAGAGCTCAAGCCCTTGGTCAGGATTCCCAATGTCACTGAGGAAATGAAAGTCCAGGGAGGCTCTCTTTATGGTTAGCCCATGAAGACATAAATACTCACTGAGAGAAGCAAGTCGCACAATCCGACTGCAGAAAAACTGATGACTGGACAAAGAAGGAATTGCACAAGGTAAAGGTCTCGCAGAATGATCTTCAAGAGCTGCACAAAGCCAGTGAGACTTACATTGCAGCATTGGATTCATCCTCGTGACCTGGTAAAAAAGCAAACATTCTTGAGGAATGTGTGAAATGTGCAGCGTGGGAGGAGAAGTTTGACACATGTGGCTGGTTGCAAGTCATGAAAACTTGCCAGGGCTTTCAAGGTGCGGCTCCTCTCTCCTGCCTTTACAGTCCCGGCTGTCAGAATTGATATGTGTTCTCAGATGTGAAGGGGGCTGTAAATGTTTGCATTCTTTGGGGTTTCCTTGTTAATACAAGTACCGTGACGGTGGATATAAATCCCACAATATTTAGTTAACGTTAGCCAGTGAGATAAGCTTGACTGAAGCTAATTTGTCCACTTTTACGTTAATAAATAATCATTTTTGATCGTCCATCATCTGAGTTATTGAATTTATTCAACCACATAAAAAAGGAAGTAACTAAATCCAACTATAAATGAGGAAGAAAGTCAAACACTTCATAGTCCCACTAAAAGAACCTAGTTTAACATCAGCCAACTATCAGCCTCTGCGGCCTTAGCAATTCATGTCATCTGGTAAAACTGCCCAGAATTAGCAAATGTAAATGTATTTATTTACAAACAATATTAATCAAGGACATATTTGGTCTGTTATATGTATTTCCTTTGCCCTTTAGGTTACGGTGTAGTATCAAAATGTTTTAGCGGCATTATGAAAAGTCATTGACAAAAATTAATGCCCTAAAAGTCAAATAATCCAGGTTTACAATTTAACTATAGTATATGTTTCAGAGGGAATCTACAAAACTTCAAATGCTTCTTCGTAACGCTACTGTCGTGAAGTAACTTGTCAGTAAGCAGGTATTTCTGGGATGACCGTGAGTTGACGATCAGCAGTAAACTTGACAAGTTTAAGCTGAAAATTGCTGAGAGAGAAAGAATGAGGCAGGAGATGTTAAGGCAGACAGAAAATGAAGTGAACCAACGGGCCGGTGAGGAGCTACAGTAGCAGCTGAGGGTTGTGGACTACTGCGGTTCAACAGAGAGGAACAACGAAGGTATCAAAGGCAGACAACAGCTGGGTCTGCTTCCCCTGGAGAGCAGTGTTTGATGGATGGGGAATATGATATAGACTTTTCAATTTTGCAGCCCTCACAGCCTACATGACATTTGATATTTCACCGCTCATGTCCTTGCCGGAATAATCATCCTGAATTGTCACACAGAAGCGTTCAAAAATAAAAGAAACAAGAGGACACGTGTCATTCTTGTCCAAGTTGTGAAATGTGCTTCTTTCTCAGACCACAGATAAGGAACTCAAGAATATGACATTCGACTGGTTAGAGAGAGTATATGCACAAGAGGGACAAAAGTGATAACGCATTCCCTTATGCTATAGTCATTTCCTCCTCTGGCAAAGTTCCTGCCTTGACAGCTAGCTCACCAGCTGAGAGGCAGAGAGGATGTAGCCTACAGGGAAATGTGCAACATAAGCATTCAAATATGAAAGATATGGGACATCCAGCTTTGATCAGCTCTTTAAGTACATTCTATAAAGCCCTCTGTCCACTTTGAAATAACTTTCTGTCCTTAGATGACTTGCGGAAGTGAAAAGGCTAATTCTCATTAGCATAATAAATGGTTTCACACCAACAAAACCAGAGTTAGCACACTCTTGTTGGTCATAGTTCGTCATTTATTCATTTTTTATGTTGTTACAGTTGCATTCATACATATTTTGAACAATATATACATTTATTATGTGTAATAGATTGCTACAGGAATGAGTCCCAAAACACTTATATGAGTTAGCATTTTCTGTGGCTCCCTCTCAAAGTAGCATTGTTTGCAACTTCAATTGTATCAGTCAACATCAATATTGTAGCGACCCTGCATATGGTGCTGGGTGTGTCACTCAAGCGTCCCCCGTCTCTCTGCCAATCACAGAGCTGCACAGTAATGTTAGTCGGTGTGCGGGCCTGTGGTTGGGGGAGCAGAGGGGGGAGGGCTGGGGAGTCGTGACGTTGACCCTGTTTGTGTCTGGGAGTGAGGGAGTAGAGCTCAGAGTGATGATGAACCTGCAACCTGTAACCTGTGACCGTGTGCGAACACAGGAGCTATTAAACACCAATAACTTGAAGCCTGTTTCCGACTCCCTATGTCGAACGTTACATTGGTGTCAGAAGTGACTTTTTCGAACGAAGGACGTCTATCCTCCTGACGGGAGCTCGTAACTGCGTCACGGAGTTAGCCGGTGAGCTAGCGGAGATGGATGAGTTCGGCAGGATGGGAGTGAAGCAAGAAAATAGTGACGGAGAGGAGGATGGAGCATGCGGGTGGTCGAAGGACATGTGTAGGGAGTTCAAGAGTGCATGGGAGGCGATAGAGCGCCCGAGAGAGTCGGCGGTGAGGATGGCTAGAGACGCGGGGATGACGCCTTCCTCAGCGGCGTTTCGCGCCATTGACATTCCCCTCCAAAATGGCGGTGCCCAGCAACCAGTAGCAGCCACCGCATCCGTGAAAACACCCAAATACTCGGGTAGGTCAGACTGGGAGGCTTTCCGAGCCCAATTTGAACTGCTAGCACAGGCCGGGGGGTGGTCAATAGAGACTAAAGCGCTACAGTTAGCTTTGTGCCTCTCAGACGAGGCTCTTTCATGCCTGCTACTACTTAGCCCTGAGGACCGACACAGCTATGAAGCGTTAGCGGGGGCTTTGCAGAGGCGGTTTGGACAGTGTTTCCCGCCAGAGCTGCTCCGGAATGAAGTAAATAACCGCTGTAGGAAGTCTGGGGAGACGCTGTGGGCGTTGGCTAACGACGTGGAAAGCCTGGCGCGGCGGGCGTATGCACACATGCCACCCGGAGTGCAGAGTGAGCTGGCACGGGATCAATTCATCAGGGCCCTCCTCCCTGCGGACTTGAGGGTCGAGGTACAGCTGCAGCATCCACAGTCCTTGCAGGCGGCATTGGAGATGGCTGTGGAGAGAGAGAATGTGTGGAGTGTAGCTGCTAGGAGCAGCGAAGGGCCGGGACCACCAGTGGTGAGGAGCTGCAGAGAGGAGGAGAAGCCTGCATGGGTTGCTGAAATGACTGAACTGATAAGGGCTGTGTCTCTGCAGCCAACACGCAGGCCAAGTATCAGGGTCTGCTGGGGGTGTGGTCAGCCAGGACATTTGGCCAGAGACTGCCCCAACGCACACCGGGCCCAGGCCCAAAAACCCCCCAACCAAACCTCAGCCTTATTGCCACCAACACAGACATCCGAGGAAGGAGCCCGACAGCGCAGCCGGGGGAGCCAGGCTCTACTCCTTCCTGAAGATGACAGCACAGGCTTGGAGCCTGTCGCGGTGGGCCGTGCTGGTGGTGGGGATTCCTGTTATGTCTCAGTCACTGTGGAAGGGGTGCCCTGGACTGCACTGGTGGACACATGCTCAACAGTAACCCTGGTGAGAGCAGATGTGTTGCCCAGTGGGACTCAATTAGAACCAACAGCGGTGCGTCTACGCACAGTCACGGGAGAGCTGGCACCTATGAAAGGAAAAGGCATGCTGACTGTGTCGGTGGGGGGAGTTAAAGTGCATCATCCGGTGTGGATAGCAGATGTACAGGATCCGTGTATTCTGGGCATGGACTTTTTGAAGGCGTCTGATTGCCACCTGGATCTTCAAGCAGGCACAGTGAGTTTCCACGGGGGGCCAGTGATCACTATGGCCCGTATCCACACCCCTGCTGAACCTGCTGGGAGACCCTCTACACACCCTGTGAGTACCCTAAAAACTGAACCTGGAAACCGCCGCCCTTGTGCCGCCGACTACTGTGAGAGGAGAGAGACCTGTGAAAAGGAGCTGCTGGAGGAGGACACCGTCTGTGCTGCAGCTCAACAAGTTGAAGAGGTCAGTTGCCGGGAGCTCCAGACAGTGGACGTGGCAGAGTGGAAGCAACAGCAAGAGCTGGACGCAGACCTACAGCCTGTACTGCAGTGGGTCGAGGCGCAGCAGCGGCCACCGAGGGAGGAAGTGGCAGTGTTCTCCGAAGCAACCAAGGGGCTGTGGTCTCAGTTTGAGGCTCTGCGTCTATGTCAGGGCGTACTACAGCGTGCGTGGAAGGAGCCAGCAACGGGGGAGAAGAGATGGCAGGTGGTGGTCCCGAAGGGTCTGCAAGAGGCTGTACTCAAGGCCATGCATGGAATGGCAGGTTCTGAGCACTTTGGCGTCTATATGACTCTCCACCGCCTTCGCCAGGGCTGCTACTGGGAGCAGTGCCGGAGGGATGTCGGAGACTTCTGTCGCCGCTGTGACCCTTGTATGGCTCGTAAGGGTCCCCCTGGTCGTTTCCATGCTCCGATGCTACAGTTTCCCATTGTCTACAGGTTTAGGCTGCCTACCAAGGGGGGACAAGATGTGCTCCACAGACACACGTTGGCCCCGTACAGAGGAGTCACTTCTCCACATGCCCAAGGGACACCGGGGTCCACAGCCTCCTCCTCGACACCCCCACCCAGGTCCCCCGGCAAGCGGGGCAGCGCCCCCCCCCCATCAGTGACTGAGTTCCCCCCCACTTTCTTCCCCTTTTCCCCGCCTGGACCAGAACCGGCTCCCCCTGACCCCAGCCCCCCTGCCGAGAAGGCAGACACGACCCCTGAGTCGGTTCAGAGACTTTGTGTGGTAGTTAAAGTTTATAGTGAGACCCCTCGGTTCCTGTAGAGGGCAAGAATGCGCCCTGGTCTCACTGGAAGGGATGGTAGTCCACCCAGACCTTCCTAGTTCCAAAAAAAAAAAAAAGTGTTTTAGTTGTCCCTCGTGGGCGAGGAACTTTGTAGTAGGGAGGTAGTGTAGCGACCCTGCATAGGGTGCTGGGTGTGTCACTCAAGCGTCCCCCGTCTCTCTGCCAATCACAGAGCTGCACAGTAATGCTGGTCGGTGTGCGGGCCTGTGGTTGGGGGAGCAGAGGGGGGAGGGCTGGGGAGTCGTGACGTTGACCCTGTTTGTGTCTGGGAGTGAGGGAGTAGAGCTCACAGTGATGATGAACCTGCAACCTGTAACATGTAACCTGTGACCGTGTGCGAACACAGGAGCTATTAAACACCAAGAACTTGAAGCCTATTTCCGACTCCCTATGTCGAACGTTACAATATGATGACCAGCACCAAACACCTGACGGACATAGTTAGCAGATAGCTGGTGAACATGGTGGATCATTTAGCAACTAAACAGCACCATATTTCCTCAGTACTTGTTCGAGACAGTGAACACTGAATATTGGCCGTAAACGTTACTCAATGAGTGTTGCTGCTGGATTTGTAAAAATAGCTAACACTGCAACAGCTTTGAGTTGCTACCCTGCCCCAAGTGGTCAGAAAAACAAATGCTGCACCAAGATATCATGCTTTAACTGCTGTTTTACTGTGGCATAAAACCTTGTGGGGCTTTAAAGAGCTTTGCAACAAATTGAAAGTGGGTCTCGACTTTTGTTGCGTGCATCACCAATTTAGTGTCTCACCTTTTCTGGCTACAAGATACTTAAAAAAAATATATATTGTAGTTCTTTTGTCATGGTAACCACAGGATGAGAGATTTCAGTGCACATCTTCACAGCTCAGCACATAACCTTCAGAGCACGATGAGGAAAAGCATTCAAAGACTTATTTCAGAGACGTTTTTTGCTCAGTCAGTCGTTTTTGCCCACAGACGCTGAGTTGCATCTTGGCCCTGACAGGAACTCCGATGTTCTCTACATCTACAAGCCCAACGTGACCTTCTGTTCACGACTGACATTCTTTTATCTGTCACTGATGAAGGGAGACAACAATGGGTAACAGACAGGCAGACGGGCACGTGCAAACACGCTGAGCACTGCACCCTCTTTTGACACAACAGGAACGCATGTTTTCCCACACAAGCCCATACACTCAACATGTTCACACAACTGTTCTGTCAGATGATAACAGATGAGGCTTATATGATCATCCATCAATGTAATCAGAAGATCAGCACACCTATGTTTTTGTGTAAAACCACCACGTCGCAGGAAACATGGTGGCATGACTTAGCAGCCTCTATAAAAGGTAAAGACTGTGTTTTATTAGAACAGAGGTATCCAGCATCCCTGCTAGGCCCATATGCCGTGTGCGAGACTGGCCACAGGGTAAAAGCAGGACTCATTCGCAGATCCACTGCAACCAATTAGGTTTTACTCACTACGCCACATCAAAAAGCTGCTTAAAAATATAATGGGTTTGCATGTTATTGTCCTGCTGATGGGATTTATGTCTATAAGACACACATCTGAACCTGCAGAGGTTTCATCTTTTTCCCAGATGTTTCATCCGTTGGCCATTATTCACATGTGCAAGGAATTTCAGAATAATGCCTTGTGGAGATTGACATCATCTATCATCAGGAATACATCCGCATTCTGAAGCATGAGAATTTCTTCAAAACTGAGAAATCACACACTGATCTCAATAACACAAACAATGACTGGCTCCTCTGCAGCCCAGAGGTGCAGTTCAGTCTCACTTTAATGGAACTTTGTGTGGGCTGGGAGCTCATTGACTCTCACAAAACGTTCACATATAACGCTTTTGCAATGTCATATCTTGGAGAATAGGCACAGTTATCCAGACGACTACAGCAGTGGATTGTACGGCAGATCAAACAGGCTGGCCTGGGGCGCATTATATCAGATTTAATTTTGAGTTGAGGCCCTTCATTCATTTCTGACATTTACATTTGGATCGCTGCACCCCTCTTTGAGGCCTCTTGGCTCCCGGTCTGCACTGAGGCCCCACCAGCCACTCTGGAAAAACCCGGTGCATCTGACTTGCATTGCCTGGCTCCACTTGTGTGTTCTGTTTGGCCCGTGCCGCTGGAGGAGGAGAGCGGGCCAATTACCAGCTGCCGCTCTGAGACCAACATGATGTCATCCTCCCGCTCCGCCATAACAGGCTGCAGATGAGAGGGGCTGGGCCTCTCAGCAGCCTTATTCGCTTAACTAAAAGCAGGAAAGCATCCAAAAGAAGAAAATGGTATTACATTTCCCTCAAAATTAACATTTTTCTTCATCTTAACTCATTTATCCATTAAAATTGTGCATAATGCATCCTAGACTGAAGATAGCAAAGATAATAGCATAGTGATTGTCTAATGAGCACCTTGTTTGAATAACACTGATAGCAGCCGATGAGAAAACTGTCGTCTTGTATTTTAAAGCATTATGCATTTCAGTGTGATGTGACTTTAAAGAGGCATAACCCTCCATGCGTTATCAGCACGCCCCAAAATCACCTGCGTGATGTAGTCGGTTGCTTTTTCTGTTTGAAGGGGCACTTCCTTATTCTTTGGAAAGCTGCAGTTAGCCAACTGTGTCCTCACATATCAAAGGAAAGAGTTTAACAAGAACGTGTAGTTACGCTTAGATACAGCCTCATTCTCGCTCAAAACACACGCTCACAAAACTCAGGAGACTACTTAAGTGCTATCCCAGAAGGCCTTGCATTTCCTAGGAAGTCCAGAAGCCACATCAGAGAATCCGAAGGGGCCTGTGGGCTGCAACAGATCTCCTCTCATTTCCCCACATACTTCATCTCCAACGCCCCACAACCACACACTATGTATGGAGATGATATAAAGCCAGAGCAGATAGCAGCCCACAGCTCAGAATATAAACCAATGGCAGCTTGAAGTGTTTAGGTGTGCTCGCCCGTGATTTTATCTTCATGAGAACAATAATCAAACAAAACCTTTTTGAGAGGAAGGGTTTATCAACAAGTGTCCGCATGCATTCATGTGTAGAGATAGACACAGTTTAAAACAAAAGCTGCAAGTTATGTGTGAAATGTGGACATTGCAGTATTACTAATGCTATTCATACTGACAATGCTCAGGAAGTATGTTCTGCACATTGTTGTAATCTGTGGTTACCACATCGTAAGTAAAATGGAAACAACTGAGGTAAGATTTTCTGTGCACACATTCAGAAAGAACAGTTTTATTTCAATAGAGACTATAGCCATGCTTACGAGCATGCTGTACTAAAGCATAGGGCTGCTGACCAAACATCAGCATGCTAACTATGCTAATATGCTGATGTTGAGCAGGTATAATATACAATATTCAACATCTTATTTTAGCGTGTTAGCATTCTAAAAGTCGCAAATAGCTCTAAAAACAATGTACAGATAAGATTGATGGGAACTTCCTTAGTTTTTGCAGGTATCAAGTTATAATGAAATCACATTTTTGACCTGATGATGACGCTAGATGAAAAGGGCTCAACAAAATTATAACAATGTATCTTGAGGGCGACATGCATGACTGCACCAAATATCATTGCAATCCAATTAGGAGTCATCCTCTGGGGACCACAAATGTCTTATACAAAATCAAGCAAATCCATCAAATAGTTGTTGAGATGTATCAGTCTTATTGCTTGAGATGTATCTGTCCTAATATTAAATATATCAATAAATAATTACCTGTATTCTTTGATTTTTGGTTCCCACTCAAATATGAAGGGGTCTGTCCTTAGAGAATGTCAGCTGTCTTCTAAAAGGACCTAACCCTGACTGATCTCACTGCCCTCCTCTCCCCCACAGCTCAAGATGCGTTATTAAGAATATATTTTGCTATTTGTTGTGGGAAAATGAAAGGGCTTTGACAGAAAATTCCTCTCTAAATCTTCACAAGCTGGGGATAGGATTCAGGGGAGGGAGGGTGAAGCGAGGTCAGGCACTTAACCTCAGCATGAGGTGGTAAAGGAATGGACTTCATACCTTCACAAATGAAAAGGCTAGTAGTGTAGCTAGTAGTAGGTCATAATTTATGATTAATGAAAGGTTAAGAAGCGGTCATTTATCTGACCCTGTAATCGCAACGTGGGTTCAACACGGGAGTCAAAACGAGACATCTCAAAGGAGTGATTAAATATTTTAAAAAGGTCAGTAAATGATGGCAGTGATCTGAACATTTATAACCTTTGCTTTGAGGGTCAACAAGCCCAAAAAGTTGGTAACCCTTGCTTTGATGCATTCCACCTCTTTACTGTCGCTGTCAAATGTATTCAAATATTGCCAGAAAGGATACAACAAAGGAAAGAAAAGACCATGGTCCGGGTAAAAATATGCAAATTACACTCAAGTACTTAATTTAAAATAAGTCCACACAGATTTTTGGTTATAAACGGGAGACGAACAGTGGTCTCCTTGGTTAAAGCCCCATGTTTGGCCCAACGACCCATCAACACATCCACCCCAACCTCTTGATTGTCATTTAAAAAATGTTATTCAAAATGATTTCTACTAAAAATGGGAATTTGTTCTATAATAACGTACCGCCACAACGTAATGCGGTGTTAAGATGTCGTATCCATTTCACGTCTTTCTTTGAGATCAGCTTGAGAATGGATAACTTAACTGGCTGTGAAATGCATGAGGGATGTATTGCAGTTATCCTATCATCCTCATTCATGACTCTTCTCTGTAAGAAGACCTCTACCTTGTCAATGTATCTTTGGGTCTGCGCTGAAGAGACTGTGTAAGCATATGCCCCGCTTCGCATTCCTCTGCCATCCAACCTCTGTCCAGCCTGGACTTTCCCACAGAACCCTAAACCCTGTGAATGAGAGTAGGCCTTTGTTTCAGGCATTTTTCATCCTGATCCCAGCAACTTCCCCATGGTGGAATGCAACAGGAATGCCAGAGCCAGCTACCTGGCATTAGAGAGTCTTTGTGCGGAAATAGGAGAAGCTGAAGGAGAGAGCAGGTCAAAGAGGTTTGACAATGGATAGCTCACTTCTCAAGGTGCCCAGCCCACATTACAGAGCGAGTGAACAGCACAACCCGGGTCAAGTCTCCTGAACATGGCAAGGTGCACCAAGGAGAAAATAATAAATGGCATTGTTTGTAACCGGGCCAGTTTCGCTATGAGATCTCCTCCTGTCCGTTTTTTTCTCCTAGTGTACAAATCATTAACTGGAGCGCTGATGTAGCAACTGATTGGCATGCATGCACAAGCACAGCTGAAATGTGTGTCAGCAGCAGTTAACAGGTTGTTATGAGCTTATCACTAGCTGAGAGCTGGAACGGTGAGGCAGCGGTTCGCCTCAAGGTGCAATTCCATTCATTCTTGGTTGGGGAGAGACCAGAGGAGGAGTATTTTTAATTTGTGGGATGCCATGCGAGAAGAGGATTTATTATGATAATATCTGGTGAGGTTTCACATGTCACAACAAGAGGTATTTTAAGTGACATTCAATTGATGCATCACATGCATAAGCAAAAATGCAGCCTGGTCTTCTAAAATTAGGTTCCCATACATTGAAACTCAAGATTCAAAATTGAAAGGTTTTATTGTCATATGCACAAAGCTACAGTGTAGAAATGGCAATGAAATTCTTCTGACCTGAGCTCCAATATAATAAAATACCAAAATACAAAATAAAAAGTAGTGCAAAAAGTAATGTAAACAGAATATGATATGTACAAGAACCGAATATGAAATTAAATAATGTAAATTAAGACAAAATTAAATACAGAAACGGCATTGTTGATTACGATAGAAACCTTTGTGCAGGATAATGTTGGTTTTTGACATGTCACAACGTTTCCAATCAAGGTAAGCGGAGGTACCATATGGAAGAGGTTGAAGCGTGAAAAGATTACCCAAACAAACTCAGGAGCCGAACCTCCTGTGGTATCCAGTGGAGGGACTAACACTGTGGAGGTGCACAAACATGGTGGCGTACATGTCAGAGCAGGAGCTTTGTGTGACAGACAGTTACCTGGGCCCCGTCAGCAAAGCCATTTCCCCTGAAACCTGAGCAGCCCGGCTTCTGAGACGGCGGCTGATCTTCTCTGGATCCTGAGTCTGATGATAAGGAGCTGAGATAAGGTGCTAACTGAAGGGCAACGACAGGGCTATGGAGACAAGGGTGGGGCATCAGGTCATATATCCCTGCATGTCATGACCACAATTATCAGGGGGCCTCCTTCCACCTCCTGTGAGAACCAACATCTGTAACATGCCGTCTTGTATGGAGGTATACTTCATGATAAACCTGGAAAAATTGACTGAATATGTATTATTAGCCACTAGTCTTTTGAGTTAACCAACATCAGAGACATTGGGTACAAACCAAACCGGACTACATTTCATCCATGCTGTTTTATTTATGTTCCCCTATAGCAGTTTGACTGTTCGACATCCCTTCTTCCTAGAAAACTCAGCAGATGTTATATTTATTGCTCTCAGACTGCCAAGATTCTCTGGGAGGACAACTGAACATGTGAAGAGAGGAAAACTCTGTGTTGACCAGACTCCCGTTCTCCTGACAGAGAGGACATTTTATGAACTCACTGGGGTACGATAAGGCTTCGTTCCTCGATACGACAACTCATACTACAAATTCCAGTGAAATCAGCACAGTATAGCCACATACCAATGCCAAGGGAAGCCATTTTTAAATTAGAGGTGAGTGTCACAGTTCACAAATCAATGAGGACAAACATTCCAACATGGCTATAATTTGGAATGTTGTTAAAGGATTTTCTTTTGATGAAGAAATATGTGGATACATGTTCAAGGCCTATGCTCCTTTATCTGATTTACCACTTTTTTTTTTAATGAAATGAAATATCTAAGTCATGCAAAAGACATTTGCCTTCAGTTCTTGTTTTCTATTTACAAAAGCAGACTTCACCATGGTCACAGGCCTGGACTTTGAACACGGAAAGAGCAAAAGAGAATAATTTCCTACATTTGAAAGCTTATTATGTAACTACAGGATCGCTGTGTGAGCTTGCCTCCCCTGAAGCATCCAGAACGTTGCTGTTGGAAAGATCATACCGGATTAAAGCAGACAAGAGGTGTTCAGAAAGGGTCTGGGTTTGGACACATGGAGGAAACATCTTACAGTCAGCATTTATGCAGTATGCAAATAAAACAGGCAAAAACAGCCACCATTCACAAACTCCGTCCTGAGAAGAAAAAGGGAACTGCGTGGAGACGTGCATGAATGACTTCCTTTTTGAGGCTTTAAAAATAAAACCAGAAGATGACAACGGTAAACTATGACTATGAACGAAACAAACAGCCTTGACTCTTCCCTTATTGCCTAAATGCAGTAACCTGTTTAATCTTATCCTCATACTACCAGCGCAGAATCACAAGTTGAAAATAATTTGATAGTCGCTGTTGGTAAAAGTTTAAACAACTACAAACTCTTTACAGTTTGGAAGTTATAAATGCAGTTTGAATGATTGAAAGCCATTTTGTCACCATTAAGATATCAATGTCAAGCTGAAGGTGGTTGATTTAGACATTTGACCTAAAGAAACTTTTATTTTTTAAGGAAAGTGAGGATATTAGGTTTATGTATTCCTGATAAACCTTGAATATTACCATATTTTAAGAAATATAACACCATGTTGCTCTGTGAGGCTGTACTTAGACACTGTGGGGCTTCGAGCTCAACGCTAATGCTAACATATTCACAATCTTAGCTAACTGGCTAACATAATTAGGCCTAGATATAACAAAGTAGAGCTGAAGTTTAGGTATCAAAACAGTCCAAATTCACTTTGCCTTTGTATGACTAAACAGCATGAGGGCTTTTCGAGTGACATGAAATTAGATTATTGATGATTGTTATCAAATAAACAGTCATTCTTGCTGGCTACATAAAAACTCAGACACAGGCATTTATCTGAGTCTGTAAAATCCTCCACCCACAAAAAAGGGAAACTTTAAGAGTGGTTCTCAAATTCCATTTTCTCCTCAATGCATCACAGTGGTGTCCTCACCTAGTAACTAGTAAACACACATCAACAATGATGAAAAAGCATTAATGAACCTCAATATGTTCTCCAAAAGAAAACAGTTTAAGTGTTGCCACACTGCAATGCCTGAGGGGAATCATTATGGCCTACGATTCTATCTGCCTCCGTTTATTGATTTATCAAGTCAATCACTATCACTGCTGGCAAGATGTTTTGCCAAAGAAATACAACATAAGGTGTCCTTGGCTAACACCTGATCAAGATAAAGAGCGAAAGCTAAATTGCAGAGATTATGATCTGCTATAAAGTGTCTGAGTAACCGCATCCAGGGGCCAGAGCTCAACCTCAAACAATGAAGACAAAGACCTCAGGCATGTGACACGTGCATGGAAAGAAACAAAGATGTCCAGACGTTAACTCAGACTTCATCCTGGGCCGTGCTGCCTGTGTCATGCTGTCGTATTGTTAGCTTGATTTTGTGGTCAATGTCAGGGTGGTGCCCGACAGGTGTTCGTCTAACACCTACGTGACACATGGTATATACGTTATGAATTATTAATTAAAACCCTACAAAGAGAAGAATCACTTTTATTGTGTTGTTGTCGCTTTGTTTCTTCTAGAATTACTTTTCAAAATCAGTCTGGACAATAGAGGTGCATAAACCAAATGTGCCTTTAATACTAAGACCGAATCTAAAAGGGTGGTGTTTAATAACTAATCCACATTATATAGAGACACATATTGTACTTTTTACTCCACTAGATGTGCATATTCAGATAGTTGGCAGATTTATATAATCCAGTACATGTATTCTATAGTTGAAATCAAAGTTTTTTAATGACATACACTTCCACCAGTACCTATAACATCACTATGCTGCTAACACATTAGCAATGACAATCCCACATAGGTGAACTCAGTTGAAAGTACACAAGTATTATCAGCAAAATGCACAAAAAGCAGACTCAACATGCACAATGGCTCCTTCCTTATATTATCATAATGTGTTATCTACCTGGCAATATGTCTGCCATATGATGCTAAGCAGGAAATCTTTCATTGGATACATGTTCTGCAATCTAAACAACAGTAGGATCACCAAAAAAAATACATTGATTATATCAGCTTTTATTAAATGATCTGAGCCTGTCGTCTAGATAATTGAAATGCTTTTGATTGTAAATACATCCACATCGCAATACTTCTCAATATGTGTCAACAAGTATTCCATTGTCAGCTTCCCATTTAAGCAAAGTCAGATAAAACAATCTTTATGTGACACTGACTCAATCAAGACACATAATTTAAACCTCTAGCCCTGGTCTTTTAAGATGCCCCCTATATAGAAAGCGGCGCCACACAGCAGCGAGATGACTAAGCATGAGGCCTGCTGCCTGTGGCACTGTGCAGACATGTTCCATTCTGTCAAAGCTCCACAGCACATAGGCACCATTTCACACGGTCCCCCGACTCTTGGCGAAGCGAGTGGGAACTTTAGAGGCTCTGCTGAAAGCCTATACCGAGCATTTTAGCACTGATGTAATTGCAGTTTTAACCCTTTTTTTAACTGCAAGACACATTCAGAACAGGCATTATTAAATTGCATTAAAGTGCATTCATTTTGAGCCCAGGTAGTGATAGAAGTGCTGATGTTGATGCATCAATAAGATAATTTAATTGAGTCATCAAATCAGCTTTTGTATAAGAAGTTATAGACCCTACAAGTAGTGAGAAAATGAAATTTCAAAATGAGATTCTGAAGGAGATTTAATATTGTTGTTTTTGGCAGTCCAAACGAGAAAAAGAAATGACTTCACTGTGCTTAATGGGTGACTCATATATCATACAGCAGTGTCAGGAAAATTAACACTGACTCCAATAGCAGGTATTTCCCCCATAACAGTGAATATCTAAGCTAAGCATTTTTTCAAACCAACCCTCCCCATATCATAGAGTGTGTTTACAGTGTGTGTGGTCTCGGGATGGAAAACCCCATCAATGTGTTGAGTCTTCAACTCCACCTGCTGGTGTTCAGCACAAATTACTGTCAGAAATGTATTATCTCAGAATAAACCTGTTGAGATATTGATGACAAAGAACATATGATTACAGGTAACCCTTATCCAAGAAAACCATAAAAGCTTTTTTACCAACTTCTTTAAATACAAAGACTCCTTTGACGAAGTACAGTCTAACTTAGCAAGAAACATCATTAAATATTAATCAATTTACCATTTATAATAACATCTAAAAAGTCCCATAAATTAAATAAAGCAAATTAGCATATATATTCTATATATTTCCTATAGTATCCATTTTGATCCAAAATTGCACCATGAACCCAGGTCAAATTCATCCACGTCAATCCACTCAGCCGGAGAGTTGTGGTTGTTGTACCTCTTCTTTTGAACCTCTTCTGTACATTAACATGTAGGCTGTGCCTCTGTGAAAATAACAGCATTAAACATTTGAACACAGAAATGTAGAAATCAAAGTTATGCTCCTACAAGTTAGGGAAGTAAAGGGATAAAATGACCAAATTACAGTACACTTAAAGAGAATTAGAAGTAAAAATATAACTACAGTGTTGGACAAAAAGCTTTTGAAGACAAGACAATATGACAGACAAGACAGATTTCCTCTGTTTGTGGGTTCAAAAGTCTGAAAGCCCCCATCGCAATAAACAAGACCCCCTTTAGTGTTTGATTTTCACCGAGGAACAGACAATAAGGCTTTGTCTTAAGATCAAAAGCGATTTCCGCAAGTAGGAAGATAAAAGCTGCATGATGGAAGTGGGATTCAAGCAAGGCTTTAAATGTTATTTATAAAAATCCTTAACTCTGAAAACAACTGGAGGTTGGTTTAAGCAAGCTTAAATGGGGGTCACATGTTGTTTTGTTGCCATGCCATTTTTGCCATTGTTTGCTGTAATCTAAATGTTTTGAAGGTGAGAGACCATTTTTTAGACGAGGCTGAACACAGGGGACCGGAGTTATTATTAAAAAATGTATTAATAGCTCTTTTGATCAAGCTAAGAAATTAATTTCAGAGCACGCCTTTCTGGCCAAATGTAACCATAAGGGGTATCACCCCCCAATTGTTGTGACCAAATAGCAGTATGCAGTTGTAAAACAACAGGTGATCTAGAACAGAGCCCTGAGGCACTTCTTGGCAATGTTAAAGTGGACCTATCTGCTATATTTGAATAATATAGTGTAGGACCATACCTATATAAGGCATATTTATACTTTTTTTTGTTCAAAATACCAAACAGATCATGCATTTTAACCATGCCTCATTTCACTCAATTTGCACTTTTCTAGCTCTGTTTTAGCAAGGGCAGATTATGTGAGAACAGCACCACCTACAGGCCTGGCATATGTACTACAGCGTCTCCAGCGCTTTCGAACGGCAATGGCCGTGGCTGTCTCCTCCTGATTGGTGGAGTTGGCCCAATAGCCGTAGCGCAACCGTCCTGACGTCAGGACAGTGTTCAAATCTGGATCAGTTTTTATCAGATAGAGATTTGGGTATGGAGGAAAATAGAGAGGGTTGTGTTTTCTGACACTTGGTGAGTTCCCTGGAACACCGGGGACACATATTCATGTATAAAAGACGTACAAAAGTGCATTTTGCATGATAGGTCCCCTTTAAGTTATGTCTTTATTCTTAGCTACAATTACCCATTATTGTAGCTAAAAAATAAAGACATAAAGATAGAGCCAGGATAGCTGTTTAATGACATGCTATGCTTATTAGTTTCAGCCTCACGTTAAGCAAATATACTGTATATAATAGTGGTATCACTCTATTGCCAAGGAAGCAATTCCCAAAATGTTAAATTATTCCCTGACTCCCTAACCCCTAATGCAATATCAAAGGTTATCAAACCTGAAAAACGTATATTGAGGAGGTTACCTGCTGTGATTTCCCCCATAGGATCTCTGCACTTCTTCCCAGGAGGCCTATGTGTTTGAATACAAAACAAATGAATGCATAAAACTGAATTATAGTGATACAAAATGCCCTTTTCAATTTCATTTTCATTTTTTTACGTAAGGTATCATGATCATTGTGCTAAACATCTCAGGGCTTTGAAACAAGGGTATACAGGGGAGCTTTTGTGTCTAATGAATTTTTTTTAACAAAGGGTCCTTCAACAAGTGCAAGCTGAAATAAGTTGCATGATTCAAGTGAGACAGATTTTGTCAGATTGAACGTACCTGATGTACGTAGCTGTCATCTGCATAGTACCAGCGCTGGCTCCCCCTGTGGCGCATGTAGGCAGTATAGTGCCCAAACGATGCATATCCAGAGTGCACTACCACTGCATGCAGTGTGTACTTGCAGTCATTCTGGAAAAATGTGTACATTTATAAAAGACAAAAGATACAATGTGCAGACTGTATTACTATTATTATTGAAATACCTGGTTAAAGTCTGAGGAGAACGCTTCCTTAACAGTCTCAGAAACGTCAATGGTTTCAGGAAAGGTAATCCTGCAGTCAAGTTTTTGGGTGTAACCATTGCTATTCCGAAACCTTTTCAGGTGAACGCTCAAGATACGAGGCAGGGAAAGTAGTTTAACACCCTGAGGAAGAAAAAACAAGTTTCACAGTTTTGTCTTGTAATTACTGGGAAGCATTTAAACCAAGTCTCACCTTTTTAGATGGAGTCTTCTTCTCACATTTTGCACAAAAGCAGCAATTTATGCCCCTTAGCTCCTGATGCTCAAAGAAGGAGGTCATGCAGCCTTCCTGAAAAGGTTTGTTTAATGAATACTTGTGAATTATGAAGTCCGACTTCACAAAAGTTAACAGCAATTGATTGACAATGAAACAGCATTAAGGAAAGTATAAATTTGCTTTCTTTAAATGTAAGGCCTTTTTTTCTAAGACATTTTATTAGCAGCTGCTCCTAAAGCCTCCCTAAAAGCTTAACATAAAGACTGGGAACAACCAGGAAAAAAGTGTGTGATCTTTGCAGGACTAAGTAAAACCATCATGTGTTGTTTTTTTTACTTCTATTTTTGTATGGATTTAACAACCAAACCAGTTTTTTTCATTATTTAGCTTTAGAGGAAGTTTGATTGCACAGTGCCAAGCTAGTTGTCTCCTTTAGTTTCCAGTCTTCATGCTAAGATAAGCGATGTTCCCATCTAGCTGTCGGCAAAACAGCCTATAACTATATTTTCCAAAATGTTGAAGTATTCATCCAAGTCCAAAGAAAAGACAAAGTTCACCAGAGAGTCGTGATCTTCCTTGACATGCAGTGGCAGGCTGAGCAGGTAGGTGTTCAGGGTCTGGACGGAGGAACAATCTAAACACTGCACGCATGTCTCCACAGATATCTTGTACAAATTCTGGATTTCAAGAGCCTGGCAGAAAAAACAAATACAAACACAATATAATAAATGACGCACTTACAGTTGGAAAGATAAGGAATATTCATAATTAAAGACCAACCAGATGTTTGTCGTCCATCTGGTGTTGCAGGAGGTTCAGGATGGAGAGGAACACCTCATCAGCATCATGCTGCGTACCAACTGCAAAACATGTTAAAAGTTACTAAATAAACCGATTCAATAATCATCTGATAAAGTAGTATCCTTACGTCGAATACGGTTTAAGTCCAGAGAGTGGAGAAAGGCATGATGAGGAGCAGGACGAGAGGTGTCGCTCTTCATGGCGGAGAGAACTCTCTTCAGCTGCAGGGGGATGTTACGACTCTCCTCTCTCACAGCAGCTCCCTCCCACCTGGTGCAATTTATAAATCCTCATTAATCCTACTTTTGATTACCTGAGAGAAGCAGCCTTGGATCTTAATTGACACCTTGTTGATTGTTAAATCCACCGTCGGCCAATACATCTGTGTGTGTGCCTGCATGTGTCTATGTATGTCTGTCTGCAGTTTATCGTGCATACTACTGCGCCGATCAGCCTAATATTTATTGGGCACATTCATCACTGTATGCTCAAGGACCACCCGGTGATTTACAACTTTGAGAAACACATTTTGTTTTATACCGTTATAATATTGACTCCTTACTCCTCTTAAGCAGCCAGTAGAGGCCGCAAGTGATCAACGACTGCTCCAGGCAATTGGTTTGATTAAAGACAAGCTTTACCTAGTCCATTAAAGGCCCTATTTGTGCCTTTGTTGTTGCTCAAAAACTGACATCCATTTTTTAAACAAAGCATCTGCGGATTAACTCCATATGTCAGGGGTGTCCAAACTACGGCCCAGGGACCAAATGCGGCCCGCTGACCATTTTGAATCGGCCCTCAACAAATTAAAAAAGTATAATGGAATACGGCCCACAAATTAAACTTCTTGAATATATCTGTACATATATATTACACAGTAGTATTCATGTGTTAGGCCCAATTTCTAATAAATTAAGTCAATTAAAGTTGAAAATATGTTTTAACAAATCTAAGTTGATAGGAAAAAAGCCCAATAGCTTATTTAAATAACAAGATTGAAATATACCCTTCCTCTTTCCTCTTATGATAAGCAATCTGAGGGTTCTGTTTTAAGGAATGAGCTGCTAAAAAAATAAATGAAACCCTATGGAGAGCTGTGATGTAGGCTGTTTTTTTTCTTAAAGCATATTCAGTTATCAAGCATAATTGACCTACATTTGATTGATTTTGCTAAATTTTAACTTAACTTATGAGGCAATAAACCTCACCTCGAGTGAGTGGCCCAGCCCTTCGAATGTTGTTCTATATGTGGCCCTCGGTGAAAAGAGTTTGGCCACCCCTGTCTTCTTAATTCAGGACCATACAACATTATTTTCTTACTTGTCGAGTATTTCTCCCAGTTCCCAGGTAGCGGAGAAGGTCTGCAGGAGTGTGTTCACACAGCAGGACAGCTGGTGGTTAATGAGGCCTCTCATTCCTGTGACAGACCATCGGAAATGTCAAAAATAATCCTGTTGCTGAAAAGTTTAACCAAACACATTTTCCAGGGCCCACCGAGGGGCCCACCGAGGGGCCCATGCCAGCGGGCATTCACAGGTGTGAAAATAATATAAAAACATAAAGGTTATGCTTGATGCTCAAAGTAAATATAGAACTCCAGCACCCACCTCACTTAGATATTGTATTAAAAATAAACAAGTCAATCCTTTTATAGAAGACAGTGTGACATTTTTAGTTTATTGATTTAAGGCCCTATTTATAGAAGATTTTACAGGTTTCTTTTTTTAAGTTGATTTTACAGATCCAAGGGCAGTTTTTTTGTTTTCTGTCATTGCTGCACACATGAGGGATTTATTGGTTGTGAAGAGGAACAAAATACAGTAGACTATGATATTTATTTAAGCGATTTTGAGAAAGTTGCTCATTATTTTGCCATTGAAACTTATTATTTCGAGAAGACATTTTTCCTTTCGTTGGTGGCCAGACCGTGGGACATTGTACGAAAAGTCAGCACACTCAGCATAGTGCGCGCAACATGATTGCAGCGTCCAGGCAGCTCCCGTTCGAGCATATATACCATGAGCTGCACATAGCGCCAACGATCCATCACAGTGTCCACACACACACACACACACACACACACACACACACACACACACACACACACACACACACACACACACACACACACACACACACACACACACACACACACACACACACACACACACACACACACACACACACACAGTATTGTATTATTGTATGAGAGAGGTTCCAGGTTGAATTGAGGCGAATATTTGTAATGTTCAGAGGTTGTGTTTAATATTCATGAGAATATTTGTCATTGTTCAAATGATAATAAAGAAACATATAAAGCATATTTGTCCACTCATATGTTGATAAGAGTATTCAAAACTTGAAAAATATCCCTCTAAGGTACTTTTAGAACAGATAAAAAATGTGCGATTAATTTGCGATTAATCGCGATTAACTATGGACAATCATGCGATTAATCGCGATTAAATATTTTAATCGACTGACAGCCCTAATTGTATTACATTGAAAGGTGGTATGTTTTTTAATCTTCCACCTTAATTACATACTGTGGAGGAGCACATCGATTGCACCTATGCAAGTATATAATGCATTCAATTCAATTCAAAGGTTTTAATGTCACATAAGCTCCTCCAACAATGCAATATAATAAAATATAAAAAAAAAAAATTGTGCAAGAACTCTATATATACGTAAATAGAATATGATACAACATACAAGAACAGAATGTAAAATTAAATGTTGTACAGTATGAAATTAAATACTGTCTATTACAGTAGACAACAGATGAGTGCTTATGGAGGCATGTTGCAGGGCTAATGTATTGTATTGTTTGGTAACATTTAAATCATATGTACAAATATCATCAGCAGACAGCTTGGCTGTGTTCTACTTACCAAAGTAGCTGTCCCTTCTAGAGAGAAATGAAAGAAACCGGCAGATGCTATGAGACATCAGCACAGACTCAGTGTCGGATAACTACCGGAAGTTCTGGAGACAAAACCCACGTCTCCGGGGTGCAGAGACACGTTTACTTGAGAGAAAAGTTATAAAACCTTCCGTGTTTCTTTCAGAATGATCTGTTCCTCTCCTTTCAGAGTAAACATCACCGTCTGACAGCTTAAGGTTCAATTTCGTTTTTACACTTCTGGGTTCGTCATTTTTCTGGAATCGAAACTTAGTAGTTGCCACGCGCAGAGTCGCAGACCGATATTATCACAAAACACACGGAAAATTAACATCATTTCATTCATATTTATTATCGTTTTATTAGATTTCCTTTATCCAACATTCCGTTGCCAGTATTTCTTGTTTGTTTTGTTTTTATTTAAAAAGTTTGACATCCTAACTGTAAAAACACAGTTAATATAAAATTACCAGCATTTTACGTATTATAAACCGCAATTGAATCAATATAATTGCATAATTATCAAGATTAATAAAAAAAATAACTTTCTAAAAATAAACACAAGGTTGAATAATATGTAATTGCACTTTTTTATGCTAAGAGATAGGCTCATGTTAAAGGAAAAAAGGACAGCGGAAGATTGGACATTAAAGGTTCATGGATTTCTAACGTCATCCTTTGGTATTTCTGTGTAGCGCTTTGCCACATTATTTTAATTTTATTAAAAATATTATTTTCCAAGAAAATATTGATAAATGTGACTGCTTGCAATACAATCAACATGTAGTCCTTATCTTCTGCCACATTGCCAACCCTTACAGTCTCTATTAATAATCTGTTGATCACATTTTGTGCCAATGTTCATATGTTATGCCCTTTATGACACTCTTTTGCCGCCCCATGAACATTTCCCTGGGTCTGCTCCGGCATACACACTCACAAATTGATGGTATACACATATACTTTAGTCAAACACATTGTGATTTTCAGTCTTTTACAGTCTCTGTGTAAGAGCCTGATGGTACGGTGCAAACATGGCAGTCCACATCTCTCTGAGCAGCTGGAGCAGTTTGGAAATCCACATGAATGAAGATGGAAGAGCTGCAGGGAAAGAACAAGAAGAAATTCACTGATATCATTCAAATCTTAAATGTTATACTGGTCAACAAGGAACATTTGATCTAACCTGGATCCATTCGGAGGAGAAGCATGTAGAGCAGAACAGCAGCAAGAAATAATTTCCGGAAAGAGAATGAACCAGAGCCGGCCAACAACACTTTTCGGTACAAAAACCTGAGCATGGCTTCAAGTTTACGGATTACAGATCCTGTAGAATTAGAAAATCTGAATGAATTACTTGTACTCATATTATATCATATAATTCAGGGCTTAACCTATATGCAAGACCTTGGGTTGAGTGAGTGGCAATCTCAGAGTCTGGTCTGATCCCAGGATCTGGAGGCGGTTCTTCATTCTGTCGCTCTTTTTCTTCTACAACATCCAGCGCCGTCTGCCTCTGCTCCTCTGAGAACGCGCTGCTTCCAACCTGGCCCTGGATCAGCTGCAGAGCCTCGTCTCTGTCTCCCAGAGGCACGAGGACATGCAGCAGGTACAGCTCCGCCACCGTGCCAAAGCCTGTCACTGTGCTGTTGGACAGGCAGTGTAACCAAACTCTGGCTGCGTCCTGCATCACGGCTGGCTCCCCCACCTTGGAGTAAAGAAGTATGCTGGGGACAAAATATCGTTATCAATAGGTATGTTAGAGCTGAAGACGATAGAATGATAGGTAATCAACAGAACAATAATCTTTAAGTGGTTTATCAAACAAAAAGGCCAAATTGTTCTTCTTGTAATAAACAAATGTATATTAATTATCCTTGGCTTTTGAACTTTTTTTGGATAAATTCAGGAATAGGACAATGCTACCTTGGTTGCGAAACTATTTGAAGCTTATTCTCAATTATGCTTAAGTGGATAGTAGGGTTTTCAACTGTCAGAGTTACAATGTATATTAAAGGGCTACATTTATAGAGGGTTGTACAAACTAAGATAAGATAAGATAGAACTTTATTGATCCCAATTTGGGACATTTTTGTGGGGCTGTACAAGGTTTAATGTATTATATTAAGTATTAAAAAGAATATGCAATGTTGTGGTTTTACTATCTTTTTGTCCTGTTTGTGTCCTATCTATCTATCTATCTATCTATCTATCTATCTATCTATCTATCTATCTATCTATCTATCTATCTAATCGAGGATGCAGCGATCGATGCTGACGATCTATAGATCATCTAGTAATCTATATCTATCATGCTAGGAGCTATCAGCTGATCATCGAGCGAGCTATAGATCTATTCTATCGATTATCTATTGCCGATCTATCTGATACGATCTTTTCTGTTTAGCTAGTCGATCTATCTATCATCATCTATCTATCATCTATCGATCTATCTATCTATCTATCTTATCGATCTATTAGGCTTCTATCTATCTAGTCTATCTATCGAGTCTATCTATCTATCTATCTATCTATCTATCTATCTATCTATCTATCTATCTATCTATCTATCTATCTATCTATCTATCTATCTATCTATCTATCTATCTATCTATCTATCTATCTGTCTATCTGTCTATCTATCTATCTATTATACAGCTATAGCTCTACTCACCACATCTGCATTATTTTGGCTGGTATTTTCTCCTGGTGCTCGTACTGCTGGAGGATCCATGAGAGGACTCCATGCCACTGATTCAGCTCAGCCAGTGCCTGCATCCCTAACATGCAGAAGCCAGCTTTAAGCTCTCCACACCTGAAGAGGGGAAACACAGAAAACCACAGAGACATTAGCATCCAGCTGCAGGGAGCATTCATCTCATACTTGGGAACATTGAGACTTCCACCTGCTGTCCTCTTGGTCCATGTTGGCGAGGCTCTCCAGGCCTCTGTCGCATGTGTCAAAGGCTTCCTGGAAGTCTTGTTCGACCATCATTTGCTCTGCAGCGGTGTCCAACATGCTGGACATCTGTGTTAAAGAACAAGTGAGCTGCGGGCTGCAGACTGAACCGAAGCTGCGAGCTGCAGACGAACTGCTCATGACAAAATAAAGTAAAAAATAAATAAATAACACGCGCTAAAATATACTGCTTTACTTTTAGCTGCTAAGTTAGTACGTGGATAGACCTGTTTGGACGTCTACTTTTGTACACAATACTCTACTCAACATTAGTTTACAATCCATCCATACTTCTTCGACCTTCCTGTTTTCCTGGCATCCTCAGCCAATCACATGTTCCGTTCTTCAGATCGACAAAAGCAGCCAATCATGTTACTCTTTCTTCACAAACGCGTCATCGTTTTTTCCTCCAATTTGTAAACACGTGTGCGGAGCGCAGTGTGTCCCTGTCCGTCTACGGAGAAAATTAAAGCACCTAAAGGACATCTGTAAGTCAACGCTTATTGTTAACATGTCAAATAATACTCATACACTGTATTAGTTGCTATGTATAATGAATTCGCTCTCAAGTTTATGCTTGGTTGCTTTAGCTTTGGAAAGCTAACAGGCTAGCAAACTGTTTGCCTACCTTGCGGTAGCTTGCTAATATCAAACGTTAGTTATGTGTTAATACCAAATAGTGACATTGTGTTATGTTATATTCTGTTTCCCATGTGGATACGTATGTAATTACGATGATCTTGTGTAATAAATAGTGATCAGGCCAACGGTGCTTTTTTGGAGGCCTATTTCTTTTTATATCTCCATTAAGCAATTACAGTGGATTACACGTGATCGATGTGTACCACTTGACTGTCGTTCTTCCCTGCAAAGCTGTGTCACTTCTCCTTTTTTAGCATTTTAACTTTTTTGTATTACTATAAATGTCCTGTGAGCTATATTTACTCAACACACTTCCCTATAATTACACCTGAAACAACAGTGTGATTTTGTTGTCCTATGTTGTTTTAGCAAGTCTTGCTAAAAGTGTAGTACAGTTGCAGAAAAACTGAACACTCTTTTTTGCATTTCAGGAGTATTATTTTGGGGTTGTCATCACCAAAGAGGATATGTTTTAAGAGTTTCAGGATTCCTGTAGATACAACAATGTATACATACTTATTGATTGTTGGGCCTCTTGGTTTTGGCATCTACTGCATCCTAGAGAAACTTAATTTATTATGAAAAAAACAAATGAAGTGTGGGGACTTGCAGAGCAGCTTGAAAAATGTTGTAAGTTTGACTGTTGTGTGTTTTTCCTTTCTTCCTTCAGATCGTCTTTAAAATGGCAAAAAGCCTCAGGAGCAAATGGAAGAGGAAGATGCGTGCAGAGAAGAGGAAGAAGAACGCTCCCAAAGAGCTGGCACGCCTGAAACAAGCTCTGAGTATGGATAAGAAAGGAGACGCTGTCATGGCCGACATACAGGACATCGTCACTGTGGTGCCAGCTGACAAGATCAAGAAGCAGATAGATGTGGGGGAGATGGAGGGGGAAGGTGAGTGAGAGATTGTTAACAACATAGTTCACAGATTTTTAAGTTGTATTGCACATGTTCATTTATCATCTTTCTTATTTTGTAATCCTTGTCTTTTGTGTTTCAGATGGTAAGATGGACATGGACAGCAAGCGCAACAAGATAACTCAACTGAATGAAAATGGACAGTACCCCGTGTGGATGAATCAAAGGCAGGCCAAAAAACTAAAAGGCAGACGCATGGCAAAGAAAAACGGCCACAGCAAGAAGAAGAAGGGTCTCGCCTGGTAAAGCAGAGGAAACAAAAAAAACACTGCTTTGCCTTAAAAGACTTTTTACGCTGCAACACAGAATAATTTCATGTATTGTTTTATACATGTAACTGTGGAATTTCCCATTCTGTTAAGTGGATTACAAGATTCATGGTTGTGAAACGGAGACTGTTATTAAGTAATTCCCTGCAGGAAAATGTTTGTTCTTATGGAACAGCAGCTTCATCTTAGGACACGTTTAGAGAAACTAGAACCAGTCCAAAATATGTCTGATTGTCATTACTACAATTAAAGTCTTCAAACCCGGCTACAGTAAACGTCATGTTTTAGGTTTGAGCGATACTTGGGTCATATGTTGTGTCATTCCGCATATCCCCCTCATTTAGTTGGAGCTCTCTACTGTCAGATTCTTTAAACCGATTTGTATACATTTTCAATATTGCTGCGTATTCTATAATACAATTGTATGCAAAATAATAATGAATGATTGCTTCCCACTTGTAAAACAGACTTTAATTAAAGGTTTTTCTTCATTTTTCAACACGTTGCTTTAGGACATTTATTTGGAGAGCAGAATTATGTCAAATAATGACAATATGATCACAATACTTTACTTTTCTTGAGCTAGAAGATAATAGCCCTGACATTACTGAAAATTGTTAATCATTTCAAAATTAACTAAGACAAGCTGTTAGCATATAAACAACCCAAAGAATGTTGCCTGTAGAATATTTGAGTGATTGAAATCAGTTAATCTCATGAAGAAAATGAAACTTCTTACCACTAATATCATCACACTGTTAGATACTCATTTACACTGACCCGAAGGTAGATATTACACAATAAAAATATAGAAATCGTCTCAGAAGCCATTTTGGCTCTGTTATTGTGTGATTTATTCTATAAAAACTAATATTTCCCTTTGCTGCACATCCTTAGAAACATAACTGTTTAAGTTAAGCTTGTTCAAAACCTCCCTGATCATTTCCTCACTGCGACAGCTGAACATAAGCGGCGGGGAAGAGACCAACGCGACCGCGACAATGTCCCTTCCACCAGCCCTCGTCAATCATCTCGATGTTGGTGATGACATCATCTGGGTTGAAGGAGATCTCATCATCAGCCTCTGTGTGGAAAAGAAGAGGATTTGTTCTCACAAATGTCGAGATATAATGAAATGTCCAAGAAAATGAAGAATTGAAAAGTGTCATACCTCCTTCGTAGTCATAAATTGCTACAGCAGTCTGGCCAGTCGACAGGTCTTCATAGTCATTATCTTCGGCTGTGAAGGGAACATAGAAATTCATATTTGTTCTATAAATCAAAGGTTTGACGTATAACTGACTGCCAGGCTTGGGGAGTAATGAGATTACGTATCAATCAGGATGCAAAAGAAGGTAACTGTATTCCCATGCAGTTACATTAAAGAAATAGGTTATCAGATTACTGTTAAAAAATATTAAAATAGAGAATACTAGCAGGTGTTGATATTGAGGTAATCCAAAAGGTAGGATTAGGTTACATTACTTATATATTGGGATACTCAGCTTTGGTTACAGATGACATTTTTTGACATGTAACTAGTCATTGTAACGGATTCCATTTTTAAAGTAACCAGACCTGGGGGCGCAGGAGGAGGCGGATCAGCGAGTTCCTCGTACTCTCCCTCATCCTCATCCTCATCCTCCTCCACATCTGCAGACAGACCTGGGGGTGCAGGAGGAGGCGGGTCAGCGAGTTCCTCGTACTCTCCTTCATCGTCCTCCTCCTCCACATCTGCAAACATGTCGGGGGGTGGGGGGCCCTCCAGGGAGTTGGAATCCTCTGAGCGCGGGGGCAGGTCCGGGGGCTCCTCGTACACTGATTCCTCCTGAAAACATCACAGCATGTCTTCAACTTCATGGTCTCAAATCCTGGAGGTGACTTTAGGATTTTAGTATATCACCTAATCTCAGTGTACGTCTGTTCTGTGTTTTCCAGATTTCTCAAACAATTTTAATCATCTATATGAACATATATTTCCCTAGTTACACCCTGTTCTCTTACCCAAACAGAGATGATAGCCAGAACTAAAGTAACTCATTTCATTAATGAATCTGCAGATTAGTGTCCTTAAAATGTTAGAAAACAGTGAAAAACGTTAAGTTTCTAAAGTGCAAAGGTCTGGTTTTGGCAGTACATAAGCCTATTATATTCAGTTTAATGATATAAAACAGAGAAACCCAGGAACTCTCTATAACAGAGACGCTGAAAACAGTATCTTCTGCAATTTAAGCATGAACAAATTAGTTGTTAATCAACAAAGTTAGGATTCGTTAACAAAGATATTGATGAATGGATGAATCTTTTGTTTTGTATAATTTGTTTGAATCAGTGTCTTACCTCTGGTTCAGGTATTTCTTGTATCTCTGGCATGTGGTGTTGGATATCTGGTGGCGGCATTTCATCCTCCACCTCTGGAGCCACATCTGGAACAGGTGGTGGACGGATTTCCTCCTCTCTTCTGCTCTCCTCCTACAGGGAACACACATTCATTAACACGCATATTAACCTTTAGTTTATTTGTTAATATAATGTTGACAGTGTGTTACCTCTTGTCTGCGTTTGGCAGCCTCCCGCTCGTTGCTCTCTCTGGCTTGTCTCCTCGCTCTCTCTTCTTCTGCTTTCTTCTTGTTCTCTTCATCTGAAGCCTTCGCCATGTTCTCAAAACGTGCCTTCAGTTTCCCTGCGCCTGCGCTTGCTGCAGAAACGGATAAAAACAAATATGAATGTGGCTTAAAGGTCCCCTATTATACTGTTTTTCATCAATATATTATAGGTCTCAGATATATACAAAACATATCTCTGAAGTGTTTGGCACTAAATACCAAGAGATCATGCATTGCAGCATCCCATAAACCCCTCTGTTTCAGCCCTGTTTCAGAAGGGCTGATTCTCTGTCTGTTACTTTAGATGAAAATAAGGAGCCACTCCCCACGCTCCTCTGAGAGATATTTGGTTAAAAAGAACACAATGGTGCTCTAGGAGGATATTCAGGTGATAAGGTGGGGGGGGAGGGGGAGTGTTACCTTGGTTGGTGATTGGCTAATGGTTACACAAGCCAAAAAATCGTTATGACATCATAAAGTGGCCAAAATCTGATCAGCTCATTTTCAGACAGGTTTTTATATAAATGGATCAGGACAAAAAGAGAGAGAATCTTTGTTCCTGAAACTTTCAGAATCTCTTTACACAGAGGGGACACATGTTTATGTATAAAAGACATGACAAAGTTTATTTTTGCATGATAGGTCCCCTTTAACAATACAAATGTTTGATCATGGTTACACCTTATCGCTGGTGGCTTTATTTGTTCACAGAAAGATGGCGCAGTAGAGTTTATTGTAGTGAGTGGAAACATGGACTTACAGGCCTCTAATGGTTGTGTCTTTTCATACGCAGAGGAAGGGGAATCCATGTCTGAGAAGCCGGCTGCACTCTGAAAGAGATCAATAGAGAAAGTATTTGTTTCCAAAAGTCCAGATAGATTCAGTATATACCATTAACTATGTTACATTTGTCCATACCGACATGTGCAGGAATGATAAGTTAATAACTAAAATGGTTCATGTATGGGTCCACAATATAGCTTTATCTCAGCCAATTAAATACCACAGTTTGCACAAAAATATGTCCTCTATACACCAAAACAGATATATTCTGCCAAGCCTCACACAACCTAAATAATAACCTATAATAATTTACAAGAGAAATAAATAAAAAGTGAAATAACAGTTGCAGCTGTAATACTGACCTTATCCATGCGGTCAGCCTGAACTCCATAACGACCTCCAAAACCTGCTGAATAATCTAAACAGATCCATTTGATCAGCCTGATGTACTATAGTTAAATTATATTTTAAAATACACACATGTGGATGTCTCCTTACCTTTTTGTGACTGATGTTTCTCCGTCTCGCTCTTATAATCATAGCCCAAAGCAGATTTATCCACTTTCTCCTTCTCAACACCAAACTTCCCTCCAAATCCTTTTGAATAATCTGTACATTAAATAAATAAACACTGATCAGAAATCATGGACAAAGGGTGTAAAAACAGACGAATGCTACAACTATCACGGACCTGTCTGTGACTGGTGCTTCTCTGTTTCTCCTTTATAGTCGTACCCCAAAGCGGCTTTGTCCATCTTCTCCTTCTCCACGCCGTACTTTCCTCCAAAGCCCTTAGCATAATCTGGTGAAATAAAGTGCAATATAAAGAAAATGTCACAAAAAATGTGTCAAAACTGATTATTGCTACAAAGTAAGCTCACCTTTTTGTGACTGGTGCTTCTCTGTCTGGCCTTTGTAGTCGTACCCCAAAGCTGACTTGTCCACTTTTTCCTTCTCCACACCGTACTTTCCTCCGAATCCCTTTGAGTAATCTAAAACATGTGGATTGTAGAGGAAATTCTGTGAGGTAGTAGCTTAACAAAAGTAAAAATATTGTACTGTAGATGAAATTGCCCCTTTAATGTTACCTTTCTGAGATGTGTGTTGCTGTACCTCTCCTTTGTATTCAAAGCCCATGGCCGACTGCACAGAAGAAAAGTTGCATTTAAGGTTATTCATTCTTTAAAGACCCCTTCTGTTCTGAACAGCGAATATTCATTGTTGCCATTAATCGGAGATACAGGGTCCCTCGCTTTAATAAAGTCAGACTGAAGCCCTCCAATGTGCACCAGTCAATTCTAACAGTAAATACAGAGCTAAATCCCAGGTCAAATGCACGCTGAAGTGTCTTTGAGCATGTTTCTCTCAGTGATGTTATGTTAAATGTTTGCTTTTCTTGTCTTAATACCTGTCCTTGTTAATGTTGCAAATGGCTCTGCTGTGACCCAAGTGAAATTTCAGACTTGATCTGATTATTAAAGTAATATTGTATCGTACCTTCTATTAAGTGCTTTGAATGGTTTAAAAACACTCTGCCTTAAATGATCATTTGTGTCCGATATGGTTTTCTAACAGAAAAGCTGAACTAAACAGATATAGATTCTTACATTACATATTTGTTCTCCCTTATTTCAATTATTAATATCATGTTTCCACATCACACGTGTGAAAGTTACTTGTTGGTGTACGATTCCTTCCCAGACATTTTTTTATGTCTAAAATCAAATCATGATAGTAGTTACACGGGTTAAACAATTCATTCAGTGAAGGTCAAACATCCAGGTGAAGTAACAATAATCAAATCAGATAAGAACGGATGTTTTTTAAGTCTCTTCTTCTCCTCACCTTGTCGACTCGATCTTTCTGAACACCGTATTTCCCACCGAAACCTTGTGCCCCATCTTTCTGAGAGGAGTGCTGCTCCACTTGTGCTACATAGTCGTGCCCCAAAGCCGCCTTAAAAACAGAGATATACATATAAACAATCCAGCCTACAGTTTGTAGGAGCGAAGGATGACCTACATTGAATCTGGCAATACATAAGAGAATCCTATCATGATGTTTTGAGTGTCAAAAATGTGTTAACCTTGTCCATTCGGTCCTTTTCGACTCCGAACTTCCCTCCATATCCGTACGAGGCTTTGGGAGTGTGCTCCTTCTTCTTCCCCTGCTCGTGCTCCGCAGCCACTTTGTTTCTGAGATCTGCAATACTGGGAGGTCACACAGGGTCAAACACACTGACACAGAGAAGCACAGCAGTACACACAATGATAAAAACATCTGTCATAAAAAAACTAAGCAGGGTTGGGGAGGGGGATATAATTAGAAATACAAACTTAAGTCTTACATTCATGGGAAAAGAGAGATAGGGGTGTCATTCCTGGTTTTTTCTCTGACATTTGAGGCTTTAATCTTAGATAAATGTTCTTTTCTTATCCAAAATATATTACTTAAATCTCGGAAATTCCGAGTAAGTAATACCCATCTCCGTAACTGATGGTGTAAATGTAACACTTCCTAATAAGTTATTCATGTAAATAAGTTGTTTATAAATTATTTTTTGGAACAGATACTGTACAGGTTTTGTATACCTGAAGAATATACAATATAAATGCAGTGTCATGTTGTATGAGGAACAGCTGAAGGTATGCTTCACAACAGCAATAACCCCTTATAAACTCTTGAAAGTGTGAATTAGCGGTATGTAAAGAAATCTTTGAGCCATCTCTAGGCCTATTCAGCACCACTGCTTGTATTTATAGTCTGGCCCATTCAAAGTGAGAAAGCACAGTGCTTTAAATCTCACTGTCACCATCATATATTACCCATATTAGGAAAGACTCACTGCCTGCGACTTGTGCTCTGCTCTCACTTCCTCTTCCTGTTGCTACACAGCACCATTTCTGTCCTGCATTTCTCTACATAGTGTAAAGAATCGCTCAGGAGGTGTGCATCTCCTACCTGATGTGCTCCTGCCGTCCTGAACCCTCCACACTCTTTGATCCCCACCTCTGCTCCTGCTCGGATATATCATTCTGAAACACACAATCAGGAAGGGTTTGAGTGACGCACACACCTTTATACAGTGATTCACATATCTGCAGGAAGTATACAGTACCTCAAAGTCAGGGTCTGTCTCCCAGTCTTCCCCCTCTGTAGACACCTTCACGTTCACATTGTGGCCCACGACTGACTTCCACATCTGGGGAAGTAAAACACCATGAGCCACACTGAAGACAGTTTCTGAGTCATCATATGTTCACATCTGGAAATATTCTGTTATATTTTTTTAAAACTGTTATCAAAGCACTGAGCACTTTTTATTAACATAATAACTACAAATAACTAATGTGCAGCCACAAGCTATGAACACAGTTTGGTGAAGTCTCAAAAGGGAAGTTATTCTCAACACACAGCTTCATTTCCCCATAATGGAACACACTGCAGTACTTCTATAAAGTAAAGAGACACTAAAATACAAAAGAAACAGTATCATGATAACATATTATTTAAAATAAATACTTCCTGTAATGCTTACAAGTTACACACTGACATAACATTGTTTCTCAATGGAGGCAAACACAGTATTCTCTTTATTCATTTAATAAATGCGAAGTTAGCAATTGTCCCTTTTACTATAATTGTTCATTGTAACAGATGTTGCCCATACAGGTGCATATTAAGATAATAAAATACATTAAATGTTAGCCCTTCCTATCTTACAGTATTCTTTTTGCAGTTGTTTAAGTCACCCATGTCGCATTTTCCTAACGGTTTACAGTACATTGCCTTTAACTACGTCTCAATATGTACTTCCTTAATGACGTTTAAAGGTGATTAAAATAAAAGCACACAGACCTATGCCTTTTTTAGTAAGTTTGAAGTAAACAAAATAACATTACCTTTGAGTTGTCAGGGTATTATATCCGTGTTTAAGTGGATATTAAACCGACACAGTGTTCTTGAAGTTCTTCAGTCAAGTGGTGACAGTTTAATGGGCGACAAGTGAACGCGGATCTTGGGTACGTGAACGCGCCTTGATGTAAATAATAATAATGTCGTCTATTTTTATCGTACTTTAAATTATAACATTATGGGATCTTGTTATTTTAGTATGCAATATTTAATACAACATATAAATCAAGGGATTTCTGTAGGAGACCTTTAAAAAAATAAGTAAGAAGTGCTGCATTCAAGTGCTCACGGAAATCACAGACAAAGTGATGATAAGAGTAAATGTGGAGTTTAAGGATATCGGGGCTGCTAGCACTAATGGCGTAAACCACAATCAGTTAAAAGCATGAATAATTATGGGCTCTTATGTTAGTTACAGTTTCTGACCTTGAGAATCCTTTTATAAACAGAATTAGTCAGCTTTGTGATTTAGCAGGTTGTGGTGTAGTTACAACACTGGGGGGCAGACGGGGCAGACACACACACATCATCATACACAGTATTAGGAAACAACTGGGTAATAATATCTCTAAGTACTCGCTGACCATTGTGACTACACATTAAAGGAAATGTTTGTTTTTGCTGTTAAAAAAGCATCGTAAATTGGGCTCAGACGTCAACGTTTAGCCATGAAAATTATTTTGTGTGAAAAAATAGCTAAACATAGTTATTTCATTTTTCTCTTAAATTCTGGCAAATATAAGCAAATGATTTGAAGGCAATAGATTAATGTCCCTCCAGGAATTGTACAATTCTGCATAAAACGTTGCTGAACCTGTTTTTCATACCCACTGGCTCTATTTTGACTTAGACGTAATACTCATCTGAACTCTTTTAACTTCCATCTTTAAGTTCACTGACATCAGTACAGACAGACACAGCTGATGTGTTTAATCTTTATTCTGTGCTAAAATAACTTGTGAATGTAACTTAAATGTTTCAACAAAAAGTCCCACAGAGAAGCATTATGTTTTAAAACCAGCAGTTCAATTGTTAAAATATCACAGTTGTTATGTCACTTCAACATTTATAAATGTTTGCTCAATCATCGGATAACATTTTGTTTTAATTTTATGAATTAAATAAAACCATTTACTGACAAAAGTACTACAGTAATTTAAAATATACCAATGTGGTTTTTCTACACAAATGAGCAAATAATTAATGCTTGACAAGATCTGTCCCTGATCTAAACCACCATCACTTTTATTACATTTTAGTTTTCTATACAGCCCTTTTTAAAGTTATTTACAGTTAAAGTATATTTCAGTGTGTAACACATGAAGAACATAAACGTTAAAAGAAGATGCGCACAGATCCTTCACCAACACTCAGCGATTAAATAAACAGGAATCAAGAGGATGATGTCAGTATACATGTGGATCATTCTGACTACTATGGCATTAAATGATGCTACATTGGAGTGGATTATAATGGGATGGATATTGATAGGAAAGACGGCAGTCTTTCTCCTCTGGAATGAATCCACACTGCGGTAACATTGTTCACCTGCTGTAAAAACTACAGAGCAAACTGTAAAATCTAAATCTGTGCAACAGAAGCCTGGACGGGGAGGGGATCTTATTGGATATGTTAGGAGGGAATACCCACTTCCACCTTACGTACATAATAACAAATATCACTATAATGCTCCCCTTTCTCGTGATTTATATAAGAGGAAAAGAAAAGGAAACGCACTACAGGAATGTGTACGAGCAAATATTGCACTGTGCTCCGATTTTGTGCATATAATGAGTAGAATAGGAAGAGACTGGATTATAACAGCATGTCCTGAACCTCAAGCCATCTTCAAATTATAGTTGGACATTTTTGACAAATACGCTAGTTCACTGCAAGTGGATGGAAGATTTCCATCACTCAACAGCCAAACATTTCAATAGAAATCGGTAAAACTGACAAAACTGGTAAGTCCGTACTTGAAGTGACCCTTTTAAATCCAATATAAAGGCACATAAAGAACACCATCATGACACACTTCAGAAAGCAAACTTAGTCTCCTGTGTCCTTCCTTCTCGGGTTTCCCTTGAAGTCATACACAAGCAACATAATTAAAACCATTAACAACAAACTAAATACATCTAAATACTTTGGATAAAATATGAATGCTGCGTTCATGTTATTGGGAATAATCGGAAGTTTCCTTAGGTCCCTTGAAGACAGAACAATAAAATGGATTTATGTTATTTTAGGACGGTACACAACTTCATAATCTCATGTCATGAGACAACAACGCTCATATCTAAAGCAGTAACATGGCGGACAGAAGTAAAAGTTGGGATACAGTAAGAAACTTAAATAATTAACACATTGCTTATCGATTTCTGCTCCTATGTTATTTGTAATATGGTTATACCGTAATTTGCTGTTCACGTGAAGTGACAGGAAAAATATACTGCTATCAGCGTGTCGTGCTCTATCGAATTAATAAAATACAAAATTGTCTCTGTAACGTCAATGTTGGTAATTGTTAAATGGACTTTATATTAAGTCTTTCTAGTCTTCTGATCACTCAAAACGCGTTGTTTTCACATAATGGCTTAAAGCTAATAAAGGCAGAAGAACGACTTCCCAACTCTGTGGATTGGATTATCCGAGGGGCGCATGAATGCAGCATTAAGTCCTGTAAAGTGCAATGTGTGTGTGGAGAGCCTCCTACACACCTTTTTATAATTGATGACATTAAAAAAAAACAGATGGATGGATATGGATGGCTTGGGTTAGGTCTGCGTCAAATTTCCATTTCCTTTCCCCTCCTCTCTCTAACTCGTGATCCTATTGGTCAGGTGTTTAAAGGGAGCGGTTCTCAGAGGAGCCCACCCAGACACAGCAGCAGCAGGATGTGCACAGTGAGCAGATAGAGGCTGAGCAGCAGAGGGGTGCGCTGACGGGAGCAGAAAGCCCCCCGCAGCATCCGCATCAAGCTGGGGCCGCCTCTCCGAGCCTGCAGGAGAGAGAGGACAAGGTTACATCCAGCTCATACGTCTGTATTATTATAGTTATTACTTTGACAAATGAGGTGGAAGGGGACATTAGAGGGAGCCTTACTCGAGTGACGGCTCCTTCCTGCTCGATAAAAACAGCCGTCTCCGAGTGATCCTCCTCCTGTGCCGAGTGCCATGTACCCTGGCTGTGACTAATAATAATAATAATAAAACAAATGTTAGTGGTGATAATTGGTCGATTAAACACATTTGAGAGCTTAAAGATTCACTTTTTAGATGCAGAACAAATATTCTGAAGCACTGTTTATTAACTGCGATTAAAAATCTTGATCATTCACTCAACGTTAAACACATAATATTTAACAATAACAAGCAATTTTGTGATCATGTTTATCAAGTTCTTCTATTTTAATAACTAAGTATCATTGTTTTGGATTGAAAAAAGCAAATTGTCTTTAGAAGTAATCCATTTTACATTACATAGTGATTTGATCTAATATACAGTATAACATTAAAATATTGCTTTAAGTTCCCTTGTCTTTTATCTTGCATCACTTTTCATACCGTTTGAGTTGATCCTGTGTGGCCATCAGCTGCTCCTCAGCAGCCACTCTCTGCTGCATCTCTTGATCTAGCCTGATGCAAGAATGAAATGGATTAGTATCCGTAAATGTTATCCTTAATCTTTTAAACAGTGTTTCAGGTAAAGTTTGACCTCTACTTTACCTTCCCTGCAGCTCTTTGACCTCAGCTATGTATGCATGGCTGTCTGACAGGCTGCTACGCTCCTGTGGGGCTCCGGGAGCGCTGTCCACTTCCTCTGTTCCCTGAAAAAAAGATTATAAAAGGATCCACGTTATATGAAGCATCCTTATCCTATGTTCTGTAGATTTTATAGGTTTAAATCAAACCTTGTGCAAGCTACATTTCTGGAGAGCTTTGGATCAAAGTCAAATATTTCTAACAACTTGAAGTCCAATTGTTATTCCCAAAGTGAGATGTGGAACCATATATTAAGGACACAAACATCTATAATGTTCCTTTGCAGTCAGAAGTAGCAGCAGCTGTATACCTCTCTCTGATAGTGTTCCTGCTGGAGTTTGGGCTTCCGAGTGCGGGCCTCCTCCAGCATGGCGCTGAGTTGCCGCAGTTGTTGGTCTCTCTCTGAAAGAGTGGTGAGGGTCTGCTGCTTCAGCTGCTCCGCCTGAGCCATCCAGTCCATACGCTCCAGTCTGATAAGACCAAGACAAATTCATATTCAATCACAAACAGAAAAGCAGGGTTCCTACACCTCTAGTATCCTGGTACGTATGGCATTAATGCGTGGCATTTTCTTAATAATAAAAAAAAAAGCAACATAGTGATTCATCAAATCTTTCTTCCCATGTCTTAGCATTTATATAGACTTTTGAAAGACATTTATAAAACCAATTAAGGTCCTATTTTAAGATTCATACATTTGAAGACTAATTAAGGTCTTGAAACACTTTTGTGACATTTTGCTTTTCTAAACTCTGCCTCTGTGTCTCACCTGAGAGTTTCTATCTGCTGTTTGCCCATTTCCGCCACATTCTCCAGCTGCATGATGATACTGAGCATGTCTTCATTCCTCTTCCTCTCTTCATACAGCTCCTGGCTGACTTTAATCAGCTCTCCGGCTCCAAGTCGAGCCAGCTCTGACTTCAGCTTCTTGAGCTCAGTCGCCTGTGTCTGAAGCTGCTCTAGCTGCACACAAAGAGAAGGAAGGAGAAAAAATAGATGTTGGAATAGATGTCAATGAAAATCCACAACATCATATATTTCTTTGCCAGGAGATTTGTGATGTCCATAATATTTACATGTATTTGTCAGACATGTAACTCACCAGTCTCTCCCTGTCATTCTGCAGGGCTTGTAGTGCATTCTTCAGACCCCACACTTCTCCAGTGGAGCCCCCGGGGCTGCTGGGTACTGGGACGCCCCCTGCTTTACTCATCTCCTCCAGTCTCAGGCTCAGTTCCTGGGCCTTGTTCAGAGCCTGGTCCCTGCTGTCCTGCAGGGAGGCCATGGCTTTTGAGAAGGACTGATTCTCTGCTCTCAGCTGCGTGGTCATCTCTCTCTCTGCCAGCAGACTCTGTTCCACAGCCAGCAGGTCTCTGGCCAGCTCCGCCACCCTCTCCTGAGCGTTCTCTGACTCTGTCCGCATCACCCCCCCCTCCCATCGCAGCTCTGACAGCTCTTTGCTCCTGCCCTGCTGCTCCTGTCTCTCCTTCTGTAATCTCTCCTCCAAAGCCTCCACTTGCTCTCTGGCTGCTTGCAGCTGCTCCCTTAGCTTCTCCACCTCTGCACCGGGAGCATCTATCACCTGTGGTGCAGCCTGGCTTAGAGCCTCCCTTTCCACTTTCACTGCTTCCACTCCCGTCTCTCCGGCTCTGATTACACTCTTTACCTGACTTTCTAATTCCGCAATGCGTGCTCTCTGAGCTGCCAGAAGCTGCTTGTGCTGAGAGTCCTTCATGCTCAGGACTTGGTTCAGTTCATCGCGGTAGCCGTGGAGCTGAGCGGACAGCTGAGACCTTTCAGCATACAGGTCGTCTCTCTGGACCAGCAGAGAGCGCAGCTCTTCTTTCAGGCTGTTGTTCTCCCCTGCCGCCTCTTGGATCAGACCGTCCTTCTCCAGCATCACCTGACACACACAACAACATTCGTATATCATCAGCTGGGCATACAACTCACAGAAGAAATGAATGAAAGGGTCTATCAAAAGCACCATTACAAGCTCTCTGTGCCTGACATATTTTTCACTTTCTTAAAAAAGGAAGGTTGTCTAAAAGGTTTGCAGACACGTGCCTTAAACTTCATAACAATTAAGCCATATGTTCTAATAATACTTAAAGTTACAACATTTTTTGCAGGATTCTTTTTGAGACTATGTTTGGAGTATTTAGGATTAAAATAAAGCATATATCTAGTCAAGCTACCATCCCTCAAAAACTTCAGGATGTCAGGATTGTTCTAATACAGAAAAGAAAAAGGTATGAACTAATGTGTAACTCAGAGAATCATTTTCCTCTTGCTGTGTTTCATTATTGCTTCTTAAACAAGGAGTTTGTTAAGATGTGCTCAGGAACTAACAGCTTTGAGCAATTCTTTCCAGTTCCTGTGAGGTATTACATTGAAAATAAACATGATTTCCTCTACTACCAATACTCTAAGCTTTAGGTTTGTGTGTGTTACCTGCAGGTGTTTCTCCTCCAGCTGTTTGTACATGTTGAGCACTCGGTCTCTGTCATCCTGCAGGGAGCCCATGGCCTTCATGAAAGAGTCCAGTTTGGTTTTTCTGTTGTTGCTCTCCTCTTCAGCCTTTCGCAGTTTTTCTTCCAGATCCCTCAGTTCCCCTCTCCTCTGCTCCAGCTCCTCCTCAGCTTCCTTTGCCCTGCTGTCGGCCTCCTTTCTAGCCTCCTCTGCAGCCTGGGAAACAAAAACAAACATGAGAAGTGAACAATTTGTCAACAATATATAGGGAATGCTGCAGATAAAAACCTATAAATACCTGAGCAACAGCATGCTCCTTCTCTCCCAGCATTTCCACTTCTCTCCTTTCCTTCTCATTTAACTCAGTCTGCAGACTCTCTGTCAGGGCTTTAGAGGAGCGCAGGTCTGTCTCTAGTTGCTCCACGTTCAGACACAGCCGCCTCTCTTCGGCCTCCCGCTCACTCAGCTCTGTCCTGGCTTGGTCCACTTCACCCTGCAGCCGCCCGACAGCCTCCTCCAGAGCTCTGGCCCTCTGGTTGAGACTCTCCGCCTCTCTTTTCAGAGCGTGAGCTTCACTTTGCGCAGCCTGGAGCTCGGATGTAGTTTGCTGCAGCTTGTTTTTCACCTCCTCTAGGGCGGCTTGGCTCTCTGCGACTTTCTTTTCCTCCCCTTCCAGTTTCAGCTTCAAATCTTTCTCTGCCTTCTCCAGCCTTAAAGAAGAAGAAACATCTTGTAAGTTTTAAGCTAAAAAGCTAAATACAATCAAGGAAAAATGGAGAGGAAGAGGACGTTTTTACCTGTCAACTGATAGCTGAAGTTGCTCCTTCAGAGCAGATTCTCTCTGAAGCTGTTCTGTCAGATCCTTTGCTCGTGTCTCAGCTTCCCGCACCTCGGCCTCCTTACCCTGCAGAGAGTCACTAAAGCGAGTCTCCCATTGTTTGGTCTCGTCCAAAACTCTGTCTCGGTCGTCCTGCAGTGAGGACATGCAGCGCGAGAAGGCAGCTAACCTGGCCAGAGACTCGTCCAGACGGGCTTGCAGCTCCTGGGCTCGTCTCTCGGCTGCTCTTGCGACCTCTCTGGCCTCTAGGGTCGCTTCTTCTTCCTTGTCCCGCTCTCTGTCCACCTCGTCCAGTCTCAGCTCCATCTCCTTCAGTTCGCCTCCGAGTCTGAACCTCACAGAGTCCAGGGTCTGCTCCGCCTCTGCTTTCATCGAGGCCTCTCTCTGTTGGGCGTTCTGCTCCATGGTATTCCTCTCCGCTATAGCTACGCTTGCCTGCTTCTGGGCCTCAACCAGCTGAGATTTACAGGTATCCAACTCTGCTTCTGTCCTTTTCAGGTCATCTAGAGTTTTAGAAGTCTCCAGTTGGGATTGTTCTAGCTTATTCTGGAGCTCGTCGTAACCTTGCTGCAGCGCCTTAGCGTCTCTACCCATCTCGCTGATCCTCTCCTGGTACTTGATGCAGTCCCTCTGCAGCTGCCGGACCTCCAGCTGCTTCTCCCTCAGCAGCTCCTCCAGCTGCCGCGTTCTGCTCTGGCTGCCTTCCCTGACCCTCTGAGCGGACCTCAGCTGCTGCTCCAGCTCCCTCTGTTTACCAGACTCTGCTTCTGCTTCTGCTCTCTCTCTCTGCGCTTGCCTCATGTCCTCCTCCAGCCTGGCGGCCCGGTCGCTCTCGCTCTGCGCCTCGGCCTCCAACTCGGCCCGCTCCCTCGCCAACCGCTCCACCTCCCGCTGCAGCTCGGCCAAGTGCTCCCGGTTGTCCGCCGCCTCCTGCTGGTAGTCTGCGATGCTCCCGTTGAGCTGGGCCAGCTGGTTCATCAGACGCTCCTCCAGGTTGTCCTTCTCGGTTTCGAGGCTCCTGAGCAGCTCTTTGAACTGCGCCTCCCTCTTTGCACCCTCCTCCACCAGGCTCCGTTCTCTCTCTTTGCCCTCTTGGAGGCACTTCTCCAGAGAGGCCACAAGGCTCTCCTTCTCTTTACTCTCCTGGAGATCTCGCTCAAGAGAGGCCAGCTCCGCTTTGAGGCTAGCCTCCTGTTCCTGCCACAGTTCCCTCTCTGCATTGACAGCTGCTTCCATCTCCCTCATTTTCTCCTCTAATAAAACACTTTCAGTCATTTCTGCTTTTTCCTCAGAGTGTGTTTCTGGTGCAGGCGCTGCAGCTATTTGTTCAGCTTGTGTTTCTTCCAAGGGTTTTTCTTTGTCTTCATTCTGACTCTGAACAGGCTCTGCTGTGGTCATGGTTATATCTGATTGCTGGGCAGTGACTACCTCTTCTTCAACAGCTGCATTAGTTCTATTGTCCTCTTTCGGTCCTGTTTGGGCAAGCTGTTCCTTCAGTTCCTCAATCTGCTGCCCTAAAGAGTCTCTTTCTGCCACAGTAGCATCCAAGTCAGCTTTCAAAGCCCCCAGCTCATCCTGAAGTCTTTCAAGCTCTGCTTTGAGAGCCCTTCCCTCTCGCTTTACCACGGTCTTGTCCTGCATCTCTCTGAGTCTCTCATTCTCTTCCTCTAACTCCATTATTTTCTGCTGCTTTCCTTTGGCAAACTTTCTCATTTTGTCTTTCACCAAATCCACCTCTTTCTGTGCCTCTTCTCCTTGTCTCTCAGCTTCCTGCCTCCCGGCCTCGTGCGCCCTCACCTTGGTCGCGAGGTCCTTCCTCTCCTGCCGGGCGGCTTCCAGGACTCGCCGCACTCGCTCGGCCTCGTCGCTCACGTTTTCGTACGACTTGAGCAGAGTCTCGTACTCGTCCTTCATGCCTTGAACCTTCTCCTCCCATTCTCTGCAGGCTTTGGCTGCCTCTTCTCTGGCCAGCTCCACTTCCCGCTTACAGGCGTCTTTCTCACTCACTATGCCCTCCATGGCCAGTTTGAGGCTCTCGCAGGATGATCCTAAGCTTTGGTTTTCCACTAATGTCCGGTCAACTTCATCAATCAGTCTGACTCTTTCCGCTCTCAGCTTCTCCAGCTCATTTTCAACAGACTCCATTTTCTGCTTCAGCTTTTTAATGAGCTTCTCAGTTTCAGCCAGCTGTTCCTTTTTGGTTTTGTTTTCTTTTAAGACCTCTTTGCGAGAAATCAGAGCAGCCTGAAGTTTCCTTTGAAGCTGCTGGGTCTTTGCCTCGCTGTCTTTTTCTTCCTCTTGCTTCTGTGGAACCTCGACCTCTAACCTTTGGGATTTTTCTTGCTCAGCATTCAGTTCTTCCTGTAAAGAAACTATCAGCTGATCCTTCTGAGACACCGTGTCCTGCATCGAGTGTATGAGAGAGTTCTGCTCGCTAAGCTGCTGACCTAGCTCCATGATTTCAAGGTTCTTATTGTCGAGGAACTCCTTGAAGTCCTCCACCTCCGCCTGAAGAGTTGTGATGGAGGATGTGGAATCTTCAGATGTTGCTTTTGCTGCAATTTCCATCTCTGCTTTCAGGGTTTCAGCGTAAGCCTCAGCTTGGTGAAACTTTTCTCTGAGATCATTAACTTCCTCTGAGAGTGCATCAATCTGTCTTTCCTTTTCTCGTAGGGCCTGCAGCTCTTCGCCCAATTCCAATAATTCAGCCTCCTTCAGTGACAAACTGGTGTGGGTTTCCTGCAGCTGCTTCTCTAGCTCTGCGTTAGCCATCCGCACGGTCTGGATCTCTCCTCTGAGGGCTTGCAAAGACTCATCCATTTGTTCAGAAAAGACCGACTGCTCTGCAGGTTGCTGGACCGGATCACTGGATTGTGGTTGTGATGAATCTGTCTCCGACGTGGCAAAATCCACCCATTCCTCCTGGACCCAATCACTTGTTACTTGCTTTTCCATTTTTTCAGCCAGTTGCTTGGCCTCTTTGGGAGGTTCAGTGCTTATTTGTTCTTCTAATTCTCTCAATTTAGCCAGAAGAACTTCTCTCTGAGCGCTCTGCTCCTCAGATCGTTCTACGAGCTCACTGTATTCTTCTTTCTGCTGCTTCAGCTGTTCCCGGTGGTGCCTGTCTTTCTCTTTGGCTTTGCGGATGGTTTCCTTGCGAGATTCTTGAGCCTCCTGAACTTTCTTCTGAAGAGTTTCGCACTCTGCTTCAAGAGAGGCCACTTGGGACTGTAACGCAGTTATTTCAGGGGGACCGTCAGCCTGCTGAGAGCGTTCAGCTTCTTCAATTAGCTTTTTATTCACGGCAAGTGTTTCGGTGAGAGCTTGATCCTGTTGAGTCATCTTCAGATCAAGGGCCTCAACCGCCTCTTCTTTGGTTCTTAAAGTTTGTTGGAGTTCGAGGAGTTTGGCGTCCATTTCCTGGATCTCCTGCCCTCTGGATTGTTCTGCCTCTGGGATGTCTGCAGGAGTTTCAACCTCTCGCTCTTTCAATTTCTTCACTTCTACATCAAAATCAGCAACCTTCTTCATGAGCTCTTTGCGCTGCACAAGTGCAGCCTGCAACTTCTTCTTGGTGGTCATCAGTTGGGTCTCCAGCACGCCTTTCTCCTTTCGCACACTAGTGAGTTCATCATCTACATGAGCGCCTGAGTCTTCAGAACTCTCTTTCTGTTTCTCGTCTCTGACTTTCTCAAAGTCTACTATCTGCTCCTTCAGCAATTTGACTTCACCATTTATCTGGAACTTCTCTTCCTCTGCTTGGAGGAGTTTTGCTGACATACTGTCATTGAGCTCCATCACTTCTTGCTCCTTTTGTCCGAGAAGGAGTTGCAGCTCGCTGATCTCCGTGTCCTTTATTGATAGAGTGTCATTATTGAGCTCTGATGTCTGAGAGTATTCCAACATGCTGTTTTCCATCTCTTGGAGTCTCCTTTCGAGCTCAGAGGAGAGGAGCTCCCTTTCCTCCAGCTGAGCACTGAGCATCCTGACATGCCCCTCCTGCTCTGAGAAAGCTTGTTGAGCTGTTTCCAGATCTGCCTGCAGGGCCTGGGTCCTCTCTTCCTTAGTTTTACTTTGACTGCTCAAAATGTCTATCTGTTCTTCTAGAAGCTGCATTTCAACACCGTATTTCTCCACCCCAGAGCTGCTGTTCTGAGAGAGCTTTTCCATCTCCTCTCTGGTGGATTGAAGTTCCTCTTCAAAACTATTGGACTGGGATTCTGCTTCTTCTTTGGCAGCAGTAAGATACTGTGTCTCTTCTTCCAAGCTCTTGATTTTCTCCTGTGACTCTGCAGCTGCCTCTCTGAGCCTCTGAAGCTCAGCCAGAATCTCACTGTACCTCTTCTGGAGCTCCTCAGCTAAAGCCTGAGCAAAGACCTGACCAGAGGATATGCTGCCCTCTGTGGTGGAAGAACTCTGCTGAGTCACGTGAACTTGAACCGTCTCTCTGATAATGACAGAGGAGGAATCGACTTGAACTGTGGAGGTTTCCTGCTCCATGCTCGTCGCCTCCCAGGACTGCAGCTGGCTAAAGTCCTGCAGGTTGGACGGCCACTCTTGGCCTCCATCTTGATTCAAAGCTTCCAGGAGGGTCCAGCTGCTGTGGGCCACCTCTGAATCACTACTGGCCACCATCTCATCTGAGGAGGCTCCTTTGGATTCTTCCGGGGACTCGGACTGGTCTCCGATGAGCTCTGGGCTGCTCTCAGTACCAGCAGACATGGAGAAGACTGACGTGTCTTCGGCAACTAAGGTGGTTTCGTCGTCACGTGAATCCTCCATGAAGCCAGAAAGAGCTGCAGAACTGTCATGGAGGGGCGTATCGGCATCCTGACCCTGATCTGGGGTCTGTTCGTAGTTTTCAGACGATGCAACCCCACTGGCGCTCTGCTCAGTGGCCTGTCTGAGGGACTCTCGCAAGGCCAGCAGCTCCTTGTCTCTTTCTAAAAGCTGCTGCTCTAGTTCCAGTATGTGCTCTGTGAAAGACAATAACAGGAGATGGTATTTAGCATTTCTGTTACTTCTTGAATTCTCAAAATGTAATTGAATGGCACACTGATTTGGTCCTGATGTTTGTTATTTTATATAACTGCTGTCACAAAATAAAGAACTCAAAATCTACAGCAGTAGTAGTAGCAAATCACTATAGTTGTAAACTAAAGGTAGTGGAGTAGAAGGATAATGTAGCAAAAAATCACTGGCTGACACAAGTTATAGCTCAATTAATTTTTTTAAAGTGGCCTAGCCACCAAGAGCTCTTTACTTGTTTGATTGTACGTATGCTTCCATTTAATGTATGAGTTTTATCTTGGAAAAACAAATCCAATTTGTGTACCATGTTTAGCTTCAGTTGAATCCTGGCCCGATGGTTCAGTCACATCATCTCTTTCAGGTGTCTGAAACAAAAACATTTCAAATTGCAGAATTACATTTGTTTGACCTTATTATTAAAACATATACTAAAGAAACCCTTTAAAAAGCTTGACATGGCTTCTATCATTGTCCTTAAATCTATGTCAGCACTATATATGGCCTTAAGTGAAGACGGGATAAGACAGTAAGGTATAACAGTTGATCAGTGCAGAGGGGATAAGGGACATTTCATTTCAGAGGATAAGAGCAGTCAACTTGCCCTTTACTCGCAAAATAAAAGCTGACTGTGCAAACGGTATATCAATGAAAGAGGAACATACAATGACACGGCTGTCTGACATTGTAGATATTAAGAACTACTTTAGCTTTTTACACCTCAGTCTATACCAAGCTTTTAGTCCCACAATAACATTTATTTTAAACTTTAAAAGTTAAAGCATGTGCAGAGCATCAGAGAGCTTATTTACAAGTTTACATTTGATACAAAACAAGTTGCTTCTTCTTCAGCCTAGCATTAGCATGATGTTTATAAATCATATCTGGTGTGAATGCATGCAAAATGCTCTGTTTGGAATGTGACAAAACCGGAGAGACCACATTTGTAGGTGGCCAGGCTCGCATTGTGCATCGTTCCTCAGATATGTGTGAATGTGATCCGTGCAGCATGACCACAATTTAAAGAAGAAAACCTGCCCAGCGAGTTGACACTGCAGGTCACCCAACTCTTCCTATCGGCCGAATGTCTTTGACAGAAACGACAGAGAGAATCTAGTCTTCTTCTAGTCTATAAATGCAAAAGCCTGCCATGACTCAGATAATGCATCCAGATACAGATCATATGTAAATATTAGCACTCACTGTTATAAGGTTATGCTCCAGCTGTTGTATCCTGGCAGCAGTTTCCTCATGTTCTGTGGTATTTCTGTCAAGTTGATCTGAAAATTGAAGATTCATGTTATAGCATCTTAATAAAAAGGCTTGACACAAACACATTATGTTATAAACAAACACAAACACATTATGTTACCATGAAGGGTTTCCATGGTGTGGGTGAGATGTGCACAGCGTTGCTCGCTCTCACTGCGTTCCTCTCTCAGCCTGGTCAGTTGTGTCTCAATAGTCTGCACAGTGTCCAGGAACAGGGAGAGGTCAGAAGGGACGGGGACTTCCTCTGCTGCTTGCTCATCCTCGACAGCCAAAAAGCGAAGATGTTTCCAAATCTCAGCCAAGACCTCCCGCTTCTTCTGGGCATCTTCATGTTCCTCCTTCAGCGAGGCCAGCTCCTGCTCCAGTTTATCTACTTCTGATTGCTCCCTCTCTGAGGCGTCTTCGCTGGAATGAACAACAGCCTCTCTCAGGGATGCAAGCTCGCTTTCAAGCCGCAGTATTTCCGCCCTGTCGCTCTCTGAAGCATCATGGCTGGCTTGTACAGCTGCAAATTCAGCCTCTTTCATCAGAGACAGCTCTCTCTCCAATCTGGCAAATTCCATCCTCTCCCTCTCCAGAGCTTCCAGATTCCCATGCTCTGCCTCTCTCAAAGCGGCCAGCTCACCATCTTGCCTCACCAGCTCCGCCCTGTCCCTTTCGAAGTCCTCCAGGCTGGATCTGAGGGCTGCCACTTCTGCATCGGCCCTGCTGGCCTGTCCGCTCCACTGCTGCCTCTCCTCCTCCCGCTGCATGGCGGCCTCGGCCAGCTCCTGCTCCATCTGCCGGAACTGAGCGGTCAGGATCTGTGCAGAAATTAGACAAGAGAGAAGGAGGACTTGAGTGGGTGTGTTTTTTGTGGCTACGCCAAACAATGCATAATAATGTTGTGCCATCAAGATGAGGGTGTGTCTGTTTGAACAGTTTTCTTTTCATCTAGCAGGAGCAAGAATAATTGCAACATGTGCTGCCAGTGTGCAGAACAGTCAACATGCACTAAATCCAGCTCTGTACCTGTTTCTGTTGATCAGCGCTGCTCACTTCCTGCTGCAGCATTTCCAGCACTTGGGATCGAGAGTTTAAGGCCTCCTCGAGCTCCTCACAGCGCCTCTGTGCTGCATTCAGGGCCTGGGAGAGCAGAAAAACATAGTGACCAAATGATTGTATTAATGGTGAATTAATCTGTGATGTGTGGACATCATTTGCTATTTTACAAGCTAAAAAAAAACATTGCTTGTTGTGTTCTCCCCCTTAAGATGATCAGAAGCAAATTCCAGTGATTTGCCAGTTATCCATTTTCCTTCAGAATAAAGTGTTTAGGTTGTGTTCATCTGCGATGTTAGGACTAGAAGGTGTTATACTGTATGTTGCAGAGATTGTACTGTAAAAGAAAAACTAAATTGACATTTCATTAACCTATGTTTATTTGCGGTAATAACAAGCAGACTAATTGATAATCACCATATTAGTAAGTTGTAGCTATACAAATAAACAAAAAGAGAATAGAAAGAGAAGGAAAACCAAACTAATTCTTGGAGTAGGGGTAAAATGGGTTGATAAATATATAATCCTCACTTTGAATGCAAGTTATTTAAAGCACTCTTGGATGTTGTACCTGCTGAAGCTGGCCGTCACTCTGAGACTGTGCTGTGAGCAGCTCTTCTTCATGTTTCTGGATCTGTTCCTGGAAACGCACGTCCTTCTCACAGACCACAGCCTGCAGTTTCTGCAACTGAAAACAAAAGCACAAGAATTCATTTAGAAAGCAGAATCATGAATGAACTCTGTAATTGTTTTACACAATATGTCTATATGTTGCTATAAACACAGTGATGTCACCTGTTCAGCGTGGGCAGATTCCTTGTCCTGAAGGGTTTGCTCTGTGGTCCGGAGTCGCTCCTGCAGCTCTCTGCTGTTCGCCTCCTCCTCCCTCAGCCTGTTCCTCAGTTCTTGGAGCTCCTCCTCGACTGCAGTACCGGCTCCAGTGAAAGAGCTGTCTGGACTCTGCTGTAGACAAAACAGATGTTGGAATCAGATAAAAGCATTGAGCCTTATTGTTGGTTTTTAGTGAACAAGGGGCATATCTCAGTCTATATAGGAACTGAACTATAGGAACTATACAGGATACTGGAGGATGTTTTGCAACTATCATACAACCATGACCATTTTAAGTGTTCATACACACATTTAAAGAAGAAATTACAGCACTCTCTACGTACTTTTTTCAATTTTCAAGGATTACACTCGACATGGTAGGCACTAGTGATGGGAATTATGGCTCTTTGAAGGGAGCCGGATCTTATGGCTCCGTTCCTTTCAAAGAGCCGTTCAAAAGAGCCGGGGTTACTAGGTTTATCTGCGAAATAATCACCAGGATAATGATTGACTGTATTGCCAGACCTAATGTCAATAATCTGCATTGTAAACATGACACAAGGTGGCGCCATATCAATGTCATTCATGTCAGTGAATGTACTTTGAATTTACCCTCTGTATGTGTTAAGTAAATAAAGTTGCCTTGCCTTGAATGAAATTCACGCAACTCTTAATATTAGATACTGTGTTTTTAAGTGGCGATGGAGATTATTCGTTGACCCTGCTTTAAAGGATATATGCTTTTACAAATGGTGCGCTTTATCACTGCCTGGGTTTTGGTTGAAGTGCATCCAAATGCTGCTGCGTTTTCGCATTTGGCTCATTTTCCATCCGAAAAACACGTCGTCTACCTGTCCTGTACCACTTGTTATGACTTCTCTCTCTCGCGTATTCCGTTAAGAACCACCCCACCTCACTCCTCGTGCTGAAACCTACCAATCAGAGTAGGGGCGGGTCTTCACAGAATACATTTGGGGAACAAAATCAAGCTTTTTAAAAGGCGAGTGGATTTTGGCAGGCAGTGAGTGCGGACCAACGATTGAACGATAAAAAGAACGGCTCTCACCAAGTACGATTCGGTTCCCCTCGTTCGTACCAAAGAGCCGTTCAAAAGAATCGGCTCGTTCGTGACCGACACATCACTAGTAGGCACCTTGTATTAAGCCTTATTCAAACTTACTGGTGCTCCTCCTTGTCCTTTCAGCTCAGTGATCTGTTTGCTGAGTGAAGCCATCTTGGCTTTGGCCTGCAGTTTGAGTTTGGTGAAGCGGGCCTCAGCTTCGTCTTTCTCATTCTGTGGATATAAAGCAAAAAAACATTAGCGCTAATTGATAAAAGACATTGGCATAAAGAACACGATTAAGAGACTTTTGGACTCTCGATAGCAGACTCACACACAAAGATTATTTACCTTGAGCTTTGCATCTTTGTCAGACAGCGCAGTGTCTTTTTCTCGGATGAGCTCCTTCAGCTGGACCACCAGTTGTTCCAGATGAGCCAGCCTCTCCAAGGCCTCCTCAGGGGCCTCTGACTCCCCTGGAGCCTGGCCCTCACCGGCGGGGAGCTGAGGCACCAGCATGCCCTGCTCAAGGACAGAGAGAAGGTCCGTTTATTTGTTATGGTTAACTTTGTAAAACGAACCTGTAAAAACAGCTGAAATTGAACCAGATATTATTACATCTTTAGCTGAAAAGTAGAAGACACACTGAGCAAAACCCTTCATAATGATTTTTCATATTGTACTGTTGCTTTCTCACCTGTGGGTCTCCATCTTGGCCCTCCTCTCCAGAGAGCTCCTGGAGGACTGTGGCCAGACGGCTGAACATAAAGATGCCACTGCGAGGGGGAACAATATAACATCAGTAATGATGGTCAAATGTTTCCTTATCTGCTTCTAAAACATTGATTCCCGTTTACATTTAGTCAATAAGTGTGATAAAGAATTCCATGTTCATGGCTCCTTCTTTAACTGTGCGTAGGAATTTAGTGTTGTTACAATTGTGTAAAATGTTAACAACTTAGAATGAACATGAATATTACATTATTTTCTATATTTTGTTATTTTCAGAACAAGGCATTTTGCAGAACCATGCTTACAGAAATAACTATTCAACTTATTCTGTGCTAACATTTTCCCATATGTTGTACTTATTTGCATTTCCCCCTCACGCAAATATGTGCAAAGCAACACATTGGCAGAGATCCCCAACCTATCTTCTCCGAGTTGGATCGAACAGAGCCGACTTCCTCCGAACCAGCCTGACTTTCCACTGCGGCTGCGTCACTCTTTTTGTGAACAGCAACGATTATAGCTAGCTAACGCGAAAATGGACGGCAAACTTTGCAAGAGGCTGGACAACGGTGTCTTTAAAAATTAGAAGACACATATTAAGATAAAGAAACAGCAGTGTTAAGGAGACACTGTGCCAAGACACCCGGTGTTTACTCTGGCTGTAGTTTGCACAATTACAGTAAGTAAGCTAATGCTACTTAATGCTATCTAAAGCTGGTAAATAAGGACAGCTTCTTTAAAAATGCACAGCTGAGTTTTTCTCCTTGACGGATGACAGCTCTACTTTGCAACCCAGTGACTGGTGGAGCTTTTTTTTTAAAAGAAGGACATTTTGACTCACCTGTTCGAGTGCTTTCCAGGTGAATGTATCTGCTTTTTATGTGATATATTTCCTCGGATGGATGTCAGAGCATAGCCACATCACCAAACATTCCCGGAAACAACATTTCCTGTGTTCTGATTGGACAGCCGGGATCTGCGTGTATAAGGGACTGTCTGCAAATTCACAGGCGTGTACTTTCTAGGGAGTATCTGCATTTAATATACTTTAAAAAAAACACATTCAATTAGCCTCCAAACAGTATAATGATGGCAGGGCATGAACAAAGTTTGATCATGATCATCAACCATGCGAAGCAGCTTGGGAGGAGTCTGCTGCTGCTGTTTCACTACACCACAGTGTTTGTGGCCTTTGTGGGGCGCACAGTGCAGTGGATGGTGGACGCAGTGAAGTGGACCAGCCTGTTTGCACGCTACACAGTGTCAGTGTTTGACTCCATCTACAAATATCTGCACTGGGGAAGGAGGATAAGTGTCGCTGGTGGAGGTGCCAGAGAGATCTGCACGAGCTCTGACATGGATCATCAACATTGACTAAACTTATTTTAACTGTGTTGTTTACACCTAAGGCCAAATTGAGACAACCACAAAGACCGCACCGTGAACCTGAAGGGGATTTGGAAACTGAATATGAAGAAGGATAATGAGGCCTTACTGAAAACATATAGCTCTTTACTTTTTTAAGCTTTTAAATATAGCTATTTGTTATATGTGGTTACATAATGTGTATTCCATCATTCGAATTTGTCTTAAAGCTCTTCCAAAATGTTGGAAAAATATTGCTCTATTTGTGAGGTAAAATTGTTGCTGCGTTTCGTCACTCATATCTGCTGTTAATGCAAATGGGTTACAGGGTAATGCAAACTAGAGTAAAATGTGTTGCCTCTTCCGAATCTCATTATTGCACTACAGCAGGTGTAGGATTTTTTATTAAAAGCTACATACCAGCCAAATGTTGATTTTCTTAAATCGGTGCCTGTCTGAAGCATATTTAATTTTGCTGCAAAATATATTGTTTTTGTCCAGCAGGCCAATTCTTATGTGGTATTAGTAATGAAAATCCTTGAATGAACAATGAGCTTCCTGTGGAGATTATGCTTCCTGTGGTTTTCCTGTTATAATCTGAAACTCTTATCCTATTTTGCAAGTTTTATGGCCAGTTACGCTGCTCCTGAATGTATTCCAGAGGCAACTACTATTAATTAAACCATTCTTTAAATGTCGATGTGAGAAATTACAAAATTGGAAGTGAAATGTTGCTTTAAAAGGACCCACAGCTGCATTTACTAATGACGTTTTTATTTTTTGTTTTGTATTAGTGCATATATTTTAATATCAATATTTTGATAGCTCATTTAGCTTCCAGTTTATGCACTAACATGTATATATCTGTGTTATTTGTCTGTTTTAATGACTAATGAAGTTTTAAGAATGCATTGTTGGAAACATTAACTGCACTTCTATCTGCTGAATACCACTAACACAATACTGCTTAGGAAGATATGAAGATGGATTTATTATTTTACTTGTTTCTGGTATCATCACTGAGATCAAAAAGCGTTTTGCATTGTTTTTAAAGTAATGATACTAACTGTTATGTTTAATAAGTCACTGTAACAATCAGCCATGCCTTCTTGGTTTTAAACTGTGGTATCCCAATAAAATTCTCTATCGAATATATAGTAATGTTTTTATTTACAGCACCTTTAAAAACAAGGTGATTCACATGGTTAAACAAAAACTAACATAAGATACATGAACTATGCAAGGGTAATTATCACATTTCAAAGTTATTTGGTAAAGTGAGATGGTATGATTATAATAGGAAGTCGCATGTTAAGATTGTAGGCATACAACTGAATAATTTTCACTGTGACGAAGTAATAATACTTAGGTTTTTCAGTTTAAATATAGAAAAATAGAAATGTTGGTATGATGTGGTAAGACAGTGTTATAGACGTAGTACTGTATATAACCCGAAAAATCCCAAAAGTAATACAAAAAATAGGCTAAAACGGAAGAAATAAATACTGGGGAAAAAAAGCATCAAGGTGCAAGATATGTTTTGAGACATTATTTGAAAGACGTTACTGATTCTGCAAATCTCAGAAATAATGTTTTACAGTGGTCAATACACTTTTAGCCTGGAGGGACTGTACAAAAAAAGCTCATGTTAACTCTGGTATTTCCATCTTTTCTCCTATTTTGAACAATCCGGATCTTAGCAAATATTTGTTGTCAATCGATATAAACAAATGGACGAAATCAGGTATAAAGCAATTGAAACATTTGTTTCACAAAGATATAACAATCAAATCATTTAATGATTTAAGAGCAGAATATGACATTTCAAATAAGGATTTTTTCAGATACCTGCAAATTAGGAACGTGATCCAATCAATTATTAAAAGAGACCGGGATTGTTAGAAGAGGAGGAGATATTGATGTCATCGAGCACGATCAAAGGTAAAATTAGTGAATTTAATGCAGTTTTTTCTAAAAGAGCTCAGTCATCATTTCTAACCTTAAAAAAGATCTGGGAAAAGGATTTAGGGATACAGATAGATGAAACTACTTGGCTGAACATTTGTGAAAGAACACATTTTCCATTCACAAGCAATAAAATCAAAGAAGCAAACTTTAAATTTATCAACAAATTCTACCTCACACCCATAAAGATGCATAACATTTCCAAAGAAAACTCTCCAAAATGTCCGAGATGTAAAATAAAAGAAGGAACATTTATGCATCTGTTTTGGGATTGTGACCTCTTGAAACATTTCTGGGATTCGATTCATGCTCTCACAAAAGCCGTTTTAGACATCGAAATTAGCCTAAATCCATGTTTTTTCCTGTTAAATGACATGCCAAACTTTAAACTGAACCCAAAACATTACAGAATACTAATCACAATAACATATTTTGCCAAGAAATGTATACTTTTATTCTGGAAGAATGAACGTCCCCCAACATTTAAACTTTTCATTGATCAGATAACACATTTTTTACCTCTGGAGAAAATGACATTGGAAAAATATAATCGTGGACATATTTTTCAAGCTCTGTGGTTGCCATTGTTTTCGTATTTGGAAAACATATCTGAGATATGACCAGTGATGGAATGGTGCATTCTGTGGCTATTTGTCCTGACGGCCGGAAATACGTGTTATGGTGTTGTCATTGTCTACATTGTCACTGTATTGTATAATTATTTGTATTGTATAATTATTTGTTTGTTTTACTTGTCTGGTTTTTATTTTATTTTTTATTTATTTATTTTTTGGTTCTATTTTTTCCTTTTCCTTTTTATGTTTATTTTCATGGCTCTGTTGTTTAAGTTATATTGATAAGCATTTTTTGGTTTTGCCTGTGCGGGTATGTGTGGGTGGAGGGAGGGAGGGAGGGAGGGGGGAGTGTAGTGAGTGTACTGTGATATTACAATATAAATGAAATGGCATCGATTATTGTACACTATAATGAAATAAAAAGACTTGTAAAAAAAAAAGCAGCAACTAAAGATCAGTTTTTATGAATTCTCAATCTGCTGAGTAGTGTGTTTTTTAATGTGCATAGTGTAAAACAAGAACACAACACCTGCTCCACTCATACTGGAGTCCTCAGTTCAGATGCATTATGTGATGGATGTCCCTCGTCTCCACGTGACGGATGAAAGCTGCATCTTGTGTGTCAGCAGTTCTCGTGGTAAATATGGATGGAGAAGTCCACCTGGCCTTTCAATGGGCCGATTATGCTGATCATCTGCCTCTGTCCGGCTTACAGACAGTGATTAGATCTTTATATATACAGTCTATGGATTAGACCCAAGGAGGACGTCCCCAGCTACAAAAGGCCCCCCCATCAGCTGCTGCTCTCCCCCTTAGCCCTGTTGTTGTGTGACTGTGACGAGGGATAACATCCCCTTCACAGTAGACCAGCAGCTGCAGAAAAAAGGTTCAAGGTATCTTCTCCCTACACACTCAGGTGTCAAAGAGGAATGGGTAACTCATCCTCAAGCACCGTGGACGACCTGCAGGCGGTGGAGATGCACCTCTGGTACAAGAAGTTCATGACGGAGTGTCCCTCGGGTCAGCTCACCCTGCACGAGTTCAAGCAGTTCTTCGGCCTGCGAGGCCTGGACCAGGAGGCCAACACCTACATCGAGCAGATGTTCCGCACGTTTGACATGAACAAAGTAAGATTCTGTACATTCAAATACAAAGTTCAAGAGGGTTTAGACTTCGGTTGCAGAGAAAGAACGTTTTTTTTTTATCTGAGAGGGTCAGGATTTGATGGTATATGCAGAGATGGCAAAAGTACACACATCCTTTACTCAAGTAGAAGTACAGATACTCATGTTTAAAAATGCTCTGGTAAAAGTAGAAGTACTGACTAAACTCCTTTACTCAAGTAAAAGTAAAGAAGAATGGGCTTTGAACTGTACTTATGTAAAAAAAGTACCCCTAACTACCAGCTGTTTTAAAGAGTACCTGACCTCCCTTTATATGAATAGAACAATAATGTCATTGTTAGCTAATGAATGTTTCCATGCTGAACAACGGCAACATGACAACGTTTTCATTGGTCCCTCTTCTTTAGAGAAGACCAGGAAATGATGGATACACGGATCGTGTTCAAATCAATAGGCACGCAATGACTCTAAATAATAATGATCACGCCACCAAACACAGATTAAAACTAAAGTAAGCCTGTTTTGAAAATGTAAGAAGTAGAAAGTACAGGTATGTGTGTTCAAAATGTAGTAGAAGTCAAAGTAAAAAGTCGTCAGAAAAATAAGGAGTGGAGTACTGATACCACTTAAGTACAGTAACGAAGTATTAGTATTCCACTACTTCCCACCTCTGGGTATATGTGGGGTTTCTAGTTTGCATCATGTTTTGCATTTCTTTCTACTCCCTTTTAAAGAGACAGAGTAAACTAAATAAATACCATGTGGACATAAAGACGTTATTGACATGAGATGAAGAAAGACTTAAGTTTGTGTGCATCAGTGAGTTATTCTGTCTTTATTATCTACACTGAATATAACAATTATTACTCAAACAAGCGGTTCAGTTATCTCCCAGCTACACGCTTGTAAACCCTGGATCATGTTTATTAAGATTGTCTAGGAGCATGAACAGGGTCATCGCTATATTTAGGCTCCCTTCAGCTCACAAAAGGTCATGTTCATCTCTCTGCATGATTTCAACTATGGGATTATCTGTGAGATTGTTGATGTTGTTTGGACAGTCCCTGGAGATGACCCTGTGGCACACTTTATTTCACACAGATAGAATTTGAAAGTTGAAATGAAGGGGCCGTCTTCAGTGATTTTTCTCTTTGAATGTGTGAAAATAGTTAAATATTAATCAGACGGCGATGTATAATAATTGATTGATGTTTTGCCCCACTTGTTTTTGCAGGACGGCTACATAGACTTCATAGAGTATGTGGCTGCTCTCAGTCTGGTGATGAGAGGGAAGATGGAGCACAAGCTGCGCTGGTATTTCAAACTCTATGATGTGGATGGTAACGGTTGCATTGACCGGCATGAGCTCCTCAACATCATAAAGGTACAGCATATCATGCACTCTCTATTTTATAGCAACTCATGGTCTCATCATGGCATACTGATATACTCTGTTCCTGCAGGCTATCCGTGCTATCAATGGGAATGAAAGTCAGGAAGTTTCCGCTGAGGATTTCACTAACCGCGTGTTTGACAGGATCGATATAAACGGAGATGGTGAGTGTGTGAGATTTAGAACATTGGGTGGACAGTGTTGAGACATTTATCAGCTGTGAGGCTGTCTTGAGGCTAAAATCTATGGAAGGCCAGACATAAAAAAAAAGAAAATGTTGGTGCAATTTCCTTTATTTTTAACAGTAGTATTTATTTTATTCTCAGAAATTCAACTTTAATCCTAAAATGTCAAGTTAATTTTCAGTGATTTAAGAATTTGAATGAATTATTATTGATTAAATGGTTCTTATACAAAATGCAACTGAATAAAAAAAACGTAATGAATAATAAATGTTCATATTCATTTTTTCTCATGGTAGGCACTAATTCTCTTCTGTAGAAAACCAGACAATCACAACAACACAATATTATGTGGATGGCTGTTGAACTTCCAACAATCCTTAAATCGTTACCAAAGGAGGTTAATTCAACAAGTACAATGTAATACATGAAATGCAATTTTAAAACGGGGGTGTGGGACTTTTTTTACTTGACTTAATTTGGGAGAAAACTGCATGTTTTTAACGTCTTTTCCCTCTAACAGGTGAGCTCTCCTTGGAGGAGTTTGTGGCCGGTGCTCGAGGTGACGATGATTTCATGGAGGTGATGATAAAAAGCCTGGACCTGACCCACATCATGACGATGATCCACAACAGGAGGCACAGCGTTTAGTGCCTACCCCGATGACTTTATCCTTATACACAATTCAACCTGAGGGTTCAGTACATGGCCTCTGAAGAAAAGGTCTTTCATAGACTGAGATTTCTATAAAGATTTAAACCAGGTTATTGTAATTCTGCTGCAAACTCTGACATATCTTATTTCTAACCTATAAAAGAATCACATATGCATTTGGATGATTCAGTCAACCTTTGCAAAGTGGTACTTGTCTGTTTATCGTCGCTGAGCTCTCCCAAGGACACCTTGGCACGAGGGATGATCTCTCAGACGGTCCACTTACCCACAGATTCCCTCAGGGATTATTAAACAGGGAGAAAGTGGAGCAGAGTGGCAGTTATATGCACTTAATGCTTTCCAAATCTGTATTTTCTGGGCGTCTACATCAAAATACTTGAATGACTTTTTACTTGTTCTTGCCCGTTGGGTTAACAGGAGGAGACTTTGCAGCGTAAAGTACACAAACAGGTAAAAGTGTCTGAAGAGATTAAGCAGTGTTCTCATGTTTACCTTTTTTATCCTTTTTTTAAATAAAGCTGAAGCAGAAGACAAAATACCAGCTTGTGATTGTGTGGCATTTAGGTGTGGGTGTGTGTATTATCTTAATAACTTACTGCCTGTTCAGCAAATCCCATGACTTCAGTATACAACCTCATACAACAGGATCAACAAATATGACACGTTGTGGAAAGTGAACCCTCCCTTTAAACAAGTACGATGATTTTCCTGCACGGTGCCAAGGTCGCTCCATGTAATGCACACGTGGTTAACCTGCATCTTTTTCTCCCATTATTTGAAACAGGATTATCTACTGGCTCTCTTCCTTTTGTAATAAAAAAGAAAAGGAATGTAAACCATAGTATTACGCTTGATATTTCCTGTAAAAACATAGAAAAACTAAAATAACTAAAGCAAACTTGCGAATATGGCTTTTATTTTATACAAATGCAAATATTAAACATTATTATTAACAGTCATGAGACAAGGAAAACAGGGTTATTCTTTAACCACAAGGGGGCAGCGACATAATTGGATTATTTTCTTACACAAAAAATCCCAACAACAGTCCATCTCCTGATGCTGCTTATCTTGAAATGTATATTACCCTCTTTTGTCTTTCTGTCACTGTGTCTTGCCTTTTTCTTTTCCTCAGGGGGCTCACAGGAAGTCATAAAGGTATTTGATAATCTCAAAATTCACAGTCCTGGAAGATAAAACAGACAAAGCATATCCTCTGTGAAAAAACTCGTAATTTATTTTCATTTTCAGTCAAATGTGTATTAGCAGACATACACACACACCTGGAGATGGCACAGATGAAGTCCATAGAAACGGCACATTTGTATTTTGGGGCATCGATCTGGTCGCCATGACTGACCTGCGTCAACAGCTGCAGGGTCACCAGAGAGGAGATCTGACGGAGAATCGAGGGAAACATTAAATGCCTCTCCGTTCCACTTCTTTTAACAGCTTTGCCTCACTTTGAAGCACTAAATGACAGCCAGTAGCACAGATATGTGTTGAGCCTAATTTCATAAAACCATTTCATGCTCGGGGCCATAAATAGATCAACATTTGGCCTCAGATACGAAACGTATGACCATATGGGTAGAACACTCTAATCTGAGACACTGTGGCCACTAAATTTGATTTAACATAACATAGTGTGTCATTTGCTCCCAGAAATGGGAAAAATTACAATTTAAAATCCTGTTAAAATGACAGTGTATGTTCGCATTTTATTTGCTTAACTGGCAAATAGGGAAACAAGCATGACGTTATTTTTAAAATATTCTGTAGAAGCTACTTCACAGACCCAGGAGTATTCCTAACTTTCAAAGTCACAATCATAGAGAAAGATTGAAGGCACTGTAGGGCCAAATAAAATAATAAATCATCCCACTACAGAGCTCAGGTTAACAGATTAGGACATGATGACATCAAAATGTCCATCCAAAAGTTGTTTAGGTATTTCAGGCTGTAGAGAAATGGCAAACCAACACACTCTCAGACATTTCCATCCCTACAGCCATACTGTACCACTAGCACGGCTTAAAAAGCTATGAGTCACGTATGAGATGCCAAAGAGAATCAATTGAAATTATGCAGAAACATAAAACAAATGGAATAAGATGTGATAGAACGTGCCAAAAAAAACGATCATTATTCATTTACGGTAATCTTTTTTTGCGTTTGAAAGTGTCTCGACCCTGACCTGGGAGAAGATGCTGGCAGTGGGGGCCACTCTGCTGTCCACCACGCTGTAGAAAATGGCGAGTAGGCGATCCAGAGGAAACGGCTTCGGCCCTAGAAGGTGGTTACTAGTCTAGAAAACAGAGACGGAACATATTAAGATTATATAACAGTTTATCTTAAATGTGCAGAAAGGGCAGTGTTATGTTAAGATGATCACCTTTTCATTTTTCTTCAAGAAGTTTGTTTTCTTTATTTTACCGTGGTGCTGTTGGGGGATAACAGAGCAACATTAAACTCACACAATAACACTTAAAGGTGGGATAGGTAAGTTTGAGAAACCGGCTCGAGATACACTTTTTGTTATATTCCATGGAATGCTCTTAACATCCCGATAGCAATGAATATCTTAAGTGCTTTGACAAAAAATCCATAAAAAAATTCATCTGTGGAAGCCGTAATACTGTAAAAAGCACGACCAATCATTTTAGCCGGCCTGGCTAAAATGATTGGATGGCCTACCTGCCTGTCAGCCTTCCATCGGGGCACAAACTTATCTCGTGCCCTCATTGGTCATGTGCGCGTTCGTGTGTGTTGGAGGAGGGGCTCTGTAAGGAAGTCTGAAGGAAGTGGCAGATTTGTTCCGGTTGTGTACTTTCAAATTCTAGCGCACTCGAGCTGGTTTCTCCAAAATTACCTGCCCCACCTTTAAAGGGCTTTACAATCTGTACAAGATACCAATATTTATAATATAAAACTGCCGTACCTTTACAAAGAAGCGTTTGTCTGTGCGGGCAGGGTTGAAGGATGCTAGGTAGGCAGCAATCAAAAGGAACTTGGAGTAATAAGGCAGCTCAACATGAGTGTGGGCGGACAAACCTGAAGGGAAATAAAGGAATGACTCAGGTGTACTGTGCAGTGTGTCCGGAAAATGTAAAAAGACTTTCATACAGTACATCATGATGCTCAGCAACCCTACATTTAGTCATACAGTACATTGATTAATACGGTGGGATTCATTTTTATGCCGTTCCCAATTTGAGCATTAGTACAGAATGTCAATGCACCTGTTTTAGCAGTTTAACATCTGCTCTGCAACCGTATTACATCATTAGATTCAACAGCGCTAAGTGTGTGTTGGTACCTTTCACTGCTCCATTCTCCTTCTCCTCCATTTGCTGCATCTGCTCCCACTGCAGGCTGAACAGAGAACAGGGAATTATGAACACAAACCACAGCAGCAGTAAATACGCTGATTCAGGTTGTTCACCAGGAGGCAGCAAACAAGCAGCAGTGCTAGAACGAGCCGTTAGATCAGAAAGTGACATGGTTCATTAGCAGATTGATGTAAAGCCGACGGACCTGGACACTTCCCGCAGGTAAACAGTCTGCATGGCTTTTTTCAGATGAGGCTCGATGTTTCTCCACAGCTTGTGAGTGTCCGTCTCTTTCACTGAAGACATAAACAGAAGAGCATTGATGAAAAAGCCACATTAAGAGCATACAATCAGTTTAAATTGCTTATAAGAGAATAGATGTTATCAGGAAGAATAGGAACATGTAATTGCGTAACGGTTAAGGAGGGGTTACGTTTGTTGTGATAAATACAAATATCACCTTACTCTGCAGTCTCCAATGAACTATGAGGCTTTTTAGCCTTATTTAACTCATTGTTTCGGATATAAGAAAGACATAGGTGTCAAAGATACAGATTGTTTTGTCAACAGAACAAAATAAGCTATAAAAACAGTGATTGTTCAACTTCATTTATAATTCTATTACATTTAGATGTTATGGTTTGCCTATATTTTGCTGAAGTGCACTACTAACTGCAGTGAAGATACCAAATTGAGGACTGTAACAGAAAAGTATTTTACTCACTTACAATAATTATATCATTGTGTGATTCTTACGTGCTAAAGTTAATCTCTATGTTAGCCAGAATGCTCTTTACATTATCGCCAAGCTTGACCCCCCCTCTCTCCTCCATCTGTAGTCAAATATGCAACTCAAAGACAGCTGAATGGGTTCATCTTCATCCACATTTGATGAATACAATTGCCACCACAGGGACATAGTGATCGGTCCGCATATGTTATTATATGTATGGTGGATGTGAAAATGAGAAAAAGTTTGCCAGCATATTCACATCAACAACTTTATATGGTGACAATATTTTACTGTTGTGTTTACAGCTTGTTCCACTTCAATCTAATTAGCGGGGGGGAAATCAATGAATGCAGCTTTAAAAGAGAGAAATGCTGAAAAGTTCAAATAGCTTAAACTCATTTCAACAAGATTAAAAAGATCTCTCTTCAAATGAGCACAAATAAAAGGGTAAAATAGAGATTTGTTTATTATTGATCAGCTGTCAGATGAAAGAATACACCTCTTTATGTTTTACCTTTTCCTTCTGCTAACGGCTCGCAGAACTTTGAGAAGTTGAGAGCAGCCTGGTTGACAAGAGGAGAAAGAGAATCAATGATCCGAGACTGAAAGAAAATCAAAACTATAAAAAATGTTCTCTAATGTATGTGTGTGTGTGTGTGTGTGTGTGTGTGTGTGTGTGTGTGTGTGTGTGTGTGTGTGTGTGTGTGTGTGTGTGTGTGTGTGTGTGTGTGTGTGTGTGTGTGTGTGTGTGTGTGTGTGTGTGTGTGTGTCTGACCAGGTGTCGCAGCTCTCTGAGGTCTCGACACACCGAGTAAAAGACTCCCAGCAGGATGTTGATATAAGCCGAGTAAAACTCATCCGAATATGAAGGATTTCTGTCCTGGGCCAAAATGTGCTGCAGCTCACCTTCAAATACATAGAAATAGACACACTGTCAGTATAACTACTCACACAAAACGATATTTTAAAAAACAATGTTTCTTCTAAAAACAAGTACAATTCCTGTCGTGCTAAATGTTTTAAAAATACATGCATATACCTCTTCAGTCTCTGCCGTATGTGTAAGAACAAAGTCACAGGTACACATTTCACGCAGAATCCGCCAAGTGTGCCTCACAATTATGCAGTGTGAGGGGAGTTTATTCATGACACTGAAAGCTGATGTATCGTGTGTGTGTGTGTGTGTGTGTGTGTGTGTGTGTGTGTGTGTGTGTGTGTGCGTATGTGTGTGTGTGTGTGTGTGTTAAGGATGCTACCTTTACTGTAGTCGGGGAAATGGAGCAGAAGGGGCTCGAAACAGCCGGTGTTTGGTCTGAACCTGTCCCAGACGATTTCACTGAGCAGGATGACGGTAACGTTGTCCTCCACCTGAAGAGGTCCCAGAAGTAGAGATGTGTGATATAACATTGGTTTGTGCTACAAGGGGATTCAGTGAGTGTGTCTCCATGGCTACAGACATTGCTACCTCATTCAATTATTGTTTAGTTGAAGTCTTTTGACATTTTAATAGCTCTACTCATTTGTTTTACCGTGACAATATCATTTTGTGCCATGAGGAACAATGATGGACAGTTTGAAATGGGCAGCTAAAGGATCCCTATAAACAACCCATCAGATCAAAACTGCTGTTACAGGAATAAAACACAAATAGTCTTTGTCCTCTATATGTCCTCAATTTAAATGCTGTGTGGGATTGCCATCTTTCTTCCGGAACAACATTATTAAAGCGCTCCACGCACTCAGCTCCAGATCATTTATAACAAAGGAAGCTCCTCCAGTCCCCGTTCATCATCTGCAACAACATTAGAGCTGCTCGCTTGATAGATGACACAAAGAGCGTGCTGCACTTTCTCACCAGTTCCTGAAGACGCAGGAGAGCAGGGAGGAGATTGGCAGCAGAGTCTCTCAGAAGCTCTGCTTTTTCCATTACCTGAAAAATATATACCAGAAAAAGTGTGATTATGTGAAAGGTAATGTACTCAGGAGTCTTCCTTTTTTAGTTTGTTTCCTCATGGTTGAATCCACTTATTGTAGGTCGCTTTGGATAAAAGCATAAGCAAAATGTAATGTAACTCATATCTAACAAACTAGAGGTTGTAAAAGGCTGTTTTATATGCTGTGAGCTTTAAAATATAGTAAGCCAACATTCTAGACTAAACCTCCTGATGATGGCTGGAAATTCGACTATTTTTCTCCAGGCATTATGCATCTGGAGCATTGTTTAGCGTCTATTTGCATTTCTTATCACTACTAATCATGTTGCCATACATTTGAGTGACACATCCCAAGAATAATACATTTGATCTGCCATGGATTACAGTATTTTGGTGTGCCAAGTGAGGAGCGATTTTCTGGTTGTGCACGGCACTCACAATGTATCGCGTCTGCTTGGCAGGAGACTGCGAGCTCTGCTGCCTGTAGATGCGTACAAAGTCAGACAGGGAGGGACTGCGGGGGAGCAGCGAGGCAGCATCGCAGCCAAAGAAGGACAGCAGCACTTGTTCAAACAGCAAGGCAACAGAAACACATTCAACACAGCTCACTGTGGCGTGGGGCAGCTGCAAAGAGGAGGAGGAAAAGACAATCAGTTTTGTATCTATGTGCAGTTAAATACACATCTTCACATTGTGTTGACTCTCCTTTGCTTGTGTTGCACACTGAACAATTAAAGTCCTTAATGAAAATCAAACACTCTAATTGTTACTGCTTTCCACTGCTGTGATTCAGCGTTACATACTGTTAGCAACAGACAGTCAGAAAAGAAAACAATTCAATTGAATATCAGATAAATTGTTAAAAAATTATTCAGGCAAAATGCGGAAAAGTTGCTGCTTCCAAATACTAAAATGAACAGAATTGCTGCTTTTTTTTTACTGAAATTAAAAAACAAACAGAACATTTTAAGTTTGTGTTAAACATTACCTCCAGTTCCTTCAGCAAAACATTCAGCACGTGACTCTTCCCTGAAGATTGATGACCATAGATGAAGATTGAGGGATAGCTGTACTGGTGTGGCTGTGAAATATGACATGTCAATATGATTAATGACAATCCAACAAACACTTTATTCTAATACAAACAACATAAATATTCCTTTATCAACCAAAACACCAATCCAAAATGGACAAACATGACTTGATTTAAAGTTACATGCAACAGTTACTCTTTTTTTTTTGCTGTTAATTTGAAATACATTACATTACATTACATGTACTTGTTAGACGCTTTTATCCAAAGCGACTTACATACATTCAATACTGTGGGCAATCCCCACAGGAACAATTTGGGGTGAAGTGTCTTGTCCAAGCACACAGCGGAATGTTTGACTGCAGCGGGATTTGAACCAGTGCCCCCCGTGATCCGAAGATCAGCGCACTGAGCCACAACCTCCCACTTACAAAATACACTTGTAAAGATTTTAAATGTAGAGTAAACTTAATACAATGATTGCTGTATTCCATTGTATAGTTGTGTTTTACTTTATTAAATGTGTTTCTTATCTTTTGTAAGGTATGTTAGAGTCCAATTAAAATGATTTGTGTGCAGGTGCTACAAATATTGTGTATCTTAGCTATACAATATAACATTGTTTTTTCAATGTAATTGTATAATGTGTTTCTCTTGTAATATATCTGTTGTTTTTTTGTAAGGCACTTTGTGTTTGAATGTCCTATATAAATAAACTTGCCTTGAATGATGGTGGGGCAGAGATTTATAGAGTGGGTGTACGTTTTGTGGCTGGCCGAAAATGCAGTTTGACAATGTGTATCCCATAACTAAGGCTATATGCTAAAACAATAATTCAACCCTGTCACATGTTGCCATTTCTCATTAATTTAGGTGAAGTCGAAGCGAAATAATATAGGTCCACTTTTAGTGTATTAATGCGCGCCCCCGCAGCCAGGATCTCACTTCAGATCGACACGAGCCTACATACCTGACCCATGAGCGACAGCAGCATCCCCGCCTGGACCTCTCTGCAGGGCAGCTTCTTTGAGACCGTCTGCAGCCTCTCCTCCTCATATCCTGGCTGTTGTAACAGCGCTGACATCATGTTCTCCGTACTACAAACCACAACACAGTGTTTAAGACTGTGAGGAGGTCAGTGACAAGCGGCTGCAAACAACCAGGCTAACGTTAGCTTTCTAAACGTTCACTGACAGCACACGCACAACCTCACACAACTCGAATTCAGTCAAAATGTGACCAGAACGAAACATATTTAAGAAAACAATGTACTGTAAACACGACAGGGCACTTTAATAATATATATACCAGAAAATAAACTGTGTAGCAAACGTAAAAAGCGATGAAAAGCTACATTAAAAGTTGAAAACGGTAACAAACAGGAGGTGGACTCTCACATAAATTTCGCGCGCGCCTTCAGATTACGTCAAATGACGGTGTCCGGTCACCAGCCAATCGCAGATCACACAAAGATTCATGGGTAATGTAGTTTTTAGCTCTAAAACGGTTATTGTGATATAAAGAACTTCAGAAGATTGTTTTTTAAACACACAAATACATAAATATACACATTGTACATATGTTTTTATTATTCTTTATGTATGGATGTGATGCACACATTATATATTATACTTACATGACAACTGTACAGCTTTATCTGCTGAGCAAAGTAGAAAGGAGAAAACATGAGAACATATAGTCTTTTGAATGATACATATAAACAGCATAAACAAAGGCAACATCTGGGAATATTGAGCTTTTATGGTTTTGTTATGATATCATTGGAAGCAAACATAATTAAAGGTCCATTTACGCCGTTCATTTACAGTCTAATGTTGTTTAATAGTTGCATTTTTTATGTACGGTAATTTCGAGGAGCATGTTCCCATACCGCTCTCATATAATTAGGGTAATGTGAAGCAGCTGTTAGAGGGGGATTATGTGAGCATTACATTTGGGGCTATTAGCCACACTGTTGTAGTTTGTTATTATTATGTGTGTTGAGATTTTGCGCGTGCTACTTGAATAATACGTCAGACGTGGATTAAGAGATGTGGGCTGGCCCTGTGCTATCCAAGGCTTTCCTCCTCCTCTGATTCACCTCAGCTGCAGCTGTTGGTCTGTCGGAGCTCAGACGGAGCATTTCAGAAGAGTGGATCCCAGACATGAGCCTGTGTGCCGGGGGAACAGCCTCTGGCTTTACACACGTTCCAGGTAACGACATATTTGATAAATCATCAGGACAAATGTCGGATGAATCCACTGGCTTCTGAATGGATTCCTGAAGCGTGTTTTTTCGGAGAGCGCGTTTCGTTTTTTGCAAGAGTGATGAATGAAAACCAGGAGGAAAACACCAGAAAACAAAACCCGACCTCGCCATGGATGTGAGGGTGCAGTGATGCTATGGAAACAGCTGTGACTGTATAAAGTCAGAATAAAAACCCTAAACAGCGACAAGTTCTGCAGAACACAGCATTTTTGCCTTTTACGGATCAGATGCTCAGATGTGAGTTCGCTGAATACATTGGTCCTGAGCACCGAGCAGACCCCTGCACTCAGACCGGAGGATGATCCCCGGGGTCCCCAGCACGATCACCACCATGATCCCCGCCTCCGAGGCTGCCAAAATCTACCAGACCAACTACGTCCGGAACTCCCGCGCCATCGGCACCCTCTGGGCTATCTTCACCATCCTCTTCGCCATCGTCAACGTGGTGTGCTTCATCCAGCCGTACTGGATCGGAGACGGCATGGACACCCCGCAGGCGGGATACTTCGGGCTGTTCCACTACTGCATCGGCAACGGGCTGTCCCGGGACCTGACCTGTAAGGGCAGCTTCACCGAGTTCAGCAGCATCCCCTCCGGTGCGTTCAAGGCCGCCTCCTTCTTCATCGCCATGTCCATGGTGCTGGTGCTCTCCTGCATCGGCTGCTTCTCGCTCTTCTTCTTCTGCAGCACCGGCACCGTGTACAAGATCTGCGGCTGGATGCAGCTGGCTGCAGGTAAGAGACTGGCTACAGGTTGGAGTTCTCAAAACACTTCAGTGTACTCATGAGATTCATAGTTCAAAATATTATGAGATGAGTTCTCTGAAGTTTAGAATACATATTCACACATTCTGCAACCAGAAATCTATGTTCTCCTGCTTTTTAGGTTTGAAGATCCGAGTAATGACTCAGAGCTTCAATAAAAAGCCATTGAAATACAATTACAGGTTTTATCTTTTATGACATTTTATTATTTATCAGGTCTAGATCTTTATTGAGTATTTGACTAGTTAATCAACAAAGTAAACACCCTTTTTTGATAAATGATACAAGTCGTTTTTATGCAAAAATCAAAGAAAAGGTGGTTTCAGTCTCTTGTACTATAGAGATATACAGGTTTTATATAATGGTAAACTGCATATCTTTGGGTTTTGGATTGTCAAAACAAGGCATAACCTTGGATTTCAAGAGGATTTGTTTCAATATTTTCTGACACATTATAGACCGAACAATGGAGCAATTTATCTAGAAAAGAATCAGAAAATGTACAATGAAAATAGGTAGAAGTTGCAACCCTACAGCCCGACATGCACAAAGTCTGCACCTAAAAATCTAGATGTTCTCCAGACTCCTCATTTGAGCTCTGTTGAGATGAGAACAATAAATGTAATCTATCAATCATAATATGAACTGAAATTGTCTACAATTACAGGTTTTACTCAAATCTCACAGCTAAGATTGCAAAAATTGACGAGGATACAAATGCAGATTGCTTTCACTTAAGATGTTTCGCCTGCTTTTTTTGTGTTGACGTCTCCAATGGTTTTGGCCACAGAGCCCTGTTATAGTTAAAGTAGTATTTGGTCCATTTTCTCGAGTCTTGGTCAAATATTATGTAACGATCTGAAGTGTAGGTGTAGTGGCCTTGAGGAATGTAAAACCTTGGATTGAAACTGTGAAAAACTCTCTTGGGTCCTGATGCCATTAAATAATAGTAAAAAAGTATACAAGCGTTTCTACATTGCATTTTTTTTGGGGAGGATTTTCTGATACCTGAATGTCAGAAATGTATCTTGAAGTAAAATACATTATGTGTAATACTTTCTTAGGCATCATACTGTTTCAAAGCAAATCCAGAATTTAGTCATATATCTGTAAACTCGACTCTGTAAGACTTATTAAACTGTCAACTAGAAATAGTTAAGTCAATTAAATGGGAAAATACAAATGATTCCTTTTCTCTAAATGAGAACAGAAAATGTATCTTACATCTTTAAACCCACCATGCACATTAGATACAAAAGAAAAACACATGTAAAAGGGAAATGAGGAAATACGATCAAAGGAAAAGCAACATGTGCCTGACCGAACTGCTTTTTTTTGTTTGAATGTTTTTTTTATTCAAAGCATCCTCTTTGAAGCAGATGGAGAAGATCTTGATTTCCTTCCAAAATGATATTTTCAAATAACTGGTGCAGCTCAGTTTAATATTTCAGCCAACTATTTCAGTACGCAAGGGATAATTAAAGCAAGCATTTGTGTTGATATTTATGAGCCTCAATTTTAAATGTGCTTTTGTTGCGACTGTTCCATCATCTGCTTACATACACGCATTTGAATCAGCGGGAGCTCAGAGAATAATTTTTATCATGTGATTTTAAAAAAACCTTTTGAGCATAATTTAAGGCTTACATTTTATTTTTTATTTGTGTGTTTATCCTAACATCACAATTTGAATATTTATTGATGCCTGCTTGTAAAGCCCAGATTGTTCTTAGAGGAGAATTAAACGTCACAACCAATAAATATCACATTCATAGCTTCTGTTTTTTCATGCAGAATAAAACAGCGGCTAAATATCCATTCGGATTTAGGGTGAACATGTGTCCCCGAAGTCTGTTGATTACCAGTTTTAGCAAAATAGTAACCAGAGGCTAATGTAATTCCACGTTGCACAAACCATTAGTCATAGAAATTAGGAGAGCCATTGGCCAGATGCGAGGCTATTTTAAAGCAGAAAAAAGCTTTTTCACTAAAGTATCTCGAAGTATCTCAGTTTTAAATTGGATTATCTTGGAGCAAAAGCACTATGATGAGCTCTTTCAGAGTCCTAATGAGTTCTACATCCTGCTAGTTTGAGGGGTTTATTTCACAGATCAAAGTTGCTTCTTATTCCTTAGAGTCACATGTTTGCTTTCTCCAGTTTTCCCACCATCAGAGAAGCAGATGTGACGGTTTGCACCACATTGATAAAGAAATAAATCAGATTTTCAGCTCACGTGGTTTTTGTTTAAGTCGTAAGGACTGGTGAAGAGTAATTAAGGAGGTTTATTGAAGTAGACAGTACATAAGTAATACATTTCAGAGCAAAACAATGTACATCTTACCCCACTATACTTGGCTAACAGATGTAGTTACTGGTTACATTTCAGATCATATTTACATATGAAATTGGAACCAAAAAGGTTATTTTATATAGACTGTTTGCTGATTATATTCGGTCCATCAAATGCCAGAAAGTGATACAAATGTCCATCATGACACTCCATTACCAAGATGATATATTCAAATTGGTATATTGTGTACTTACCAACAGTCTAAAACACAACATTTTGTTTCAATATCAGTATTAAAAATATATCCATTAATAAAAAGATATGTTACCCAGAGGGTAAAAAAAAAATGTGTATAATAATAATAATAATAATAATAATTAAAAAAAAAATTCTAGCAAAACAATTAAGGTTACTTATTTACAAAGTACAATTTGTAGTATATCTTATACTTTTACTCAAGTAAAAATAATCTTAATTGATCTTCAATATACTTTTGTGCACTCGCAGCCCAATTCAATGTGACTAATATCTCTTATTCTCAATACGGCTGCTGTTAAAGTGGCCATTTAATGGTTTTCTAGGCAACAGAAATAGCTGATACCGAGGTACTCTCTCTAAGCTGTCTGAAATCCAAACGTAATTGCAAAGATTTTTTCAAGTCCTCCCTGCCTGATGTCTTTTAGGGTGTATGAAGCTGCTGTGATGGGCGATCACTGGCAGCAAACAGAGCTCAGAGGCAGCCCTCCTCTCCCACAGAGGGACGTCCTGAATGTTTGAAGAGCTCTGCCTTGGTGGATTAGGGCTCTTTTTTTAACTATAGCCAATGTCATTGTTTCTTTGCGATTTTTAAACAACATCTGTGGTTATATAGTTTGCACAAATGTTTTGCATAACTTTGCACAGTAGCCGTCATTCTTCCGACAGATCTGCCTTAGGTCCCAGAGAGACAACTTTAATATATTATTCTTGTTTCTCCCCTTCCTTATGCTTTCGGTTCGGAATTCCTCAACAAACCACATTTTTAAAGCTTCTTATTTATTATTTAAAATCAGACATGATAATGTTAAATCGCATTTTTTTTTAAAACACACCTTCGCAGTCAGATAGATCTGAACCTAGTTAAACACCAACAGGAGATGTATTCATCAAACACCAAATGAGTGAATATCTTTTGGAAAAGCTGTTTCCTCTTTTAGAGACTTGTAATATATGCCAAGGAACTTTTTTGAAATATCGTGTAAGCATCACTAAGACATTTTTCTGCTATTAATTCATTTCACTTTCTAGTTTCTTCATATTTAGTTTTTATGAAATAGGGAGATTGTAAAAAAACAGTCTGGATATATAACCTATAACCTACAAGGTTATTAATGGCTTATTATTTATACAGAGAGCCATAAATAGGTGATGTATTTGCCATTGATAGATCCATTAGAAGCACTTAAAACGCCTTTTTTAAAGCATATCAGAAAGAAAACGGGACGATGCTCAGTAACCTGGACGGCCTCCAGAGCTAATGACCATCTGGATCTCACAAATTCACAGGCATGAATTTCTCCATGGCAGTAACAGCTGCAAATGTTCTGTATCTGTAAATCAGTAGAAGACCATTGAATCAGACGTTGGTCAGCTTCCTGTGCCTTTAGTGTAAGTGGTCTCGCTTTCGGAGCCAAAACAACATTTGTTGGAGTTTATTGATCTAAATGTTGATTTCCAGAATAGCCAGAGGATCCAGCAGGGGCAGCTGCTGTTCAGCTGTGTTGGTGTTGCGCTGTGAGAGTGACAGAGAACACAAAGGCTCTACTTGCCTTATGTTTGATGCATGATAACAGTTTGATAAAAGCGTCTGACTGACTGATGTCGTTATACCAATGCTCGGTGTGCCGTGCAGTATTCGATTTTACACCTCATCAGAAAGATGTCTAGTGGAACGGGGACGTGCTGCTTATCACGCCACATTGTGTGCTTAAAAAATACACCAAGACGCTATCACACTGTCTGCTGAGGAGAGAGATAGATAATGAAAACTGATCCAGGGAATGTTTGAAAGCTGAAATCTTCATTTTGTAAAACTTGTTTTCTGTTCATGTTGTAATCCAATAAGAAGTCAAGTGTACACCTTTTATACTCCTCTTGTCTTATCTGAGGTCAGAAATACAAATATATTATAGATTGTATGTTATATTTCTTCATGACAAGATCTACGTAATACATTTTTATTAATTCATTTATTTGTTTAGAGTAAAAAAACACATTGTAGTAAAAGCTCTCTGTTTCCAAGTCTGCCATCATACCAACTCAGTCATAAAGGCATAATGTTACATTATTATCATCAGTTATTTATTGCATTTGATAAGTGAAACATCTTATAGTTGCATGTCCCTATATCGTGTAGTATTTAACCAAACCCAAACTTAATTTGTTGTTCCAAATTTTAACATCCAGTCAAAAATAAATGGCTGTACTCACTTATCGCACCCTATAATACAAATTCTGTACCTGCCACTATAACAATAAACATTACAAAAAAAAATGAAGGAAAGAGGTTGCTGGCAATAATTGGCTGTGGGTCAAAGCCTATTTAAAAAAAGCCACATTAATGGGAGCTCTGTGTAAACATTTGCACTGTAGATGAGATTTAAGGCAGGGAGCTAATGACATCAGCCCCATCTTTATCCTCTCACATAAAATTAAGCACTGGAAAAGTCTGAGAGGCTTTACAGTGATGTCACATGATCACACATGAGACTAAGACGCAGACATAACAAACTAGTTTAAGCTCAGATAGGTCACATTTGATGGATGGTGATTTGTACACACTTCAGAAGCATTAACAAAAATAGAAATGTTGACCCATGCAGAGTAAATGATCCAAACAAGACAGCCAGCCAAGTCAGCAGACGCTCACAGATCTCACCCTACAGACTTGTTCTAATACTGAGGATTAAGAAAGTGGATCACCTCCCTTAGCTGATGAGGATTTTAAAGAGACAGTAACCAATTGCTGACCTCCATCAGCCTTAATAGACACTTTGACACTTTCATACAAGTAGAAACTTTTAGGAAACACTTGACTATATAATCATTATTTGGTTGAATTAAGCTTAGATTTGTGAATATTCTACCTAAATAACTAACTTGCACTCAACGGATTAACATTCAAACTAACCAAGAGAGGTTGACAGAATAACCACACTATAAGGTATATCTTTGGTAGCTAATCAGGTCTAATTAATATTTGTCTGAGCAATTTATTAATGTTTCGCCCAAGTTGGATTAAACTAAATGGACCTTGTAATTAGTTTACTTTATCAATAGCTTTTTCCAAGAATGAACAGTCTCTAAAGTGCTCTGAAAAATCAATACTATCTACAACTAATTGTTACATTGCCTCTTGATGCAAATGTAATGTATGAAAAAGCTGAGCTACAAATTCAAAAGTTTATAAAATAAGCAAGTTTTTAGTTTTTTAAGAAAATGAAATATAATTTACCAGTTGAATCTTACCTTACCATTACAATATTAGGTTGTTCTGTGCTTACTAAAAACGAATTAATTGACTTTTAATACATACACATTAAACAGTAAGAGCTTCATGTAATTAAGCGCCAATAAAGGGCTTGAAATGTTTCCTTAAAAGCATACCCACCAGATGATCAGCAATATATTACAGGTAGTCACCAGAGAGAATAAATCAGCGTGAGCGAGGCAATTTAAACATGTCCCAGAGGGTGAGGTGTTATATGTGGTCTAATGGCGAGGTTAGACCAAACATTTGATCCAAAATGCTGCAATCCCAGCCGGACTCGATGTCCTCATAGCTGCCTGTCAGCTGCTCACAAATCTGCTGCAGCCATGGAGGAATTTGACATTAGTGTGTTCTTTCTATAACAAGGATTACAAGGTCTGCTGTCCTGATATAAAACCTTGAACTTGAAAAAATAGTACCACATTCTTTACCTCTTTGTTGATTTTAAATAGACTTATAACAAAGTGCATTACCAATAATAAAAACAGATAAAATAAATATTTAAAAAATGCACATACCGTAGGGTATGGTAAATATACTGCTAACCAGAATACATAGTCTAACGCCATGTTACATAGACATAGCTTTGCCTTCACATGCTTACAATGACAATGCTAACATGCAACTAGCTGGTGTAATTTTAACCATGTTTACCATTTTATTCACTGATTTGCTTCAATTGTACATGAAACTTGTTATTGTGTAAGCTAACTAGTTTTTTTGGCAGATGGTGACTTTTCTGATACGTTTGCATGCTCAGAATGTCAATAATAGCAGTTATATTTGCTACAGTATATTCACCATCTTAACTGTGCGTGTTTGCATGCCAAAATTTGTGTTGCGATGCCCAAAATATGTATAATTTCTTCATAGAATTGTTTGGCAAGCAATTCAATATTTTTGGGATTTTCTGGAACAAAAAAGTACATTGACATTTTCATTAGTCATTCCTTAAAGCGATTACAATGAAATATGTTGTAAATATACGTTTAATGAGAAAAAAGCAAAAACATTGCCTGGCTATCATCAAGGTCACATTATATTTGAGCCAGTTACTGCCGCTTGTTGATGAATAGCATGTCATCCTGAGGTGATGATGATTTAGCCTTTTATTAGCCGCGGCGTGATGGACAGATGGGACTGCAGGAGCTCCTGGAGCCGGTCCAATGGGAAGCGAGGGTGGAGGTGTGTCTGATTGAGGAGTCGCAAGGTATTTAGAGCTTTAAGTGTGACTGACATCTCTGATTGCAGAGGAGTTAGGACCAAAATGAGCAGAGAGATGGAGATTATGTGAGACCAAGAAAAAGGAGAAGAACCTGTCAGGGCTAAATATGAATTACGCTCCACAAAATGGATACTCCTCTATTGAGGTTAAAGTGCAAATAAATGAACAGCAGTGATAGGGGTGTACATTAACATGCCTAAACAAAACATGATATAATAGCATCAAGGTCACAGATATAGGCAAATTTGTGTCTGACTTTTTTTCTCCACTTTTTAAATCTTTGTATTTAAACTGCATAAAATGAACATGAACCCAAAGGATTATCTAATTTCTCCCGAGCTTTTATCATCTTTCATCTCCTCACACTTTAAATTGATTTCTCTCATTTGCCATTTCATCTCCAAAAAATTAGTTTAGCCTAAATATTTTGACGATTCTGGAGAATAATTCCTTTTGTATCTTTTTGACATGTCAACAGTTTCCCTATAATTGGCTGCCAAATTCCTGATGGCTATTTGTTGTAAACTATGTGCACATTTAATCGGTGCATTGTTGCTATATATTGTGCAATTTGCTGCTACATAAATTCGATAAAGATTAAGAGTGTTGTTTCATTTGACGTTGTGCGTGGACCTAATATTCTCAGAGGGTCCATCTCTGTCTCTCTTAACTACTGGCAAACACTTTCTATCATCAGAATAATGTGGACGTCTGTGCTCTCTGATTGCTTTCTATTTGTTTTAAACGCCTTATTTAAAACTTAATCGCACTTTCATTGCTTTGTTCTAGTCAGATGCTTTATGGGGACAAGCATCAGAGACCTCACAAGCTCCATTACCTCTTCATTAAACCAACTATGAGGTGGCTGCTTTAATGTCCTTGTTGTTACGACGGCTGAGGGGAGATTCCTCAGCATTGCTTTTTATAAAAATCTATCGAGTTTAACTTCTAATTAAATCCTAACTAGGCTTGCAACACAAAAGTCTAAATAGACATGTCTCTCTCTCCTAGTCAGCCTATAGCGCTGATTACTGCAGAGTTTGCCAGGCTTCATACATGTTTCATGAGAAATGGTTCTCCCATGTGTGGCTGAAGCCAGTTAAAATAGACGTGCTGCTTTTGGAAGACCGCTGGCATTATCTTGAGCTGTGCTGCCCTTTTAAATTGGTGAGAAGATGATGATGATGATGGGAAAGTGTCCAATTGCCAGGCAGAGGAGGCTGAGATAACGAGATCTTTCCAGAGGTCTCTGCGGGATGTGGACTTGCTGAAGTCATAGGGTTTAATATCACTCCTAATCAGGTGCTAGTTATGGAGCAGTGGGAGAGCCAACAGCATGGGGTTGGGACGAAAATGAGAGGAAGAAGATTGATCAGCAGCAATGAGTCTGACATCCCTGGTGTGTTGTTGAACTGTGCCAGTATGTATGAAAGACAAGAGGTTTATTCAGACTGAGTGGGAGTATCACTGAGTGGGAGTAACACCGTCTGTGTTTTTATCTGCTGTTGTATTATCCTATTGTTCTATGTATCCATGAGGGAGCATCACTAAATAGCTTGCCCGCTGCTTGAGGGATCATTGACAAATCCCTCAGCAGGGGAAAGTCATAAGCATAAGCTCGTCCCACAGGAAAACAAAACACCCTCTGTTTTCCCTGCTGCGTTACAGTCTTACGGGAAGCTCCAGAATAACAATGACTTATTCTTCAGAGTTGTTCATATCAGTCTGATCTGCATATCAAAGTCTGGTGGATTTTGTTGTCTCCGTTTTTGTACAATCGCTTCATATTTAATCAAACAACTGCATCCTTGAGTTTAAATAATAATTTAATCATATGCACGTTCTGTGTCGTTTTCATACGGCATTATAGAAATGTTATTTTGATTGAGTGGCTGAATTTATATCCAATCATCCGGCCCATTTTGGACTAACTCCACTGAGTAGATCATAGCTGGACTCGGTCCTGATCGATTCTTCACATTAAGTAATTGCTGAAGTCCTTCCAGTCAGACTAGTTTGCAGAACTTGGACGGGAAAAAGCCTCAATTATCCAGGGTTAAAACAGAGGTGATTTGAATATCTCACTTTTTTCATAAATGAATGCTGCTCTGAGTTTTAGTTGGGAAAATCTCATGCGACATAGAAAGCAAAATGAGCTTAAAGCATGTTGATGCCTACTTCTACCTGTTAATAGAGTAACTGCTTTTTCAGATTTTTGGCAGGGATTTTTATATGTCGTCCCTTCCATCAAATTTCATAGCATTTGGGCTTTGAGATCTTCCGTAATCCTGCTGACAAACATAACCAAATAGGTAACCTCCCTTTTGGAATTCATAAGAAAATAGTGCCAAGAAAAATAATAAGAGTGCAGTAAACGTTGGTCTCTGATCTCCATTAAGCTGGACTTCATTCCACTTGATGTTTTCTCTGGATAAAACGTTGTAGAAAAATGAGTCATCTGGAGATCAGCAAAGGATCAGCCCCTCTGTTAGCAGTGACTGTCAAACACGGCACTAAAGTCTTCCATGTCTCATTAAGACTTGATTATCCCGACTCCCCAGGAGTAATGTCATTAGTGTAGCCAGGATGGAGGATAAACAAAGGCTCCGTCCTGTACCACTTGCACACCTTCTCCCGACAACTCCTCATAACCTCAAACGACTAAAACCTTCTGCAAAAGCTTCCTGTCAGAGCTAAAACATGAGTGAGCTTTGAGGCTTTCCTTGCTCTTATTGGATGTGACAGGCCGAATGCAAATAACGAGACCCCCAAACCAACAGTATGAAATCGACTAGCGAGCGACATTGTTGCTTCTTGATCCCTCTGGCCTGTTCTGTCCGAGCTCACAGTTGAGATATTATGAACATGACAGCCAGTTCCAAGAGGAATGCAGAAGGAATGCTGCTTCCATTGATGTTGGACATTGTCTCTGCAGCGAGTCACTTTGATATGAATTATACAACCACAACACTGGTTTGTGAATAAATCATTACTCTCAGACATGAATGAGTATGTCTCTGTTATGGTACAGTTTATCAGAAATGTAGTCACGTTTGCGTCCAACAAACTAAATGCCCTTATTTAAACTTGATTCTCAATCATGCAAATGAACCTGTAGCTTTTCTGGAATCACATTTACTAAAATATGAACACATCTAACGAACAAGATTCTTCAGACCCTCCTCCTCAATCTGATGGTATACATCCTCAGTCCCCCGCTCCATAATTACGAGAAGTTGAATTGCTCTTAATTAGGACCTGGGCGCACAGAGAGAAATAACTTCACATGTATTCTCAACCCAAGGGCGATGACAGAGTGCCGTATTTGTGTAAAAACAAAGCAATATGTTATGTATTAACAAGACTTCATGTTTGTAAGAATATTTTTGCCATGATCTAAACATTTAATTCACCAGCATGTACGTGGGCTGGTTTCGGCTTTTTCTATTTTGGCAGTGAAAAAGTACTTTGCATAACTTCCTGGTTGATTCATATTTTCAAGAATCTGTTGCAGGACACATTTTGGCCTTTGTCATGTTAAAAAATCCATTGAAAAGTTTGGTCTTAATTTAAACTGGAGCATCTGCAGAATAATCCCATACATGGTGTTATAATTCACTAAAGTTAGGCATGATCCAAGATAAATAAATCTGTTTTCGTTATATTCTCAAGCATTTTACTGTTAGGGACTCTGGAGATACAATTGAGTATGATTTACTTTTTTTTCCAGGAGGAAAGGGACACTCACCTGGCGGAAATCTTCACTCTGAGTTCACTTTTCTACTTACACTTGGTAGCCAACATTAGAAGATAGTGCCTTTTTTTAACTTTTTCCTTGTGTTTTATTGACTTAGCGAAAAGGGCCATGACACTACTACAGGTCAGATCCGTTTGATCCATTAGACTTTGCAGCTGTTTCCTCTCCATCGTGCACTTACTGTCAATAAGTCTCCTCCTCTGCTGCTTGCTTTCACATGTTTCCCAGAGGAGGGGTAGACTTTATAGATTTCCCTTCGGGGAGGGGAGTATCTTCTTGATCACTGGACATGGATGGAGAAGACAGCCGGTTGATTTATCTTGACCCATTTGAAACTATCTGCCTCCGATAAGCCCATGTGTGTCCCTGCATGTGTCTTTAGGCAGCAGGACAAGGACGGGGTGACCCATTTGAAACTATCTGCCTCCGATAAGCCCATGTGTGTCCCTGCATGTGTCTTTGAGTGATGCTCATTTCAACGTGTTTGAGTTAATGATGCTGCTGTCTGCTGGTGTTGAGGAGACTGACGCCCAGTCCAAGGTTTCCATCATATATCAGATTCTGTTTTGACATGGCTGTCATGTCTGAGGGTTGAATGATGCTCAGATGCTCCTTGATTTATAGAAGACAACGCCTCTGTGAAGGTTGCACCACATGGGGCATTTTTTAAACTCTGAAAAACAGCTCTGAACTCTCTTTTGAAAGACATAAGGAGGATATAACCTTAAGAAAGCTACTTTTCCATTTAGCAGATATTACAAGTGATGTTAAGAGTGATAAGTGGTTGAAACCTTGTTGTATGTCACTATGTTTCTGGTCCCGCTCATGTCTACTGTCACATACTTATCAATGGCATATTGATTTCTATTGACAGATGTCACTGCTTGCTATGATGTGCCGGCGCTGTGTGCAAATGGCATGTGGATTCTTAGTGGTATGCCTCTTTGACTTGTGTTATATCCCTGCTGTTTGACAGGCTTGTGGCAAAAGAAAACACTTTCATATACCAGTACCCATCATCTCATGTCAACCCTTTGCTTTCACATATCGAAAAAAGTGTTTTACTTGATTTAGTTTCATTTGTATTTGTTTGCCCCTACTTTAAAACACATTTATATTATAAAAACCGGTGTTAACTACACACTTTAACCCTACTCCCTATATATGTATATAAGTAAGTAAAAGCTTGCTCACCTAAAAGCCTATAGTAAGACCTCTCCTACAAACTCAATGGAATATAAACAGAATCACATTAAATAAAATAAAAGGGATTTAAAAAAGATCGACGTTATATGTTTCTCATTCAAGTCCAACAGTCAACAAGGTAAAGTTAGACACAACTTTACGACAAAACATATTACTGAAACATAGAGATAGGTGAAGTCTGCACTGTCTATTAAAAAATGATTAAGAATATAAAATATGAAACTTTACATAAATTAAAAAAATGTGTGTTGAAATTTAAAATCTAGAAATGTGGTTTATTGATACTAAAGACAGTACAACGTTGCCATCTTTACAAGGACCCAGCTTACTTTATGAAATGTTTATTTATCCCAGTTTTGGATCTCTGTGTATTATACTCTCTCTGCTTTCTCAGCCTTTTTACTACCAGTATATAGCCCACACATCCTTCGTTCTGGTCCTCTCTGCAGATCTAAAGTGCATCCTCATTTCCTCTGTAATGAGCCAGAACAAAACTCTGATCCATTAGATCCACTTCTCAGCAGGACATTTCATTTCCACCATCCCATCCTCTTATCAATCAATACCGTTGTATCGTGAGAGGAAGCTGTTTGATGACTGCAGCCTTTTAGCCATCATACAGACGTGACATTCAGAATATATTACTCTCCTTTCTCTGGCCTCAGATGTAAGTGTTGCATATGGTTGACTGATGAGAAACATAACGGTCATTATTCAGAAACAAAGAATGTTTAAGAAGTTGCCTCCGAATGGGACAAAAATCGGTTCAGGGGAACAAGGCGTCTCCTCCGAGGTAGACTCCTAATTACACTGATCATCCACCGATGATTATAACAGCGGCACATCGGAGGGACCCATGCTGTGTGGAAAACATGACTAACAACTCCAACACTGGAAACATATTGGCAGGAGGGACCGAATCAAAGGAAGCTTAGTAAAAACTGGGGGCATAAGTAGAATACAAATGAGGTTTGAGCTTGAGAGGACTTCAAAAGGCTCCGTGGCTCTCAGTTATTTGATCAACTTAGCCGGGGGAATTGAGAAGCGCGAGCTGTGGGAGTGTTTGCATCCCAGTGGACTTACTTAAGATTACACCAGAGGAACAACACTCGCAGGAGGCTCTCTCAGGTCTGAGTGATGTGTTTTTCTCTCTTAGGTGTGTGTTTGTGGGTAAACGGTTGCTTCTGCCCGGTAGTGTTTGTTTACAGTCACCGTTTTCCGAAGGTCACGGATCAGAAAACACGGACTCTGAGAGGGGACGTGTGTTGTTTCAGTGATGTTCGCAGCCACCTCAGCCACCCATTAATGCTTTTCCTCCCTCCGAGCTATCCGGTTGCCATGGAAACTCTCCGTTCTGCTCCCGCTGGCAGCATCCCATCACTCTCACTGCCTCCAAGAGATTGCCAAGGTGAGCTGCTCAGGATCAGCGTGCCCCTTCAGGAGCTGCAGGAAGGATGGGGGCACCATCTGGGAGCTGAAGGACCCCCCATTCAGGTTCAAACTCTTTCCAATTGGCCGCTTCAGGTCACAGACTTAAGGCCAGGAGAGCGGTGAAGCATCACAGCTGCATGACAAGTGGCAGCATGAGGGTTTCTCTTCTTACATCAATGAGTGGCGGCACTTGAAGCAGCACGAATCCTACTATCAGTGGTATAACAATATGAAGACATTTATATTCATTTCACTTTATACTTAAATATCCCATTCACTAAACATTTTATTTTTATTTTTATGTTCCCTTAAAGGTAATTTATTATGCAAAATCCACTTTTTCACATATTTTATACATAAACATGTGTCCCCTCTGTGTAAAGACATTCTGAATGTTTCAGGAAAAAGATTGGCTCTCCTTTTGTCCTGATCCATTTATATAAAAACCTGTCTGAAAATGAGCTGATCAGAATTTGGCCACTTTGTGACGTCATAATGTATTTTTGGGTTAAGTAACCATTAGCCAATAACCAACCAAGTTAATACCCATCCACCTTATCACCTGAATCTCCTCCTAGAGCACCAGTGTGAGAACTATAATATATTGATGAAAAAGAGTATAATAGGGGACCTTTTTAAATCTCTGATCTTGACTTAACTGGTTTTGACAGTTTTTGAGAGATTACATTAACATTCCTCTCCTGGAGATGGAGATGCCTTTGCACTTCCCTAAAAATGTAGATTCAAACAAACCCCAAGTAAACTGTATTAAATAAAGTAGCCTTTTTCAGAAATGCATAATATATTTGGGAACTTTTTGATCTTCGCCACACTTTAACATATAGTTCTGTGGTGTTGAACAAAGCTTGAGCCGATAAACACTAGTTTGAACAGCAAGGACAGCTCCTAAGTGGCCCTTGTGGTACATTTATAAAAGTTTCCAGAGGTCAAGAACGCACTGAGTCTAATTTTAAAAGCCAAAATAGACGAAAGGGATAAGTTCAGTAATATAATGTAAACATATAAAACCCCTCATGGCTGAGTGGACAAAAGCTCCTAATAAGCTAGTAAAATAACTTTGTTTCGATGATACAAGCTCTTACTGGTTGACCCTTCTTCAGCGCTCCATTGTTCTTACCTGCTTGGGACTAGGTGGATTCATATCAGTGAGATGGAGCTCTGTATTTCTTTCTCCTCCTCATGTAATCAGTCATCATTAAAGCAAAAGGAGAGCAATTCAGGAGTAGGGAGGGGAAAGCTTGAAAGAAAAGAGAAGAACATGTACTCTCTGCCATCTCCTCAGATCAGAGAAGCTCCTGAAACAGAGGAGCAATCCCCTCGACTCGACTTCAAAGGCATTCTGTTTTGGAAGAAGAAACGGGGACAACATTAAAGATTCTGCCAAAGTTGTGTTCAAGAACGCTGTCATCACTATCTGAGGAAGAGAAGAGAAAGCACTTAAATAAAACAAGGATTGATCAACATGATTTGGACCGTATTAAAATAATCCGACCATGTGGGTTCTTTCCTCTGCCTACAAGAGAGACATTTAAATATTTTACTCTTTCCTGTCGTCAATGAGCCATGACAATTACGAGCTTCACAAAGCGTATCACTGCAAGGGTGTTGGCTTCAATGCTTAACACGTGTTTTTTATTCCTGTCTGGGGTGCAACATGTTGGCAGATTTGCTGTTGGGAGTCTTTATTAATAAGGACACCTGTTTCTAAACCCCCCCCTTGATAAATGAGTGGCTGTCCTCCTGTACTTCCACCTAAGCTGCTTAAGCTTACGGTCATACGTGTCTCATATGGACATGTGGCTGGCTTTAATCCTCAGTCTTTTTCTGTCATATTCACAGCACTGAGGTGTCCTGACACTCGTCTGTACAAATCCAAATAGCAGTCTGCAGGCAGCCCGTCACCATGGCGATGCTGCATCTCTACCTCATCCAACCAGCTGATTGGATCCTCTGCGTGGGGGAGCGACCTCCTCCTCCCCGAAACATAGTCTGTGCTCAGAGGAAATTAGAGAGAGCTTTGATTAAAGCTCGTCTGAAAAACTCTGTTCCAAGTAGGACCAACTTCAAACAAGACGAGGCGGCGTTTGGAAGAAACTTCTGAAGCCGTCTCCAGTGAACCGAGAGACAGCGGGGGGGGCGGCGGCATGCAACAGAAAGCAAACAATACCGCCACCCAGGAGGATTATCAGAATAATTTTTATGCTGATTATTTCTAAAATAAGAAGGAATGTTTCTGTGGCACTGCATGCCGAGTTGTTTTAAAATAAAGGGCCACTGGGAGGTGTTTTAAGTAGCTTGCAAACACACTTGTGAGCACATGCTCACATCTTCAGTACAACAACATTGTCTACTATTTTTCTTTGAAGGAGTTCCACCGCTACTTCTAAACAGGCATTGTCCAATTTGTGTTTAGCAATTGTAGCGAGGCCGGTCAATATTTAGATCTCCACAGAGGTTGAAACTTTGAGTGTATGTGTAAGAAGTGGAATACACTTTGTTTGCTCTAGCTAGACTGCTAACGTTAGCGGCTAACTAGCTTACTAACTGCTAACTGCAACTTTCAAATCCAAGAAGCATTTCCTACTCGGTGGATAAATAAGTTCCAAATATTATTACCCCACTTTTTGGAAGCTGGTCCTGTGTGCTACACTATCAAGTTTCCTATGTGGTCTCACGGCATTTCGTGTTATAGTCACGAAATTAATCTATTGATTCGTGCTCACCAACACGATTTCGTCATTTTTTTCGTGTCACACAGAACGATTTTAAAAGCAATGTAAATAATAACAAATTAGAAGGAAAAAGACATTTAAAAAAATTCAGATTTAAGTATTCTGACACAGAACGATTTTAGAAGCAATGTATTTATATTGGTAGTATGTTTCGTGCCTGCACCAAATAATAACAAATTAGAAGGAAAAAAAGATGACATAAAATACAGATTTCAGTATTCTGAGGCTCTGAGCCATTTCTTTTCCTCACCGACGGCAAAAAAACTCAGACATTATACAATTTACAATAAAAGGGATAGGGTTAGGCTTAGGGTAAGATATTGAGTAAGAACATGTTTTTATGAACCACACAGCTTCTGGTCTTCCAAGACCCGACCGGACAAAAAGATGTGGTGCAGGCACGAAACATACTACCAATAGAAATACATTGCATTTAAAATCGTTCTGTGTGACACGAAAAAAAGGTGAAAATCGTGTTGGTGAACACGAATCAATAGATTAAATTAATTTCGTGACTAATAACACGAAATGCCGTGAGACTGGGTTGGTTCTTGTTATAAACAAAGTGTAAGAAATTCACAAGGGCTACCAACTCAAGCAGCACACATTAGCTCGATAGATTTGACAGCATTGATGCCTGAAAAAACACTTAAAGCTTTTCTCTACTTTTGTCTAAACCCAAGACTCATCATTTTAAAGTTGCTCAAAGAAAGTTGTCAATGAATCATTTTAAACCGCTATAAACCGTCAATGCAGAGTTACCTTACTTCTACACAAAGTTAAAATAAAGGTGTGTGTATATCCTTGAAAGGTCAGCTGGTTTTCCTTTTAGAAATGATAAAGCACTGATAATAAAACAAGTCTTCAGTTTGGCCTGTGCTCGATATAGACCTCTCCTCTCAGACAAAATTAGATTGTAAATTTGAATCTCAATCAATTTTACAGCACACTCTTCCCCAGGGACAATCCCCAAACTATAGCTTGTCTTTGACATGGAGTTAAGTATTATTTTGCTTTTTTTATACATTTAAGGAGGATAGCCTAATGGCCGTTGTCAAACTAAGGAGTAATATTAAGAGTTAAACGTTTTTTTTTGCCTCACTTGACCTGACAGTCCGTCTGCTTTATGTCTTTGAAGTGAGCTTTCTCCGTCTGTGAGCCATTCTCTGATCTGATGGAGGGCAGTGGTCTGTCTGGCGCTGCATTTTTAACCAGCCACTTTCATTCCCTTCATGTCTAAAATGAGGTGCATTGGTATTCCAATCGTGTAGTGCTTGTTCCTGCCGCCTCCCTCCAACCTTCATTTCCAATCCTCACCTGAAAATGACACATAAGTGAGACAGAGATCTTACAATGTCAATAACTTTCAGATTCCCCCCTGACACCTCGTGATTAATAATCTCATCATCACAATGCTGCAGTTTTTCTCTCCTACCTTCTCCATGTAGCCACTCATGTTATTTTAAGCCTGAGCTTCAAAGATCAAGCACCTTTTTTTATTTCCCCCCCATTTCCTGTCTTTATTCTCTTTCCTGTCCCTTCATCTTGCTCACCTCTCCATCTTCTTTTCATCATCCACTCTTCGTTGTTGTGCGAGATGGAGAGGGAACATCTTTTGTCCCCCCCCCCTGTTTGCTGGCATGCAACAGAGCGGCCACGAGTGACCCCCGTCAGTGTGTAAATCACAAAGAATGTGAGTCTGTGTAGTGCAGGATAGAGCTGAACACAGTTTCAGCACTGCAGTGAGCAGACAGTGAGCAGACAGCTACAGTGTTAGCAGGGTGGTTTAAATTGAATTAGCTACAAGATATTATTGTCCTCTTTGTAACGCCTGCAGTGATAGTGATTGCAGTGTTGGTAAATGGTGGTATGTTCAATATGAGACCATGTATATATTAAATATTGATAAGTACTTTATATTGAGGATCCTTTTTTGTTATGTAAATGCAGGGTGGATAAGAGCCTTGGCTACAATAGAGGACTCAGACATTTAAGGATCCTACTTGATCACACTAGTATTTCAAGACCCTCCTTATGTGTAGTATCTAATACTTTTTAGTCCCAAAGATGATTTAATCTGTACAGTTAATACAACGCAACAAACAAACAAAAGTATTTTGAATGTTTTTATTTTTACTGGTGTGTGGAAGATTTCTAAAATCCTGCCTACAGTCTGTGTGAGAACTCAAAGATAAGATGTGGAGTCTTGCAGTATGAACAGATATTGCAACACAGATTTTCATACGGTATTTGTATTTTCTTTTAAACTTTCTTGTTGTGTTTTGCCCTAGTGTGCTTTACATAATGTTTTGGATTAATGATGTCCTCCTGTTATTATTATCTACATCTCTTATGAACACAAATGGGTACCATTGTGATTTCATTTTGGCTCGGTTTATCTTTTCACAAGCTCCCTGTAGTGCTGAACAAAGCATGACGCTCATGCCAACATTCATTAAAGATCCCTGAATATATAGATGTTAATGGAGTGAGTGTGCAGTCAGTAACTTCAAACTAAATCTTTTTAAAATGTTAAATTGTATCTGCACTAGCATGGTTTGCATTGTGGTGAATGTTGTACGTTCAGCTTAGCCTTAAGGTTTACTTTAAAGATAGAAAAATAAGTTTCATTACAAACATATCTTGTTAATCTACAATCTGAGGTTGAAACTGATATTTTAATTTAAATGTTCAGGTTGTTCCTACCTACATTTATATACGTTCTTGTACCTAGCAACATGTGAGTCAGTGTGCAGCGGCCTCAGTGCAGCCCATTAATCTGCAGCGGTCGTTAGCACCAACCCTGTGGAGCAGTGGAGCTAATACTAGAGGTGTTAATTAGGGTGGGGGTATACGGCTGGATGCGTGTTGCAGATCATGCTCCCTTTCCTCAGCCTTATCTCCACACACACACACACGCTCAGTGAGGACTCTGTGGAGCAGAAGGGATCAGGGCAGGGGGTGCAGAGCGAGAGGAGGGGGTATTTTGCACCTTGATGCTGATGCTCAGTGCAGGACACCAGCGCTCACTCCCCCTCAATAACCGTGTCGTTTAAAGGACTGTGTGTGTGTGTGTGTGTGTGTGTGTGTGTGTGTGTGTGTGTGTGTGTGTGTGTGTGTGTGTGTGTGTGTGGTGTGTGTGTGTGTGTGTGTGTGTGTGTGTGTGTGTGTGTGTGTGTGTGTGTGTGTGTGTGTGTGTGTGTGTGTGTGTGTGTGTGTGTGTGTGTGTGTGTGTGTGTGTGTGTGTGTGTGTGTGTGTGTGTGTGTGTGTGTGTGTGTGTGTGTGTGTGTGTGTGTGTGTGTGTGTGTGTGTGTGTGTGTGTGTGTGTGTTTTGATAACACCTTCTACACTGATTGTTCCAAGCCTTCAAGGACAGAGGAAGTGTATGTGTGCATCCTAAATCATGAAGGAGATGTTTAAGAACTCCTGCAAATGTATTCTGTGTGACCTCGGATCTTCTTGTAGAAAGGTATTTTCACTTAAGTAGCTTTTTAGTCGATAAGTCTTAAAATTGTCTGACCAAAAGTTCAAAAAGTATTATTTTTAAATGTATTGCAACGAAAAATATAGAAGCAAATGTTATTATATTGTTTAATCCGAAAAATTACTACAGAAGAAAGTGCTGAAACTAGACTAATCTAGGAATAGTCGATCACCAGAAAAAGGACAATAACAAATGATTATTATTATTTAAGACTGTTGATATAGAAATGTACTCCAGGGTGACGTCACTGTTGGAACAGCTGTAGCGAGTAAGAGCTGTAGAACACAGACTTTAATCAAAATACGTTCCTCGTTCAAAGATAAATTAAGTCTGTTTCAGTCCACTTTCAAAACACTAGTTGTGTAATAATAACCCTTTATTCCAGCTTTACTTTAGTTAATTGCAGTAAGAAAAACAGTCAATCATACTATTTGTTTTCAAAAGAATCTATTCATTCCTATTGAGGAATCCATCACACCTTATCTGTTCAATACTGAAATGACCAAAGAGGAGAAAGATGAAGGGTGAGATGTAGCTCTGCTCAGTAACTCACCTTCTCATCGATGAATCGTTGTTCCTAGGAGTCCTCCGTGAGCTTCGGATCATTACTCACCACCTCCTGCTTTTATTGATCTACTACCACAATCAAAAAAACCTTCACTGAAGAAACCTGTCTCTAACATTTCTGAAGAGCCTGTGAGTTGATCATATTCATTTGAAGCGTTGAACCAAGATATGTTCTTTTCTTACGAGTCTGAATGTTACCCTGAGCTCCATGTGTTTGAAAACATCACTCATTGAAAGTGTTAAAAAGAGCTGACATGATTCCCTGTTGGATGATTTCCCATTACCCTTTATAATGTGAAGGAGATTGTGCAGGCTGTAGTGAGATGAGATGAGAATTTATTTATAAGGAGATGAGTATTTTTACCCCGTTGGCCTCCCCCTGTTGTTATTGCTCATTACACTTTAGCTGAACAGCAATTCTGTGCAAGCCTGAAACGAAACAAATGTGTCAAAGATAAAAGATTGCCCTCTGCCTACTTTAGAAATATTTGAATGCCATTTTGGGAATAGACATGATGTATGTTAGAGCCTTTTTTTTGCTGATAAAAGCAGAAAATTAATCGCATGTCTGCCAAAGCTAAAAGATTAGATTCAGTACATTTAGGTAAACAGGGAAAAAAGTGCTTTGCAGGAAGCATTTACGTATTGAAAATGGAAGGATGATACAACAGTCACTGAGAATAATTCATTTCATTTTTTTACATTTATGCAAAAGCATGCAAAAAGTGAAGACTGCATATTTACACACACTTTGGCTTTGAAGGCACTGAACCTGAAGGCTGTCTCTACTGCACAGAAATGGCATTCAGATGAGTCGGAAAAAACAAACCCCAGGTCTCTCTGATGCCCTGTATTCCTCTTTTATTCAAACTCTGTGGGAGAGTCGAGGTTTGCTGTTGAGACTGCTTGCTGTTCAACTCATTCTATTAATATTACATCTGAACAGCCTGCAGGAGCTGTGTTTACACCGGAGAGAACTGAGTGTGTACCAAATCCTCTAATAGGAATACAAGGAAATCAACACTTGATCACTGTGGGAGACATGGGGTGAGTTTAGCATTTTGTGAATATGAAAATCAATTTCCTGAAGTTCCGAATAGTCCAAAATGTTAATGAAGACGTCCTTGCGTGATCCATTTTGAGAAGCCTAGTTTTCAGATTGAAAGGCGAGAATTAACCTGTGGATTTATACTTTTGTCAGATTTTAACAAAGCAGTCCCGTACCCAAATCTGTGGAGAACGTAGTATGGATCCTCGCAGCGGCGAAACCTTGCCGCGCCACACTAATTGCGCCGCATAAGCGGCATCGATGCTGCACCGCATTTTCGGCTCAGTTGAGGCACCCTACTCAAGATTACCCCTTTCACACCAAGGCTTTTCCCCTTCTAGCTCCGTGCTAGAGCTTTTCTGGTTCAGAACCGGTTCTTCGGTTTAGCGCCGGCTCTTTTCACACCGCTCAGAGCCCGACTGGTGCTGCCGCTGCTGCGTCATGACGTCACAGTTTACGTCGCTGAGTTTCTCCCCAACGGAGCTCACCTCACAACAACAACGGGCCGGGGACTGCGTTGCTTTTAATCATACGAAGCCAGATTAAATTAAATAACGACTTCTCCAACCTTATACTTTTCTCCAGAGTGCCGTGGTTCATTGTTTATTAATGTGTTTCAGCGGCATTTACCGACCGCTGCAGTGCTGGCTGCTCTTCCACGGGAGTTTATTCTCCCGTTAGCTCCGGGTTAGCTCACACGGCTCTAAAGTATTCACTGTCTGACTGTCACACAAGCAGCTGTTACATATCCCCAGTTCCCCTTAAGTGAATGTGTGTCAGTCTGAATTGACGCTGTTTGGTGTCAGTCTGAATTGACGCTGTTTGGCATCACAACGCTGTTATGAAAGTTTCTCTGGTATAACATGGGTGATGTTAGCATAGCAACCGAAGCTAAACTGACTACTTGCTAAGCCGTTTTATACAGGCACTTTTTACCGGCGTATTTTTCATTATGATTCTACTTGTGATAGTCGGACATGACAACCTGTGCAGCCCATGTATTGATTCCATCCGATAGCTGCTATAATAACAAACAAAACGTCTGCCTGCTCTCCACAATGATCAATAACAGCGAACGGATGGTCAAAGTAAGGTACAAATAAACAGAATCACACGAAGCCTGGTTAGTGTTGCCTGACTTTATAAAGCGTGTTTTTTTTTTTACAAGTGTGTGGTTGCGTTCTAGTCACTTTGCTCAGCACTACTGCTGGTTACAACTTTTATTTGCCGTACTCGCCTTAACTGTTATCTCAGGTTAATCTCGCCCCCCTCCGACGTAAGCAGTTCTTGCTTCTACACGGACAACTTTTTGGTGCTCGAAACGAACCGGATTCCGGAGCTTAGAGGTTGCTCCGCTGCGGTGTGAACAGGAAAACCCGGTGCTTTTCAAGCACCAGCACCGAACCGGCCCCGAAACACCGTTGGTGTGAATGGGGTAGATGAGGCCCCCTCCGCAAGGTGAGGCCCCACGCAGTCTGCATGATCGGCCTGTAGGGAGGGACGGCCCTGACTCCCTGAGTATACGCAAACAATCATTATAAGCAACCTGGAGCTTCTGGAGGCTCGCCTTCTTAAACTTGACCCACAAGGGGGCAGTATAGAGAGGAGTACAATAAGCTCTAAAGAGGTTCACCTTAACCTTATCTGAACACCAAGAGAATTTTCTAGCCAACATGTTAGCTTGTGTATATAAGACACGCCGCTGTCTATACATGTCATCATCATCAGCCATTTCATCTGTAATGATGTGTCCCAGATACTTAGTTTTACAGCAAACTGACAGCACCTGCCCTGACAGATAGAATGTTGGAAAACCAAGGTTCTTATCCCCTTTTGCTCTGCAGATCATTACAGCGCTCTTCTTAGCATTGTATTTAACATCAAATTTGACTCCATAATCAGAACATACATTTAGCAACTGTTAAAATCCAGCACTGCTAGGAGAAACAATAGCCAAATCATCGGCATACATAAGATGGTTTACAATCACATTACCAATCACACATCCTGTTTTACAGACACTTAAATCATCTGATAGATCATTCATATAGATATTAAAAAGGCATGGTGAGAGGAGCCCCCCCTAGCGAACTCCATTACCAACATCAAATGGTGCCGAGACTGCATTCCCCTAATTAATGTATAGATCAAGTAACTGTTGAGAGAATTTGAGTCTGGATCAGGTTGTAGAAATCAGCCAGCATGGCGAAAAACGTCTTGTATAGTTAATACATATTTGCCTTATAGTATTTTTCGTTTTGATAGTTTTGATACACAGTGACAGAAAATATATATTTAACCATATCATTTACTTTTTTTTGTCTCTGTGTATATTTGTATATAATATAGACCCAAGGATTCATATCTGTTGTAAAACAAATAAACAAAGCATTCCTGAAAACGTACCAGCATGTTAATAATTGTCCACGTCCTTGTTGACAATCTTCACTGTTGATACAGAAATCACCAAACCAACATTTTGATGCAGAATTCACTGGAATCTGATTAATTAGCCTTAAACCTGCGGCAAAATATAATTAAATACAGCGATTAGTATAGAATATATATATTCTATACTAATCGGCAAATTGTGAACATGTTGTCTTTTAAAGAATATATATATATATTTTCAGCAACATACCGCTGCTTTAAACTGTGTCTCCCTTTGATGTGAGAACATTGATCTCCAAACTCAGGAAGGCTGCAGGAAAGTCAATAGACTCTGTGCCTCCTGGGAAATGTAGGCGTAGAGTGCTTTCACATCGATGCTGGAAATTATTACAGTCGCTTGTTGCTGCTTTTATTGGTACAACTGTGAGGAGGGGGCGTTTAACTCATGACCCAGACGCCCATCATGCATCTGTCTACACTATTTATCTATTTTCTCTGGATATGGTGCACACAAAGAGCAACAAGTGGGAAAATAGGGGAGAGGAGGGACACAAGTTTGACATTTCTGGAGATAATCTGTTTGCTTTATCTGCTGGCTGCTTGTGCCAACACTCTTTAGTACCTACATTTGTGAAGCCCCTGAATGCAGCAATGGGATGTAACTAAGTACTTTACTTAAGTACTGAGCCGTTTCTTTTCATGAAACTTCTACTCCATTACATTTCAGAGAGTTATGTTATACTACTATTAGGTGACAGTTTTAATTACTTGACAGACTCATCTTTAGGCAGAATTGTCCACAATTAAATACAGAGCTCTCAGAGCTGTGAATCAGTTGCTGCCTGGACCAACTGTGAGTGTGACCACAGCATCAGTGTGTGTAAGAGCTCTCTAAAAGCTCAGTCTGTCACTGTAATGAAGACAGCCGGACGCACGACATTGTGAAGCGTAGAAAATATTCTCTCTCCTTCTGCCTCCTCCCTCACCTCTCCGTCCTATTAAGGCTTTGCTGTCACCTAATCTCTTTCTGCTTTCTCTCTTCTACACGTTTTTTATAAATAACAATATTTATTTTATAGAATCTCTGATTTGTGGATTATTCTTTTTATTGTTAAGTTTTATCCATACTGTTAGGGAATAATTTGCTTAGGTATTCAACCTTCGACCCAGTTCATCGTTTTCTCTCTTTACTGTCTCCTTTCCCATGGCATAGGTCTACGGCCTTGGGTATTGCTGCTATCCAGTGGCGACTGGTCATTAGGGGCAGGTGGGGCACAGCCCCACCTAGTGTCAGCAGAAAGTATTACACATAATGAAAACAAAAAATGCAAAAAGATGCAAAAAAAGAAATAAAAAAATATATAAAATATATTTTAAGGTCATGTTTAATCATCTGATTCGTCTGTACATTGCTGTTTTAGTCTGTGTTCTTCTAATTAGTGTCTACAGTGCCGTTTTGAGCCATGTGGGACAAAACCTGATCATGCCCCACCCTCTCACTGTCAAAGTGAACGGTGACTGTAAAAACTACACTGCGCATGCTCAGAGTATTTTTCAATGGAATGTGTGTGGCAAAAAAAAAAAGGCCAAAGGGGCACAGAGCTGCCATCCCCACCATACGTCAGCTCACATTATTCAGAACTGATTGGCTGTAAATATGTCACGTGTGCAGTGCTGCGAAACGTCACGTGTAGTGTGAAGAGAAGACGAGAGAGCAGCATATAGCTAACATCACCAGCGATTAAAAATAAGTAAAAAACGGAAAGAAAATGAATGAAGTTGACAATTTACTGGAGCACACATTTGAGACACTAACGGGCCGTCTCCACGGCAGCGTTAAAAAAATCTTGGAGGTGGGCGTATCTGAAGCTTGGGGATTTTTTTGCGATCAACCAATCACATGAATCTCCCGCCCGCGACATACGAAGCCAAAAAGCCCGAAGTAAACTGGATATAAACTCCCCAAAACAGGCGAAAACATACCACTGTCTCTGCCACCTCCCTCCATGCCTGGCTCCTCTGGTTTATATCCCGGTAGGTCTGGTCATAAAGCACCGGGTGATTGATTCGCTACCGCTAATTTCTCCTCCATTTTTTGGAATATGAGGAAATGATCTGTGGTATGTCTCTCCCAGCATACACGCCGTTTGATTGGCTAGAGCTTGAACTGTCAGATTTGCGTACACGGGATTTGATTGGCTGACGCTTCCTCCTCAGCTTCAAAAGTTGAACATTGTTCAACTTTGGATCTTGAAAATCCTGAGAATCTCCGCTCGCCTGCCCACAATGCATTTCGGCGAAAGCGAAAAAAAGTGACGTCACCCCATTCAAAGTGAATGGGCAGAAGCGTTTCAAGATTTTTTAACGCTGCCGTGGAGACGGCCCGTCTCGGAGAGAAACTGGAGGTAAAGCGCCTCGGTGCCCACCATCCACCGGATTTCCAAATGGTCCAGACTGCGGGCAAAGTGAACCGCGGGTTTAATGCTGAGTGGTTTGCTAAAAAGAAATGGCTAACGGCGAGCATCCAGAAGAATTCCCTCTTTTGCTTTCCTTGCCTGCTTTTTGGTGAAGATCAAGGTACTTGGTCGAGGACAGGTTACAAGGACTTAAAGCATCTTTCGGAGAGGACAATGAAGCATGAGAGCAGCAACAGTCACTTGGAAAATGCCGTAAAATTGGGATTACTGGGAAGGGTGAATGTTGCAGCTCAGATTGACAGCGCCTACAGACGCGGCATTGATGATCATAATAGAAAGGTGGAAGAAAACAGGTACGTGTTGGGTCGGATCATCACCTGTATTAAACTGTGTGGGAAATGTGAGACAGCACTGCGGGGCCACGACGAGTCGGCGGACTCTCTGAATCCAGGGATATTCAGGTCAATTTTCGAGACAATGTGTGAGGGCGATTCCAGGCTTCGACGGCACTACGAAGCTCAGCCCGTTTTCAAAGGGACATCAAGCACCATACAGAATGAACTCTTGGACTGCATGTATGATGTGTACAGGGAGGAAATATCCAAGCAAGTGGACAACACATCATTTGTTGCCGTTCAGGCCGACGAGACAACCGATGTCTCATGTAAATCGCAAATGGTGATTGTGCTGCGATACATTATGCCTGACCTCACAGTTACAGAGCGTTTTTTTTGGAGTTTGTGGAAGAAGTAAAGGACAAAACTGGTGTAGGTCTCTCTAACAGCATCAAGGCTGTTCTTGAACCCCTGAAGCTGAAAGAAAAGCTAATCGCTCAGACCTATGACGGGGCGGCCGTCATGAGCGGTAACGTGCGCGGGGTACAGACGGTCATGAAGGAGACGTACCCAAACGCTCAGTTTGTTCACTGCTACGCCCACCAACTGAACCTGACCCTGCAGCAACTGTGTTCAGCAAGGATGAGCATCCTGAAGGTGTTTTTTGCAGATCTAACTGCTTTTTCCACTTTTTTCTCCGGTGCTCCAAAACGTGTTGCAGCTCTTGCAGAGGCAACACAGAGACGCATACCACGGCCACCGGCTGTGAGATGGAACTTTAAAAGCAGAACTGTGAACGCGGTTTGGGAGACCCGAGAAGCACTTCTTCAGTGTATGGACCATATACGCACACAACCAGGATGGGATGCGGTCACCATAAGTGAGGCATACGGCCTGTCAAAGAAACTGCGGGACCGAGCATTTATGCAGCTCCTGGAGTTTTTTTCGTTGCTTATGCCAGAAGTGGATGTTTTATACAACACTCTGCAAAAACGAACCATCGATGCACCTGGGATCAACAGCGCGCTCTGCCGCTTCAAGGAAAATGTCCAGAAAATGAGGCAGCAAACTGATGCATTGGCCGCCACCACTCATGATGGAACAGACGAGCCAGGCCGATGAGTCAGCAGCACAGCGCCGGTAATGAAGGAGGCATGTGACACAGTCATCTCACAGGTGGAACAGAGGTTCTCACAGTGACCATTTGATCGCTGCAAAGCTCGTTGACAGCTCATTCTTCCCACAGCATGTCCTGTCATTTCCTACACCTGAGCTTGACTGCGCAGTGAAATTGTGGCCTGCTTTGGGAAACAAGGAGAAGTTGAAGTCTGGAAAACTGGAAACACTGCCCTGTCTCTGTTGAAATCCATTCACGAGAACAACTTGGAGGATACGTTTGCTGAGACTGTTATTTTGGTCAAAATAATAGTAACAACTCCGATGACGACATCCGAGTCAGAGAGGAACTTTTCCACCCTCAAAAGGATAAAGACTTTCACTCGCAACACCATGGGACAGCTGCGACTTAACGCATTGGCCATGCTTTCAATTGAAAGCCAGTTGATCCAGCAACTACAGGACTTCATCCCCAAAGTGATAGAAACATTCTGTCAGAGGAAGGACCGCCGTGCCGCTTTTCTTTTCAAGTGAGCCTTCAGCTTTGGTAAGTTCATATATTTTGTTGATCTTCTGTGTTTTGCCTCTGCTGGATCGATTGATATTGTGACCTCGGTGATGAGTGTCTGTGTTTTCCTTATATTTACAGTCTATGGTGTTTTAATGCTAAAGTATTATGGTGGTTGTTGTTGTTGTTAAGAATTGCTTTGGTGATGGTGCCCTTACTTATGTAATTAAGTAGGGTGATTACAATATGAACATCCCCACGCTGGGTACCGTACCATTTACGTACACAGTGTACGTAAATGTTATGCGCTGACAGTGTTGGCTCTCCCGTGTGGTCTTCAGTATGTAAATGTGACACTTCTCCCCTCTCCTCCCCCCTCTCTCCTCTCTCCCCCCCCCCCTCTCTCTCTCTCTCCCCCCCCCCTCTCTCTCTCTCTCCCCCTCTCTCTCTCTCCCCCATCCTCTCTCTCTCTCCCCACCTCTCTCTCTCTGTCCCCCCAACATCTCCTCTGTCCCCCTCCCTCTCTCTCTCACCACCCTCTCTCTCTCTCTCTCCCTCGCTCCCTCTCTCCTCTCTGTTCCCCCCCCCCCCTCTCTCTCTCCCCCCACCTCTCTCTGCCCCCCCAGTTTTGTACACATAGAAACGCCACTGCTGCTATCTCTCTTAAGGAGGAGCAGCTTGGGCGCATTGTTGTTGCCAGTCTGACAGAGCACAAGCCGCCATGAGGTAGTTTACGGTTCATTATTTTCTATGGACGACAGCTCTAGTTAGATTCAGGGTCCATATTTGTTTAGTCTCGCTGATGAGGAATGTTGTCTATTACACTCTGAACTAGTTGAAACCTCGAACTACAGAAGAGTTCTTCAGAATTGGTTTCGCATCCGCTGTGTCAACTCGTGGCTCAGCACATGTCTTGTGAATTCTCCGGCCGAAGCTCCAAATAAACCGTCAGTGTTTGCCATCAAAGCTCCAGCTCTCTCCGTGTCTCTCTGACTCCTGTCTCCATTGCTTCAGACGTTTCCATCACACACTTCATTTTGTTTTGTATGCCCTGTAACCAATTCAATTCTTAAAATGCAAATAAAAAATAAATAAAAATATATGTATTATTTGATCCTGTTTCTCAAAGTAAACCTGCTTGTACTGCAACAGTTAGATCCTCTGCTGATACACATTATCCTCTGTGAATTTGTATTTGATTAACTATTCTTAAATCTTAAAGGTAAATGTGTCCTTGCACTTCATACCAGGCATGCCTTTTTATAGATTGAGGTTTGCAGAGTATCCCAAATGTAACATAAAGTCCCTTTCCAGCCCATTAAGCCCCTCACCCCTCTCCCTCTCCCCTCGCTGCAGGAACCTCTCTGGTCCTGGGCTGCATGATCTACCCTGACGGCTGGGACAGTGACGAGGTGAAGCGGATGTGCGGCGAAGAGACGGACAAATACACGCTGGGGGCTTGCTCGGTGCGCTGGGCCTACATCCTGGCCATCATGGGCATCATGGACGCCCTCATCCTCTCCTTCCTGGCCTTCGTCCTGGGGAACCGGCAGGACGGTCTGATGTCTGACGAGCTGCTGGGGGAAAGTAAGAGAATAAAACCTTCATGGGTCATAAAACAGAAGAGGACACAGAGTTTAGACGGTGCTGTAGGGAAGCAAGGAGACTATTGTGTACAGTTTTCATGGTCAGGCAAGTGGCATTTTCATCTCCAAAGGAACTGAGTAGACCAAGAAAAGCGGCAGTAATAGTGGTGCAACAAATACATTACTTAAAGGGGACCTATCATGCAAAATGCACTTTTGTACGTCTTTTATACATGAATATGTGTCCCCGGTGTTCCAGGGAACTCACCAAGTGTCAGAAAACACAACCCTCTCTATTTTCCTCCATACCCAAATCTCTAAAAAAGGGGCTGCAACGGATCTGATAAAAACTGATCCAGATTTGAACACTTCTATGACGTCACAGAAGTGGCGCTACGGCTATTGGGCCAACTCCACCAATCAGGAGGAGACAGCCATGGCCATTGCCGTTCGAAAGCGCTGGAGACGCTGTAGTACATATGCCAGGCCTGTAGGTGGTGCTGTTCTCACAGAATCAGCCCTTGCAAAAACGGAGCTAAAAAATTTCAAATCTAAAGCTCATAACACCTTCTCCACTAGATGTGTTGCCATTTCAAATTGGAAACACAAAAAGATTGGTAGTACATTTTTTAATTAACAATAAAATAAAAGCTGTAGTGAATTAAAACCTGAAATGAGATTCAGGCTATTTTCCCTGAACTTATTAGAAAATCCATTTGGCCTGAACGTGTGCCCCGAATCTGAATTGTATTCCACTTTTGGCTCGATATAATAATTCTTCAAAGTTGTAATGCTCAGGTCCAGGCTAAGTCAGTGTTTTTTGAGTCAATGAGTTAAATGTGTGACTTGTATCCACACCTCTATCATTTAGTGCTCAATAAGCCTTTCTAGTATGGCTCCGTACATCAGCCAACAACTTGATATGGAAATCCTAATTTCCCACTCTGAAATTATTCATTTAATGGTTGTAATACACCACCTGGACTCAGACCCAAAGAACATTGAAGGAGGCAGGGAGGAGAGGAGAATACTGATGAAGAAGGGCAGAGATGAGAAGCAATGAGAGGAGAGACGGAGACAGGAAGAAAAAAATGAAAATGAATGAACTCACACCGATAGCAAGGGTTAATTGAAGCCTGGGGACGCTGGACGGAGTCATGAATTACTAATGACTGTTTACACAGCTTGCTGCCAGCCTGTCGAAATGAATCACAGCCAGACTATCAGCCTGTTAGCTCCTATAGGCAAAAAAGGCTAGGAGGAAGAAGCCATTATAAAGAGGGAAGGACAAGACGGAGAAGGATAATGAGCCGAGGAGGAGGGAGACAGATGTGCGTGAAGTATTGCAAATCAAAGTGAAACATGGGGGATTCATCAAACAGGAGATCAAGTTTAAATGGGATGTTTTCCTGTCTTGTCAATTAAGGAGAATGGATAGTGACACCTGTCCACAAACATCAACGTGTTTGTTTTAATTCATGCATCCTTTAGGGGGGAAGATGATTGATGTAACACTGCCACCTGCTGTTTAAGTAGATGGGTATCTATCCTGTCCATGCTGAATTGTTCTCTTTGTTTTTACCCACAGAGAGCGGCAGTAACGCCATATAATACCTGGTGATGATCAAGCACAAAGAGGTAAGGATCATACTAAAGTTTTGGCAGATATGTTTAGGATCTCTGGAAAGTTTTTTTGATGATAAAATAGTGTTTGATTGGTTTCAACTGAGCTTGTTTGCAGAGTTGATCATTTCTGATCTAGCAGAACATATTTCCTGCAACCACATGCTATCATAAAAAGCAGCAGTAATCACAATCAATTCAAAATATGTATTCATAATCGGATCAAAAATAATCATCATGTAACGACTTTGTTTATTTGGATTTTAACCTGGCTATTTTTACATAAATCAGCACTTAAATAACAAAATAACAATAATCACTTTGATGGTGGTAGATTTGGCATATCCAAATGTATTTGTTCCTTATCTGCAGGTGCCTACCGGCTGATGCTGTGTTATTGAATTTAAGAAGCTTTAAATAAATATTCACAATTTAAAAGCATGTTTATTAGCCCTTTTGTGCAATAATTGGATGATGTCTGTATGCGAGTACACCCTTTATATTTTTCAAACCCATACAAAGCAAATACCTTTTAAAGGCTTTATCAGTGAACTAATGTGCAAACCAGAGGGAATATCTGCTTCATATTGATTTTACACAACATGAATGCCAGCAGATTCTAAATAATTCCCTTTTGCTGCAGGTCTTGTTACCTAAACATGATGAAACGTCAGGATCCAGCATCTCTCCTGGTCCAACCTGTGGCTGGGAAGCAGAGCTGATGTGTGGGGAAAGAACAGGTCAAAGGTCAGGTCTGTCTGGAAGAGCCCACATCACTTTGGTGGAGACCAGGATGCCGGCTGTCTTCTCTGAAAGCCCCCCCCCCCCCCCCCCCCCCTCCCCCTCTGTAAAATATCCTTCTCATTCATCTCAAACTGCTCCTTTTTACAGGATGGATTCATAAAATAACTTTTTTAAGATTACCTGTGTTGGTATGTCGCTGCATTATCTAACGTTCAGATTGACATGTTTGTCCGTTTGGATGAGAGGAAAGCAAAAAGGTGAAAAGGTTCAGATGGAGAAGAAAATATTAAAAAGACTATTGAAGGACATATCAGCTCCCACACACCACGGAGCAACAGCTGCTTAAATAGATTACAATCACAAGAAATGATCCAGTCTCTGACGGACAGAAATAAGGACTTAACAGACTTGAGGTTAGATCTTCTTTCTTATCAAGACAACACACTTTGTCCTGGGCTTTGACACAGAGTGAGGACTAAAGAACATGCACTTGATAAACGGAACAGAAACAACAGTACTGCTTTGTTCAAAATAAATGTTTGATGTGATAAATTCAATGGTAGTAATTTAAGGTGTTGCTAGTGACAACTTTGCAAAATGGATACTAAGTAGAAGAAAAAAACATGAATTGTATCGAGTCTAAAATATGTGTGTATGTTTATTATGTCCCTGTACATTGATTTGAAATGTACACTTTGTGTCAAGCTATTGGTCCTTTATTAGTGTGTGCCATACAGTATCTTGTAATTTGACAGTATTGTGGAGTACTGAACATAAACTGAAGCTGGATACGGCTGTTTGTTACCTGCCATCTCGTTTCCTGTCGTTTTTTCAGTCGCACAGCCATGAAGGCCATTTCATAGCTAAACAAACATTGGTAAAGTTAGTTTTAGGTTGGATATCAAGACACAGTGGCAACACAAAGTGCTTCACAAAAACACATAGAAAGTTCACAAATAGAAACAATGCTATCTCCCCCTTCCTGGTTAGTAATCAGTGTAACACATAGCTTTGTAATTAAAAATATATCTATATATACACAGTATAGATTTGATAGTATGTTGAATATTTCCACAAAAAAAACATATTTTGAAAATATGCAAAATAACGACATAGTTTAGTATTTCGAAAAAAAGCCCAAAAAGGACATGGTATAGTATGTCGAAAATATGCAATAAAAGGCATAGAGTATGTTGATTATTTAAAAAAAAAAACGACACAATAGTATCTCGAATATTTCATTAAAAATTACATAGTATGTCAAAAAATATCAGAAAAAAAGGCATAGTATAGTATGTCGAATATTTCAAAAAAGCATCATAGTATAGTAAGTCTAAAACGTGACATAAAACGGCATATGTCGAAAATAGCAGAAAAAATGACGTATAGTATGTCAAACATTTGCAAAATAACACATAGTATAGTATGTCGATTATATATTTTTTTAAAACGACAGTATGGTATGCTGTTGGAAAAATATGTCAAATATTTAATTAAAAAAAACATAGTAGGCTAGTGTCGAATATTTGCAAAGAAATTACATAGTATCCAGTGGCGAGCCGAGATATTCTACAAAATATTTAAAAACATTAATTTTTTGTTATATTTTTCATTACTTTTACCAAAATAACTTGATTCAATTGTATTTAAAATAACATTTCCAAATAAATAAATCCTTCGAATCTGCCTATTCAGTTTCTGTTTGAATGTGAAGGGTTAAATGAAAGAAGCTCGTCTCTGCGAGTTACTGTGAAGACAGGAGCTGATTGGTGGTCCAGCTATGAATTCACAGAGGGCCCGCTATAGTAACTCAACGAGAGAGTAAAAAAGTCTAGCTATAAAAGTCACGGCTCGCCACTGCATAGTATAGTATGTTGAAAATATGCAAAAAAATTACAGTATATTATGTCGAATATAAAAAAAAAAAACAGTATAGTATGTTGCAAATATGACAAAAACGACAAACTATACATATACAGGTATAGTTTGTCGAATTTTGCAAAAAAAAGGCATAGTAGTATGTTGAAAATAAAATATACAAGTATAGCATGTCGAAAATATGCAAATATATATAATATCAAATAAAATCTGAAGTAAAATTACAACCAAGTGCTTTATAATTTAAAAGGTGAAACTACACAGTGTGTAGAGTGAATTATTTAAAGTGTTTTTTGTTTTAATCTGGATGATTACAGTTTACAGCTAATGAAAACCCCAAATTCAGTATCTCAGAAAATTCAAATATTACACAAGACCATACAAACACCTGTTTATTACTACAGAAATGTCGACCTTCTGAAAAGTATGTATGCACAGTACTTGGTTGGGCCTCATTTAGCATGGATCACCGCGGCGACCAGCCTGTGGCTCTGCTGAGGCGATGGAAGCCCAGGCTGCTTCGATGGCGGCCTTCAGCTCTTCGGCATTGTTGGTCTTCCGTTTCTCATCTTCCTCGAGACCCCATGAAGGTTCAGGTCAGGTCAAGCATAGTAATTCCCTGTCATAAAACCAGGTATTGTTTCTTTTGGCAGTGTGGGCAGGGGCCAAGTCCTGCTGGATTAAAATCTGCATCTCCATAAAGCTTTCGATGTTTGTCTTTCCTTTCTGAACATTTCGACTTTTAAAAAATATTTAACATATTTCATTATGTTTTTTTCCCTGCATATTATGCTGACTTTCTCACATTTTCCATATATTTCACTGACTTTCTAAAAAAAAAATATTTTTGACACTATACTTTGACTCTTTTGCAAATCTTACCATGACTTCTTCTATTATTATTTCCAGACGACACACTTTTTTCCATGATAATGTTGACGTAACGTACTGCGACTTGCTGGTTTCTAACATACTACCTTACAGTGTAAAAGGTAACCGCCTTTTCCCCCTGAAGGTAGAATGCTGTGTGTTTGCAGCTAAAGCAACACACACACGTTTCCCAGAGACACATGACACAACGAGTTGTATAAAACTGTCATTACAGTGATTTATTATAATGAACCATGAAAATAGCCAACCAGTGCAGTGTCTGTGAGTCTCTCCCCTCCACACAAACATACACTCACACACAAAAATAATAAAAAAAAGACAAAGTTGAAGAGTCCAGAAGAGAAAGAAATGAAAATGCTACAGTCACAGAAACATTCAGCCTTGCCAAGAAGAGCGTTCGTATTTACAACCATATTTCCAAAAATGGGATGGGAGCAATTTGTACCAGCATAGAAAAGAAAAGAAGCGATTATTTACAACCTGTTCCTGGTGAAAGCTGGAGTAACCTCCTATACATTAAATTACACTTTCTACAAATAACCATTGATATTCAAAAATAAACCGCTAACGTCCTACCTGTGGGCGAGACAACTCTGCCTACCTCAGAAGACTAAAAGCACTCACAAGAAATCACACACACACACATACACTCTTTAAGCAGACATACTCTTACACACACACACACACACACACACAGTGCAGCCTTCCGGGTTGGTGACGCAGGCTACCAGTAACGAGTCTTTTCTGAATCTGCAGCGGTGAACAGATATACGTTGTTAGACAGAGGAATACAAAAAATAATTGTGTTTTTTCTCTATACAAAAAGCTTTCTCTTTGCTATAATGAGCCACTAGATAAAAACAAATAAATGGTGAAGAGAGCCGACAATAGACGAGAGAGAAAAGGGTGTAAAAGGAATAACTGACAAAGGAGGAAGAGGATGAGGAAGAGGGGGGTATAGGCTGGAATGTCCATTGATAAACAAAGTGCGGAGCCTTACAACAGGGGTCCAAACAAGACACAGAACAGTTTTCCTCTCCATCACAGGAAGGATATATAAAAACAAACGGAGGCCAGAGAGAGGGCGATGAGCACCAGGGGAGATCGTCCATCTTCATTTTTATACAGTTTGTCATTGTCCTTTTTTCTAACATTTTCCGTCCTTGCTGTTTTTTTAAAAAGTAACCTTTTATCCCACCGTCAGCTGTTTTTCCACTGGCCACGTGTTCAGGTACATAGAAAACATATCTACAGCTTATGATACAAGCCCCTCTCGGGCAGAGTTCTCAGGGGCGGTCAGTGCCACCCTGTGCTCAGGTACCCCGAGCTGTGGAAGGGGGCCGAGGACGCAGGGGCTCCACGAGTCCCAGAAGGCATCTGGGAGGCAGGGACCTGGGCCTGGCCTTGTTGAGTCTGTTGGGGAGGAGGAGGGGGAGGTGGAGGCAGTCCTGTCTGCTGAAGGGCTGGGGGGTACGAGGATGGGGGCACTGAGGGGTTGGCGGTGGCGCCCGGGTGCATCAACGCCGGTTGAAAAGCTCCTAAGGTCTGAAAGTGGAGGGGCTGCATCGAGGAGTTGGTCGAGGGTGCGGGGGGGGGAGGTGGAGGAGGGGGCGGAGGAGGGGGTGAGGGATAGCAGGGTGCTGCCAGCGGTGGGCTGCTGCTGGGAAGTCTGTCCCTGCGGAGGAGGAGGGGGAGGGGGGGCGGCGGTCAGCATGAGCTGCTGGATGGGAGGAGGCTGCATGTTGACGTGCAGCAGGGTGGGGCCGGGCATCGGGTGCGGGGGTGGAGGGGGAGGAGGAGGGGCAGCGGCTGCGCTCTGATAGTGCACGCTGAGGGGGATAGTCTGCATCAGGGGCTGCGAGCCAGGGGGGTAAGGGGCTGTGACGGCAGGTTTAAACACGGGGAAAGGTCCGGCCGCTGAGGGGCTCTGAGTGGGGAAATATGCCGTGGAGGCGGAGGGTGCTGGTGGAGGAGGGGGAGGTGGTGGGGGGGGCACTCTGCGCGTTATACTGGGGGAAAGGAGCGAGGCCAGTCTGAGCCTGAGGGGGGGGCTGGCTCTGAGGCTGGGCGGGGAACAGCGCCCTCTGGCTGCGGTACGGAGAGCCCTGAGGCTGAGGCGAGTGAAGTAGGGAGGGTCCGGGGTAGTGGACAGGGGAGGAGGGTAGCGGGGTCGGATGCAGCTTGGTGGGGGTTACAGGAGCTGGCTTGGGGGCCGCGGGCTTGCTGGGGGTCTGGCTGGTCGGATTGGGCGTCCGGGGCTGACCGTCGACGTCTTCCTCCTTCGCTGTGCGGCTGGGAGGCTGGGCGAGAGGACCGGGGGAGCAGGGCTGTGAGGGGGGAGGCAGAGAGAGAGAGGAGGTCATACGGGGGTAAATAACCATCTGAGAGGAGGCAGATCTCCATGCGGGTAGCGTTGACTTACTGTGTGGGTGGGGGTCTTTTGAAGGGTCGGAGATGGGCAGTCTCTAAGTGCAGGTGTATCTCCACATTCTGTTTCCCCATCTACAAAGAGTGTAAATATTATTATTTAAACCTGTAAAATGTTGATTAAAAAAAAGATACCTCTTAATAATTCCACATGTTATGAAATAAATGTATTTGGCAACCAATTTCCTCTGGTCCAGTCTTTATGCTAAGCTTAGCTGTAACCTGGCTACAGCTTTATAAATGTTAACTTTTTCCACCTAGCCGGTACAAGCTGTGCTATCCATTTCATTCCTGGGTTTAAATATGGTATTCTTCTTTCTAGCTAACCCCAGGTTGAGAACCACCGATTTAAAAGACAGATTTGAGAGTGGTATCTATTCTGATCCTATTGTTAACAGAAATAATGTTTGCTTTACGATGCAAAATATCAAACTTCAGAATAAGTGGTCAGTTTCCTCACCTGTGTCTTTGTCTTTGCTGAGCAGCAGAGCCCGGTGGTAGCTGCGCTCTCTGGCCTGCTCGACAGAAGTGGACGACGTCCTTAAGAAACAAACAGATATTGGGATGATCAAAATCTAACTACTTGTAGTATCTAAAGCAGGGGTGCCCACACTTTTTCAGCTTGGGAGCTACTTTTAAAATGACCAAGTCAAAATGATCTACCTACATTAAAAATGCTAAACATATATTTATTTATATATATACTGAGTATATCTGATGTTGGTGTACCTTGCATAACTGCATGAACCCGTATGGCACAATACAACTCAGTACATTTTTGGTCATTACGTCAATTTTATACCCTTTCTTTAGTAGAATTGTATAAATTGGAAGGCTAACTAGGTAATCAGCTCGCCGGTGATTTGCAGCTGGCGCGGTGAACTGCGTTTTAGAAAAGATGAGATCTCAGACTGGCTTACCTGTGCGTCAATCAAGTGGCAAATGCCAAATGCCATAGTAAGGATGGATGATAGGCTAACTTGTTTTTTTTCAATGCCATGCGATCTACCCACACTACCTTTGCGATCAACGTATTGGGCACCCCTGGTCTAAAGGGTACAATAAATAATAGAGATACTACCCTAAATTCATAAGCTGACAAGTAGTTGACATACCACTGTCCTTCTCCTCCTTCCTGCTCTCCTTTCTCTCCCGGTGCCGATGCCTCTGCCTCCTCACTTGTCTGGGGTTCCTTTACAGGTGGGGTGTTGCAGGGAGGAGTGGGAGCAGGTGGGGGGGGAGGAGGTTCACTGGCGATCTCTTGCGCGACAGGGAAGGCTTCCACGGTCAAAGGTAGCATGGTGGAAACAGGAGAGCTGCACTCGGTCTTGGAGCCGCTGCGACGAGCTTCACGCTGACGCTTCCTGTATTCCAGCAGGGAAACCTGGCAGGGGCACAACGAGAAGCACAGTGTCATTAGACATAAAGAGCCTTGGTGATGATCAACCAGCAGAGGGCAGCATTTGGAGAGTTACTGAGAGAGACGTGTGAGTCAATGCATATCTTAAATCCATGTGAAAAATGAGGCCCTCATTCATATCACCTTCTGTACTGCAAATGTCATTTAGATTTTCGAATGAAACTACCTGGGTATATATATTCAGGGATGCAAACTCATCAGGTATGAAAAAGGTGACAAGGATCCGAGCCCCCCGACCCCACGGAATATCGGCTTTAAAATGAGGAATAACAGAGGATTTTAGCAGTCAGAACAACTAAAGCAGCAGTTAATAACAGAAACGCCAAAGAGTCACATCTAATAGAAATATATTTAAGCATTTATTTTAATTGTGTAGCAGTCAGTTTATAATTTTGGCAGGACTGTTGAGCATTTTGAAAATGTATTTTCATGCCTCTGTGCAAGGCTTAGTCTTTCTATCTTTATAGCCAGTGGTGTAAAGTAACTAAGTTCATAAACTCAAGTACTATACTTGGGTACAATTTTTAGATACTTGTACTTTATTTAAGTATTTCAATGTTTTGCTACTTTGTTCTTCTTCTCCTCTACAGTTCAGAGGTAAATGCTGTACTTTTACTCTACTACACATGTATTGAATACCTTTAGTTACTTCACAGATGTGGATGAATGATGTGAAATATAATCAAGTGTTAAATCAGACTTTAGTTCCACCTGGAGTAAATTCACAAGTTACCCTGCAGTATACAAAGTCATTCAAACTAGCTGCACCTTTACCAGCTTTGAGAACACTTTCATGATCAATCATTATAAAACATATCATATATATTATTCTGAAATGGACCAATCTGCACAATGACTACTTTTGCTGTTGCTACTTTAACTATATTTTGATAATACTTTTCTACTTTTACTTGAGGAACATTTTGAATGCAGGACTTTTACTGTAACAGAGTATTCCTACACTCTGGTACTTCTACTTTTACTCAAGTACAAGATCTGAGTACTTCTACTTTTACTCAAGAACAAGATCCGAGTACTTCTACTTGTACTCAAGAACAAGATCTGAGTACTTCTACTTTTACTCAAGTACAAGATACTTATACCACCTCCGTTTATAGGCTATGAAAGAAACTATTTGAAAACGAAGGCTAAAGCTAACGATAGCAGATAGTGACAATGTATGCTAGTTAGCTAGCTCAACGATTCATTAAATAATATTGCGACAGAAACACTTTTCAGTGCACATCACGCTCTGCCGCTCCGAACACCCCGTTCTAACCAGCGGTCCAGTCTGTGCCACAGTGACTCTGGACCGCACAGTTAATATTAACGAACGCACCGTAGGTAATGTAGCTGCTGAAGCTAGACCCTCATCCCGGAGCAGCAGAGCCTTATTATACATCCATGAGCAGAGCTGACAGGCAGGAAGACTTGTGCTCGCGCTTCATTATAATATATAAAAAAAGAACACCATGCGTGTCATGATGGCACATAACAGCTCGCGGCCGCAGATTACTCCGGGTCCCAGACCCCCCCCATACCCCAAAAATATTTTTATTGCAGATCTACATGAATCACACAAACGACCTATTTTGGAATCAAAACGGCGAATTTCGCCGAAAGGTGACAAGTTTGCATCCCTGTATATTGCATCCTCTTCTCATATAGATTATGTTCAAACTGTACAATGTATTTTGTCCAAGCAGATATTATTTAAATGAAGATAATATCTACAGATGAACAATGTAAGTTATATGCAATCTTCTCAGAGCTAAAAGGCAGCTGAAGGAGTTAGTTAAATGTTATTCTCAGTGCCAACTCACCTTTTTCTTCTGCGGGGGGTTCTGTGATGATCCCCCCGCCTCACCAGAGCCGTCCCCGTTCAGTGAGCGTGAGAAGCCGAGTGCGCTTCCCTCCTCCATGCAGGGGTAAAAGAGCGGCCCCTGGCCCTCAATGAAGGGTGTCTGAGAGACAACCAATGACACAGCTACTGCTGCGGGCCCTGCTACAGCCCCAGCTGCAGCCTCAGGCCTGAAAAGAGTCACCAGAGGCTCCAGGGTGTGAGAGGGGGTGAGGTCCCTTAAGTTCGAGTTGACTGGAGAGAAGTTCAGGCCAGCTGGTCCAGTCGTGACTCTCTCTGGGCTTTTTATCCATAAGATAGAAGAGGAAGCACATGTTTCAGCAGATGAGGAAGCCTCACTGCTGCCCTCGACAACCACACCATCTGCCCTGTCCTCTCCACAGTCCACAGGCTCAGCAGCAGGAGGCTGGGGACTCTCAGGAACCGACACCTTGGTTTCTGCTGGGAGTCCGTCTGTACTGGGAGTCCTAGCGGAGGGAGAGGAGACCAACGAAGGAGGACGATCGGCCTAGGGGAGGAGGGAGGAAGAAATGTCAGGGGACAGCCACAATGAAGGAATTGCAAGACATCAAACATTGGAAATACTAATGAAATTGTTGGCCCGTTGAACAATTCAATCCTCAAACATTGAACCTTAACTATGATGAAAGAATTAACCTTTTTTTGCGTCATTCACTCACCTCTTGCACACTGGGTTTCCGGCTGACCTCGGGGGAGCTTTCCACTGAAGAGTCACTCTGTGTAACAAGAAAAAACTTCAGTCATCAGTTATTTTGCTCCTCAAACACACGTGAAACATCAAAGGGGTTTCCTCAAGGGGAGCCTTACCTCCTGAAGAGCATTAAGTGTCTGTGTTGGGGTAATGGGCAGGGGTTCTGTACTCGGCTCCTCTGTTCGGGGACGTGGTGGGGTAGCCAGTAAGATGGGGGTGACGGGTGCCTCCAGTTGGTCTGCCCTGGTGGGCGTGGCACAAGGGGAGCCGTAGGGAGTTGAGCTCTCCGACATGCAGGCATCTAACGGACTCAACCGCCGCTTTTTCAAAGGAGTCGGCAACTCTGTAGGAAGACATTTAGTGTGTTATTTAACTGAACATTCATTCAATAAAGTTACATTTTAACTGTCAAAAAGTTAGACTTGGTGCTGGCTTCATACCCGATAGTAAGCAGGTGCCATTGTAAGGTAGGGGGCTGTCAGAGTCTCCGTTAATGGAGGGGCTGAGAGGACCCTCACAGGGCATGAGGAGACTGGGCCGTCTGGCCGGGCTGGGGGAGCCCTCCTCCTCCAGAGCCTGCTTCAACCATCGCTGTGAGGAAGAGAACAGGTTCAGTTTCAGTTGAGGCTCAGTGAAAACAGAACACATAAATAAGCCTATGTATGAGATTTGGTTAAAGAGATGATTTAGAGATACTGTTGTTTTGGGTAAATTCACTGTTCAAAAATGCCTTACGACAGACCTTTTTAAATTGTATTTGCTATTGTCTGAAGTTGTGTCAAAAAGCATAAAAATGTAAGCACGTAAAATCCCAGGGGTGGGTCTAGCTGAAGACTGATAGTGACATTTCTTCATATTTACCACACTTGAACTTTTTTATTCGTATCATGTTTTAAACTGAACTCTCCAGGTCATGTACTTTCACATGAATTTCGTTTGTTGCCATCAGGGCGAAGATATGCTCTACCTGATCAAAGGACTAATCACTTTTCAAAATCATTCATCCCTTCTGCACTCAAACTTTTAAATTCTTGATAGGCTTTTAACTTGATTATTTATTTATTTATTATTGTGAAGCTATGAACTATTTATAAATTGGAATGATCCACATCTGTGCTCCGGGTGTATCTGTGTGTGTTCTTCCTGTATGTTCCTGCCTGTGTACATGACATAAGCTGCTGCTCATAACCAATTGCCCCTTGCGGGATTAATAAAGTTGTTGATTGATTAAATTCAGATTGACAAAGCTAATGATGGATCACTAATAATCAAAAGGACAGATCCATATGACTTGGGCGGATAAACATTGCTTAAATGGGTATCAGAGCCAAATATTTCTCAATCGGTGTTCCGTACCTTCTTGCAGGAGCCAGTGGTTGGCGGTGTTTCAGGCAGTTCCCTGGAACGCCGTCTCCCAGTGGGGACTCCGGGAGTGGTGGGGCTGCGGTTGGCCAGGAACGGGGACGAGAAGCGGACGTAGTGTTTGGGCGTGCTGTAGACCTGCGGAGAGCATGCCATGCCTGGCAGGGCGTTGAGCTGCGTGGCGAGTACTTCAGGGTCGCTGCTTATTCTCAGCGGCCTCTCAGGGGCCGGCTCTGGGGTTCGTGCCCCACACTCCTGCTGCTGCTGCTTCTCTCCCACCCACTCACTTACAAAGTGCTGTTGGAAAGAGTTTGATACAAATGTTTAAAATAACTCCATCAGGTGTTGGGTTTCCCATAAATGTAATGTGTTTGACTCATGTACATATTATACAAAACAAATAAACTATTGAAAGTATTTTTGGGTTCATAGTAATTCAATTTAATAAACAAAGTTGTGATACAAGACAAAACAAGAGTCATTGCTGTTGCTCGTGTAGAAGTGTAACCATGGCCGTACCTTCTTAGTTTTGAAGTTCTTGCCCCCCATGCGGTGTCTGTCGGGTGCAGGTGAGCTGCTGTGTGGAGGGCTGCTGTCCGGTGCTTCGGCTGGAAGGGACTCTGGCTCCGGTGCAGAGGGCATGTCTCCTTCCATGCCTTCGTTGGACATAGGCTCCAAAGACTCGGTTGGAGAGCCAGGTGCCAAGTCCGAACAGGTGCTGATGGTGCGAGTTCGCCGGCGCTGCTGGCCAATGTGTGTTCGGTTCCTTGAAAAACTTTTCCTGTTCCTCGAGCTTTTGACCTTGGCTGGCTTTAACCCTGGCTCCTCTTTGACCTCCAGAAGTGGCTATGAGAAAGTATGAGTATTTATATTGATTCAAAAATAATGCAAACGTTGGATAAATCTATTAACAGAAGTTGAAAAGCCGATTTACTTTCTCTCATAAAGTTCTACCACTTTATACTCTCTCTAAAGAAAAAGGGACCAGATGTCTGCAGTCTGATGATAAAGTATTCAAAAGAACACATAACAGGAGTGTTTTTGTGTCTCCATGTTCTCACCTGCATGAAAGCTGGAGAATCTGCCATCTCCGGTGTGACTGGAGGCTCCTCCTTGATGTCACTGCGACCCCCGAGCTCCGGCTTGACCGTGCCGATTCTCTCCAGGGCCTGCTCTCTGCGTTTCTCCCTCTTCTCCATTCGCGCAAAGGCTTGCAGGATGGCCTCCATCTTCCTCTCTTCTCGTGTCTGCAGAGACATAAACGTGGGGTTCAGAGAAGGGTAAGAGGAAGCAGACACATTAATCCATAAGGTACTTCTCTCCCACAGAGGACCTGAGGTAGCGATACAACTGGTAATGTGTGCTGCACAGCAAAAGCCGGTCTAGCTGTGCAGAGTGCAGAGTGAAAGAAGGTTACCCCTTGCTTTCACAATAAGAAAAACAAAAAAAGGAGAGAAGTCCAGGCAGGAGCAACAGGAACATAAATAAATGAATGTAGTTAAACTATGAAGCTTTGCTGAACCATAACGGACATAGCGCTTAACATTTAACAATGACAAACCAGGATGTTGCATGTCTTATGTGTTCCTATATGCATGTTTGTGCCACAAATAAGCCCACCTCTACCTCCACCAAAAAAAATAATAATAATCTCCATCTCCAGTCAGCACACCCCTAAAAGATATTTGTACCAGAAAACATACTGCAAAGACATATTTCTGAGAGATCAGGCTGAAGACAGGTTTCTGTAAAGACGTGACAGTTAGTACGCTTGTTAAGTCAGTCACCTCGGGGAGATTTGGGGGGTGGGGAGGCTGGTAGATGGGTGGAGAAGAGTTGGCTATGAATGGTTCAAGTTTACCTCCTTGTGTTTCAGTCCTATCCAGCTGGCAGCCGCCCCGACAGGGAGATGGGACTGCTCCGCTGGGTTGGCCTGAATGTTCAATAAAAAAACAGCCCAGTTTAGAAGAGACATGTCGCCCATAAACAAGGCTTCACAAACACTGGACAGGGCTAGACGTACGCTCCCTCATCTTCTGGTGGTACACAATAGGCCTGCGACAGGTACTGTAGGTATTGGACTTAGTAATATCTTTCTACAGAGAATACTGGTAACTATATAGGTCTCAGGAAAGCATGCATGAAACCCCAAAACTGCCAAGTGTTTTAACTTATTCCTAACGTCATCTAAACATAGGGTTTTCTCAAATAGCTAATGGTTTTCTTTGATTGCTGTTCACGCCTGCAGCAGCAACCTCAGGGTTTTTACATCCTTAAAACAAACTCTTTATGTGATATCATATTACAGAACAAGCTTGGTAAGAACACTTTACACTCTGCGGCTGTCTGAAGACATTTGACAATCATGAGGGGAAATAGGAAAACTTGGTAATAAACTGGTCTTCGTCCAAAACCATTGCCCTGAATCGCACTCTGGGACACATCCTATTTGAAGCTTTGGATACAAACACACCTGCGGATGCATTTAAGCTTCAAAGTCTCACAATTCGTCGGATGTTATGACCCATCAATCAATCAGAAAATCTGCTTGTTCTTATACAGTCTAGAAAAGCAGAACAAACAACACGTGCACAAAAGGACTCAAATTTGGCCAAAGGTTGTGTATTGGTTTGCAGCAAAGAAACAACACCACACGTGCCCCAATCACCGAAAACAACAGGCGTTGCTGCAGTGGTTAGCACTGTCGACTCTCTGCAGCCTCACATTGCGTTCCAAACCTACGAACCTGGGGCTTCGAATATTTGAAAACACTTTCAATATTAATTTCTGCAGTACCCACAGCGGTAGCAGTTGAGCTTTTCTATTCTCTCGGACACATGGCTTCCTTTCACACTTGCTCAAATGCTAAGCAATTCCTAGAAACATGCTTGCTGGACTTGCCATCTTTAATGAGCTAACACCATAACAAAACTGGCAAATTATTATATTCAACCGGAGCATTGAGACGAGTGATGAAAACAGCACTGTGAAAGAGGAGTGACGGCTTGGTGGGCACTGCAGCGGTGTGTTTTTATTGCCAATTTCAATAAATAATCATGATCTCAATATTTTTTAAATGATCAAAAAAAGGTTTGGGCCATAAGCCAGCAGGCAAACTAGGAGGACCTTTTAAACAATGGAGGCTTCTGTTTAGGTAGACTAAATATCAGGCCAGCTCACAACAACCTTATCTCCCACGCACCTTGTTGCGGAACAGATTTATAACACCTACATGCATAAACTGCGCTTTATGATCGTCAGTTTGTGAACACACACTTCTCTGATCCAGCGGCTGAGCTCTCTCCTGGGCCACATTCCATAGTTACCAGCCTATTGGATCTCCCAAAGTCAATATGGCCCTGGCAACAAGGCTCTACCCTCTGCAGCCCCTCCCCTCTCCCTCTCTTCGACTATCTATCCCTTTTTGGCTGATTAGCAAAGCTGTATGTTGGCCAAAGATGAGTCAGCACTTTACACCTTGGGTCCACTGTGTGAAATGAAGCTGACTGCGGGGTAATTTCCAGAGTGTGTGGGTAGTGCTCGCCTGTTTGCATGTGTGTTTTATCTCATCTCTCAGGGACATAAGGCTGTTTGGCAGGGGAAAACTCTGGCTGAACAAGTAATCGGCCCATTCCAGAACTTCAAACCGCAATGAAGGTGAGAGTCGAGCGGTGCTCCAACTACTAATGAACCCTGGGGGCCAGTGTCAGTTTGCATGACCACACACATACTGGTTTGTTTCCACTGACATGAGATGGCCTTAGCGTGTGACACTAGAGGCACATTCATTTCCCAATATGCTGGAGAATAAAAGCCAACAAATGCGAGAAGTGAATAGCAGACCAGCTTAAAGCCTCTGTACTGTGAAGAAGGCGACGAGCAAAGCTGCAGAAGGGAGGAACAAACAAAAACAATAGGACTGAGGAACACAACAACAGGGGCATTGAAGGAGGCGTGAGCACTAGCAGCAGATAAGTGATGAAGCCGAGGGGAGTTTAATGGAAGGGAGGTAGACAGCTGCTCCTATAAGAGCCCAAGCCCCCACAGCAGAAAAACAGTTAGGTCCACACCCAGAGCAACAGGAGACAGTATTATATTTATTTGAACTCTTTCTGCTAGGTGGCTGCATGGCAACAAAAAAAAGATTGTAGCCCCCTAGCATAGCACACTTACCATTTTCCTCCTCCTGTCTGCAATCTGCTCCTCTGATTCCATCTCTACTTCATTGCTAACGGAGGTTTTGTCTTCTAGATCCTCATATAACTCAGGATCCTGTAAGAGGAGGGGAGAGGGGGGCATGGCGCTTTATCATGGCTGTTCAGTCAGTCTGGCTACAGACTATAGGGAGACAGGTTAGAGTGAAGGAAGGAAGGAAGGAAGGAAGGGGGGGGGTGAGGAAGGAGGGGTAGGTGCTAACCTGTAATATATATCGTTAAAGTAACTGCTTTAAACTTGGCATTGGTCTAATTATGTTGATAATTAATGCTTAATTAATCTAAAACACATCATAGCAACTGTTCCACTGTGAGCACATTCCATGCTGTACCTGCACCCTCTACCAGAACACACCTTGTGGCAGCTAACATAATAGTGATAGCTATGAATAAAGTAATAGTTTTCTCCTCAGTTGGGACATATCATCTCACCTCTACTCCTTACTACTGTGACACAACTTCTGGATGTCTAAACCACAGTCTCATATCATACATAAACACTTTGCACTAACACCATCTCTCTGATTTCAAGCTGCTGAAAGAAACCAATCTGTAACAATTTGGCTTGGTCAAGGGAAAATTCCTTTTATGGAACTACGACAGACGAGAATTTCTGTTGCTGTTAACACATCCAAGAGAAACGCCATTCTTAGAGTGTGTTGCACAAAAGGGTCATACTCTGCAACACATCTCTGCCAGACAAGTGGCATAAAGGTGTCTAGTGCAATGAATCTGAACTATGTTGTAAAAGTAATTAGTTGGTGGGGGCAGAGGTGAATGAATAAAGGGATGATGAGAAAAAGAGGGAACTAAAGAGGATGTAGAGGGACTAACAATGGAAAACACATGCAAATAACATTCAACAAAGACCAAACTAAATGACATGCATGGACCACAAGGGCCAACGTAAATAAACAATAAATATGCCTTTTTAACAGTTTATCATGTAAGCAGTCAAGTGTTAAAAAAGGATGATACTGGGTGCATCAGTGTGATGTTCTTAAAAAGTGCAATCTTGCCTGGTTGTTGGAGATGGAGAGGCGGAGAGGAGAGAGTTTCCTTTGTTTGCCGTCACATACGCTTTTGCTCTTCCCCTCGCCGTCCAAACCCATGTTCTGGTTCTGGCCCAGGTCGTCCCGGACCGTCTCTCTGTCCTTGCGACTCCCTCGGCGCCGGCCTCCAGAGCCCAGGTTCTCTGTGGGCTCGAGGTTGTGCTTGAGCACCGGGCACTCCTGGTTCCCCTTCACACAGGCACAGTCTACCTTGTATTTACTATAAGAGAAAAGAAAAAGAAAAAATATGAAGTTATAAGGCGAAATTTGATCATGGTACTGCATGCTACTGCATGGTTTATTCTTTTAAACTCACCAGTTGCAATAGTCGTAATCAAAACCAATGGTGATCTCTGTGCCTCTGATAATAGGCCTCAATGAGTAGATGTACAGATGCAGCATCCCATCCTCAATGACGTGCCGCACCTGGGGGAGGTTGAAATAAACATTATAAATAGGAGTGATGTAACTATGCATAAGAGCTCACTTAGGCTTTTAAAAAAATCTTTACTTACTTCAGAATTGGGGGTGCAGGAGCGACGGATGAAGCGTGCCTCATTGCCGAAGCTGCGAGCGTCCACACACATCTCCAGTCCATCAAATTTTGAATAAAACAAAACAAAGGGGTATGGCCTGAAAGAGAAAATACATGAATGTTACTCATTTAAATCAAAAGCACAAGTGGCCATAGCCCTTAATACTGGTTAATTTGTTGGAAACACATTCAAAAATACAGCAGTATCCTATTATCATTCTTCAAGGAGAACTCCCTGTGATAAGTGACAAGTCTCCTGACCTCTTGAAGAAGTATCCGTTGGCCTCAAACTGCTGTCGAAGCATGAACTTCCCCCTGTACTCGATGATGAGGGAGTCTGGGGCCAAGTCTCGCACCGCCTTGAGGATTTTCTTGTTTTTCTGAATTTGACTCTGTAAGAGAGAGACAGTCAGCCATTAGTACAGATCAGGGGCAGGCACATCAAATGACTCCACATTATTTTAAGGGTGGATCGTTTTGGACATGTTACTGTACAGACTGCAAACCGTTTATACCTCCACAGGCGGTTTGAAAGAGGCAGGGTGCGTGTTGTATGCCAGGCTCTTGCCGTCGCCTTGCTCTTTAACACGCAGCAGGTCCTGGACGTCCTCACTGTACTGATTGCTGCTGGCCTCCTCGTAGCGCTCCATCCACGTCTTGATCTTGTTCTCCCACAGAGACGGGTGCTCGGTCGGCTCCTGCTCTGGAGCTGCACCCTGAGAAAAAACAACATTACAGTGGTTGGTTCACACAGAGGACAGCAACAGCAATCTTAACAGTGAGGGGTTTTATTCTGTGAGGTTACCTTTACTCTGGAGGACTTTCTGGATCCTTCTCGGAAGGCCTGTCGGAGAAATAAAGGAATTTAATATAAAGTGAGATTCAAGAATAGAGTATATGATGCGTTTTAAATGGGCTCATTACCAATTCAAAGTCGAATCTGACCTTTTTAGCTCGGGCAGAGGAAGCTGGAGGCTCTTTGTCACCACTCTTTTTGCGTTTTTTATCAGGCTGCCTATTGCCAAGGCGCCCAGTGGTGAGAGTGATGCTGGTAGGTGTGTGTTGGAAGGTGGAGTAGAGCTCTAGGGGAACTTCATCTCCACTCTCTGTAGCACTGGTGTCCCCATCTGAATGAGCAAATATGAGTTATTAGGAGAGAGAACCGAACAAAGCTATAAAAAGCTAGAGCTGCTGCAGGAGTTTGCTTCTTGTCCAGCAGGTGTCAGTGTGTCCCAGGCTGGGGCTGACCTGCAGGGGGAGGACAATGCATCCTAACATCACCTACAACCTGCTCGCTTACTGACGCCATTATCAGCAGCAGGGAGGCCCATAAAAGCAGAAGTAAAAAGGTATATCTAACAGCTGTTATAGTAAAACGTCTAATGCCTCAACATGTTGGAGTTTGTACAGACTCTAGAGAATGGCATTCAGCCAATTTCACCAACAAAAAACACAGTTTTCTGAGATAATTCTTCCAGACTGGTGAGTGAATTTGATTTCATATGGTTTATTTTTCAGATAAAACATGGAAAATGTTGAAAATCAAGCATTTTAAAATATATATGCTAATTAAAGCATATTTATAATCTTGAAAAAAACAAACAGATTGTCTTGACAGTTCTCCAAACCGTTAAGACTTTGTACAACATTGCAAGTTACAGCGGGGGATGCAGCTCGGAAAAACAAAACATACTTTTAACCAAATTTAACCAAACGTTGTGTCCATACTCCGTAACTTTGTTGATTTTTCAAAAGGTTAACCAAAACAAATAAGGTGAAGACTAGGGGCTTTGTATCCATCTGTGCGATTTTGCTTACCAGACAAACATTCCCGTTTCCTGGTCTGCAGCAGGATGGCCCTCTCTCTGTCCAGGTGTCGTGGTTGGCAGCGTTCACACAGGTAGGTCTCAGGAATGTTCTGCCTGTCGATGCCCATGCAGTCTATATGCTGCCATGCACTAAAAATGAAAAGCAAAAAAATATTAAATCAATGGTGTAGAAAGCGAGGGCCACAGGAGGGACATATGTGTGAATCCTATTCAGATCTTGATCCTGTATCTTACCTGCACTTGTCACAGCAGATCATGTAGCCATCATCGTGGGTGAAGCCACAGATGCAGCGGGTGATGTCAGCCCCGTAGCTGCCATCCTCTGAGGTGCTGAGCGTGGTGCCCCTGGATGCTTCGTCCTGGCCCCCTGGAACAAACAACCCCCCCTCTCCTTGTCGGATCAACATGGAGGGGGGAGGGGAGGCCGGTGGAGTGGGTGGGGGCCGCGCCCCATAGTTATGGTCCTGATGGAAGGAGGGAAGATGAAGTGTCTTGAGATATAGGTAAGAGACCGTTTAGTTTAGTATTACAGGCATTTTTGTGAGGGTGAAAGAACTTCAACCCTGATGGGGTTCAAATAATATCAACTGCTGATTCCCAGGAATATGGGAAAGGAAAACTATTTCATGTTGGACTACAACTACAGATTAGTTTACTTTATTTTTTCATGAATTATTACAGTATAACACATCACACATTCTTAAAGTTGTCATTGAATGTGTTTGAATTTTTTTGAGTCAAAAATATGACATTCACTTTAATGCCGTCACATCTAATGTTTACCATATTATTATTATTTTTTTTTTTTAAAGAGTTCCTAGATTTCTTTATTTTTATATAAAAAAAGTGTTCCTCTTATTTTGACTCATGTTTCTTTATATGAAAGAAAGCAGGGCAATCAAATGTTTTGTTATCTTTTGAAATAATGCTTCACAATAAAATCCTTTGAAAAGACCGTTGCAGATATATTATTCTATTATAGGGCTCAAGGTGTATAGGTCATTTGTCACATGGTGAAGAACAGTGTGTGTACTCACAGCGTATGGCAGGCCAATGTAACTGTGGGAATGCTGAGAGCTGCTGTAGATCTGGTGTGGGTAGCTGGACTTTTCCACCACCACAGGGCTGGCCTCCACCGATTCTGGTCTGCTGAGCAGCAAAACAAACAAAGAGGGCACATTACTGTACACTGAAAAACTCAGATAACAAGGTTACACAGAGTAATTGTTTCCCTCTAACAGTGTGAGGAAGTGTGTGTGCGTCAATGTGCTTAGCAGGGAAGCAGTGTAGCTACTGCTGGTGACACAGAAGCAGAGTGGGGAGAATATGGATGCTTTAAACAGTACCACTGTCAGGGGGCCTGGGGCAGCAGGCCAATGCACACCAAGTGGTGAGAAGTACATTTACTCAAATAATTGACTTAAGTAATGTATACATCGTAATTGTACATAAGTATTTCCATATCATGCTATTGTTTTCTTCTTCTGTATTCCATAAGATGGGTTGATATTGTATTGTTCTACTTGTCACATTGTTAGATTAACAGCTATAGTTACTGGATTTGACAAACATGTCCTCTTTTAAAATGGTTTCAAGTAAATAGCCTTAAGAGGTAAAACAATCTGCTCTTTATAAAGCGCAAAGATAAGAGTGTAGAGAAAAAATAAGACGCATGCATGGCAGAACTCTCTTTTGTCATATATTACAATATATCTGATAAGAGACATATATTTCAACATAGTTAGTACTGAGAGATCTTTCGCTTTTGTTTTAAGTACATTGTCCCAGCAGTTTGACTTAATCTGGAATTGGAATGCAGGGATATGCAGGTACTTTTACTTAGGTAATAGATCTGAATACTTCTTGTACGACTGGCTGTGCATGCTGTCATCTCGGTCAGACAGAAATGTAGGCCCGACAAATTCTACCAATACTACATGTCAAAGTTATTTGTGGTTCATCCGTTGAAACCACATATAATAAACACGTCATTCTAAATTAGCTGTCTCAGACTCACACAAAACAAAAAAACGCGCAGCCATCATACCAAACCAGTAGATCCACTTTCCACAGGATAACAATGCAGTTGAGGAGTAAGCCTGTTTGGCCGTTTCAGACTCAACCCACCCTTATTTTGACACCATTAAACTATTCTTCAGTTGGCTATAGAGGAAGAGGGAAGTGGAACTGGCAAAAACGGGTGGCATGAGACAACAAAGTCCGGCATGAAGAGGGAATAAAAAGGGAAGAGCGGGAAACACTACAGGACAAGCACCATGCAAGGAGTTTAAAGGAAAGGTGCAGTAGCTCTTCATGTGACTGTCAGATATTCACATGTGTTAATGGCTCAAGAATGTGAAACATCACTGCATTCTCCTTGTTTCACATAGTATTGTACAGAAAACTGTTCTAAGGTGAGAGACAAAGGAAAACCAAGGATTGTAGGTAAACGTGACAGCTGTTAAGCTGGTTTCCTTCTTTAGTCTGCCTAACTACTGTATCACTCAACACTAAAAGTACACCTTACAGCAATACAATCTGTCAGGGATACTGCCAATAAGTTTCCATAAACAAGGCAAAGAACATGATGAAAAGCTTACTAAGCATACTGGACAGCCCTAGGTATACGGGGTAGGATAGGTACAAAAGACTAACTGACTACGGCAACTCTGAACAGGCCATGCAGCATTTCTGCATTTTTTAAACTGCCCAGGTTTTCTTACCCTAACCTAGAAAACAAGTACAGAAGTTTGGAGATACTACTTATGTAGCCGAAGCAAGTATTAATGCTACAAGTGAAATATTGAATTAAAGTACTAAGGTAAAGTGGTGGTACGATACCTGTGTGAGCCCTTCTCAGACCTATCGCTCTTGCTGCATGCTGTAGGAGCAATGTGCAACACTTCCTGTGTGCGTTGCCGCTCAAGTAATGACTGTCAAAGTGAAAACGTAAGTGCATGCATGAGGTCTGGAGGCGGATCCCGGGGAAAGGTGTGTGTGTGTGTTTATACGCACTTTTGTGCGTGTGTGCACAACAGATTAACTGCCAAACAGAGGAATCCAAACTGTTTAAGAATGAGGAAAGAGCCTGGCTGAAAAGATAGAGGGAGAATTTTAAAATCATAGTTGGCTGCAGTAGGCTCACTAACTTTGTACTATTAATGATTAACCAGATCAAAGTCTACATTTTATAATACACGGATCTAGCCGAATCATGTATCATTAAGTGGCTGAAGGAGGAAATTATTTATAAAGTTATTTTTTGCTCTCCTTCCATCTGACCTAGCAGTGAATCAGTAAATGAGGCACAGACAAAAACTCCTGCAGAACGCAAAAGTGAGCCAGTCTGTTCCGTAAGAAGGAAGTGAGCATGTAAGTGTGCATGTGTGTGTGTCTGAAGGGTTTGTATCATTCATGTCTCTACTCAAGGGAAGTGGAAAGGAGGGCCGAGGGAGTACACATAAGTAGGAGTGTTGCAGACATACAGGCAGTCTTGATCAGACTTGAAGATGAACAGCAAAGGCATTGCGTCATGATGCAAAAGAAAAGGTGACGAGTGAGAGAAAGGAGGGAGAATTTTTGGGACTTGAAGTTAAAATGAAGGCGGGCATCTAGATATCAGGTCTGCACAATATGAGGAAGATACGCGATAATGAAGCTGGGTAACACAGCAACGATATCACTTGCACAAATAAACTGATATTAATGTGTTTCAGTTCCGCCTTGCTGCTGCTTCCAAAATAGTGTTAAAATATAACTCCCTAATTGTTGAATGAAAAATAAGGAAATTAAATCCTACTTTTTTTTATTGTACCAATTTAACCAAACACAAAAGGGACCAATACAAATAAAATGCTTGAAACATTTTAATGTAAAGTTTTCTAAAGTATTCTCTCGACTGCAATATTGAAAGCTTTCTTAATGTGTTTATTGTTCAAGTTGACATCATGAGGACAATAAAAAAAAAAAAAAAGAATAAAAAAAGATACACTACAAAGTGCAGCCCTACAAGGTATGCACTATTTATAGCTCGTACACGTCAAAGAGTATTTAACAAGGAACAGATGTCATTAAAAACGTGAACACCCGCTGCGGGAGGGTGAGGAGGCAGAGTGGACGAGCGTTGAGAATAGAGAGATCAACAGCAGGAGAGAAAAAAGCAGCACTGAAACAGCCAGAGGCAACGCCTTCGCTCCTAAAGAGCTCCCACTTGCTGCCATGGCAACACTACGTACTCATCCGTGTGTGCGCGCACGGCGAGCTGTGTGTCACCGTGGACACATACACACTGCATTAGCCAACAGCCGGTCACGCTGCTGCAGACTTCAGGGGGATGTGGAAGGGACGTGATGATGTTTCGCTGGTGAGTAACCAGCCCTGCTACTCTAGACCCGGCTGGCACGCTAACAATTCTCCAGAGACGCGAGTGCGTGTCCAGCTACGCTCGGACCCTCTGGCCTGCATGGGTCCTGCTCAGCAGCAGGTGGAAACCCCCCTCCAAGCTTGTATCTGCTTCTGAAAAAAGCTGCAGCAGGCGATCGGATGCAGAGCTTGGGCAGACAAAGAGTGAGCGAGAGAGTCAGGGCTTACTCCTACCCCCGGTGGCAGCAGAGCTCCGTGGAGCAGAGGAGGGGGGGCAGGGGGACCCGAAGGGACCATTTAAAATCCCATGTCTATGTGAGGACCAGCTGTCACTCAGGCCAGTGACCATGGCAACGGGCCCTGCGCACTGCGGAGGGAGGGGGGGGGCAAGGAGCAGATACCATGGCAACACAAGCCGTCTCCGCAACAGCTCTGATGAAGGCCGAGGGGAGGGCTCTCTCTGTTAAAGAGACAGGAACCCCTCCACAAGTTGATGACGTGTGTTATTCTTTCATACGAGAACCTCTCGCTTCAATTATTTGACCAGAAAAAAAGTCACGGCAATGTCCTTGACAAGACTATAGGAAACAGAGAGGAGGGGCATTAGGAAGCTTGTTGCCATGGCTCCATGCACCATTTTTGTTTCACTGACTCAATACAGCATATACATGTGCAAACGTCAAGCTAAAGCATTAGTAAAGGATCAAATATGATGTTATCTACTTGGTATGCAGGCCATAGCACAAAGGAGATCTGCAGAATATACGGCTCTAAATAACTTTAAATGTTCAAGATCTTGCTCAGGTATTCTTTGTCTTGCACCTGAGTATTCTTTTGTTGGATGTGCACTCACTACAACGGACACTAATGATTCATTCTATTATTGATGAATCTGGCAATTCTTTTCTTAATTATAGCTTAAAAATGTCAGAGAAAGGTAATACATGTTCATCCATGTCTCTCTAAGTTCAAGGCAGTGTCTATTCAAATAGATTCATTTTATATATAGATAAAAATAAAAAAGAAGGAAATATGCATTTTTCAGAGTCTAAAAAAAGCATTTTCTGCCATTTTGCAGCAACATTACCTTAACAGATAATTGATTTGAAATAGTTGCATATTTTCTTACTGCGGCTCCAGCATGGTCTGTTTTCTGATAACTTGTGTACACTTCATAATGTGTAACGCACAGCCGGCGGGCATGGATCTACATTCTAGGCTTACTGCCAGTTCCACATGGGCTGATAAAGTTTATAGCTGTATACTGAGAACTTCTATGTGATAAGCTATAGTTGAGTGCAAGTATAATCAATGGCATGGCTGAACTATCCATCAGAGCAGATGCTAAGCACTGAACTGACAACTCTTTTCCCATAACTTTGTAAATGTAGGAGAGGAGATCTGTGTGGGTAAACAGAATTTGAATGAAGCCATAGCTGCTTTAGTCATTAGAGAGAGCATGTTGGATAAACAGAAGAGAGGGAGACACATGTAATCATATTACATCTGCTAAGAGTGTAAGATACATGTGTGCAGCCAAACCAAAGAGGGGTAAGAGATGAGAGCAGTGGTAGTATAATTGATCTTCTGGCAAACACCAAAGATGGTATGCAAGAATGAATAAGGGGAGAAGATGAGGGAGTTAGGGGGCATAGAAGGTGTGAAACGTGAAGGCTTGGTGTGTTACTCACTCTGAGCCCGCAGCCATGTCCAGGTATGAGGTGTCTGCTGTGTCCACCCCTACTGGAATGACTATGCTCATGACGTTCTCTGCTGATCAGTTCTTGTCCTACTGAGTCCACAGAATGGGAGTCCAAAACACTGAGGCATGCCAGCCACAGCAGTCATTGCAGACATCTAAGTGCATCCACAAGGCCTGAACAAAAAGACAAAAGAGACACAAAAAAATCAGTTTGTATTGCATAGAAAGCATTATTGCTGGCATAAATTGATCAGCAGATCGTCAATGTGTAATTTCCTTCATACCACAAAAGGCATTGTAAGCTGCATCATCTAGCAAACGTGAAATTACAAATCATAGTGAAAACGGGGTATTTCCAGCACGTCAATGCACTAGTCATACTTTCAGATCAAGAACGGTGTTTGACAGGGAATTGAATGGCAGGAATTTCCCCTCTTACAAAAGGTATTGACTTGAAAATGAAAAGCGAGAGTATACAGTATTGCAAGGTGAAGCCTGAGCTGCCAACGTTAACTGCGCTAAAGCGACCTCTACACACTATCTGCCAGGAATGAAGAAGGCTGCACTGTAAGAAAGCTCCCACAAAGGGGAGCAAGAGAACACAGAGCAGCCAGCCGCCATGAAAGGAGGGAGGAAAAACGCAACAACACACAGAGGCCATTTTTCCCCCTTCAACTAAAGAGATCTGCTTCATTTTAAGCCCTAACACGCATTATTCCCAATAAAATATACACAGAAAATCTTTAAAACAATGCACATTGTAATGATAGAGCAGCTTACTTTTTACATTACATTACATTACATGTCATTTGTTAGACGCTTTTATCCAAAGCGACTTACATACATTCAGTACTGTGGACAATCCCCACAGGAGCACTTTGAGGTGAAGTGTCTTGCCCAGGGACACAACGACATGCTGACTGCAGTGGGACTCGAACTTGCTACCCCCTGATTCCAAGTCCAGCACACTATCCACTGAGCCACAGCCTCCCACTGTTTACAGCTCAAGCTATTAACATTGAAAATAATGTTGTAAGATGAAGTCATCAATAATAGAATGCATTAGGTGTCAGCGATGAACGGAGTGTCCCTTTTGTCCCCAAGTAAGAGCTTGGCTGGACTAATAACTTATACACTAGCAATACTATTGATGGGAATGTATTTGTGTCTGATAGGAAACCAGACGGGAGCATATGTGTCAGTGTGCCTGCCCCTGATACGGAGAGCTCTGTTGATAAGCAGGATTAATGGGAGGGACAGATGCCGAGACAAAATAGTATGGAGGTCACACCTCCGCCTGTTGGTGCACACTAGGTCCCAACAAAGGCTCAGATCATGGCTCGGGATGTAGATGGAAGAGGGGTTTTAAAGCCGGGATGTGTGTCATGTATTTTTGAGGGACATACTCCATATACTTGGCAAGCAATAACACACCATCACACCAAGGACCTGTCTCTACACGCAAAGCATCTGCCTATTCTGGCCTAGCCAATTCCTCTGCAGACACGCATGTCTCTCCAGGAAACTTTTATTTCATTATCATGTTAGCTGTCAGGGAAAGTCATATTTTACATGTGAAAAAAACCCAACAAAAGATTCCCTAAATGGTAAAAGTGAGCCGTGTGAATATTTCAGATACTAATTTAACCAAATGCACTATTTAAGCCAGCAGGACTGGCGAGAGGCTCACAGACATGACAGCTGTCAGCTCTAGACCTAATTAATAGCGGGAAAAAGACCCCTTGTGTTTATGTGTGTTTGCCAGGGAGACTGATGGGATCACCCTACAAATTCTTGTCTGACTTGTTGTGCAGTGACTGGGCTTTATAACAGGCAGAGGAATTTCATGATGGGAGCTGATGTATCCAGAACAATTTCCTTCAACAAGGAAAGGACTGTTTGACATAAATACTGAAACGACGGACTCCCCCTTCTTTGTATTATCTTAGAAGCCCCTTGCGTTTTAGATCTGGGAAATAGCTTTCCTCCGATACAGCCTGGTGTCCCTCTCCCACTGGGTTTGTCTCCACTTCATCCAGGGAATCCTGCTGTCACAACTAAGGAATGCACACACAAGCTCGTGTTAACCCCCCTCAACACACACGCACAAACAGATAACCCCCTGCCCTGTCCTTTCAAACATTCCACCTATAAAGGAAGAGCTGTCTGCAAACATACGTGCGCTGCACTGCAGCTCGATAGTCAAGACTGACAAAAGACGGGTGGAAAAAAGAAAAACAAGTAGAGTACAGCAGCATTCCTGACTAAATCTGAGCAGCGCTGTGACTGCCTCTGCCTGCTCCTCCTACTTCCTCTAGAAGAGACGTCTATCACCCTGCAGAAGCGCAGCCAAAGAAAAGAAGGAAAAAAAATACCAGCCCCCCTTCCTGTGCCCATTCACCCCGCCCAGCCGGATTTCTCTCCCTCCTCTGTGCATTTCCTAAATAAACCTGAGACTGTATTGCAGCGCGAAGGGAAAGGGGAGTGTCACAGACGCAGTTCCTAATTACAAGGAGCCCAGGAGAGTCCATTTAAAGCCACCTTTGGCAAAATCCAAAGCGGTTATGAGAACACATAAGAAGCGAGGGGGTGAGGAAAACGGGGAACATGCACAGGGGAGGGCGAGTAGGAGAGGGACATGGAGAGACATGTCGCAAAACTGGACAATAGTCAAACATGCCACAGGATGGAAGTGGTTTAGGTTGGCAGCACGTCTCTTTTCTATAAAACCGTTCACCTTTCATGCACTCATGCTCTGAGCATATTTCCTCGCACTGTAGGGAGCTTTAGAAATCATCCACAGCCCCTCCATTTCAGAGGGCAGCGGGGTGGGGGAGGTGTACATGGGGTCTGTCTGACAGTGACGCTACACAGCCTAGACCCTGGATGGACTCTGGGTGGCGGAGTGGAGCACATAGCGTAGCCCAGTCTCTCCTTTCTCCTCCTTCCCTCCCTCAGCACGGGGACACAGTCACGTCATTGTGTGGGGAATAACTATCCTTTTAAGACCGAACCGCACTAAAGGCAGAGAGGGAAAATCCACATAACCACACTCAAAAACTGTGCCGCTACAGCTTTCCTCTCTCCTCGGTTTATTACGACTGCTCTGAATGTGTAAGTGTTTTCATTCTTGGTTTTAACAGTCAAGTCGCAGATTATGTTTTCCGATAAGAAGGAGGAGCAACAGAAAATGAGGGATTCCAACTGAATCCCACAGCCCCCCCTTCTCCGAGCTGTTGTGACTTCACACCGTCCTAGTAGCCGGCTGCAATGACTCAGCTCAAACATACAAACTCATAGAAATACAGTACTGTACACAGGATACATGACCGAGATGGAATGTGGGCCTGGCCCTCTTTTTCACGGTACCCACAGTGCCCTGTCCTTCATGAATCAGTGTGCCCATGGCTGCCTGCACTCCCTCTGCACTGGAAGCACTGAAGGTGAAGTCATACATCAATACAGCAGGGGATATGGATGTGAGCGTCCACCCAAGCTATTTTTGTGGCCACAAAAGGACCTGTGCAGTTGAGAGTGAAAGCCAATACTCAGCAGACTGTAAAGATCAGGCAATTTAGGAGTCAGATGATGAGAAGACAGCAGTGTTGCAGTGTCCTTTAACTAGGTAAAAGGAGAAGAGCCAGCCGTGCAGCAGGCAATTAAAAAAAGAGTAACAACATTTAGGAGGTTTTAGCAGCTACATTACATGATCATTTCACTGAGCCTGCAACTTAAAGGTGAATCACAACAGGCTACCACATGTTTTATCTGCATGTTTTTATATGTTTGTGATGTGGTGAGATGTAATACAACATCCAAAGGACAGTAAAAATGCACAACTCTGTGCTCAGTTCAAACAGCCAGGGGACTGGGTGAGTTAAAGTCAGTAGGAACAGGATCTGGCAGCAATGATGGGGCAGCCCTCCTGTAGTCGAAGTAATGTCTGTTCGGGAGAACCCCTGGGGCATGATCTCTACATCTCCCTCTCGCTTACAGAGTATCACAGCCGGGCTCTGTGTGGTCTAGAGTGAATTCCTTAACATCTGCAAATGACATACGTATACGATGTTACACTGTGATTGAACTTGTGAAGTGCAGCTAAAATATAAGCTGTACATGTGTGTAAGGAGAAAATAGGTTGAGGCAACTCAGGATCTTCATGGCAAGAGAACAGTAAGAACAACTCAGGCCCCATTACAACAATGTTCAAGGATCAATTTCACGCCTGGACCGCAGTGCCGTTACATCACCAACATTGATGGCACCAGAGTTTCCGTTAGAATTTTTTTTTGCCGGTCAACATGTCCGTTAAAGTTTAAATCTTCCGGACAAAATGAGAAAAGTGCCGGTCAAAGGTCGTTTTTGTTATTTATTGAGCTTTAAAACAAATTGATATGATTCGATATTAAACAAACTAATTAGGCCTATAGTAGATTAACTCCATTATTCAAAAGTGTACAGTAATTTATAATAACACGGGAATAATAAACGGAGTGCCCTCTCTCTCTCTCTCCTGACAGTATCATGCAGCTCGCGGATCCAGTAATGAGTGACCCGACAGTAAAAATAAATATATCTATAACTAGTTTAGGTAGTTTGAGAGGTAATTAAAATAGCTAAGTGCGATTTTCTAACCTGAAGTGTGTGTGTTTTGCTCAGCTCACCGCTGCAGGTGATCATGCAGAGCTGCGTGTCGACTCGTCAGCAGCCGCTGATCTCTCTCTACCGTCAGATTAGACTTCACTCACTTTTATGTCCATATCGATCAGATCTAGCTAATGATATGACTACCTGCTTATCAAGACACCTAATCAATAAGCGTCGCTATGCAACCGGGTGAGGCGGCAAAGTATAGCGCAGCATTATGCATTTGTTTACATGCCCACCGGTGGCATTACCAACTGATCAACACACAATGAACCCATACAGGACATCTCTTTCTCCACATTAAATGTTAGACATTAGAATTGACTATTCTTGTCTGTCACATACTATTCTTGTCTCTCACATAAGTGGCGCATCTGATGCGGTATTGTGCTAAGGGGAAATTATTTTGACCGGACATTTTGACCGGAGAGACTTAGATTTGCCGGTCTTCAGCATATTTTACCAGTCAAAGTAAAATGACCGGCTAACGGAAACTCTGGATGGCACATCTCTTTATTCTACAACCCATGAATGCTATTGTAACACAGGTGCAGGAACAGGAACAGGAAGGATGTTCGGGAGGTGTAGGGGAGCTGAAGGCACCTGTCGGGGAGGCAGCTTGCTAGTTTAAAGAAGGATCTGTTACGGCCCAGCTAGCAGCACAAAAACAGGTCACCTGAGCCCTGCTTCTCCTCCCAGCTGGGATACCACATGACTGGTTTGGGCCCCAGAGCCAGGCCGTTTGTTACTGGGTCGCTCAGGGTCTGGGTACCACACAAGTGAGCTCACTGGAGACCAGGCCACAGCCCCACAGCTTAACCCCATATGGTGTGGTGTGTATCTGCAGAGACACACACACAATTTACCTGCACAGAGGTGCTACTGTTTCAGGGATGAGAGTTTATTGTCTAGAGACTGGGAAGAGCACAATAACAAGGGGAGCAACTACAAGTACAAAGAGAGTGAGCTGTGGAGTCTGTGGCCTTCATCTGCCCTGTCAATATGTCAATACACTAATAGACATCCTGTGCACATGCTTGACTTGTTTATCGTCTCCCTTAGATGAGCAGACTGAAAAAATAAAATAGTTCTGTGCTAGCTCTTTCGATGAATGTGTGTATGAGAGTCTGTGTAGGGGTAAGGGTGAGAAGAAAGGTGTGTCATCAGGGACTGCTATGAGTCCCAGCTATGAGTGCCCTGTCCCTATGGCAGAGGGGAAGTGGCAGCTCAACTCCCGTCACCGTCTCTGTCAACAAGGCGAGCAAACACTGCTCAAGGCAACCAGGCACACATATAGACAGTCAGGTATTTAATGCTTTCCACTTCAATATCATGTAGAGCAGGGGTGCCAACACTTTTTCAGCTTGGGAGCTACTTTTTTAAAATGACCAAGCCCAAATGATCTACCTACAGGGTGCTAGTGGACTAAACGGCGGATAAACTGTGGCGCGCTTACACTAATTGCGCCGCATAAGCGCATAATAGTGCGCCGCATTTGCGCTTCAGATGAGGTGGTGAGGCCCCCTCATAACGGCATGAACCCGTTAGGCACAATACAACTCAGACTGGCTTACCTGTACGTCAATCAAGTGGCAAACGCCATAGTAAGGATGGATGATAGGCTAAAAATATTTATTTAATTTCCTTCTTTTTTTTTCAATGCCATGCGATCTACCCACACTACCTTTGCGATCGACCGGTCGATCGCCGTATTGGGCACCCCTGATGTAGAGGGTTCATACAGATTCAAATTACAGCCCTTTCAAGGCACATCAAATCAGATGTTCTCAGGCATTAAATACCTCTGTTGAATTGTACCTATAAATGTGATTACAAAAAGATATTCAACAAGATTCCTTTATACCCAAGTATTGTTGCTTTGTTAATTTGACCAGTTGTTAATATTAACTTTAATTGTATGTTTCGACCATATGATTTGATGTTTAATTAGCTCACAAGGAAACACCAAATATGTATGTCAATAGGTGTGTTTTGAAAACTTTCAAGACTTTGTAGAGACCCTGCTTGTCGACAGAAGGGTAAAAATAAGTGAGTATCAGAGCAGAGACCTCTGCTCCTTTACAGAAAAGAACAAGATGGCTGGGGATTTGTGTATTATGTAGCAGAGACTGATTAAGCACAGTAGGGCCCTTTCACTCATCTAGTAGTAATAAATCCTGCACATAAGAGAAGACCCTTTGGCACTTACTATTATGTAAACTATATCCACAGGCAGCTGAACTTAATTTTAACTTTACAAAGACCCTCAATGAATAGAAGCTATAGAGACCATCCAAGTGCTTAGTAATGATTATGATGTGAAAAATGTGTGAAAAAAGTGACTTAAAACTAAATATTTTCTCTGCATATTTACAGCAAATTGATTGCACTGGTTTAGAAGCCTTGCATTAATCCTGCTACTGACAAGTGCTTAAGTTAAATAAGCACTTTTGATAAAAACATTAATCTGACACTTATGATTGGCAACATTACAGCAACCTCACCCACACTCACAGGTAAGCAGTGCTTTTCAGTCATGTAAATCATATGTAAGTTGTTGATAGTTTGAACTACAAAATAAGCATATTTGAGATTCAATGTGCAACAGCAACTATGCACTTTTCTTTCTCTTCACAGAAGTGACCAGGAGGAGAAGAGACAAAAACACTACTTGGCATTAGTCATGAACAGACCTTTTTCAGCTGAAAAAAGTGCCAAAGTTTGTCCCACAGGGTGACATGGAGGAAAGGACAGCTGAGGCAAGCCATGGAAGGGCTTTGTCAAGAGCCCAGGGCTTGCTACCCTGGAAACTGGCTTTGATTTGGTTCCCTCAATTAATATAATAATGATTTTAACATAGTGATAGTAGATGGCACGTTAGTTAAACATGGATTTCTTGACCAAAGCATTTAAACAATATTCCCTTTTTTATAGTTCCTATTATTTTGGATTGTGCTGAGGCAATATGCAAGACAATTATCTTATGTGAGGAAGGCAATGTTTTTGAATTACTATTGTGGCCTTTAAGTAGGTACTGTCTAATGGTAGGCTATACTAGTACTGCTTTTGTACTAGTATAAAATGTATCATGTTTGTTTAGGTTGAGTCTAGCGCTAAAGCAAATTAAATATTCAACTGATTTCCACCTTTAAATCGTACTATTGACAATAACTACAACCATCAAACTACCCTTGTAGTTAAACATTACAATTCTAAGTGCAATATTTACCCATCATTACTAACCAGCTCACATCGAAACGTCTTTCAATATAATTAGTGAATTTATATCAGGCTGAAGGGCATACATGACCATTAATTAGTAAAGAAGACAAAGGATTATGTTTGTGCAATTTACTGCTGCACAGAGGCATGAATGTTCTCTTAAAGATATGTTGCAGCATCTGTGTCTTGTTTTATTTTTTTAAATAAACGTCATTACCCATCATCCAGCATTACAACACTAACACGAGCAATAGCATAAGCCGTGACGCATGTTACAGGGATACTATGTTATTCGTTATGGGAATAAGGCACAACAGCGTAAGTGCTTGCCACTTTGACAAGCTAACAAGGGCATTATTATCGAGGCATGGGCTAAAGTTGTCGACGTTATTGTTATGTTTAAACCCTACTGAAATAAAAAGCATGTGTTGTGTAGTTGCTTCCCAGTGAGTGTGTTGGCGCTGCAGTCAGTCCTGCCGATAGGGGTGTGGAGGCTACAGCGTTGCTATTATGTTTCCACAACACCCTGGTGCTGTCGCCATTTTCATAGCGCTTTTCTCAGGACGGCGAGACAATCGTGTGGCCAGGGGAGCCTCGCCATGGGAGGAAAATCCCCAAGAATGCATTCAATCGCCTCTTTCATACACTCTACCTTAAGTATCACTCTGTCGGTACAGTTTCTGTGTTGTTACCATTAGGGTTTTTTGTGAATTCGTCGACAGCGAAGCCAGTAAGCTAATCGGCTAGCAATTACGGCCAGCAATGGCCTCTGAAAATGTAGCAGGCTAAGTTTATTGGCATTCGGAGTAGCGAAACAATCGGAGCACAAGCCGCATTTATTTGTACGTTTTAACAGTTATGCAGAAAGCAAACGAAACAGCGTTCAACACAAAGTAACCTGGAATTCCTGTTTAGAGCCGTCAATAATAGGCCACAGCGACCGGTTGTGTATAGTACAAAGCTAGCGGTATCGAACATGGGCTAACGACATAATGCGTAGAGGGCTAAAGTTAGCAAAGTAGGCTAGTGTCGACACGAAAGAAGTGGATTATTTCTCTGCTCGTCACAGACAGGAAAGAGCGACAAATAACTGCTTTGGGCCAAATGTATCCGCTTGTGCATACGTTTGTTAGTTTCAGGTCGCATGAAACAATTGCGATAGTATAGTTCATGGCATGGCTAGGGGTTGCCATTCGAGATGGAGTTACAAATTGTATGACTGGGGTGAGATGCCCAAATGTAACACCCCCTCCCCCACGCTTGCAGCATTTGAACCCTATACACACAGAATCTAAATTAAGTGATCTTGAAATGGACTTTTTAGCCCGATTACAATCAAACAAGCGTCTGTTTGACATTGGGTCCATTATCGATTACATCTCGTCATAAATACAATTCCATATAAACTCTGCTGCCTACGAGATTACTGCGCAATGTAGCTAGACATTTAAGCTATTTTAACAGCTGGTTGTGTCCACTGAGGTATATTAGAATAAACACCTTCATAGATTTGTTTACATGCATGTAAAAACTCATTGTTCCCTGGCTTTGAACAGTGGCATTGTATGACATTTCGCTGAACGGAAATAATGTCCCGTGCTCTGGTTAAGCAGGGTGGGAGCAACCACGACTAATTCAAGTTGGTAACTAATTGTAAATGTACTGTTTTAATGCTAGGTGACAACGATGCAAATACTGTAATCAAGTAACAGGAGGTGTCAAAAAAGAACTTGCGCGTTTGCGGTCAGCTGCAAGGACCTTAGACATAAATTAACTGGTTAGAAATAAAGCGGGTAACGTTTTTTTAAGAGGTCACATTATTTACACTAAAATGGTAGAAACCGTGCGCAATATGATCCGCAGTGTATCTTGGTCCAACTAAACACCAAGCGTGTCGCCTCATGGTTATAGTCAAAGTGTGAATAATAATATTGTGTCGTATTTTTAAAGGCAAGTTCACTGCTGGCAATGTAAACTGTTGTTGACCGAGACTGTATGCTGTGGCAAAGACGTTACACGTTAGGCTATGGGACAGCCATTAATCTAATTGCAGCATTTTCGTTTTACGTTACCAATACGTGAATGTGTATTCAGTGTTATTTCTGGCAAACAACTATATACATTAATACGAGCTGTACATAATATTGACCCGATACATGTGTATGACGTTTGTGTATCGCCACACTTCCAAATAGGAGTCAATGCACTGCTCGGTCTGTGTCAAGCTAATTTGAGCTAGTAGCATGCGCTAGTTAGCAAGACGTCTCCTGGCGTTACGCTTGCCAACTTGCCATTTTAATTAAAAACTTGCGTCAATTAGTAAGCCGTTTTTAATAGGTTATCAAGGCAAACGTAAAAATAAAGTACAAACCCCATACAGACCCCTGAACTAACAGTGTTGCTCGGCTAGCTAGCAAGCTAAACTCAGCTGATACTACAACTACGTTAGCCAGCATCAGCATGATGAGCCTAGCCCAGCTAACTAAAGCCAACAATAGCCTTCCAGGTAGGATTTGTGCTCACCCTACAACTAGTACTTATAGCAGTTTACTTACCGTTTTATGTCCACTCTGGATGATCTGAATAGCGAATAAGGGGACCTGGGTTAGACCCCCGTCGCTTTCCACACAGCTTCCACAACCAAAACAATACTTCTGTCCACACACTGCGGATCCCTAGCAAAGCTTTAAAATGTTTGTATATAAACTTGTCGTCTAAAGAGTTTTTTGCTGTGAAAAATCCCTGGCTTCCTTGTTCTACGAGATGACCCAAATATGACTCGAAATATATTCAAAACCGTTAAAACTGCACCCTAGTCATCGGCGACTTTTAGAAATTAGATCCCCTCAAACCAGTCTCTTTTCCCTTTGCAAAAATGGCGGCCCTGCCAGGACTGCCGAGACTCCGCCTCCCCCACGAGCCCCCCTCCCTGCCCATCGCTAAACCCGGGCTCCGCCTCCACATACTGCGGGGTTACCCTTCCAATTTCACAGGGGCAACGTGACCGTGCTCTATGCGCGTACACGACTGTGATTCCTCAAGACTGCTATTTCTGTCTCTGGATTTACATTGTGCCGCCCGCAATCTTTAGAAAATGCTTGTCAAACGGACAAGGATTAGAAGTCAATTGGGACCTTAGCATAATAGCATCATTTAAGTGATATTAAACTTGATGACGTTCTTTAGGATTTAATCAAAAACAACTTTATAGAAATCTTAGAGTGCAATGTGATGTGTAAACATGAATTCCCTTGTAATCTTCACGATCATCTGATGAAAGTGAAGTCAGATGTGGGGATGTTTTCAATCAGGAGGTTTTGTTTGAACTTACTGTTGTTTCCTCTACTGTTTCCTCTTCTTCGTCTCAGGGAGAAAGGGGTAATAATGCTTTAACAAAACGGAGCCAGTTTATATTTTTGTATTCACTGCAATGCTTTTGATTCATTGAGTTTCAAACATAGGCTATGATGGCAATTGGACTGAGATGGCCACAGTAGATGTTTATTAATTCTGCCATGTGAATAATTGAAACTTATCTTAAGTTTACACAATTAAAATGTGGTTGTTTTGAACACGAATCCTTGATTTTCCACTGCCTTAGTTGAAAAGGAGCACGTAAATCCGCTACCCAATGCAGGAGGAGGCTAAGCTGTTATGTAACCCCTTACACAAGAGAAGCATTTTGTATATTGAGCTGATGCTAGGAAAGGGTAGCCCATGAAACACTGACCAATAAGATTATACCAAGGACAAATAAAACAGACCATACAGGGCTACGAAATTATTGAACATGTCATAAACCACACACACACACTTGTTTGGTTCTATTCACACCGTGCAAGTGCAAGGTGGGATACACAGACTTACATCACTCTCATTTATTAGGCTTGCAAACGTTTGAATTTACTGTGTTATCAAAATGTAAAATATTAAGTATATGTTGTCTGTTTAATGCAACCATCAGTAAGTAACTCTATAATGTACTTGTAACCCTTTTGATTTATTTAACAAGCATTTAACTAAACGTAAGCTGGAATTGTTGACAACTAATAATTATAGCAATGTTTCAGACAGTTGTATTGTTGTGGTAAATCGGTTACTGTTAAATCTCCAGAAATATGTCGGTAGAAATCCCTTTGACATCATATGTTGAGAGAGGATGTTCTCATCGTTTCCATTTATTATTGACCCTCCCCCACACGAAACCGCATCCCCCCGCGCATGCGCACTTGTGCAGGACCGCTGCAACTGCTGGTGCACGGGCAGTCGGGTTGTTTGAAATAAACTTAGGGGACGACGGAGGTAAAACATGGCCCGATCGAGCCACTATCACCCGCTTCTAAACGGAGATGTTTCGGCTCTGGAGGATGCACCGATGAAAAAAAAGATCACTGTCGGTTTCGGAGAGGATAACATTTATCCATGACCCTTGTTGTGCCCATCGCGTTTTCGGTTTGAAGATGATATTCCCTATTTAAATGTAAGATAAAGACGCACAGATGGTGGAAAGTTAACCATTGATCAAAAAGAAATGGATCATTTTTTTTTAAAGAAATGGTTGGTTTCCGATGACATCATGCAGCTAGTATTTGTGGGCGGGCTTTGAGCTGTGAGGGGAGAGGGGCGCAACCGGAGAGACCAGGCGCCATTAGGTAACAACGTACTGTGCGTGGAGTTATTTTTAAATAGGGGCTTCTGGTGGGTACAACATAGAGTGGTTGACATTAATATACTTATATTGCCCATGCAGTGGACATTGACTACTCGCCGCGGGCGATAAAAAAAGAGACTTCCTGTTGTTGGACGGGATTTGTTATCGTTGTCAACTGGAAACAAGATGGCGTCGAGGATTTCTTTCTTTGAGTGCACGCAGGGTCGAGCACTCATGGGCGGCGGCGCCGTGCGCGTTCTCGCCACAATGTTATTATTTCCTGTTTTCATATCCTGAGAAGTACTTGCTTTATAAACAATGTTCGACCACAACCGCAGTCCAAGAAGTGACCCGATGCATCTGTTTGTTGTAACCCCATGTTTGGCCATGTAGTGACGGAAAGCAAACCCTTAACGTTTTATTAAATGTGGGTGATCTTCACATTCTAGATAACTTGCATAAGCATTTCATTATCCTTTGCCACTTTTCACAACTTTAGACATTAAACGACCCCATGCTTCTCGTAAAGACTATTAACCTTGCCATGCCGGGTACAACACAAAAACAGTACAGCATCCGGTAGAGTTTCATTTTACCAGCTTAGCTTTTGGCCCCATCTAGTGGGCAATGCAGGGAACATTGACACATGAATGAGTCGACTCCCCCCGCATTCATTTACAAACTGTAATTTAATTCTTATTACCAGGATTTGTGTCCCTGCTCTGCAGAGATAGCCTTCCCAATGTCATGTATTTAGAGCAGGTTGTATTAAATGCATAGATACATAAATGAAAGTCGATAGTAATATAATAAATATTACTATCGACAAATATAATGTTCTGACTACCATGAAGTTATGCAATAGAGGTACAAATGTGATCACATAAGGGTAGCCCAATATTACAAAATAGGTAAACATCTCGTATTTCTAAGTCAAGATTAAAAAGGTGAAAGTTTCTCTTGTAGGGATAAGGTAATTATGCACTGTACACTCTGAAACCATGAAAATAAATCAGAGGGTAGAACAATGTTTCCTGAATAGTAACTGAAGCTGTCAGGAAAAGGTAGTGGAGTAAAGCATACAAGTGTCTATGCCTATCTAAAGTTGCACATATTTGGCTATACAAGTGACGTTATTTTATTTAAAAGTAAAATACTATGAACAAAAGTTATCAAACAGTTGAACTCAGAGCCGTATAAATACTTTATTATATATGAATACATTAATTATTATAATCTTTATACTAATAATGTAATGTAATGTATACGGCTCTGGTTGAACTCAAAGGGAGAGTCCTCACCACAGGAGAACAGAAGAGGGCGCTGTCTCTTTAAAACGGTATTTTCATTCAACCAATTAGCGTACAGGAACAACGGACGTGAACACTCTGTCCAATCACAGCCGTCGTTGTTAGGAGGTCATTTATTGACAAGGGAGAAGGTGACTCCTCGGCGAGACGGACAGTGGCTAGCTGGTCAAATCGTACAAAATAACCAATAGAGGGCTGGTTGCGGGGAAATTAGCAACCATGGCTTCTTTTGGAAGGGCGTTGGGAGTCCTTCGCACAGGATCTCAGCTCCTGAGACGCGGTACACAGAGGATAACGATCAGAAAGTAAGTGTCGTCAAACCCACTAGCAGCTATTAGCAAAACGACCTGCGTACATAAACTGTAATTAAAAAGTGATTTGTCGTTAAAACTTAGAAAAGTATCGTAAATGTTATCCTGTATACTATGTCATATTGATTTTAAGTGTATTTTGTTGTGCTTTTAATGTTCTAGTGGTAGCGACACACCGACTATAGTGCCACTGTACAGGCAGTTCCCGATAATATCGAAGAAACATATTTTGAAGTCCGAGCTGCTCAGCGGTGCCATGTGGTTCTGGATCCTCTGGCACTCCTGGCACGACCCTGATGCAGTCCTGGTAAGTAATCCTGCTTCAGTAAACTTTAATTATACAGTATCCAGCCCCAAAACTGAGCATGTAAGTAAACATACATGAGTTCACACCATCAAGTCCCTGCATGAGCATGGCCCTCTGCTGCAGGTGGATGTCTAGGTGGAATATGAGATTATGTTGTTGGATTAAATTACAATGTCCAGTATGAAATAAATGGAAATGCAGTTATGTTTAACTATTTGTTAGAAGCTTCATTATAAGTCAGGAGTCGAAATGGAAAGACTGCAATAGCAAAGATCCACTAACCTTAATTTGAAATGCAAACGTTAAGTGAAGGTTCTTCGCTCTTCATAGGGTCACTTCCCCTGGCCGGAGGCCTCTGAATGGACAGATGAGGAGCTTGGAATCCCACCAGATGACGAATAAGATCATTTCTTCTGTTTCATTTGCTTAAAAAGGACAAAGGTATGCTAACAACTCAGGACAACCAGCTTTTTTATACAGTATGTAATTCACTGCCAGAAGACCAGAACACAGGAGGGAAATCTGAGTCTTCTTGAACTAAGAAATATATATTTTACGATGCTGTCAAATGTCTCTAAATATGAACTTGATGTTAAATTTGGCCATAAACTCACCAGTCTTTTTCAACCAGGTTATCGCTGTTTTATTACAAGAGACTCAGTCAATTAATGCACAGCTCTTTAAGAGAGGTTTTGGAGATGGACAGATGTTTTTATTAATGTGTACCCTATGTATAGCAATGGGGTACTGAAAATTATAACTTGTTGCAGAACTGTTGTTTTAGCTAGGTGTCCCTTATACGGGCAACTTTGGATGGCATTTGTTTTGGTCCACTGTAGTAAATCTGTTTCTTTTCAAGGTCACAATGAGGAATTCTAGCTGCGGGGCAAGTCTAAATCTTCTGGATATCCCGAAAGTCAGTTCTGTAAATAAACTAATAAAAAGATCTGTATGAATAAGATATGTAAAATGTTGCCTTTTTTTTTTTTACAATAACCAACAGCATAAGATGGTTTCAATGCGAACATGAGCTGGGCTTGACAAAAAAGACAAGCATGTTATTTCATTAGTTTTATTTACACGCAATTTTTTTGAAATGCAGAAACAAAATGCAACGCATTAACAGTGTCACAGTTAGCCAGTGTTTGTATATTTTAAATCATAAGAAGTTTAAAACTTTTTTTTTTTTTTTTGTTGTAAAAACCAACGCACATTTCACAAATGCCGAGAGCTGCATACGAAACAAAGAGACTCTGAATACTACGATGAATATTACAAGCCCTGCCTGCGGGCCAGCTCGTGTTTTCAATGACTTGACATGCAAAGAGTTCAAATGTTAAAGTGTAGTGTAAGAAAAAAGGAGGAGATCAGTCTGGCAATGTGATGAACACTCGTTCTTTTAGGTTGGTTCATTGTGAAACACCTCGTCGGGGCTGGTAGATTGATCACAGTCCCTCGCAGGTCATGTGTACTACAAGCCAACCTGAGCAAAGTCTCTGGGAGACTGCCAGTTAGCAGCATGGATGTTTTAGAGTCAACCCAAAAAGAGTGTCTCCAATAACACTGAGCTGAAAGTGAGTTCGGAAGCAGTGAAGGACAATACCAAAGTCATGTTAACATAAGTTGTAAAAGCTTGCTTAAAAAAAGTACAATGACTGACAGCTTATCTTTACAACATGAAAACCACAACCATGAAATGATTTTTGTTGCGCAATGAAAAAACAACACCTCCTGAAGTAGGAGGTGAACCTTTAAAGTCTCGAGTGAGTGCTGAGAACATCCTGTCTGCGTCCACGACGAGGCTACTGGTTAATCGAAGGTTATGTCCATGGCATCATTCCCTGAGAGTGAAGAACTGCGCACCCCGAGCAAAACACACATCGAACATCAGCACTGGTATTCAAAAAAACAACTCAATTCACTCATCCCATAGAAGTTCCACAAACGTTCACTTCTTAATGCATCGACCACAGTGGCTCAGAATACTTGTTTTGTTTTTTTGCTAAAAAGATAACTGGCACTAGTTGAAAAAGCTCGGATGTAATTATAATGAAAGTTGACATTGGACCTAACATGGTTTCTGTTTGCACATAGCCCAACACCTCTGGCTACAGGGAGAAACCAGACAGACAAGAATCAACACATCTATTCAACTGGGGGGACGGGGGTAAAGAGTTGTGAAAGAATAGAAGCTATTCAAATATTTAGTAGGTAAATTGCTACTCAACAGATGATGATCACATGAACTCTAAAACATCCACATTTACAAAAAGTTTGTTAAAGACAAAAAAAAATACCCTATAAAGAAGAAAAACCCTCAGAATTACTGAGGCTTTAGGGTCGAAATATAATAAAATCATTATCTCTTTCAATTAATAAATACATCATTCAGAATCGATAAAAACAACACATTAAAAAAAATCAACAACATAGATAAAAGAAATAAATTAAGCAGGATATCATGCGAGTCCTCGGTTTTTTAGACCGAGGAAATACTCGTAATTCCTATTTTTAAACAAATTCAGAGAGGCAGCACTTTGAGCAGCTTGCCTTAAGCCACCAGCTTAGAAACGGACTCTTTACATATCAAACATAGTGCACATTTGAGAGTACAGTTTGCACTGAATTGTGCAAGTCTGTAATGCACCAAATAGGATGCTCCAAAGTGCTGCCTCTCACTCTCCTCAAAGTCATTATTGCTGGTGTGATTGAGATAAAGGGGGGGGGGGGGGGTGGTATCAGGGAGGGAGGTGTAGGCCGGAAGGGACAAGCATGAGTTGAGAAAAGTACAAACAAGAAGCACCATTTTGACATTTCTGTTCACCACATCCTCCTTAGCACCTCATTTGCCCCCCTCAGAGCCTCAGAAAAAAAGAAAAAAAAAGACCCTGCTCGAAAAATACAGCTCGGTTTCATCTGCTCCTTTCACAGAAAGCCATGAAGCAAGTGAAGGTTGTGCGGAGGAGGGGGGGGGGGGGATGTTCAGCAGAGAGAAATACTCAAATATGATCCAGATGATGTTGGCATCAGAAGCTGCTCCCTGGCAAAGCAAGCGTTTTTGATAGGTAGACCTCCGACACCTCCCCGGTCCATTTGAATGCCCACAGGAGCCTCGGTCCACCTTTCCCTGCAGCAGAACATCTCACAACATGCTTGTCCCTTTCAGCTTCCCGTAGCTCCTTTCTGTTTTGTTCTTAGTGTGCTTGTGGTGAAGTCGTGCACTTGCTTTTTTCAAATCCAATACCCTGTCTCCTTAGCATGCACAGTGAGCGTGTTTTACGTGTCAAAATTTGGCCGACTCCAGGCAGTGTGTATGTTTTTTTTCCCTCCTTTTCTGAAGCACAAGAGTGTCTGGTAACAAATACACCAGTGTTTCTTTCTTCCCCAAAGAACACATCCCCACGCATCTCTTTGCGTTTGGAGATTTGGATTGTTACACAAACACACGATTGTGTTGGTTGAGTTTCAGAATCTTCCCCAGTCTCTGCTTGGCTGTGGCCATTCCTTTTTTGGGCCTTTTGCCTGAAAAAAGGACAACAGCATTCAAATGAATCATAAATAGCTATAATTATTACTAAAGGTTTGTAAAACGATTTGCTGTGAGAATTAGTTTCAGTTTTTCGTATACTAAAAATGGTTATGTCTTATTTTATTTCCAAATGAATAAGGTAATGTATGCATGCATGATACATTTATTTGATCAATATGATGCTTATCTGACAAATGTTTATGTCCAATTCGTGACAACTCTCAAACATATTATCTTTCTATTCAGTTTATTTATGTTCCCTACAGATGTTTTAAAATTATAATTATTCAACAGCTGAGTAGCAAGTAAAGCGATTTTAAATGAAAAATGCAAATACATAACATATTAATAAATGTGTCTTATGTCACTGAAGTAACCACATCACACTTGTGTTGGTTAAATGTTGTAGTAGGATAGGCTTTAAAAGTAATTTAGATGTCACAAATCATGCAAATGCACACTCGTGTTGAACTCAGATTTAAGGTGCACAAAGAGAAACTACCCCCTAATCCATTTAAGTTACAACAACCTTTCAAAAAGGTCAAACTCTGGTCTTTCCAAAGCTTGGTGAAGTGAAAAATCTGATTTCCAAACCTTTCGTGGCCTGATTGCTGATGGGTGGGGGGTTGGGTGCGTGCCTCTTGGAGGGGTGCAGTGGTGGGGACATGGAGGGGTCACAGTACTGGTATTCTGTCTCTGGGCTGCCGCTGTGGCCCCTGCTGAGTGGGCTGGGGAGCCCCTGATTGTCCCAGGCTTCGCTGCTGTTGCCCTGGCTGTCCATGGGGCTCTGGTCTCCCTGCAGGCGGTGCTGCGCCTCCTCCCTCCGCTCCAGAGGCGAGCCCTGGCTGGAGCCGGACCACCAGGACTCCTGGGAGGAGGCCACCTTCTCCGGCTCGGAGGAGCACAGCAGCCCGGCCATAGACAGCATCCCCTGAATGGCCTCTTCTGTGCTGGGTGAGGTAGGACGTTCTCTGCAAGGAGCACACAGGACATCATTAGTGAATACCCGTCATTGCCATGATACCACCATGTACACTAGAGGCTCCTTCATGCGTGTCACTTTGAATATTTGACATAGCCCATTTGATTGACCATCAGTTATATGAAAAAACACGAGAATTGCATTTAAAAGATAATATGCATATTCAACCCATTGAATGAAGGACAATATCTTTGCACGTTGATAAAGTGTTTCTCACCGTTTGAGTGGTTTGTGTTTGTGCCTGAGTTTCTGGCCAGACTGGTCCAGCTCTATGGTGTGCCCTGAGCCCCTCTCATCCTCCTCTTCCTCCTGGGAACTCCCTGAATCCTCATCAGAAGAGGAGGATGACGATGACGAAGACGACGACGACGATGCTTTATGCTGCAGAAATGTCGTAATTTATTAAGTATGTAAACAACGTGCATATACAGCAATGTCAGGTGCACTGCCTCTGATCAATAAACCAGTAAATAATGTGAACAAATAATAATGTAGAACCTTTGAAGGAATAAAACATTTAGTCAACAAAACAACATTAAGTGACACTGGCACACTATCACAATGAAGCTATAAGACGGCAAACAACCAAATGATTCTGAATATGACATGAGAAATCAATAAAGTAAGACATTTGATGCTGTTCTCAGTATTTACCTCTGTGGGAGAGTCACTGTCTGAATCTGCGTCTGACACACCGGAGTGTCCTGACACTTCTTCCCTGAGTTCAGTCTTCATCCTCTCCAGACCACCTGGGAAACACAGGAACACACCATGAGCATTTGACAATAAACACAATAAGATTTGAGTTTAATCATAATTATATGACTAACAATAGCTTCTAGTGACTTACTGAGGAACGTGGGTTTCCAGACTGTGCTGTGCTGCTCTCCGCTGTCCTCTGTCCTTTCAGACTTCACATCCGTACAACTCTTTGGTGAGCTGCCCGATGAGCACTCAGCCTCCGTCTTCACTGGCTGCCTCAAGTCTCTGCACACAAAATCCACGTTTGAAAAATTAGGAAATAAAATGTAATTTTCACAAATAATATAGATCATCTTGACTGTAGAATTGCAGATTAGAGAGAATCATGGCATCAAAACATTGTTAAAATCTCTATTGTTATTTAAATGAAATATGGGTATCAAATAAATTCCCGTTTTATTTCCCTGCATGAAGGCAGATTCATTTAAGGTTGTTATTGTTATGTCTCTCTCACTCTAGTGCCTGTTATGTTTTTCTCTATTTTTGGGGGTGGACAGGTTTGTAAAAACTGGCAAGATTTCCCCTCTGCACAGAAAGGTCCATATCTTTCTGTGAAAATGACCACTGAGCCTAAATGACTAAGTAGCACCAACATTGCCGTGTAGACCAAAGGGCTGCGAGCTCTCACCTGATGATTCTTCCGTTGACGAGCATCAGCCGTAGGTGGTGGTTGTCCTCTAGAGACTCCGCAGCAGCAGCGGCTGATGCCGTCGACACTTTATTCAGCTTCCCACGAACCTTGGCACAGAACGCCGCATCCTGAGGAGAACAGGCCAGCATCAGTCAATAGAACTAAAAACAACTTTACATGGGAGAACACTAAATACCGTGTAGTTCCTGAAAGGATGCTCCTTACTTTGTCTCTTGTTATGTTTGTGTTGTTTTTTATCTTTTTGTGAGGCTATATTGTCCATTAATCATATTGTTGTGTTTGTGATGTGTATTATTTTGCCTGTATTAAACACTTATTTAAAAAGAAAAGAAAAACACTGACTTTAATCTTAATACACACAAGATTCCGTTTTTGTTTCACATGGGGGAATAAATGCTTAATTGAGGACGTGATATATAAGTGCCACTGTGGGATATCAGCAGCTGCTCACCTCCTCCAGCGGTCCCACTTCCAGCCTCCTCAGCACCTCCTTGGTGTGCCGCTCTAAGATGTCCAGGTTGGAGGGCACCTTGGGGGCGTGCCGCTGCTGCTCCCTCAGCCTCCGGGCCGCCTTCCTCGCCCGCCGGGCGTGGTCCAGCCTCTCCAGTGGGGCGCGAGTGGCCGGGCAGCCGTTTGATCCAGATGCTACTCCACACACACTTCCCTGAGGTTTCACTGGCTTGCTACCGCTGACTGGTTCCTCCTAGTGATGCAAGTTAAACATAATGAAGTCAAGGTTTTACCAAAATCCACATGCTCACAAGTAGACCAAACTCAAACTTTTTTGTTTTTGTTTTCTGTATTCAATTTTTTAGGTTGCCTCATAATCCGATGTGTGTTGGATTTTTGGCAAGATGTATTTTATGTCAAGTAACAAAGGCCAACAAACAAAACAGATCACCAAGTAGTTAAGAAGTTAATAATGGTAATGAAAAGTGTTGTTCAAAGTTACACCTTTAATATAAACTAATATTTGTACATATTCAATATGTATATAAGTTCCTTGGTTACATTCTACATTGACTTTAATAAGTGGTACCATTAAACTATTGGGTATACTGGATTGGATGCATTAGGAAATGCTGCTCATTGACTTAAACAAAATTATAGCTAAAAACTATTCAACTATATGTGCTCTTGTAGTTGTATTTGTATGATGAATTGCCATAGACAATTAATTAGCTTCAACGTTTTTGTTACAGTTGACATTGATGCTAAAATCAGCATCAATGCATTCAGTTTAAAAGGTCTAAACCTCTCCGATATCCTTCCCTCCTCGCTCCTCTTACCTCCAGGTAGCGGATTTCCTTGGTCAGCTCTTTAATGAGATGGTTGGGCCTGATATTGTCTGGTACCTCACTGGAAGGCTCAGTCACCTGCAGAGACAGAGCAGACCACATTCAGACAGGAGAAGTGAACAGAAAGAAGTCTGTTGTTGGCCACTCACACACATCCAGGAGATAAGAACACACAGTGGAGCCGGCTGGGTAACAATAGCCCTCTGGACTGGAGCTATTCAGCTGCAGGTGTGTTTCTGTGGAGAAGAGCGTGAGAACACTGTGGCCGGCACTCACCTCTCTCTTCAACCACATCCTCAGTGCGCTGATTAGAGCCTTCACTCCCTCCACCAGGTAGGTTAGGGGTGGACAGTTGTCCTCTCGTAGCTCTGAGAGGGAAATAAAAAATAAGCATTAAACCTTGAAAATTCACAAGACAGTCAACCATATCAAATGTTAAAATTGTCCAAAGAAGATGTACATTATTGCAGCATCCCATGCTGATGCACGATATCGGTGGGAAGTATTAACCTTCTGACCTGAACATCGGCCAGTCTTTACCTTTACAAGTAGAGCTGAAACAATAAGTCAACTTATCGATTACACAATCGACAGAAAGATAATTGACGATAAATTAATTGTCAAATAAGTTGGCAAAGTCGATAATCTTCAGAATATCTTCCTTTCAGCCACGCAAACATGGCCATTCTGTTGTATATCTCATTAAACAGAATATCTTTGTGGACTCACAAAATATGATATTAAAAAGACGTAAACTTGGAGTGGGATCATATTTTAAAAACCAAACAGTTATGCGATTCATCCAGAAAAGAATCCGCAGAATATTCCATATTGGGGTAGTTGCACCAGCTGATGCTCATATCCTCTCTGTCCAGTAAGAACCATGCATTTTCACATTTTGTGATTTTGAATTTTTCATATGAACTCCAGTATTAAATGTTTCTTTGTGAAATGAGAAACATAGATACTTACACAAAGTATCCACATGCAGATTCTGAGTATGCATGCATAGGCTATAATGGCAACCACACAAGAACTGAATTGGGTGAAATCGAAATAATTGCACTTATTCCAACATTTAGACTGCACTGATTTGAACATTCATGTTCTTTTGAGCCATTTGCTTCTAACTGCATGTTTACACTTGATTCTCACCTTTCAGCTTTTCCAAGAGGTTCTTGGCCACATACCAACAGATGGCCTCGAAGTACGGAAACTTAAAGAGGTCTGGGGTTTTCAGGCGACGCTCCATTTCATAACACCTGCAAACCAACAGATTCAAAATATTGTTAAGTGATGAAGTAATGCACATTTTATTTATAGATTCAAATGAGATAAACAGTTAGGCCAATTTTACCTGAGCTGCATGCCAATATTGAGGTTGTGAAGGAAGTTCCCTCCGAACGCCATGCAATCCTGAGAGGTGAGCACAGCATGGATCCAGCCTGTAGAGGGCGCCAGAGCACAGACATTCACACACCTTGCCAACAGACTTGAAACAATAACAAACTTAAGGAGAGGAAAGCTCAAGTAACACCTTCATACCGGGCATTTGAACAAACATGTGGTTTAGAGTGATCTGCTTGAATACATGTAGATATTTACATCCTGAGCATGTACAAAAGACTCTCATGTCCAAAAAATAAATCCTAAGACCTAAAAAAAGATAGGGTTGTCTATTGCAATGATTTGCTCCCTTAATATAAACTGTGTTGTTTAAACAACACAAAGTGAGAGAAAGCAGAGTCGAGGGGGGTTGGTGTGAGGCTGATAGACAGGCCTGATAATGCACTGCTTGACTGACCTACTGTGCTCTCTGACCCCCACTTAATTCCCACCTCTCCACACCCTCTCTGCCAAAAGCTCTCCTTTACAATGCTGCCTCAGCCTGCAGAGAAAGCATGGCAGGAGGAATGATGGAGGACGACCAGCAGTTGACGGACTGAACTGAGCTTTGTCTGTCAGGGATCATGAGGACAGCAAAGGATCTCCATCGGCTTAAAAGGTCTATTGAGAGACTGATGGACGAGTAATTGTGCGTCTGGAGACGTTAGCTTCACTTAGGTGAATGGAAGCATGTCACATTCAGAAACACAAACATCTTTTTGAAACAGCTTCTACTTCAACAATGCTAGTTAAAGGATTGTAAAAAAAGCCACGTACAGAGGGAAGCTGTGATCATCGTATTACATTATAGCACTGTTTATCTTCATTTTTCCATTGCAATTATGATAATTAAGAAGTGTTTGGGTTGTTGCTCAGGAAGACATTCCTTCTGTTATTTTCCCTTGGAAATGACAGAGGACATTCAAGAAGCCTGTATTTTCCTGGCAGGAGCCATGGGAAGCGTGATTATTTTAGCTTATGAATGCATGTGAAAAGACAAATAAAGGCAGACAACAGGGTCAGGAAACAACCATGACATTACATTAGTAACACAGATAACTGTGTGTCCAAGAGCCTGAAAGCTCATCCAAGTTTATAGGAGTATTCCACACTTACATTATTATTTTTTTAAACATAATCACGCAAAATGCTAAATATCAGTACATATTAGCCATGTTAAATTAACCGTTGATAGTCTAGGCTGTGATAGGAAGGTGATCCCCCCACCCGTGTTTTAGGAGTTCTTATTACATGGCTAGTTGAATACTCGATTCTGATTGGTCAATTCAGAAGATGTGACACGTTGTTAATCCAGTAGTACAGACCGCTGTCAAGGACTTATTGACCGTTGTTAAGGACGCTCACATCTGCAGAAAGAAGTCCGGTCGATTTAACTGTATACAGTTTGGCCGAAAAGCAAACTGCATGCTTGTCTTTAGCTTTCCGTTGTCTACCGTCTGAGAGCAACATGGAGGATTTTTATATTAATTTTAATATATTTGGAGAGCACAGTCATTTGGATGAATGGTTAGTGGCTGATGAGTCCCCAGCGAAGAAAAGAAAAAGACAAGAGGGACAAGAAAACAGTGGAGAAGTAACGGGGCAGAAACCCTCCACACGGAGCTGCGGTCCTTTTTACGCAATGGTCCAGACATAGACATCAAACGGCAAAACATATTCAGTTGCCAGTTCCTTTGGCATTAGGGCAGGGATATCTAGATACTTTCCAAGGTTTGACATAATGAATCGTGCTACTTTTAAAGCAAGCAACGATGTTTTCAAATCTGTAATAAAAAAAGCTCCTCAAAAACGCTATCGAAGCAGTTCCTGCCGTTGCTACGTAGTTCAAACAGTAACAATGGACTATTTTTCTTAGCGGATGCATGTCATTGTAAATCAATACAACTATTTTTTAAATCAATAAAAACATTTTCTAAATCAATAAAAGCATTTCAATTAATATCGGGAGTCATATCGTTACTTTGTTGAGAATGTGGCCATGCAATAAGCGGGATAATGTGCAGCGACTTGGTCATTATGGGGAAAAGAACACCCGACAGGCTGATCAGGAGCCCGACGCCTCGCTGCACATTATCCCTTACATAATAAGCTGGATTGTTGTGTGGAGTTTAGATTGAAACGCAGCAAAGGTTATGTTGTACTTTGATGAAATACATTAAAAAAAGAATGTAACACAGAAACCAATAAAAGCTCTGATAAGGTGTTTTGTTTCAACAAGAGAAGAAGATTTCAACTTCATTACAGCAACGAAACTGCTCTGGTTGAAGGACGTTCACTTGAACAAAAGTGGCAAAGTTTGAGTCTTCTTATGATTAGATCTCAGTGCTGCATTCAACACGTTCAACTAGACCGACTGGAAAACTTAGTTAGACTGTGGCACAGTGACCAAAACTGCTTTAAATACTTTTGTAATGACACGGACTACTTTGTGTTGGTATTTTACTCTTGTAAATCCTTTAGAAGTGTGTTTTTTTTATATTCTTAATGCCTTTTATATCTTATGTAAACCATGAATTACCATTCGTTTAAAAAAGGTACAATGCAAATAAACCAGGATAAAGTTGTCATCATTTAATAACACTAGGTTGATTGACAGCCTTATTGTTTTACTACTGCACTACATTAATACGAATTAAAAGCCTGTTTCCCTACTGTTAGTCACCGAATTAACTACAGCAAGAGAACACCCTTAAGAAACTAGAGCTTTATGATTAACAGTGTTGCATAAACAAACTCAAATAAACTTGGCACGCGCACAAACAAAAGCACCAACCTGTAGGGATGAGCAGGGTGGTTCCTTGGGACACGACACACTTGTAACACTTGTCCACTTTGTCCCCAAAGAACACTTCGCTCTGATTGGGCGAGGAGCTCCATGCCTCGTATAGTGCAAGGTTGGCGGGGGTGGGCTTGATCAAGTAGAAGATCTTCTCACCCTGCAGAGCAGATGAAGAGGAGTTAACAGTAGGCACCACACTTGAATGACACACGTTGATGTTGTTTGAGCATGGCAGCTGTGGTGATGGCGCTGTTAAAAAAACACCCACAGACAACTGGGAAAGTAAAGTCAGCTTTAGTTTATAGAAGAGTGCCGATGAGATCATCATATGGCACAGCAGTGCTGCCCCCAGAGCAGCTTGATGATTAAAATGTGATGCGAGGAGTGGTAGTTTATTTGGCTTTTGTGGAATGTTTCATAAATGTTTGTCTGATTTCTACATACACTCAGGTCTTCTTCATGCAAACACTCACCCAGAGAACATGATACCAGACAGACGTGCCTCCAAAGTCTATGTGGAAATCTGTGTAGCTGTCCTTGACTCCCATGAGGCAGTACTTCTGGACAAAGGGCTTGGGGAAGAAGGAGTCGTCGGGCCAGTAGTTCTCCACCCAGGACATCTTCTGAGCCACGTCGGGAACCTCCACCAACTCCGACATCCTGAGTAGATGGTTGGAGTTAAAAGTGACACAAAAGCAAACGGTTCTAAAACGGACAGGAGGGCTGTCTTAATATTCTGAGATACATTACAACAAGAGGATTTCTCCTTTTTGGGCTTCTACATCCAACCTCTACAGAAATTCAAACAACATTTTTAAAGGATTTGGCTTAAGACAGACTAGATCTGCACAATACATTAAAGTTTTATAATAGTCCAAATCAAAATCTCAGTAGGCGCAATATTTGGTAAAGGCTAAATGTGAACATATTTGAATGAAGTATTGCCGTGCTGCAGAGAAGTCCCAAACTACAAAGAATATTCTACAGAATTAACATAAAATCCATCTTTAGGACAGATCCTCAATGTTCCATTATCATGAAAAAATATCACAATTGCAACATCAGTCAAATAATTGTGTTGTGTTTGTTTAGATTTGATTAAATCGTGCAGCCCTAAGGTAGACAGCCCATCTATGGAGGCATGATTGATATACTAGTATGATTCAATTCATGAATTAAAATATTAGATATAAAGACATGGCTAATTTATACAAGCATTTCCTGAAGAGTGACAGGAGGGATTGTACTGCCAGTGTTTATTATGGGTATGTGCATACTGAAGCTCTTCATTAGCCAACATGTGAACAGATTTGAGCGTATCTTACTTGGTGTCAGAGAACTCCAGGCTGATGAGGTTGAGGACTTTGGGTCGACACGGGTTGGAGTAATACTTGATAAACTCGCTGAGCTTCATCTTGCTGTCCGCCTGTCGTGCCACATCTATCACGTCGATGATTTTTTTGCTACCTAGATGGGGGAAATGTTCCGTTTAGTCCACAAAATATCAGATGGAGAAGTCCTGTAGACATTGAATATCTTCAACTTTTTTTAATTGGCTGCTGAGTGGGCGTGGGGTTCACCGGGGTCAGCGGCCTGCTGGCATCTCTGTGTGCTTTTAGAGATCGAGCCCTGAGGGAAACTGGCACCAATATGGCAGCGTGGGGAGGGGTTATACAGGGAGGCAAGCAAAACAATCTGTCCGGACCACCAGTCCCTGAGGAGGAGGAGGAGTGGGTGGAGGTGAGAGGGCCTATGTATTCAATGCCTATGTGTGTGTGAGAGATATTAAGCATTGAGAGGAACATGAGTATAGATGTTCGAAAGGCTTCATGTGGTGTGTTTACACGTATGAGACAGAAAACAGATGCTTCAACAAAAAAAAGAGCTAACAGTTGGAACACTACAAATCACACTCGGGTGACACATTGGGGCCGGAAGTAGAACCGGGGAGCAGTGTGTGTGTGTAGCAAGACAGCTGGTTGTTGTATTTCCCCCTCACCCCTCCCACTCACCTTCTTTTATTATCCCTTTGCGTGTTCTCCCTGTCTTCACCCCTAATACACACACACACACACACACACACACACACACACACACACAAACGCACTCACTCGCAGACACCTCTGAAAGCCCAGCTGGCCAGCGTCTGATGACAGAACAGCTGGAATAAAGGCAGTCAGTCACACAGCGAGAGACAAAGCTGCCTGAAACCTCACTACGCCTAGTTCGACACCAGCTTCACAAACCAAACAGCCACAGACAAAACAAAATCAACACCCTTCCTGAACCAGCTTGAGCGACACTTGCTGTACCTGCTGCATCACAATGATATGTTATGATACCCAGTAATGTTAAGGAGTCTTTAATTGATATAATGGTTCAAAAACGTCCTACACAACATGCCAGAACTACATACTCTTTTCTTATTTGAAATCAAGTTTATAGGTTTTTTGCAACAACCACAAAATAATAATTTGTATATCAATTACTCACCAAATGTGACCTTGAATTGTTATGGAACACTTTTTCATGCATCCCTACAGGATGAACGACGAATAAAAAAAAAACGAGAATATTCCTGAGGAGAAGAATGTTCTCAGTTTTTGAATTCTTCGTGAGTAATTGATACACAGAGGGCAACTTTGTAGGTGAACTGTTCCTTTAATCATTTATTTGTACAGCAATGTGGTCAAAAAGTATTCACTCTACATTGCAGTTTTAAGCTCTACTATTAATATCGCATTGCACCATTTATTATTCTTATGAATAAACATTCTTTCATATTTTTTTCTATGATCAACATTATTCTGTTATATCATGGCCCCATCTGTGACCTCCGAGCGTTACTCTGTAATTCCTCCCCACAGCGTTTCCTAAGCCAACCTTATGGGAATAGTCCAAAATGTTGTTTCCTAAGCGTTATCCAGCAGCTACTTCAAAAGGTGGTTTGACGATCCCACAGATGTGTACCGTCTGCATGGAAGGAGAGTATCTGCCCGGGGGTCAGACCAAACGCTTGAAGACAGTGTTTCTATAGAGAGTCACTCTGATTTTATTCTTCCCTGGACGGACGTTAAGTCAGCTGCAGACTGTGGAAATTGGTTTTGCCTTCAGCTACATTTGATCTGTCCGGGCACAGTTTAGATTTATGTAGGATCACTGACAAGTTATACATCGCTGCTTTAATGCATTTCATAAAGTAAGGGTTTGACTTTTCCTGCTAAAGTTTGCATAGTGAATATGAATTGACTGATTTGGGGTGTAATGTACGGAGCACTGAGGTCACGGATGGGGCTCTTTTACTTTGTCTAGTGCTGCATGTTATTGTACGTTTGGTTTCTGTTATATTTTTACATTTCTATACATGCTTATTGGATTATTAAACGTTTTATAAAGGTTTTTCCAGGCAAATGAAACGGGACTATTTGCCAAAAACTTGCTTTAGGTTATTTGGTCAAGAGTACAGCTTTTTATATCTTATTTGAGAAACTAAATGTGGAGAAGGAGAAAGTAAGGTCAAGTAACACAGGTCCAGTTTTGCTCTGCTGCCCACCCACATTTACTGAAATGTAACCCGTACTCATACCCTTTTTTGTGATAACACTTGCAATTTATCCATGACAAGACTTTTCTGGGGCCTTTCCTCAATGTTCCACCATTGTCCTAATCATTGACCACACACCATGTTGGCCACACGACCCTCGTGACACACAGAAGACATCAGCGATCACTCCAGTTGTCCCATTGTCTTTTAACTGTAAGAAACGTAACGCGACACTCAGTCCCTCGTCACAACACCTGTGCCTTGGCTTAATGCTCAATAGGGCATGGGGGAGAGAGATGAAGTGAGAAGGGGGAGTCTGTAATCTGAACTTAATGATAAAAACACCAGTGGGCTTGGTAATGGGCTTGTAATAGGAGCTGGGAAGTGGCAGGCCGCTTTCAACGAGGAAGCGTAGTGGTCATAGAGAGGCTAGTGAAAGCCTAGCCATCACTCATTTAGAACTCAGTCAGCCCTCGCCCGATGCCTGATAAGTGGGTTAAAACCCCATGAACCTAGAAACCTGTTCTTATTGACACACAGATGGCGCCTGCCCAGCGTTAGCCACTTAGCAGGATGGTGTTGGGTGGTTTCATTAGCTTTTAAACAGACTGAGGCTACGGTGCATTACATCATCCTTCCCCAAAACACTTGTGCATTAATGTAAGTTTCATACAGCTGATGGCAACTCTTACACTGCAGAACAAAGCCATATGAAGAGTCCTTACCCACATACTGCTCCACATCTTTGACAGAGAAAGTAGGGGGTGGTAGTTTGAGTCCCAGGCCCTCCATCTCTGTGACTTTGATGGGGTAGCTGAAGCCGTGTCTCTCCAGGTAGCGGGTGGTCACCTGCTCGCCCTTCATCTGCATCATGATCTCCTCACCACTGAAACAACATCATAAGAAGTTCAGGAAAATTCTACAAAGCTACTTCTAACAAAGCCTTAAAGTTATGTCCCAAAAGCCATAGTTGGGCGACATTTTCGAAAGTAATAGCAGCTTTGACCCAAACTTTTACAAAAGAGTTCTGCTGTAATATCGGTATAAAACATGCATGTGTCCGTCATCATACCTGGCAAAGGTCCTGCTCTGCAGCTCCTTGACGAACACTGGGGTGCCAGCCTGCACCGGCTTCAGCCCATCGTTTGGCTCGGTGTAGTCGTGCCTGTGGCAGTTGTTGCGCGTTTTCACTGCAACATAAAAAAGACAACCAAGGTTCATTGGGTTGTTTCGCTCTACTTTCATCATGTCATTGCCCTTCTGAGACTTGTTCTCCTAACAAAGTGGCAAATTACGCACATCACCACAACTTCTTTTACGTACAATAATTCACCAGTCAATCCCTGGGCTAAGAGATGGCGATGGAGGGGCTTGGCCAACCAAAGTGGGGGGCTCACAACACCATTTAATTAGTCTGTTAATGTCTGCCCCCTGGGCTCTTGGAGGTTCACCCTTCCCCCCCAAATAAATGTGCCTAGAGTTAACAGCGGCCCTTTCCCCCTGTGACCGGTCAAACATACAAAACACAGGCAGGAGGGGGAAATCTGAATGGAGCGAGGGTTAGACATTTAAATCTAAGGAAGCGAATCGGAGAACAGTTTTGATGAATAAGATACGGGGACAGAGAGAAGCAGCAAGGTTGATATCCACTAATGAGAAATAGAAGTACTCACTCAGGGAGGGTCCGTGTTCCACATCACAGTTGGGACAGTGGTAAACATCGATGTCCACAGCATGATGCTCTTCTACCTGCACACAGCTGGAGATGGAGAGGAGATGCAGTTAGTACAAGTTCTCACTTCTTGCAACATGTGTAAACACAAGTTAGGATCTATCCTTCATGCCTACCTCATTGGAGACATTGTTGTGACAGAATTGGGGTTTTACAATTGGGCTGCAGCAAACGATTATCATGAAACTCATGTTTAGATTATTTTCTAGATTGATGAAGATTTTTTTGAAGACTTTATAAAGTATTTTGCAGTTTGCGCAATAATACTTTTCTTAGAGCCCTAGCATAGTGCATGGATTTGCAACAGTGTCTCTAATACTGCAACCCCCGACTGTCCTGCAGCAGCCAAACCACAGGCACCAACACACATGCATTCCTCTGCTGCATACCAGAGCTCCATTCCAGAGCAGCATGAACTCAACCAATTTCACCAAAGGCTATTTTCAGTTTAAAAAAAACTGCAAGCTGCATGTTTGTTTGACTTGAACATGTGGCAGTTCATTTGATGGTTAAGTGTTGTGAGAGAGAGGCCACACACAAAAGAGCCCTCTGTACTTAACAGGCCGTCCTTATGGTTGTCATTTTAAAGTGATTTCTGGGATCTGAAGGTAATGAATGATATCATAGTGCATGTCCCCACTTGACCTGGAAACAGCCAATTATGACACTCTTCCTGTGTCTATGTCTGCACGCAAACATCGTCACAATAGAAAGGTCTGATAAAATCTGATAGGAAGCCAGAGGCAAATGTCATTATTTTTGCTTCCACTGCTTTGTTTGCTTTTATTTGGCTGATAAAGACATATGTTGCTAAGCAGCATTAGCACTGTGGTGGCTGACCCTAAAAAACATTATGCAACTATAACAAAACTACAAGCACACTTATTTCAAACTAACAAATTGCTGTTTTTTTAACCCTCATCGAGACAGTGAAGCTTAGATTTGACAGCTTCGGTAGCGAAAAAGTGTATGAACTATATATTTATAGTTGATATATTGTCTGTTAGGAAAAGTGAGCGCCTGCAGGGGAAATGGAGCTGACGGGCTGCAGCCTGTTATCAGCTTTGATCCACCAGAAATTGCAGGAAACTGTTAAGGAAATAAAGGCTAGGGCCATTAAGTCCTCAGGAAGTGGTGAGCGTGTGTGAATCCTGGCCCTGATCACCCTGGTGCACAAACAGGCTTAAACATTAGCTGCCTCCTGTTTATCACATTAAACCTGGTGCAATTATAAAACCCTGTGCAAACTTTCTTTAGTTTCTGATGGAATATTGAATTTATGTCATCATTTTTTTTGACAAGCTATTTTTTGACATCGCTATAAAAATGTATAAAAAGAGGAAATGGCAAAAACCTGGAAGTATTCCTGCTCCTGCACGTGAGCGAGTGGACATCCAACAATAACACTGCATTGCTTGGCTGTAGTTTTAAGCCGAGCTCATGTATCAGGAATCTTGGTTCACATGAGGCTGTTCGCTGGGGGAAAGCATGAGTCACAGCACTCTGCCGCTGGCCCGGGTTGCTTTTAAACGTGTGAGAGCAGCGTGAACTTAACTGAGGTGACCTTGCTGTCCTCATCTCACTCTGTATTTTCCTTTATGTAATACCACAGCGGGGAAATCAGGGCACTGTGCCAATACGCCAGCCTGACTCAGCCTATGTGTCACCTATAATGATTAATACACAACAAGACAGTGAAGCCGGTGAAACTGTGTGGGCTCTAGATAGAGAAGGAACAAATGGGGGAAGGAAACTCAGCTGAAAAGGAAAGAGAGCAAAGTATTTCCTGCCTTGCTCAGGCTTGATAATATATTGCATCATCACTGCAAAGTGTGCAAACACTTCTTGCACGAACATGAACCTTATTTGCTCTGAAAGAATCAGAGCAGGGATCAGATTGGAGAAAACCGAGTTCACGTCATCTTATTACTTAATAAGATGTAATCATGTATTGTCTGACAACAGAGCATATTGTGATAGTTGACGCAGAGCACAGCCAATATGCCTCACAGAGATAAAAACAAAACCCTGCCAGAGTTATTCTGTGACAGCATTGCAGCAGATTACCAAGCAAAACGTCCCTTCCTGAATAAGAGGAGATGTGTGTACTTGGCTTAAACCCCTGCCATCAACAGCCCCTCTCCCTCCACTTCCTCTCATCAAGGGCCTCCTTCCTGTGTGACTGAGAGGGCTTATTCATTAGTGCATGCACTGTGAGGGGTTCATTGTCCTCCATGATCAGTGCAGAAACACAAAGGCAGAAGGCGGTCATCACCATTATTTTCAGCTCTAAATAACCGCTCTACATGGGGCAGCGACACGCCTACATTAGGAAACTGGCAGATCCCTAATGGCTGGGAGATGGAGATAAAGATAGAGGAGATGAGGGCAGTTAAACACACCTGGCTGTCTTTATTTACCCCACAGGAGCACCTGACTCTTCCGGCCCTACTCCTAATGCAACCAAAGCTTACATAAACAGTGCTGCACTTGGACAGCGGTAAGAGCCACTCAGCCCTGACAGATGGAAAGGGATCTGTCATTTGGGCCTTACTGGTTCAATCATTTCAGCTAGCTATGCGTAAAAGCGACCCAGCATCCCTGCAGCGGTTACAGCTTGAAAGAGACCTCTGTGTAGTCTGCTGGTAAACAACAGAAGAGGATCACTTTGTTGTTTATGGGGCGTCAGGGAGTTTTAACAACTTCATTGTTTTTGGTGCAGGTTAGTTGCCTCAAGGCTCCAAGCACCGGGGCTCTACTTTCACACATGCCTTCAACATGGTTATCTTTAAGCTCTCGGTGCCCCTGTAAAATCTACAAAGTCCTCAGTCTGTGGACCGTCTGCTGCTGAAAAACATCAAGCAACAAACTCGGGCTGAACTCAACTGAAGGTGGACTGGTATGTGAATGCAATCCTCTCTCTATGCTCGTCAATAAGCATTTTTATATTATCAAAAACCTTGAGCTTGTGGTTTGAAACATAAGATCACCAATAAATAAACTTTAATTCTGAGCATTATTGTATATTAGAAGGAATTTACAGTTTTCTATGGATTTAGATTCAAGACACAGACACTGCTACTTTACTTCTATCGATCAAAGTGATATTTCTGAATCAAGATTTCTATTGTAAGGCACAACAACTTCTATCTATAACATCATCATTGAACCTGACTGCTGATCAATACAAGAGGCTGTTGTCCCCTAATCAACATTGATCAAGCTGGAGGTAATGCTGTTTCCCCGCCCCCAGGGAGAGCCTTGCTAATGAATGTTAACACATCTGATTAGTTAATAGCAGCCTCACAGCTACTGTTAAAAGCTATCTAAACAAATGATAGGAAACATTTTTCTTTCATGGAGAACGTTGGTAAAAAATAAGATCCTTTGACTCATCCATGCATCCACTTAGCGTAAACATTAAAAATGCACTCTGAAGTGGCTATCCATCTCTCTTTAGCGTGCTCACAATCTGTGCGACACTGACGGATCGTGCATTGAACTTGGCTGGCTGGAGCGCCCATCAATCATTCCCTCTGTCCCATTGAGCCCCGCAGGTCCATCACCACCTCCCCCCCACCGCCCGTACCTAACCAGACGGTCTGACTGAGTGCCTGACACCTACGCCGGGGTAAACCCTGTGATCTGACGTGACCCAGTGAGGATTTCCAGTGCGCCAACATGCACAGTGCTGACGTAATTTGGCATCTTGGAAACAGTCCATTTCGAGAAGCAGGTCTTGTAATTAGGGGAGGCTCTAAATGGTAAATAACAGGGTTCAAACTAACATTTGTAATCTAAACCACAGGCTCTAGTTGTTTGTTTTGGTGACTAAAGGAGTCCTCCAGGGAAGTGCTACCAAAGCAAATGTGGGCAGCAAAAAGATGTGAGGATAAAAGAAAAACCCACAAAATATTCCCTTTACACCGTAGGTTTATTTTTGATATCTTATATCATTTTATTTTTGAAATAGTGGCTAGTTTTATTGCTTCTAATAATTGGACGATAAACAGAAAGATTATTCAGCAACCGTACAGCAAATATTTTTCATATAATGGGGCCCTAAGTTAGATATACAGCTTTTTTAAATGTTGGGGAGTGATCAACCCTCAATATTGGCAAATACTGCTTTCCAGTTCACCGCACTGATCACTACTCCGACACAGATAAACTCCACAGTGTTGTGATAACACTGCCCAACCGGTTAAAGGACCAGGCTGTATTGTGTCCTGAGGTTGAGGTGGAAAACAGGACACTCTCCAGAAACACAGGCAGTGAGACAAAGTCCCCCACAAACACAAACTCAGCTTGCAAACTGACAAACAGACACCGGGAGGTTGAGCTCCTCTCCACTTCATCGGCGTGCCATCATCCACAGCCAGAGAATATCCCTTTTCCTTCTGGCCAGCCTCGTGGGAAAGAGGCAGGAAATGTGGCTGGTTTTGGAGATCCGCTCGATGTGTGTGTGTCTATGTGCTTATTAGTCACCAATGGGGGAAGCTCCAGCATTTGTTCCTTTGCTTGCTGGCACATGACACGCAGCCAGCCAGTCTTTTTTGGCTCTGATACACCGCAAATTCTGGCCGGCAAGTTTTCTGGCAGTGGGCTCAATGTGGTTACGCAATGGCTTCCGTCATTTCAACACGAGCAAAAACAGATTATTGTATTCATAAGCAGTTTCCATGGAGATGCACCCACACAGGCTGATTCAAGGGACTGAGAATGGGGATGGTCTAAGTTATGTCTAAGTCAGCAAACCCCATTAAAACTGTTTTAAAGTCAGGTCTTTCTGATTACCTGACTCTAAAAACCAACATGTAATCAGACAACAAGTTTGATACATGTTCTTCTATGGCAAAATCTTATTATCTGCCTTCTCTAATGATTAGAGCAGACTGTGAGCTACACAAATTGCCTGCCTTGCTAACAGACACACCAGCAGGCTTTATAGTGCTTCATAAAGGGGTTAAACCAGGTAATTCAATTAAAAGTAAAACTAACTGGGTTACTTTGACACCCTTTAACAGTGTAGTCTTACTCAAAGTTTAAGGTCTGGACTATTAGAGCACACACTACTTAAAAGGACATTGTATTGTGCCAAAAAAAATGCTTTATTGCACAACAGAAAAACCTTCCCATATGACAGCCAACACCCACCCACCCACACGCAACATGAATCATGAAAGGCAACTATAATACTACTGGTCCAATTGTAACTTGTAGAGATGTGGGGGCATTTAATAACGAAAATATAGGGTACAAACCGGCCATAAGCAATCCAAAGACATGTGTCTGGCGGGTACATTTAAATAATACCCCTGGTCACCACTAGGGGTCCCTGCCATGTGCCTGCTCTGCCTGAAAGGGGGATTTAAATGTCTCAAGCTGTCAATCAAAAGCACGACCATAACAAGCTCCTTGTTCTCTATCTTTCGCTTTTCATTAAATAAAACCACCCAAAACACATCAAAATACAAAAAGCTTAATGTTATATACAGCTTAAATAGAGTAAGTATAAAATTGAATGATAAAACATCAGGTTTAACAACAACATACAGATTGTGTCCAAACAAATGGAAGTTGATTATGAAATGTAGCTTAAAGTCAAATACTGTCTATGGTTGTCAATATATTGAGTACGTTTAGCCAGTAGGCTATGCGATGTGGTACACAGCGACTGGTTTAACGATGTCTTAATCCGTAAATCACAGTTTGAACAATAATAAATGTATCTCTGAAGTGACTCAAAGGAGCAGGCAACCCTTTCTAAGCCACGGTGACCCCGCGAAGCTTTGACTGACACAGATCTGCAATCCTCATGAGTCGCATATAGGCAGATAACAACTGTTTTATAAAGGCTTTATTTTAGTCAATAATACTAACTATCAACATACTTACATAAACTACGTACACACTGTTTGAATGGGTAATAATTGGCAGAACATTTGACTGAATTCAAGCCAATTTCAGAGAGCGAAACCCCAGTTTCTTTGGTAAAGTCGTGTCAATAGACGGTTTAAAACCCCCGTCGCCCACCGCTAGCATTAGCAGCTAAGTTAGCTTCCAGTCAACACCGCTCAGAGAACCGTCGCCCTTCTTCAATAAACAATCAGTGTATATCACTTCCAATGAGCCACACATATCAAATACACTGTATCCTACATACCTGCCGTGAAACCAGTCTTTACAGATGTCACACTCGATCATAAACCGTCTTACATCGTAGGGCTGCCGGCAGACACAGTACAGCGGGGCCGCCGCCATCTTCCTTCTGTCCCCAAACAACGCAGGAATGAAGTGGGGCGGGGATTTAACCCAGCGTCCGGAAACACCCGAATAGAGCCGAACGGACACGACCTCCTCCTAGGCAATCCCACCTCTGACGTCACTTTCCAAATTATTCTTTTTCATCTGGTTGTGTGTAGACACACGCCAACAATAGACACACACTTTTTCCAACAAAGGAATGACATAATGGTACTGTTTTGACCATGTTGTCACTTTTACAATCAGAGACTTATGTTCAGCAAAATCTCAGGATTTTCAGAAGGAAAATGGTGAGCCTCATAGGCCTTAGTGGGTAAATTATATATGTTATAAGCCCACATAGTGTATCATTATTTCAATGAGAAATATGTGATTTAAAATGTATACTTAAAAATACATTGAGAATCAGTGGATGTATTTATTTAACCATTACAACCCTTGAGGACCCTACAAAACTTGTTATCTTAAATTGTTGCTGATAATAGACATATATGAACTTGCATTGAGGCACATTCATTTAAAGGTATATGTTTGTAAAGTATTAATTGAGCCATAAAAGCAATGCCAACATTTTAAGGAAACAAAAACCTTATATGTTGTTGGCAAAGTGTGCTGCATCAGCACTGACTTATCATGCAGGTGATGTGATGTTAAGGGAAATAAATCATAATTTTTTTTAACAATCCAAAACTGCTATATCAGCAGAATATTTGCTAAGTGGCAGAGTTATCATTTTCATACCTATCTTAAAAAAAGCGAAAAAAAATATATGTGAACATTCTTAACCAATACACTGCCAAATAGCATAACCAAAACACAATATCCACCCCTGGTATGTCTCCATGGAGCGTGTCTGACATGCCCTACGTTCTTGTGTGCTGAATAGCAATGGGACCACCGACCCACAGCTTGATCTGTGAGCTGACAGCACCCATCCCCCAACACGCCCATCTGTGCTGCTCTGCATAGACAAGCAGGCCTGGTGCATGCAGACACTCACTGCACAATACACACATGTGATTCACACAGTTCATCTGCACATCTGAGTTGTTTCTTTGATGCATCCTCAGCCTGCAGCGAGGCATAAACATGTCCTTTGTCCTCATGGTGATAATAGCATGCTGAACCAGTTTGTCGTAGTCAAACATTATCTTGTCTTCACAAGGGTTTCTCTTGTCAGTGTGAGCAGCAACTTCATTTCTGGTGTGCAGTTCCAACATACGCCTGTAAATACTTCTCCTGGAAGTCAATTATCCTTTATAAGTGGAGGACAGATGTTGTTAGTGTCACTGCAGATGAATGGCCATAGACATAATGTGATTACTAACTGTAAACTGGCCAGTTTATTTCACCTAAAAACATTATCAGTGCTTTACTACCAGTCATATGTCATTACACTACTTGATTAATTTATCTGATAAAGTTCCAAAAATGTACTGTCTGTTTCTACAGGACAAAGTCAAATACACATTACACTACAGTTTAAAAAGTTCAATTCATTCCATGTTAAAATATGTAAACTAGGCTGGAAGTCATAACAAAAGTCTGCTGTGTTGGCTTTGGGTTTCTCTGCAAACAAAGATAAATCCACATATCTAAAACAAACACTCCTCTTGTCTGACTTTATTCACTGACTATTCAGGTAGTTTCAAAGCTGGTGTGCTTACCAAAAAAAATACTGCATTACATCAACTGTTGTTGTATTTGCAAATAGTCCAAAAGCATAAGTGATATAAAACCATTGCTTTACACACAACCATTTTAACATATGCTCTAAATATCAGCGAGTAGACAAATTAAGATATAGAGAGTGAAAAGTGAGAAAACAATAACTATGCATTAAAGACAATGCAAAATAATGCAAAGTTAACCAATCCTCAAAAGTATTTTGATATTGAGTCTGTGCTAAATGCACTGGTGAAAGAAGTATTCAGAAGAAAAAGTACTAGAGTATGTGGTGTAAAGTAAATCAGTATATTTACTCAAGTACTGTACTGAAGTACAATTTTTAGGTACTTGTACTTTACTATTAGCTGCACCTTTTCCAGCTTTGATAACACCTTAATCCATCAATAATTATAATCAAAACATATAATATATATATATTATTCTGAAATGGGCCAATCTGCAGAACTTTTACTTTTGGTATATTTTGATGCCAATACTTTGTACTTTTACTTCAGTAACATTTTGAATGCAGGACTTTTATTGTAACAGAGTATTCCTACAGTCTTGTACTCAAGCGAGTACTTCTCCCACCTCTGCAAGAGTATTAGCAATCCAAAAATATGGTATACTATATTGTATCATATTGTGTTAAATTATAGTATATTACAAGATAGGTAATTGTATTTCATTTTAACAGTTTATATTAACAAACTACTTCACATAGTTCTACAAAAAAGGGCATCGGTTTCAGGTTTCAGTATCAAAGCGACACCTCGTGTTAGAACGGCGACATTGCTACCTGCGCGTTCACGGTGCACGGGGCGCGCACGCTTCGCACTCACCGACGTCATATTTACCCAAACAAGGAAGACGCAGGTCCGCCCACCTGTCCGCGTGAGCGCAGACCGTGGATGTAATATTAGTCAGAGATCACTCATACAGCCGAATATAACTGAATGATAATGGCTTCCAGGGATCCTGTGGTGCGATTTAACCTCTGAGTAGATGATTAAAGAGGTAAGAGTTATTATAAATGAATGTTATTGTGAAGGCTGTTCTGCTTTATTGTGAGGGTAATATATTGACATGAAACATCTCTACTGTTAATACTGTTTTGCAGCATATGGATCTGAATATTGACTGTAAAGAAACCTAATATTTGTATTCATTTGTATCTTTTTGCTTTAGTATTACAGTGCTTATATACAGATGTAAAGTGTATTAGTACGTTCTGTATGGGACATTTTAAACATTGTTTAATAATAAATCAGAATGGCTACTAAAGAACAGTGTGTTTCAATGTCTTCATCTGTAACAAGCATTGGTGTTACCGAACAATTCAAATGTAGAAAGAACATACATGGTTGAATTTGCATGACTTAATAACATGTTAATTGTATCATCATTTAAACCTTTATAAAGCTAGAGGTTGCAGACAGAGCTCCTGAATGTAACACTGATGTTATGATGCAGGAGGTGGAGAGCATCCCTGAACCTGAAGATGAGGCGTCTGTCTCGGAGGAAAGCCCTGACCCTGGTGAGAGAGCTGGACGCCTTCCCAAAGGTGTCAGAAAGCTACGTGGAGACCTCAGCCTCTGGAGGAACAGGTGGACACTCCTCTGAAAACAGAAAGACAACAACACCATACAGACATTATTAACAGTAACCCTCTTCGTCTCACCCACAGTGTCGCTGATTGCTTTCGGTGCCATGGCTCTTCTGGCTTTCTTCGAGTTCTTTGTTTATAGAGACAGTTGGATGAAGTATGAATATGAAGTTGATAAGGATTATTCCAGGTAAGCTTACTTCCAGAGCTGTTGAATGATCACATGAAAAAGTCCCCAAACAAACATGCTAAACAGTACATGACAAATATTATTCCCCCTCTTCTTTTTCATCATTCGCAGTAAATTGAGAATAAACATCGACATCACAGCTGCCATGAAATGCCAGCGTGAGTATCCCATCCTCTTTATCATAAATGGTGAAAATATGTCACGTCATGCATGCATTTGATGACCGTGATTGCAGATGTTGGAGCAGATATTCTGGACCTGGCTGAGACCATGATCACATCCAACGGCCTCCAGTACGAGCCTGTGAGTGAAGCATGTCTCCAAACATGAGGGCAAGTTTAATTCTGTGTTTGTTCTTTTTGCAGAAGCATTATTAAGATTTGGCTTTTCCAAAGTGTATTCTTTGTGTTTCTTCAGGTTATTTTTGATCTGACTCCACAACAGAGAAGGTGGCAAAGGTAAGCTGTCATGACATCAGACAGGGAAATACTGGGAGAACAGGAAGTGTTATAAAAGTCTTGTTGTGTCTGAAAACAATACATTGATTTCATTTTCAGTTATTTTAAACGTGTATTTAAGGTGATACATTTGCATGCATACTGAAAAAGAGAGAAGAACATGTTTTTAAAGCTTTCTGGAAAAACTGGAATAGTTATCTACAGTTCAGATCTAGTTTAAGTGTAGTTTGAGTTTTCAGTCTGACAGTGTACACGTTGCCACTCTTGTGTTTGTTCTCAGGACGTTGCTTCTCATACAAAACAGGCTGAGAGAGGAACATGCTCTTCAGGAAGTCCTTTACAAAAGCCTCCTCAAAGGCGGTCCCACTGCCCTGCCCCCCCGGTCAGTCACATGCAAACAAGCTCTTTTTTGTTTTATACTATATGCAAATATTGTGCAGCCTGTTAGGTATGTTGCTGATAAGCAATTAAAGGTATTCTAACAGTGTTTAACAATTCTTAGACCTAGGGACATACATTACATTGGTCCCTTTTGCTCCAAACTCCCATGACCCCACACTACATCACAACGTCATCTGGTGCGTTTAAGTGTCAAATTATGTTCTGAATAATTGTGTGTTTTTGCTACAGGGAGTATGCCTCTATAGAGCCACTGAATGCTTGCAGGGTACACGGGCATGTCTACGTCAACAAGGTGGCAGGAAACCTACACGTAACTGTCGGAAAGTAAGAAACTAGAGAACGTTAATTAGTTTCTTACCATGATCCAGCTGTAGAATTTGCTGGGCTATGAAAAACAGGCATAGATATTATGCTATATTATAAAGCTTTTGTTGACACTTGACCTTTAATACTAATTTGTGTTTTTCAGGCCCATTCACCATCCACAGGGTCATGCCCACATTGCCGCTTTTGTCAGCCATGATAGTGAGTAACTGTTTCTAATTATGCTTGCATATGTTTTCTTTACATTTTCTTTACAGTACAATTGTTTTAGTAATCTACTCTTGGTGCAAACTACATTTGAAAGTAGAGATGACACACAGGGCATTTCATTTTAAAGAATATGCAAGCAAATTTTACCTTCATTGATACTAATAAATGGTGCATTTTTAGATGTTATTATTATTCAGAATTGTATTGAACGATTTGTAGACAAACAGCAACTATATCCAATGCAGAGTACATTATTTCCAGGTTCAAATGGAGCTTTCTTTGTGATTCTCACCTTGATTGAACCTGAGCTTCCTCTCGTCTTTGCATTACAGCGTACAACTTCTCCCATCGGATTGACCATTTATCTTTCGGGGAGGAGATACCGGGCATCATCAATCCTCTGGACGGCACAGAGAAAATCACCTATAACCGTAAGTTACTGTTATGTACCAAGAGGTAGGAAAGGATAAAACATTTGATGGCGTTTCCTGCTAAATTAATGACACGTTGAGACATTTATCTGATCATGAGTTAACTCAAATGGTCCTTTGCTCACCTCGGTGGATCACTGCTTAGTAGAGATGATTGGAAAGAGGTTGCCTTTATTGTAAGCACTTTGATCAGATAATTAAGTTTCATTATGAGTCTCTTTAACTTTAATTAACCTTTTTTTACCTCTTGAAATTGATAGAAAAATATTAAATATTGAGGTCTTTTCATGCATTATTCCTGGTGGCGTGTTTCCTGCAGATAACCAGATGTTCCAGTATTTCCTCACAGTGGTTCCAACCAGACTGAACACATACAAGATATCTGCAGACACACACCAGTTCTCTGTGACTGAGCGGGTGGGTGAAGAGTCCTTAAAGCCCATTCCAAAGAAGCATATTGAACAGAGGATGAAGAAACGAAGGGAAACTTAGGATACCACTAACCATCATGCCATCTGTTTCCAAGGAGCGGGTGATAAACCACGCAGCGGGCAGTCACGGTGTCTCCGGCATCTTCATCAAGTACGACACCAGCTCTCTGATGGTGACGGTCAGCGAGCAGCACATGCCTCTCTGGCAGTTCCTGGTGCGTCTGTGCGGCATAATCGGGGGTATTTTCTCCACCACGGGCAAGTCTGTTTACCGGCAATCACATTTATTTATCATCTTGTCATCCATTTCTCCTGTTTTTATGACTTAAGCGCGAGTGAAAAAAGGTTTTGCAAAGAATTATTTTTCTGAATTACCTTTTATTTTTTTAATAAATCTATGAAAACAGGGTTCTATATGTCAGGGTCATTTAGTTTGTTATTGTAATACTAATTTAAGCCACAAGAGGCTGAAGTAAACCACATGTGATAAAGAGGACTAACAGCATTCATATTTTCTTTCAGGTGGGTTTACATTTCTCCAAGCATTTTTAACACAAGTACATATATTATCAGTTAGAAAATGTATGTTTTATTACAGTCATGTCAACATGATCCTGATCAAAACTAAGATCTTCAACTTCCAAAACCTTTTTTTCCTGTTTTCAGATGATAAAAACATATTTTAGAAACATCCTGCAAGACACTTTTTTCTCATATAAATCATAAGCCTCTTAAAGCTTATGTAGAGCAACAATGTCACCTAGGAGGAAGGCCTGCAATATGAGTCATATATATGGGACATCATCCTGGAGCTTTTCAATTAAAAGTAAAACAGCTGCATATAGAAAATAATTTAGAATCTTGTTGACCTAAAACGTGTCTGAATCGATCTATTTATCGTTGTGTGTTCCCCTCTCCTAAAGGCATGCTTCATGGGCTTGTTGGCCTCTTTTTTGACGTTATTTGCTGTCGCCTCAAACTTGGAGTCTACAGAAGAGAGGTGAGTCTTTAATACAAAATACATGTTGCCACATAAACAGGCTATCTTCATTACTGATAGACTTACCTGTACTGAAACGTATTCTAGGAGGTGCAGCTACACAACGAGATGAACAATCTTAACAATCACCAGACTCCTTTGTTGGCTGAAGCAGTCCCCCAGGAGTAACCGTTTCTCTGTGAGCAGGCTTTTGGCCATTGTTAAATAACGTCATCAATGTTATATAATTGTGTTTTCTACAAAACAGTCTAAATGATCTGTGCTGTTGACTGACAAATGGTAAAGTTTACATAAGATCATTGCACTTTAGGAAAATGTGTTTCCCGTGAATGCATGAGTCATACTTGTGTTTCTTTTAAAAACACGATTACCTTCCTTTCCTGTGATGGGTTTGTTTAGAAAAGTTGTAGACTTTCTGTCCATGTGTTGTAATATCATATATGCTGATTGTTTGGCTGCCATTCAGTCCATTAAAGTTCACATATTTACAAAAGAATGAGGTTTGGTCCCTAAGCGTTGTTTTGTGAAAAACATTTAAGTCTTGTGTTAAAGTCATTTCAGAATAAAGGTGATCAAACATTTTTCAAATGACATCAGCATGCAGTTAACAATTTAGTTATGTATTTCTGTTGTTTGCTCCATACAGTTTTAAAGAGCTCTGCATTTGCAAAGTCAGCACTTTGTTTTGTAAAACACACATACAGGCGAGTAACACAACCCTTAAAACAACATTGTAAGAACTGTTATGATACCACTGAAATGACTGCAGACATTCTGGGTGATTATCTCGGTCTACATTTCAGAGTACAGTTTCCATGAATACACCACAGACATGGGCTTTGCATAAACATTTATTAAGTTGTGTCCCTTTTCCCCCCATTTAGGCTCGTAACTGCATTTGTATTCGGTCAAGAGTCAAGCCACATACAAAACAACACAGTTTTCTCATGTTTAGTCAAAATCGTCTTGCCTGTCACATTTAACACTTTTGGTAGACTCTGTAGGAAGCTCTGTGGTGGAATCCTGTGAAGACTCTCACCAAGCAAAGATCAACAGTCAAATAAAATGTTTGGAAGTTTAAAAGAATAAAATGAGCTTCAACTATTTACAGGTCTTCCAAACTTGGGTCATTGATTCAACACCATGAGGGATTTTAAATCCTTTGTTTATAACCTAGCACTTTTGTGATTTAGGTCCAGACTAACAAATAGGTCACAATTTGTCTTGCTTAAAATAGTAGTCCACATCAGGGTAGGTATGGCGTACCTCAAGGCTCCATATTTAGTCCACTACTTTTCACTTCTTCTGTTAGGCAGAATATTCAGCACAGACACTTAACTCTGTATTGCAAGAACTCGTAATAATGCTTCCATTCTCTGTCCTGTTCACTAGCTGTCAAAAGCAGAACATATCTTGCTTTTCTTACACAAATAAAGTTGCCGCAGTAGGTGTTTAAAGCAGCAGTTTTCTAAAAGTACGATCTTTCTTTGATATATTTAACAGACCTAATTACCTTTTCAGTAACAAGAGGCCTGCCTCAAGAACTAAAACAAATCTTCAGTCAAAAGTTTCTTTATCTTAACATTGCATATACATTTTGTTTGGCTGTTACCTAAGGTACAACTCCAGCTTGTGCCTCATGTAAAAGCATCACAGATCAGGACATTTCTCTAATAAATAAATACCCTGCAATGTTTTTTTTAATAAAACCCAGTTTTTCAACAGCTCTGTAATTAGTTGAAAGAGAAATAAACGCTGTGACTCAAATGTAAAGCTAATTTACAGGCGGCACAACTTGGGGTTAGGTCTCCATTTTTATCAAATATGCTAAGCTTGATCCTCTAACCCACAATCTCGGACACGTAAATCACTGATATTGTACTGGACCCATTCCTTGGACTTCTTAATTTTGGTTCTTCTATATCATCATTATGTCTTTCATAATTTTATTTGGAATTTCCAACTACTATAACTACATATAAATGTTTTTCTACCTGTACAGAGCCAAACAAATAAACTCAACTCTGATGTACTCTTATTTATATATATTACACTGCCAAGGTCTACCACATAATCAGACTAGCCTTTGACTCAAGTATAAAGATGTAAAAGTAGTAAACTTAGTTTCAGTACAAACTGCTGAGCATTCAAACAAACATGGTTTATGTTCAAAGACATATGAACATTCTCTTCGTGATAGTAAATAATGGAGTCAGATATATATTTTTTGGTTTATTTAATGATACTGTTGTCTTGAACTGTAGAGTCGGAATTTAGATGTAATACTAGTCTCAGTTTAGAGACTTGAGATAGATAACCAGTTAGTTTTTAAGGTGTAATCTTAGAAAGGCAGTAGATACACATAATGTAAGATAGAGATCAAAATCACTTGCGTAGTAAAGAGAGGAATTGGATTTCCCCACAGTTAAACTGCAGAGAACCAAACAAATCTTAGAGAAATCCAGTGAAGCTCTGCCATATTTCAAGTATGAACAAATAATAATAAGGCAAGGCAATGAAGCTAGATTCAAGTGGATGGAAACAACGATATGGAAAAGAAAATGGACGGCACACACAAGGCTTATTGTTGCATATATAATTGGCGTTCACGTTGAGAAGGAAACTGTAGGAACAAGATGAATACTTTTTTGGACGGATTCTGGTGAGTGAACGGTGCAGGTACTGATGATAGATTTCCAAACGAGACAAATTATTCATGGCTAGTAGACCTCTTTTCTCTCCTTAGAGTGCTTCATACGACTGCAGCCTCCCACCTGTAGAGAGCCCCCAGCTGATCCACACACAAAGGAGGATTCAGAGTGTCCTTGACGGACGGTCAGAGTCTCAGATGTTGCATCCTGCTGACAGCTAAAGGCCAGGGCGGCCGTCTCTGCCTTGAAGAGGTGAGGAACACTCACTTGGTTATGGTGCTGGATGCGCGGAAGTAAGACAGGAACTTGAAACAGAGGCTGACCACAAAGTACCAGATGTTTCTGGCCATCTGGGAGCGGGCGATAAAAACTCTCCAGATGAAAACCACCAACAGGGTGTTGAAGGTGTAGCGGATGTTCCTCAGTCTGGGAAAGAGAGAGGAAAAATGTTGATGAAAAATGTCTAGATCTTATATTTATTTTGTTTCTGATGTTAGTGGCACACTTGTTATAACAGGCTTCTTGTCCTGTTTTATTTCTGTTGCATTGTCTTGTTGACTTACTTCCTCAGATGCTGCCTGGCAGCAGGAATGTCAGACATGTCTTCATTCAGGACGTACTTCTTGGTGCCGATGCAGTAATTCTCGATGTACTCAGGCCAGTTCAGCTGGCGCACATCAAAGTTAAATGTCTGCAAGATAGAATAGAAGTTTAGGAAGTCCCGAGACAAAGGCAAGACCAAAGATACTGTGTCATTTGTAATTGAACATTAAAATGAAATCCCACTATCCCTCACTAGATGGAGCAATAGACCCAATAATACCATTAAAATAAGAGCAGGTGGAATATTCCCTAAATGGCTTTTTCTCTTAATCATAATAGGGTTAAATAAATCATGCATACATCTATTTATAGGGGGCAAGAACATCATTTACTTGAAAGTAGCAAAACCACACTATAAAAATAGGTAAATAAAAGTTTAGCATTATCACTAAAAAAGTAAAACTTCTCTTTTGGACAATGGCCCAGAATTCTGTTTAGTTAAATCTATGTTATTCAATTCTTATGACTGAGGCATTAACCTATATGATATACACAATGTTGTATTGTGTCACTGTGGAGCCAGTTTTAACTACTTTATGTACACCTAGGTAGTTCTATCTATAGCAAGTATTCACGCTCTGCCTGAATACCTTAATTTGCAAAATAACTAGAAATGTAATACATTTTAAAGTACCATAATACCCTCTGAAATGTGGTAAAATATAAGTTTAGTAACTCATTTCCTTTCACTGTATCTCTTTCACTAAGTTGTAACCTGCATTCAATGGGTAGGAGGAGGTTAATAACAACTTCAGATGGCGTCAGATGAAGCAAATATACATATTCAGACTGGATCAAGCAATCTGGTTCCTCAATAAGCTCAGGAGGTACATATTTGGCTCAAAGTGGCAGTGTGTTTGTGGATAAGCGTACCCTCCTGTCCTCTGGGGTGAGCTGGCTCATCAGCATGCTCATGTTCTCCGAGTTCCACTCCCAGTCCTGACTGCTGAAGTACTCCAGCAGGCCGATGGCTTTGTGCAGACGGTTGAAGATGCGCATCATCCTGAATCATGAGAAGGGGTAAAATGTCACTACACACTTGAACTTCTCTTTAGATTTCAAGTATGACAGATTGTGGCGAGTCTTACTGCGGCTTCTGTCCAGAGAGGCGCAGCACGAAGTCGTAGATGAGGGCGGGGAACTTGTGGCTGACCAGGATCCAGTACTGGTTCATCAGGTAGTTGGAGGTGATGTTGGCGTTGGGCCGGCGGAAAGCCTGCTCCAGAGGGTTCCTCTTGAAGGACGACATCACGTGGTGCTCTGCAAAAGGTGAATTATTCAAATAAAAATACAGTATTTGTCTCAGACGGAATCTTTTGTACCATAAAAAAATACTTTTGACCTATTTCTTTAAAATCCAACTTTTTCTTAGTTTTTGTTCAATCCAAATGGCCAGGAAATATCCAAATAATCCAATACCGGACATGAATAATACATTGTGAAAGTTTTGCATGGGGGCATGTGATTCCTGTCGTCCATATTTGTTTGGATTAGGAAATAAAAGTTGCAATAATATTGTGCAGTGGTTAAAATATGTTTTTATCCAGATATTTATGGATTTTGTTTTAGCTTGAACGTAATGGTAATATTTGAGACGCAACAACTAGGGCGAGCAGTGATCCCCCCCCCCCCCCTCATCCACCTCCTCCCAGAATCCAGCAGCAGCCATCAAAAGAAACAGAAAGCAGCCATGTGACTTCAGACATTACATCACACACGGCACGCAAACTAGGCCTTGCACCGCTCGTTTCCATGGCAACAGATATGTAGTGGTTGCAGGGGCAGAGATGACCGTATCCGAGGTGACAGCCAGCTGTGGCCCGGCCCCTCGCCGCTAACCTTCAGCCACCCTTCAAGGTCTGGGAGAGTCACCACACAAAAAGGGCTAAAATTCGCACAATTCTCTGCAACAGGGAGCTACATCCTCCTTTATCCGTCACTCGTCATTTTAGATTAGCTTCATTTCTGATTCTCATTTTGGCCGGTGGGATTATAATTCACGTTTTTCTCTTTCATAACAGTGAGTTGCAGTGATGAGACCCAATCCCGCTACGAGCCATCAGGGAGCAATTTCCTCGGTGGAGCGAGCATGTTTGCTAATCTGAGAGGAAATGGGAAAGAGAGGGTCTGTTGTCATCGCGCCAGCCTGACATCCACAGCCCTCTAATTCTACTGTATCTGCTGTGCACGGTTTTTACTTTTCTGTACACAGGAAACACAGTTGTATGTGCTTAAATATATGTTTTATGTTGTGTTTTTCATGAATTGGGTTAATTTCATAATCATTTGAGTGATTCAAAATAATTGTATTGTAGTATTTGCAATATGTAGTGTCCTAACAATCCATGTCTGGGAAATTCAGTCAGATAAAACGATTTTTGTATTCATTACATATTGAACAAGTCCATGTGTCTACAGTCATAGACACTTTTCTTATGCAAGTATAATGTAATTTTTATGCAAGCTAGTATTATTTTGCCAATTTCAATAGTAAAGTAGAGCTAAAATTAGCATTTGCTGCATCAACATACATACATGCAAAACATGTTCATGTATTCACACAAACCCACCTTGACTCTAGGCCAAATTTCAGCGACAACTGTCCCTGCCAAAAGGTGGTGAAAGATTTGTAGACCGACAGCTGACAAAAATATAGCACTACTGGTTGCAGCTAAAAAAGTTAAATTGATATGAACCAAAACAGGTTCCTACCAATATGATGTTCCAAACATTGTTTCATGGCCAAATCATTGCTTTTCAAACATGCCTTTTACATTTTTGGGAAACAATTGAGCTCATTGATTGAAATTGCTAACTAGTTTTTCTCATAGCTTTCAAGAAAAGCTAATATATTGAGCACCTGCCAATATAAGAAAGGAAAACCCCTCTTAAATGTCCCACTGACCCATCTTCTGTGTGTTTCCAGCAGGGGGCAGACCCTCTCCACAGGAGCCCTGACTACAAACTACACGACTTAACCACTTCTCATTGCAGTTAAGTCACAAAGTATTGATTGGAGATGATGATGATGATGATGAATGGGACAACAATATTATGGGATGCCAGCAGGCTCAGACAAAACAGCTCTATAAATACCCGCCTGCAGCAACAGGTCTGTACTTCCTTTAAAGGAAACCTATCATGCTATATTTAAATGATATATTGTAGGGCCATACCTATATAAGGTATATTTATACGTTTCTGTTTTCAAAATACCAAACAGATCATGCATTTTAGCCATGCCTCATTTCGCTCTATGTGCTGTTTGCTGTCTACGGGTCTGATTCTGCTGACCACGCCCCCCTGCAGGAGAGGTGAGCCGTGCTCTGATCAGCTGCTGGGCTGTCAGAAGAGGGGGAGAAAAAGAGATCTCCGTCCTCCGTGTTTTATTATAGCCTATATAGAGTCGTTATTCATTTGTTTTAAAGTTCAATAAATAACAAAGAAGACCTTTGACCGAGCGGCAATGGCCGTGGCCCAACCCCACATTCCCCTGATAGGTGGAGAGTTGGCCCAATAGCCGTAGCGCCACTTTCCTGACGTCAGTAAAGTGTTCAAATCTGGATCAGTTTTTATCAGATCCGTTGCATCCCCTTTTTTAGAGATTTGGGTATGGAGGAAAAGAGAGAGGGTTGTGTTTTCTGACACTTGGTGAGTTCCCTGGAACACCGGGGACACATATTCATGTATAAAAGATGTACAAAAGTGCATTTTGCATGATAGGTCCCCTTTAAGAAAGACAACCTTATTGTACGTACCAATCTGTCCCCAGTGGAACGGGTTGATGCCGCCGGTGGTGCAGTTGTACACCAGAGCTGATTTAGGTCTGCAAAGTGGGAGAGAGGAAGGTCATAAAGAAGCCATTAAAACACATATTAGACTGTATTTCCTGCACTAAACAAGTAGTAAGCTATGATACTATATTGCTTTATAGGTGCCTTAAATTACAGTTAATTCTTGAGTATGTTACACAACACATGCAGAGCTGTGCCAAAAAGATACTGAATAAACATGTAGGCTGAGGGAAAGCTAGATTCATCTTTTCACATCATTTCCAATTTGGAGTAAATACTTAACTTTCATCGTTCTGTTTTTCTGTTTTCCTTCTGAAAATAAGTACAGGTTGTCAGGAACATAAACACTGGTATAATCACGTCACAGGCAGTAATGTTGATGCATTATGATATATGTTTTCTTTCATGAAATACATTTGTTTGAATGTAATTTAGGCATCCAGATGTTTTCAGCGTCATTGTAGCTATTATTTACCCTCCCCCACATTCCCCTAAAACCTTTAAACTGATCCTATTAAAAGACAAATCGTTCTTTCCTTTCCACCAACTTTCTAATTATTTTTCCCATCTCTGTCTAGTTGGCTAAATAATATGTAGGATCTTTAGCTGATTACTTCTTCAATATTCCCCCCCTCCCACCTAATCATTTATTAATATCAACCAAAATCGTTTTTTTTGTTCCAAATATGTCTGTTGTAGCCTGGAGGCAACATCATCCTCATCATATGTTGGTGCTGCAGCTCCTCTTTAAACACGCTGTAGTAAAGATAGCTAGTATGAGATTTTACACAGTTTGAACTCTTGGACTCACCACTACATTTCTTTAAAACGTTCTCACTTAATTTGATTGTTTCCAACTTAATAAAGATGTTACTTTAGGTGTAATGGCTTTCAAACCTAACCATTGTAGAGAACAGTGACAGCAGGATAATACATGCTCACAACTCTTCTACCAGTACATTTTATATTTTCGCTTTTATCCAGGTCATTTGACTGTGGCCATGATGGAACTAATAATCAAAAAGTATGTCACATTCTGATAAATAAGCTTTATGTATGCACATCCCATTTTTCATATAACACACATTTAACACAACATATATGTTATGTACATCATTAAATCAAATTAAAGACTGCTATCAGGTTACCTATTCTATTTATAAATATGTGCATGCATATGTGAGCAGTATAGTAAACAATAACTATCTGTCGCTATCCGTTGTTGTCTGGGTTATTGTTTTTGTTTATATACAGTATGTATATTGTGAACATGTATAGTGCTGTTAAAACCAATTTCCCCCTGGGGACAACACATCTAATCTAATCTAATCTAATCTAATCTAATCTAATCTAATCTAATCTAGCTGGAGTTTGCTAGATGTAACCAACTGACTTTTCTGTAGTACCACAATATTTAATTGAGATATTTTTACATATTTTGGCAAATATTGCACCGCATGATATTTGGGATATTGCACTAGTCCATATTGCGATTTTGATAACATTGCAATTAAAAAAGCAGCCCTGTAATTTAGTAATAAGCCTGTTGGACCTAAAAATGGTGAATCTGTCCTTTAATATGAGGACCCATAGCGTGTCAGATGATAGCACTGGGTGTGCACTAACCTGTGCACAGCGGTGTACCAGCCCGCAGCCAGTGTGAGGTTGATGACCATGTCCACGGGGACCAGGTCAGCCACCGCGTCGTTGTTAGCTCTCATGGTGCGCAGGATCCCCTTTCCAGCCTGATTACAGAACAGCACTTAGTCACAGAGCTCCAAAACATGTCTGTGTGTTTAAGCTTTGAGATTTAAGGGTAACCTTTTTACTTACAGCTATAAAGACTCCACTCGGCCCGTTGAAGTTGTCAATCCAACCCTGAGGTGTAAAGCAGAAAAACGTGTTAATGGGATGAAACAGAGCTTTGTCAGTCAGATTCATTATGTTACTAATGCTAGCTAACTAAGGCTAGGCAATAATTAAATGTGATGATTTATAGTCTTTCAATTTAATTATATTGTGGAGATTGATAATACCAAGGATATAATAATTCAATATTTTGTAATGCTTTTTGGGAAGTTTTAGCAATCACGTACAATGCCCTTAAGAACATTGAAGCATGGAAACACATCACAGTAGAGGCAGAAAATACAAATATGAACCTGGAAATGAGCAGAATAGGGCCCCTTTAACTGGACTAACTGACAAGCATCTCCCACCTTTAGGCTCCATCAGCCCAGAATGCAATTGCCTATACATAATCAGGACATCAGGACACTCAGCTCAGGACATAATTAATGGCGGGAGATAATGAGTTAAGGTCAAAATGGGACCAAATGTTGGTTATAGTTCAAATAATCTATTGAATTACAGAGAAACAAGTCATGCAATCATGATACAAAGTAACATATAATGGGATTAAGGATTTGGCTCTAACAGCATCACACATGTGGGTAAGTACATGTTCATGTGTGCTGTATCCACTGTTGAGGGTTATGTTACTTCCTGCTGTGGGAGAACAGGGGACGCCGTGATTGTCGACTTCAATTAGAGTGCATTAAAAATGGATGAAACCACTGGTTACAGACTGCAGCAACGTGGGGGCTGGAGAGGCATTGTGTGGGGGGGGGCCGAGGCTTGTCCTAAATCTAATAATATGCTCTGCTGCAGATAAAGAGCAGAGATGAACTGACCAGAGGTGTTTAGCTGCTCTACAATCTGCTTCATGCACAGATACATCTCTGACTTGATATTTTGCATCATACATGTTGGCTAAATGGAAGATGTTTGAGTCGAAAACTGAGAGAACTCGATGCATATTGTGGTTTTAAACCCAGCGTACATGAACACAAAAATATAAATAGATAGTCCCACCCCCCCTGCCTCACAGCGCCTACTGGCAGGAGCTGTCAAGGCGATTGCATGGCCGAGCGTGAATGAGGTTCTTTAAAGAGGCCCCGCCAGGCCGGGCTTACAACTGAAACTAAGCCAGGAACTGCCGTGCCAGTGCACACACACACACACACACACACACACAAACTCACCCACACACACACACATTTCACTAGTGCCAACAAGGGCTTTCACGTCTTATTTCTGGATTTTTCATTTTTGCAGCATCATCTTGAAATCCCTCAGAGTACCTTTGATTATTTCACGGTATACAACTAATATTTGTGATGTTTATTGTAGCATCTTTCCCTGTTTTGCCTCCCCCTCCTCACAGCTGTTAAACCTCTGCACTTAAGCACCAGCAAAGAAATACAAATTCTTGATTTCTTTTGTTGTAGAAAGTTGCATATACATCAGATATGTTGTCTTGAAAGAGGCCTTCATTTCGATTAAAAATTGAACTTAATATACTCTTAGTATATTCTTGTTGTTTATACCCAAAGTATTTAGTTATAGTATGTGAATTAACATATATTTTAGAGATATAAAAAAGTAACCTTGGGTGTTTAACACAAAACACTCTTAACTGAAACCACCAAAATGTCCCAGCTTAATGTAAAGGTTACAGGTGAAATAGCAGATTGCCTTTTTATTGACCTTTTGCAGACATAAAAAGGTGTTAACATCAGTTTTGTAAATGCAGATGTCAGAGATGTTGTGACGCCTGCATTACCGGCAGCTTAAAATTATGCTGCAACGTTCAACTTTCTAAGTCCTCTGGCCTTTGCATGAACTTTTCTGTACTTCTAAACTTCCCACCCTCAATGTGACATTCAGTGTCAGCCGTTCTCCCATTTCAGCCCCCCTCACCCCCCCCCAGCAGCTGTTTGAGCAGACTGAAGCCGGTGAGGTTGAATCCTGCTGGTCCTCAGCCAAGATATTAACCAATTTGCTTTAATCCTTGGCCATTTAAGATAAAACCCCCATGGGAGCAGCATTGATCTGTGCAGGATAACGTCGACCAATATCTTATTTCCATTCGTTTACTGTCACAGGAGGAGCATGGGATCAAGGAACCAGTCACTCAAACTTTTATCACAGACACGGAAATACTCACAGGGACAGGCTCCTGCCAGCTGGCCCCCACTATGGAGGGTCTGATGATGGCGATGTTGAGCTTGTCCTGCTCCTGCTGCACCACACACTCCGCCAGGGCTTTGGTGTAGGTGTACGTGTTGGGCCGGTCCCCGATGAGCCGCGGCGTGATGTCCCGCACGATGCTGTCATCCATCCACCTGAAGACACACAGAAGAGTCAGAGGAACGTTCCTCTACACTGTGCCATACTGTGGTATTATTGTATTCTATGTTGATCATTGACTGATATCTGCATCACATTACATTTAGCTGTCATCCAAAGTGATAATGGCATTCAACCATATAGGAACAAACTCAAAACAACAGGAACCCTGCAGGTACATTAGCTTTCATAAGCCAGAATAAGTGCTACTGCATTGGCTTCCCTTAGGACAAACCCATCTTAAGTGTTATGTTCGGGAAAAGGTTTTCTTTTTCAAGGTGCAGTCGAAACAGGTGGGTTTTTGGTCTTTGTCGGAAGATGTGTAGACTTTCTGCCATCCTGATAGTCAATGTGGAGCTTGTTCCACCAGTTTTGTATTATTATTATTTACAGCATAAGGCGTGTGTAGGAAAATCCAAATGAGCATGGTATTATGAATCAATCAATCAAGTCATTGATACAGTAGCCCTCTTGATACTAACGTTTAAAACAGATGCATGGAAGCCCTGAGAGCAAGACCTTTTTTTTTCCTTCTGGTGAACCCTTATCTAAGTCAGTGTTTTCTTTTTCTTTGAAAGAATCATTTTTGCTTCATTATTCCAAGTGAATTTAGGCCTATGCTCACTATAATATAAAGTCATTTCCATTAAGTTCACAAGGCTTAGACTGGATATCAATCATGATACTGATGGAAACCTGAGTGGCATTGAGTAATGAAATGTCTAGAATCATAGTTCTGATCTTCTTTGGTCATGTTTAGCCATTTCATTTATTCAGAAATGTCCTGACCTAATAAGGAAATCAGGAAAATACTGAAGTAAACCTGAATTTTAAATAATAAAACACGTATAAGTAATTGGGGGAATTAGTGGATAAAAGCTTTCAGGCGGGGCAGAAACCCCACTTAACATCTTTTAGGTATATTAATGGTTTTCAGAAACAGTGTGTTCATCATATCCCATAGGGTATGAATGAAACTGAAATAGAATTGATTCCACATCCTCGGGGCACCAGCCCTTCCTCTACTCACTCGAGAGAGTCGATGAGTTTCTTGGGCTCGACGGGTGGCGGGTAGATGACCTCGTCGATGTGCTTGCGGTTGCAGTTTGCATAGGCGGTGGAGATGTGAACGAAGGCCTCGAGGTGCTGCATCTGCTTGGCCAGGCTGAGGAGCTGCTGGGTGGCGATCACATTCAGCTGCAGGGCGTGTCTGCGGGAGAGATACACATCATCAAATAGTGTGTGTCTGTGTGGGAGGGGGTGCAAATCAGTGTGTGAGGGGGAGTGAAAGGTTTGTGTGTGCTTATGTGTGTCAGGAAAATGAGATAAAAGGTGTGTGTGTGTGTATTTGCCCGACTGCTAATATCTCTGTTTGAGCGTTTGCATGCAAGCACACTTGTGTTTGCTGACTACTGAGTGTTTTCCATTCAAATGAGAATTTGCAGACTTTTAGGAATTCACTGAACATGATCATAAGCAGAGAGGGAGGAAGACGAGTAAAAAAACAAGATGAGGGAAATATCTGCTCTCCGTATTATTGTGTTGGTATCATCATTATTTTGACTGAACACAGATTCCAGCACATTTGGCTCTCATTTAGCCGTGAGCACTTAAACAAACACTTGATGTAAAGTACAGCAGTAATTAACTTTCATAAATCTAATTCCTACATCAGAATAGAAGTCTGTTCCTCTTCTGCTTTTAAAGTACAATGTTTAAAGTTGATTTTGAGCTATGGATATAACTGACCAATCAATTCTGCCGCATCAGTGGGGGCGATCCACGCCGTCAAACCAAGCGTTACTAATTTCCCCATAAACTGCATGAACAAATGACCACGGCATTACACATTGTGAAGAATACGGAGGGAGCAGAAACAACGACATAGCAGAGACGTGTGGGAGGTAGATAGAGAACATGGCTTAATTATGTGAGGGAATAACCTGTAGATCATTTTCTCTTAACGAATAATCACCAGGTCCAGACATTTCTGAAAATTGTGATTAACACGAAAGATGATTCATCCATTATAAGATATGTTGTTGGTTTATATAAAGTAGAAAGAGAGAGTACTGTCTTTGGTGAAGTAGAAAAGCAGACAAGTCACATGAGTCACAAAACTAAAAACAGAGAACATCTACAAAACAGAAGCATATACAAAATAAATATAGACACTAAAGACTAAGACCAGGCTACAAAAGTTAATGCCATGAACATGTATAGCTAGTATATACCTGTACACATCTATTAACTATACAGTAATCTACTATCTGTTGATCTACTGATAGTTGTTTATGCAACAGTTAAATAAACAGTTTAGTGGATAAGAAGAAGCACATTTAGCCAGCTATTGTCCTGACAACAATTCTGATTAAAGGAGCACAATTATTTCCTAAAAAAATAGTTTCTATTTCTGATTTTATCCAGACTCTTGCATGTTTAACACTCTGATGGCAACACACAGCAACAGATCCAGCGTTCAGACTAAATTCTCCCCCAAGGCGACAGTAAGAAAACCGAGGGTCAGTTGAAACAGACGCTGTGAGATAGAGTGCTCCTCTGGCTGTGTGGGTGGTGCGACAGGAAGAGTGAGGATGGAGAGAGTGTGGGGGGGGGGGGGGGGCGGAGAGTCCACCAGCATGAATCAGATGTGGTCAGGTGGTGCCATCTCGTCAGCGACAGTACAGATAAATAAAAAAGGGAAGTGTTGACATTCATATGGAGGGTGGTGTCGGTTATTAGAGCAGCTCTGTGTGTGTGGGCGTGTCCTCCTCCCACCACCTTCTGAGACTTGATGATGGATGTCACACAGACAGGAAGTGATGAATGCACCGCTGTGTCTGATTCACTACCTCATCACTTCAAAAGTATAAATATGACTTGATACATCTTTGCACTTATTTTGGTAGTTTTTGCCATCATTCCATATAGTGCTCAGATCAAATACTGAGATCTGGGAACATTACTGCAACAGGTTGTAAAATAAAAGCTAGGAAATATTTTACAAAAAAGTACGTGCTGCTACTTTACAAGCCTTGGTTTTATTCAGAAATGTCCCATCTTTGAAATATTCTTGAAATAAACAGGAGGGTTTTTCCACTTCAGGCCAATAAAGCATAATCAAAATGTCAATCTTAAAATATACAAGTGGATTAGTCATGGTTCCTGTATGAGTCACCAAGATAAATCTGCTTTTTTAAATACCACATTGAAGATTACTTAATACCTATTTGAATGATTATATTCTCCAAAGCATGAAAGCGTAGGGACGTTATGGCCTACAATTATACATTATAGTATCATATTTCCATCAGTACTTCTCTGCAATAATTCCTAATTTTCCCAATAAATCTGGCTAAATAAGAGGTTTATTTAACTATATTTACTTTAGTTTGCATAAGATGGTCATATATTTAACATTCTCACGTTTCTGGGTGACGGACATGGCTTCAGAGAAGATGGCATGATGTAAGACTCAGACTAACTTTTGATAATTAGGTCTGACCTTTCTTCAAAAGTAGGTTGTGTTTCCGACTCTTGGTGAGTACAATGGTATTATAAACAGAAATAAATGATGGCCACAGCTAGCAAAATAACATCCACGTTCTGAGAAACAGGAATCATCCTTTAAACACGGATAAAGTCTGGAGTCTGCAACCTTTATCAGAGGAGTCTGATAACACACCCTGGCACATGAGTAATGACTCTGAGAGATGACTAAGATGGAAAGGATGAGAGAGAAATGGGAGTGAAAGCTAGATAAAAAGGGGTCAAAAAACAAAAAAGGGTGAAGGCCACTCAGAGGGAAGGTTGAAGCTGAAGAGGAAGAGATGAGACAGAAAGTGGAAGCAGATCAATATAAAGCTGTGAGGGAGCAGTGCAGCAGCTCCACCCTCACCGAGCACTGACTCCATCCTAATGTGTGTCCTGCCTCCAAACACACACGGAGAGCATGAATAGCTTGTGTTTGTGGGTGTTTCCTATTTGTGTTGTTGTCAGTTGTTACAATTATAAAACCTGATGAACTTAATTGTAGCTTTGATGACAACAGGTTGAGCAACAAGCGCTGAGGGCAGAACCGAGTATAGCTTTATATGTAATGTCCTGTGCTACCCTGGGACTTAAAGGTCCCCTATTATACTGATTTTCATCAATATATTATAAGTCTCAGATATATACAAAACATGTCTCTGAAGTGTTTGGCTCCAAATACCAAACAGATCATTGTAGCATCCCATAATCCCCTCTGTTTCAGCCCTGTTTCAAAAGTGCTGATTCCCTGTCTGTTACTTTAGATGAAAATAAGGAGCCACTCCCCACGCCCCTCTGAGAGATATTTGGTTAAAAAGAACACAATGGTGCTCTAGGAGGAGATTCAGGTGATAAGGTGGGGGGGGGGGGGGGGGGGGGGGGGGGGGGGGGGGTTACCTTGGTTGGTTATTGGCTAATGGTTACACAAGCCAAAAAAATCGTCATGACATCATAAAGTTGCCAAAATCTGATCAGCTCATTTTCAGACAGTTTTTGATATAAATGGATCAGGACAAAAAGTGAGCGGATCTTTTTTTCTGAAACTTTCAGAATCTCTTTACACAGAGGGTTAGTGTTTATGTATAAAAGACATGAAAAAGAGGATTTTGCATAATAGGTGACTTTTAAGTGTGTTTTTAGTTATCGGAGATACTTAGACTTTATGTAAAGCATCTCGAAAAGTGCTCCATTGATACAAATATATTATTATTATCATCATCTTTCACAGGCAGTAATTATGTATTGAGTCCAACATCCACCTTCCACTTTTTGGGATTTTTTGAAAGTTCATGAGCGGAATAAAAGGCAAAGTCTTCTTCAATTAACTTTGTTTAGCTTTCCCTTAAATGTATAAAAGAAAGTACCAGCTACTTATTACCTGCTTATTTGGAAATAGCTGGATAGAAATTATTCTATAATATTGAGGTAGTTTACAAGGTGAATTTGAGGTAAATGCTAGGGATAAATGCTAGGGACATTTTAAATGTTTTACTTGCTATTCATCCCCTACAATGAGCTATCTACCTGCGATTTAATTTGCCAATGTATGATAATGCATGCATTTTGATTTCAAAACCATAGATGGAAAATATTTCCCAGACTTGGTCAAATGCATTATGAATTATGAACAAGACCATTTCTACAAGTGAGTTTTGGATCAGGCTGCTTGGCTTCATTTGAATGAACAACTTGTTAGTTTCAATTTGTTTAAACTAGAGGTTTTGGTCAGAGATGGTCTTAACAGAATGAAACCCTGAGGGCAGTAGGATGGAGCAGCGCTGGTTACATGACACAAACTTACTGGACCAAACAGCTGTATCATCATCGCATCATCCACAGAAGGAAAGGATATAACTAGGCCAACATTACATATGCAGTAATGCACTGTCCTGACCAGGATCCAATCACAGCGCAGGAGCCTGAGGCAGCAGCAGAGTGACGACACACCGTCCACTACATGTACCGGGTGGGAAGTCATCACTGGGTTCACCCCGTGTATAGATTAGAATGAACAAGTTGAAGTTCTTTTCACAAACTACAGGTTTGTATCTAAAAATAATCTGCCATCACACCTATTAGTATCACAGAATTGTCACTACATCCTACGTGTCTCATTCTTATCGTCTAAATTCAATATATTCTGGGTTTATCACACTTTTCTTGCACAGTGTTGCCCTCTCAAAAAAGAAGAAACCATTTACTGTTTGACAGATCTCTCTCTGAACTGTAGGTGACTTCATGTTTTTACGGTTGATTTCTCCACATACTCATCCCTATTTCCTCTTTGATTTACATTGAGCAACAGTGCAGCCTGTTCAGTGAGCTGCAGATTCTCTGGAGGAGCCATGTCTCTTGACAGGAACAGGAAGTGCCCGTTACCCAACAATAAGGATGTTGCAAATGTTTGTCGGTAAATGATTTGGTTCAGATAAATCAGGGGGGTCAAACATACGGCTCGCGGGATGACTTTGCAAAGTGTAAAAATGACAGAAAAGATATTGACTGAAATGTTCATTTTGTATAAATGTTATACATTTACAAGACAGGGGGATAACTTAACCTTCTTCCTTAATAGTTCATACTGTAGTTTTTATGGTGAGGTGGTCAGGATTACTTGAAAGATGTGGAAATTAATTTTAAATATATTTCTAGATCTTGACAAGATGTTTTGATAAATAAAATAAAAGACTATATGGTTCAGTTCCAGATACCAGTGACTAAATGTTTGTAGCCTTTTCAGATACACTGTGATCTCTAAGGTGCAATGCACATGTCTAAATGATAAATTGAGGCATTCTTTTTTGAAATTGCACTATAGGACATTTTAGGTTTTTCATAATGTTTTGTAAAAAATATAGATAATTAAATATATAAAAGCTTTTCAGAATGTACCTTTTTGCCCTAAAACAAAGGGAACAATTTAGACTTGTCGTTATTAATAGGTTATTACGCAATGATTTTACTGGTCCAGACCACTTGAGATCACATTTGGCTGTATGTGGCCCCTGCACTTAAATGAGTTTGACACCCCTGAGATTAGAAGTAGAATCAGTGATGGGACACAGGGTATGTTTGTGTGTTTGTATGAAGGAGTGATGGTGAATGTGATGATTTGTGTTGATGCATTAAATCTGGAGGTGTGGTCCTCACTTGAGCGGCTCGTCGAAGCGGATGGTGGCGGCGCAGTGGAAGACCACGTTGATGCAGGCGGAGAGCCTCTCCACGTCCTCGGGGCTGATGGCCAGGCCTGGCTGCGTCAGCTCGCTGCTGATGGGGATGATCTTCTGGTGGAAGTCAGGGTTGACCTCACGCACTCGGTCAAAAAGCTGCCCGACAGAAAACACAGAAAGAAAAGGATGAGATCAAAATCTTACATCAGCATTGGCAAATAAATAAATAGTGTGACAAACTTAAATGCCGCTTATTATTATTCCCATATTACACAAGGGCCTGAGAGCACATCAACTATGAAAGCTGCCTGAAGCGTCGACAGCTAAACACTAAAATATCATGACAAGCGATGCAAATGATGTCATATCAGCAGCAAATGTGTTGCTTTGCATAAAATCCCTCAGGTAAAAATCACGTTTCACCACCAGATTTGTTTCTGATCCGATGTGTCTGTCCTGTTTTGATTTATGAAAAGCATAAACATATGCGTCATCAAACAAAGGTATCAGTCAACAGTGATCCACAGTGTTTCAGGCTTCTGCTCCTCCACACTGACAGTGTTTTATAACTGGTGGTAGCGATAAAATGATCTGTCAAACTACAGAAAAGTGAGAGTCGGAATTACAAATCCTCTTTTAAATAAAAGCAAAACTGTTCTTACAGAAATAACTGCTTTCATTTTTACATTTTGTACAATTTTTAAACATATTTGGTCATTATTTGACATTTAATTGACTACAATTAATCTAGTGAGACTGAGTAAGGATGGAAATGATTGTTAGTTGGAGTCATACATTACTACTTAATAGTATAACAGATCGAGAAATGTAGTAAATCTAGTAGTGCCATAAAGCAGTCCAGCTTATAGAGGCCAAATCATCCAAAGAAATTAGAGCCATCACTGTGTAAACAGTATGGCAAAATCTCACCATTTATTTGACCTCCATCCCTATACATTTCTACCAAAAATACACCAAACAAACAAAAAAAGACTCCCTTGAATAAATGACTGAACACTCGCCCCTCTGTTCAGTGAAATCGGAGGGGGAAATTAAACTCTTATATGCGAGATGTGGGCTGCAAGGAATGATTACTTTTCCTGTTAAGTCTGCTCGTTTTATCTGATGGAAAGTCCAGAACTGAAAGATACTCAATTCAGAATAATCTTTCATCTGAAATTGTCACACCAAAGAGTTTCAGCATATGCAAATGATTCCTCCTTTAGGGCAAACTGCTTGACTGATGAAGACAAGTGTGTGAGCAAATCATGCACTACATCACCTTGTTCAACCCTATACTGTATATGAAGCCTCTCTTACGTGTATTATTCCACCTTTTACACTGCTGACGACATTCCAACATGGAGGGGGAATAAGTCATCTAGATTTACCAGCTCATGTCTCACACAAGCCTCACCGCCTGACACCCTGCAGACACTAAAGCACTGCACCCTCATCCCTACAGGACTGTTATCACTGTGTAATACAGGGAGACACTGAGCAGAGGCGGCAGAGAAAGTCAGCTAGATGTCAAATTGGGTCATGCATTTCTTTGTGCAGTTCCTTTCCAGTGTAAGAGATGACGACAGATAGTAAGAAATGGGTGAATAAGAGTGGGGGTTGGCATCAACGTGTATGCTCCCCCCTTTATAAGATTGCAGCTCTGTATGTCAGCTGTCCTCTTTCTGAGGAGGACAGATGTTGAGTTAAACAGCTTCAAACAGCTGTTTATATTCATGTTCTGCATCCCCATCAATCTCCTGCTTCGTGACGCTGTTACCCCACGCAGCCCATATTAGGCGTCCTGATGTACAGTATGTAATGTCATAACCCAGAACTATTCCCAACTGGGGGAGGGGGGTGAATGCAATATCTTCTGCACAATATGTAGCACAGCTATCATTATGTAATCTAAGAATAATACTCTCCCTCTGCTCAAGGCTAACAGCTGACAGGAACAGACCCACATTCTGTAAAGATTGGCCGGAGAAGAACATAATCAAAGTGTAGCTTTCAAAAATATACCAAATTGTTGTGTCTTTTACGGCACAAAATGTTCCCTGGTTACTGTATGATTCACAGATCTGTTGAGGTCATACAAGGGCCTCAGTTCAACTTCCTCTTGAGGGTGTGTCGCTTGGCAACGAAAACAAACCAACCAGATATTGCCAGCGGTTCATCACCCACAAACCCTTGTGGTTTGAATGACGAGGAAGTCTTGATACAAACCTTAACAGCTTTAATTGCGCTGATTGTTATGTACCATAAGAGTTCAATGTGACAATTACAACACAACTGAAATGCATTTTGGGGATCGGCCAGGTTGATGTGCATCTATCGCTGTCAAATGCTGCGCTTTCATAGAGAAAAGATTCAAGTCCTCACGTGTGACTCGTTCATGAAGTTTGCAAAAACCCAAACCAGAGGAAGCAAAAAGAATAACTTTCCCCAAGATGAGAAGAGTTGGTTTGACTGAGGAGGAAATCTTAGCGGCAATTTATTGTGCTTTCTTTATTTAATTGAAAACTACTTAGTTATTATTTTAATGCCTGAGAACACCAAGAGTATCTGGCAAAACCTTGATCTTATATTTGCAAATGTACACTAATGTAGATAAACATTAAAGTCTAAATCTCATTTCTAGCTAAACAGGAACCTGTACAATGCTATCTCTTAATGTACTGTTCTAACTGTAATTAAACACTAAGTGCACACTGTTGCTCCATGACACACTACCCGACTAAAATAGTAGCACGAGTGTCTAACAGCTGAGTAAACTCAACAAAAATAGATAATTGTGTAATACAAGTCACCTTATACAAAAGCCCAGAAGGGAGCAAGTGCATCAGGGTCAGAGAGGCGAATGAGGCTGTCCAATGTGGGCTATAGAGCGCTCTTTGTCATGGATGCAAGCACAGAATGGCATTGTGGGATTGTTTTGTAAAAGGCTCTTTTCTTGTGCCAGCCTTCCATCGCTCGCATTTACCATCCCACCCTCCTCCGAGACGGCCTTGTACAGGAAAACAATGGTCCACCAGTTCACATTTCCTCCACTCTCTGCAGGGACGTGTGGTGATGTTTTCCCTCTCAGTGCAACCACAAGTGATTTGGTAGTACATCTTGTGGTCAGTTTAACAAAGTCATGGCCTCGGACAAGCACAGATAAAGGTCATAAATAAAGTCAACTCTGTGAACGACTTTCCTCTGTTTGAGATGAAGTGGTGGCTTGTACATGTGGCCGCCATTTGTCATTTCTCCGCGCTGGACACTGCCACTTTTTCTTCAATAAATATTCCATCAAGAGTGCTTGAAGCAGCCGCTCTGTGGACTTTCACAGAAACCCAACACTAATGGCTCTTTGCTTTCAGCACAGCAACCCGAGATGCCATTCACACAGCCTCTCTTCTCACTAACTGCCCTTTAACTGGGCTCCACTCCTCACAGACCCCTTCATGCAGACCTTTCCCCTGGAGCAAGTGGCTATAGGAGGGAGAAAGAGCAAGAAAAGAGGCACAAAAGTTCTGAGGAAAGCGTTGATTTTTTGTCCATGGAGTATGTAAGCAAAATGTCAACCTAGAGTCAATTTTGAGAGGGTCTGGGTGTATGAGGGGGGTCACAAAGGAAGTAGAGCTAATGATGGCCATGCTATTCACACTTGCAGAGGTGTGGTATAAATACTTGATGGATTGAATGTCACAGCAGCAGCCTTATGACACTAACTATTATTGTCAAAAAAAAAAAAAGACAAGATTTCCTAGTTTGGACTGAATATCTTTGAATTTTTAAAAGGCTGGTTAAGAAAAATAAGACATTTGACGACATTACTTTAGTTTAAATTATATTGTGATAGGTTTTTACATTTATTAACCAAATTCTAATCTAGAAAATGATCTGCAGTTTAATCACTAATAAAAGATATTGATATTTGCAAAGTGTATCAGGACTCTGAACTGTGTCTGCAACCCTTTTTAGATGTTGTAGGCCAACAAAACATACTAACTAGTTCAGGTGTAATACTGTCTTTAAGCAGGGGGAACAAATCAGTATCTTGACCAACAAACAACAACTCAGGTCCATATGTTATCAAGCACACACAAACAGTTTCTGGGACAATATTTTAGGTACTTGAGTTAAAAAACCACCAACACTGTCAATGCACTTCTTTGTGTTCCTTGTAACATCTGTACATGTCTTAAAAGTGGCTGCTGTTTGCGTCACTGTTTGTCATTTTCCTGCCGAGGAGCCGGATGCTGCTAATCGAAGACAAACAGGACGTACATGTTACTGTAGCAAGAGAAGATCTGCTGAAGTGTGTCAGACAGAAGCGATTAACTGCTGCACCCTCAGCGGTGACCTTCATTTCCTGACATGCACTGTTTAAATTAGTCAAATGGGAAGTGAGCAGGAAAAATTGTTTTTCTAAAAGTTAATAACAGTATCTCCTCCAGCACTGTGGATAATTAGGCAAAAAAAGCCACTGTATAGTGAAGAAAGCCTAGATTAAATCTCAGAACCCAGCAAGGTTTTGTCTTTCTCTTCTGCAGAAATGACAAGGCTGCATACTACAAGACAAAAGACCAAGTCTAGGGAGAGGAAGACATGCAAGGAGTCTCTTGAGAGGCTGTAGAGAAGGACAGACATGGCTAACCCCTGGGGCTGTCAGCGTATTATGGAGAAAAAGTGTTCAGATTCTCTTCCTTCCATCCCTGTACCTGTGTCCCAGTGGCATAAAACCAGATTTAACCAGCCGCCTCTGCACATTTTTCAACATAGGTTCTAAAACCTTCGGTGAGAGGATGGAAACTCTGCCTGCTGTTTTGGAAACATTGATTTCACACTAATTGGGCTTTAAAATGCTGATTCGTGCATTGTGATGCTCCGGGATGCTGAGGAAATGCTGATGAAAGAAGGAGCAAAAGGTAAACTAAGGCTCATAATTAGATTTGCATGAGGGACCAAATGTTCTGGTTTATCTGGAGTTAAGTACCGTCTAGGAATAGTGTTATATTTCTAGTGCTCCACTTAATAGACACAAGGCCTAATACCTCTTCATTCAGCTGTTCAGCCCTGAATCTCACAGCTTCTTAAGAGCTTAGGGACCTGATCAAGCATCACAACAAACTAATGAAAGTGGAGGACTTCCAACGCTCAAAAGATCAATGTGAGCAGAGTTAGAAGGTTTCTGGGCTTGGTGTTCAGTATGCTGGTGGCATCACATTCCAGTTTTTCAGACAGTGACCTCATGCTGAGCCAAGGAGACTCTTACTGCCCTCCAAGATCAAACTGACAGAAATACAACTTTATGAGAGTCTATGGTGGGGGCTGCAGGCTTTTGTGTCCTGATTAAATACCACAAGGAATGGAAGGGAGCATGGACTGAATGGTGAATCAGCTTATCTGCCTACAATGCCAAGAAAGCAAGCTTGAGTGGTTTAAAAAAGAATCTGAAGTCTGAAGTCATCAGAGAGAAGTCAAGTCTCAAGACTTCAAGGTCCCCAATGATAAGACAATAAATCAAACAGCAAAGACATACTTTTCAATGCAGTGGCCTAATGACTAAATATCTTTTAGTAACATGTCATCTCAGAGAGCTTTGTGCCACAGATATCTGTGGAGCCATATGGAGGAGGGGAGAGAGAGAGCGGCTGGCAGACTCTCCACATGCTGTGAGAGCACTGAGCTGTGCTGAATCTGTCCCCTAAAGAACTGAGTCTTCACTAGGCATGTGTCCTCTCGCTTAATGACTTCACCGGCGACATTAAATGTGCTAATTTGTTTCATAAACTGGATTTAATTTGGGGCCTAATTATACGCAAAAGCATTGGTTCCCCGCTGCCCCTGTGTCTGGGGAGGTGGTTGCAGGATTATTAGTTGCCTCTCAGTCTGCCTGCCTGGTGCATTGCATGCCGACGGAGCACAGAAACGCAGCGAACGCCTCGCAATGTGCCATCCTGGCACTCTCCTCAGAGTCAGGACCAATCATCTCGCTTGTTTTCATCCCTAAAAGTGACTCTTTCTACAGAGCTTGCTTCCTGCCAAACAGTGACTTGAGGATTTAGATTATAAAGCCTGAATGATTGCATGATGGGAGGCAGAGGAGCATGTTGATAAATGGTCTGCTCTTACTTCATGTTGTGGACTTGGTGGTGCCAGGTGTGCCTGATGGATGTATAAGAACTGGATACAGTGTGGTAGGCGGGGCCCGTCCATTACTATGAAAGTTGCTAAGTGGCGCATGAAGGTGAAATTACCCGACTAATAGTAGCATAATAGTGCCAAGCCGGGTGGAGAGCCACATTCTCTTAGCGGCTACTCCCTGTCAGTCCATGATGTATTTTTCCCTTAAAAACATGTTACATTGGGAAAGACACATATGTAAACCAATATATGATTTAGTAAGTAAGTAAGTATACCCGACTAATAGTAGCATAATAGTGCCAAGCCGGGTGGAGAGCCACATTCTCTTAGCGGCTACTCCCTGTCAGTCCATGATGTATTTTTCCCTTAAAAACATGTTACATTGGGAAAGACACATATGTAAACCAATATATGATTTAGTAAGTAAGTAAGTATTTACATTTGCACATTTCATTGTGCAAATGTAAATACCCAGTATGAACACTTGAACAGCCCTAAATCATTATGACCTATAAGTTGTAAAATGTACCAAAAGCCAAATCCAAAATGATTATGCCTGTCCATTCATTTGACTGAGCCAAGAGCGCCCATGACGCTGCAGATTGGAGGCGGAGCTTAAGGAAAACGCAAGTGCGCAGGCAGAGATAAAATACCTCTGGATTTGGCTTTAAGCAAATAACATTTTTTAAAACACATACGATGCTTTACAGACGTCTCTTTCCCAATGTGAGAAAGTATTTTTGTGCCCAATGATATTACAGACTGACACGTTAGTTGTAGTGCCAACGTTTGGCCCCTACAAATGAGGTGCTTCAACGCCTGGCTCTCTTCTTTGGCGTTGGTGTGTCTTCACTGACAGCTGGCATTAACAATTCACTGCGCTCCACAAGTGGAAACACACACAGTGGGGCAGCCTGTTAGAGGCAGCAGGAATCAATACATCTTCAAAAGATCACCTGGCTCCTGGACGCAAATAAAAGGAAATCAATGCAACCGTGTAGTCATGTACGGTCAGAGTGAGATAATGTGCAATGGGAACGCACATCACACAGCAGGGATGCACAATTATTCATAAATGTATCAAAATTGCAATAAAGCCTATTTCAACTCCATGCAGTTTGTGCAATATTTGGTATTGTTATATGGTAAAATATGTGTAAATATTATTCCTTATTAAATATGGTGGTGCTGCAAAGATGTTCCAACCCACAGACTTAATACAAAATCCTAGTTTGGTACAGATCCTCTTAGAAAATGTTTCACAAATGCTGAATCACTCTACTATCGCGGCTCATACCGCAATTGCAATATCAGTAAAAGATCTTTGCAATAAGTCATGTTTTCAGAATCCCTCAGCCCTAGAACCCCCCTACTGTAAATATACCTCCTTGTACTGTATGTTACTGTGCATTCATGCGTGTCTGATATGCACAACTATTAATAACGTAGTAGCTGCAGGCCTCCAGGAAACACGCCTGACCTCGCGCAGAAAAAAGGAGGCAAGAGGAATATCTGCACTTCAATCAAGATAGACGGCATTTGTTGACGTGCTTCTTTAGAGTAAGAGATGTAATTATCTGCACGGTAGATAAAAGACTTGTGCACGCCTAATGAAGCGCCCAGGTTTGCGATCGTTTCAATAAAAGCAATTACAATTATGCCCTTATTTTTAACTCGTACCAACCCCTCATTAAGAAACTGGTGTGGCTTATTTCTTTTGCATCGGCATTGTCATCATGGCGTGGCTCTGGCTGGACTCTGATGTGTCTGGCATGTTAGGCATGGAGCTATTTATAACTGTAACACAGACTCTCAGTGGGATGGTGGAAGAAACACTGATCAAACTTAACATATGGTGAAAATACCCCACAATAAGATAAAGTCCTCATTTGAAACCTTAAATGTAAAAGTATTATCAACTTAATCCTATAATTGTAGTAAAAATACAGTTATTTTGTACTTATTATGCAAAGAAATGAATAGTCTTGCCATTGAACTGTGAAAATGTACTGCCCCAATGTTGACTTTTTTATGATTTATAGTTTGACCCCATTTTTATGTGTATTTGTATTTTTATTTTGTTCTGTTATATCTTCAACTAAAAAATATGATGTGCTACAAGCTATAGGGAAAGTGAAAACATTCAAATATAAATAATATATTAATAGATTTTTAGTTAATCCTCTTCCAATCCACTAATGATTTTAGGGCAACACATTTAGATTTCTGAAAAGAATCAACATACTACTAATGCAGTCAGCACACAAACACAAAAGCAATGTTTGTATCACTTTCCTTTTCAGCCGTCACAGCCATCACTGAATGGCCTCTGAAGCAATGATTTACACAGTATAGTCGTTTTGCAAATGTTGCATGTCCAGGTTCCTGCTCTGTAGGCAAATGTAACAATTCCTTCCAGCCCAAAGCAGCAGACAGACCTGTGAGAGGCCTGCTGGTATAAAGTGCCTGACATGCCATTCAGAGGCTGGCAGCGCAATGAGGCCTGCCAGTGTCCAAACAGCATGGCTCCCAACAGAGGAGAACTTCTGCCAGCTGTGCAAAGAAAATAACAAAGACAGAGGAGCACAACATTCCAGCCAGTCCAGAATAAATATAACCCCAAAGTTAAAAACAGAAATGTCTGTTAGGTGAGCTCATCAGGAGCTACAGTAAAGCAGACAGACAGACAGACAGTGAGATTTCTATCACTTTCTCCCTCTCCTGCTCCAGGGCATATCCCCTGAATGCATCCGTTAAAAAAAAAAACACTATGGGACAGATCTGATAGTCGTTACCTAGCAACAGGTGGCATGATGACACTGGCCTGGCTTGAAGGATGAGGAGAGAGGCTACTCGAGTCAAAACCACTGTTCTCCTTCATGAATTATGCCCAATCTGCATAGAATAATACTGACCTGAGGACTGGCATGCATACCAATTAGTACTTGAGGCCCGCTGATGGAAACTTAATGACATCACATTTGCATCGGGCTGAGCGCGAGTGAGTCTGAACTTGGCAGAGAGTCAAGCAGTGTTCTGATAACGGACACCATTAGAGTGATGCTGCATCCAATGGAACATGCTTTGAGGGGGAGATACTCCAAACGCTAGCAGTAGATCAATTATACGTCGATTTCTGTGAAGATGAAGTGGGTAAAATGGACGAGTAAAAGGCTGTCAGGTTCATGAATACTGAGTAATATATTTTTACATATTTAAGAAGTACAATATAAGACAAGCACAAGTTTCATGTGTGGGCCAAATTCCATTATACTCTTAGAATTTGCTGAGGTTAAGGTTAAAAATGGACCACGGGCTGCAGTTGGCACCCGGGCCGTAGTTTGGAAACCCCTGGTCTACGTTATTCGGGTTTTAAGAGCAGTCTTTGGACATGTATGTGTAGTCCATTCAGATTTAAGTCAATTTAACATATAACCTTGAAAATCTTGCATTGAACAATCTATCAAGCCCACATTTCTTGTGGAAGGGAGGAACGTACATTTAAACATTATGAAAGAGAGCATGTTTTTGGATATGTGAAAACACATATCAAAGAGAGACACAATGGACAAAGTGGTAGTAAGTATGAAAAAAGGTGGCCAATACCATAAAGACATCGTAAGAAAATGTATTTTGACACAAAAGAAGCATGTTATTCAAAGTATGTATAGCGGCATGTAAACAGTATTATAAGTAGAATATGCATTTACATCAGCCATGTTCACAGTTAAATTGGTAAAGCCTGTTTGTAATGAAGACCATGTTATATTATGGGATGCAGAGCTGTAAACCGAACCGTTTATCTTCTCTCTCTTCTGTTACAGTTTCTGCCTTGTTAATGACATGTTAGCAAATAGAAACACTGGTTAAAGGAAACACTTTTGATTATCACGGCTTCTTTTCTTCCTTAATAGCAGCAGCAGAGGAGGAACGCACATTAAATAAGGTGTTTGTATAAAAAGTCCTCTCACTGTCGCCCACTCTGATGAGCAGAGATTACAGGGTGTTAACTGGCACTTCAGCAGCACTGTTGTGTCACAGGGAACTAATTACACGGTGAGATTTATTCTGTGGATCCCGGTTTGCCGAAGCATTACGCTCACCTTGACAGAAGGATTGGGGACATAAAAGAAAAAGGAAAATAAACACAAGTGGTCGGCTTAATGAAAGGGACAAATTATCAAACTGCTACCACAGCAGTGAGCAGAATGCAAGAAAGGAGAATAGAGAGAAAGTGTGATTTTCTTCTCAGGTATTCTGACAGTTTGAGGCCGACAGCATCAAAGTAGAGCAGCAGCTGCCTCAGAGCACATCAAAACAGAACCGGTGTCAATGCTCCGGCCCTAACTAGGTCCAAAATAGTTTGGGTGTTTTTGTTGAGTCATGTTTTGCTGTTGGCCTGATATAACTGATGCCACCTGTTCATTTCCCTCCTCTTCCTCCCCTCACAATACTCTCCCTTTCCTCAGCTTCTCTCTTTTTTGTGTCTCTGCTTAAACTCAGAGAAATTCTTCTGGGTTCATTGAGTTTGCTTCACCATGGCAACAGCAGCTGCTGCTGTGTTTCACAGACACATTTCTATGTCTCTGTAAACACACAATGCAATGCTATTTGAACATCCCTGGGTTTGAATAATGATTTGAATTAACAGCCGACCTAGTCAAAACATCCAAACAGCCATGGCGTCACCTGGCATGAAGGTCTCCCAAATGCTGCCGTAGCGATTAAACACTATCTCATATCTGTTTGATGGTTACTAAATGAATGCTGTGTGTGTCTGTGCTGGTGAGGACAAATATGTTTTTTAAATATTTTGATTTGTAGTTTTCCACATGTTTAACATACAGTGAAAGCTGGCAGACAATGTAATGAAACCAAGGCATTACATTTAACCCTGAAGAATGATTCATGCAGAAAAGTGGTGAAGAAATGAGGCAGAGTGACATGTCTTACAGGTACATGTGCTATCGTACATGTATGTAGAGACATACATGTACGATTACGTTTTCCCCAATGTTCAATGCTGTTTATAATGGAGTTGCAAAGTAGGGGGAGGATTTTAAGCCCAGAGAGGCAAGTAAGAACATTTCATCTAGTAATCCATACATTTTGATCTATTTGCTTGCGAATTAACAGGTTATAAAAACGTTTTTACAGGATAATCCTTTAAGTTTCTTCTTTTTATTTTTCATCAACATTTAAAAAAAAAAAAGTTTAACCCTCATCATTTTATCATCAAGTAACTTTTTCCTTTTTTTGTGAAATCATGTGTTTTAAGTCACTCTCCTAAATACTATAGCAATACTATAAGTTTATCCACAGGTTTGAATTATTACTCTCTTTGTTTATCTTGAAACCATGCATTTCTATTATTTGTTATTGTTTGGATCACCACAATTCCCAAGAGTCGTAGTTTACTTCTCTTACGTACTGATATATTCAATGGTGGCATTCATGTAAGGTTTAAATGTGTTAGTTGTCTGTGAAGGTTCAACATATTGCTGGAGATCTGTTTGGTACGAGTGAAATCCTCCATATATAAACATATCAACTCTTCACAGTGCACACAGAGCTCTTACCTTGCAGGTCATCATGTCGCTGACCCTCTGCTCCATGGACTGTCCGGCCTTGGGTCTGACCAGCAGGTACAGGGCTCTGACCTCAGGGCACGCCCTCAGCAGCTTCTCCACCAGCACTTTTCCCATGAAGCCTGTGGCTCCTGTGATCAGCACGTTCTTGCCGGCGTAGTACTCCGGTATGGACGCCATGCTGCGGCCCTCTGTGCCCCCGCTGATGTCCGTCAGTCTGGTGTGTCCGTCTGTCGCCTGCTCCCCTAACCCGTCCAGGTCCCGCTCTGCAGACGGCTCCTGTGCAGTGAGGAGGAGGAGGAGGAGGATACAATGAGTGTGAGGGCTGGCAGCCACATTGTTTAAATACTGTTATCAGGAAGTACTTGTGAAGCGTGTGTGTGAGTACTCAGTGATGTAGCAGTAGCCAAATCTGAACTGTGAATCACACTAATGTGGCAAGGTTGTAAAAGCACATTTTGAATGAATGTGATGCTGCCTTAAATGGCTTGATATATTTTGGAATAGAACGAACACATTAAAACAAATTTGGATCAGTTTTGACATGTCTCTGTTCTGATCTATAATAATAAATGGCATGAATATTCATACATTGGAAAGAGAGGGGTTTAGGGGCAATTTGACATCAGCTTGTGTGTGTGTGTGTGTGTGTGCGTGTGTGTCTCAGCAGACAAAGACTCCTTAGGAGAAGAGATTTTAAAAGACTGCATTGTTGCAGCTATCTATATTCCTCATTTTCTAGGATCTCTCTCCCATGTGTGGTACAAGGATACCCAAAAAACATTTTCCCAGATTCCAAGTTCATCCCTTCCTACTACTTGTATTGTCAGGGAGGCTGTACTGAATGTATGTAAGTCGCTTTGGATAAAAGCGTGTAACAAATGACATGTAATGTAATGTCAGACCAACACCTCAAAACCCAAATATGTTGATGAGCATTTTTGAATGGATTTGTTAACTACCTCTTGCAAAGATGCACAATATTTTTCATACAAACCAGTCTGCAAACTGGGAATAAAGAGTCAGGTGCTAAAAAATCAAGTTTAAGACAGGTGGGTGAATGTAAATATTCAGAGTTTTTTTTAACGTGAATGCATTCAAAGTAAGGCTGAACGATTAATCGATTTGAAGTCGAGATTTGAAATGATGCAATTATCAAATCGCAAAGCCTGCGATTTTTTCTTCTTCTTGTGTGTCAGTCATCCACACCAATCAGAAGTGCTGTGCTCCACATGAACCAGTCATTGTTAACCAATCAGAAGTGGCCCATGATAGTAAGTGATAGACAGATTGATCCAATCACCTGCCAAGTATTTTTTAAATACTTTTCCAAATGGCTTCCAATGGAGCTTTCCTAGATGGTTTGGTGAAAAAAACCATCTGAGTCAGGTTAGTAATGCTCCATCACATGTTCTACATCTATTACAGGGTGAATCTTAAACTGAAGCTTGACTTTAAAGCAACGCAGGGGAAGTTTCATGTAAGTTTAGTTCTTTCACTCGTAGCTCGGGCTGCGGGGGTGCTAGAGACAGGAGCACGTTGATACGACCTTCCTAGCCGGAGATATGGCCGCATTTTACAATTAACTTCGGTAGGGTCGCTTAAAAACAAATGTCGCAAATCGAATCGTAATCGCAATATCTGTCAGAAAAATCGCAATTCGATTATTTCCCCAAATCGTGCAGCCCTAATTCAAAGTGTTTAATATCATCAATCTGGCAGAAAATCTTGTCAATATCAGGATGTAAATCGATTCCCAGTGACCTTTGGACGCCACCACAGGCCAACATGAACACCACCTGTTGGTTGGGACATCGTGACTTTACAGCTCTGATATCCACTATCTGACGACCAAAGCACAAGCACAGGACGTACAACTACAATCATCATAACAATATTCCACTTGACTTACATCTATCTGATCCCAAAGAACACTTTAACCTTGTTTTAGAGACATTGCATTACTTCTCTTGCAATCATTTACGATATTTGAGTGTAAATAAGTGTAGACTCAGGGATATCCTTGCATGATAAAAAATGACATGGAGACATATCCAAACTAACATTAGTTGAAGGCTTTGCTGTTTAGCCTCAACATTTATTCAACAATCTAGACTCACTGAAACTCAGTCAAAATCAAGAATGTCTGAAACACACCCAGAATAAAGTGACCCACGCTGGCACTGTGTCATTCTTCCAATGATGATTGACGTGACTCTTATTCCATGACACCTTAATTAGATCAACTGCTATGATAATGGTAGGAGTGCAATGGACTGACTAGCTAAATCAAAATCATGAGCAATGTCAGAATCCACTGCAGGTTTTTTAGTGACCCTAACCCTAACCCATTTTCAGCGATTCCTGAATGTTAAGATTTGGATCATTTGTGGGTCAAATTGTCAATTAACCTTCATACAGTATACGACAAAAGATGGCTTCCACTAACAATGTAGTATTTTCCTGGGTGAAAGCTTTGTTTTATGTGCTCAGGTTTGCGAGATATTTTTCAGTTACTTTCAGCGCTCAATGCTTTTTCCAGAAGAAACTATTAATCAAACTAGTGCTGCAACTAAAGAGTATTTTCTTTATCACTTAATCTGCTCAATTGTTTGATAGATGGATAAAATAATTGTTTGATGTTTTCAAAATCATAAGATAAAGGTCTGTTCCAGTTTCCCAGAGTTCAATGAGACACTTTGTACAGTTTTTTTTGTACAAAGTTCAACTATACAAATATTCTATTTACTTAAATTTACAACATGCAAAAGAAAAAAACCCATTACATTTAGGAAGCTGAAACCAACACATGTTGACATTTTTCTTGAAAAACAGTGAAATCCATTATGGAAAAAGTAACATAGAAAGTCAGAACGGGCGAGTTAGTGTTCCATGGATTATCAAGAGCAAGAAGCGGCACAGTTTATCTGTAACAATATGCCTTCAAACATGAAAGAGAAGGAGACACTTATTGTGGATTTGTTGCAGTTCTGTGCTTCTGTCTGGTTTCTATATTGTGTTGCCAAATATTTACAGTCAAACCCACAGAGACAACAATATAACAGCAGGCGTTTATAGCCACTTGAGAAAAATGAGACGTTGGATGTTTATTATGGCGGGACTATGGCTCCAGGAAAGCCATGCGCAAATGTGCAACTGAAGAATAAATAAGTATGGCTGCTGGTTTATCACAGTCGATAATATTCAGACTGTGTTTCAGACAGGAGAGAAGGTTCATCTCATAAAATCCTAGTCCAGAAAATACAATTGTAGGATACAGTTTGAGGATGTCAAAAAGTGAATTTATGAAAGCATTATAATAAACACAATATATTATGTTGAGGCACAGCACATTTGTAACTGTATGGCTTTTAACATAAGGAGAAATTGATTTTCTAAGACCTTTCTTTCTTTAGGCAATAACTGACATCAATCTGAGCCGTCATGTGACTTCTGCTGTTGTCCTCTGTAAGGCATGCTGCAGATATGGGTCTCTCTGATCAAAGCGTTGTGTTGGATGTGTGGGCTAAAAGCTCACAACCACGCTGCCAATGTTGCAGTGTGTAACCATGTCAATGATGCACAAACACACGCTTCTTAAAGGCACGATGACAGCTTCCTGTCTCTGAGCACGTCAAGTCCTGTCCAACATCTGCTAACCAGCATGTAAAAGAAAGTGCTGATAAGGATGCCGCCTACCAATAAAACGTTTGCACTTGGCAACAATAGCACAACATTTAGCCAAGGCTGACGCTGGATCAGCACTTTTAGTGACTCAGTGGAGCTTGTGATTTGTACCAAAGATGAGTTTTTTCCTTCAAGTCTGCTTGTTTGATTCTCTCTCTCCGAGCTGCAGATTCCCGGCATGTCTGCCCAAAGACAGGGAACAGAAATCAAAACCCCTCGAGCCAGCCGCGGCCCAGATAACAAAACAATCTTGTGTTTACTTGCTTTCCTTTCATTCTGCCTTCTGCCCCCGCAATATTGAATTACTCTCCCTTAAACACACAAAAAAAGACGTGTGTGTGTTTGATTATGTCTTCCTCTGGTTTGCAGTGGAAACGATGCGTCACACAAACTAAGGCTTTCAGGCTGAAAGCAAAGTCAACTGAGATTTACATTCACACAAGTTCCGACAGACCCTCTAATCCTATATATAATTGACAGACAAGGTAATATCTGCAGATCTACTACTCTGTATGCAGAGACACTGAATTAAGAAGGTCGATCAAGGTCTTCTGCTGACGGAGGCCCCTGACATTCCTGCTTTGTGCTACACAGAGTCCCCGTGTGCCCAAGGACGAGAGCGGGGGGGGCTGAAAGTCACTACGGATTAACGCCTGACAATGGAAATGTTCCTGCAGCTGGAAAAGTGTTGGAATGGACGCGCACATCCCAGAGTCAAGGCTTTTGAATACACACACGTATATGCATTCTTCTGAGGTCAGACAGCCCCCCCTCCAGCCTTTACCTCCGCCTGCCAGAGAGGATATTATGTCCCGCCTCCCCCCACATGCCAACATGAAAACAGGAGCTACATTAGCTAAATCAAGAATCTGTTTATTAGGGTCTGAGACCTAGGTCGGCGAAGACCCTATTGAAATCGGTTGCGCAGCGACCGATAAACCTTTGACCCCCGCAACATATGTGAAAACTCACCAAATGTTGCACGCGCGTCAGAAGTGGTGCAACTTCAGATGTGTAATTGGTTCCGGAACTTTGCGTAAAAAATTGCGTAGGCCACGCCCACTTCCGTTTTTAACGTAAACTCCCCCCACTTTAACTTTCACGTAAACGAACGAAACTCGCTACGCATATCTAGGGTGCGGAGACAAACCAAAAAGCCTCTTGGAGGGGTATAAAATAACGTACAGGAAGCCGGCCATTTTGAATTTGGTGTCGGAAAAACGCGATTTATCGCGTTTTTCGTCCTCCGCACGAAATCTATCTTCTCCCAGGGACTTTATCCGTACGACTCGAAATTCGTCGGGTAGCGTCTCGAGACATGGGCAATTCAAAGTTATCACGGAAGTTTTTTTCTTTCGCACGGCATAGCCGTGAATTGGCGCCAAAGTTTGCGTTCGCTCCGATGCTAGGCGATCCCTCACCATGGAACACGATGATGTCATAACGCCAACTGACATACTCAGAACGCCACCAAACTTCACATGATGGTTAACACTGCGGCCCTGAACAGCTCTTCATCAAATTTGATGTTACTTAATATGGCGTTACCATGGCAACAAATCCCTCGCCATAAAACACGGTGTCGCTGTAAATCCAATGGACACGGTCCCATCGTCCCCCAATCTTCACTTTTATATCACTGGTCCATGACTCAACAGCTCTACGTGAAATCTGAGATCTCACCGTATGCCGTTGCCATGGCAACGCATCCCACGCCGTAAAACACGATGTTGTCTTAATTCAATGGAAAAGGTTCCAAACTGCACCAGACTTCAGATGACAGTTAATGGTCCGGCCCTCAACAGCTCTACGTGAAATCTGAGATCTCACCGTATGCCGTTTCCATGGCAACGCATCACTCGCCATAAAACACGATGTTGTCTTAATTCAATGGAAAAGGTTCCAAACGGCACCAGACTTCAGATGACAGTTAATGGTCCGGCCCTCAACAGCTCTACGCCTATTCTGGGATGTCATCATATGCCGTTTCCATGGCAACGCATCCTTCGCCATAAAACACAATGTTGTCTTAAGTCATTGGAAAAGGTTCCAAACTGCACCAGACTTCAGATGATGGCTAATGGTCCGGCCCTGAACACATCTAAGCGTATTATGGGGTGTCATCAAATGCCGTTGCCATGGCGATAGATCACTCGCCATCAAACACAATGTTTATGATACTGCTGTAACTCCTAAATACATTGTCCCATCGGCCTGAAACTTCCCACGTTGGCCGAGTCCTCGAGACACCTACACACCTCGACGTGCGGACAACAGCCTGCGGAGCGTCGAAGACCCGCTCAACGCTGCTTGCAGCTTTAATTTGTATTAAAATGCAAGTATTTACCGAGGCAAGGTAAAGGTAACCAAGTAGCACGTTTCTACAATTCTCCAGTCAATGGATACCTGCAACCAATCCTTTTTGTACCAACATTTTAAAAAGTAGGACTATTTGTTTGTTTTTCTCGCAGCCAATCACTGTAAGGATTCATTGTTTTAATGTGCCATGTGATTAGCCCACTACTGCAGCAGCTACAACACGTACAGTCTGTTCTCTGGATGGGGATGAGAAGTGTTCTTGCATCTATGCAACTGAATACTTTCATTAACATGAAAAAATAGGAATAAAGTTAAATAAATGGTATTCAACTAAGTATTCTGTTGGTATCTGTATCACTTTAAGGGTTGAAAGGTACTTGTACTGTCATTTCTTAACAATACAAAGCCCTACTGAGTAATTCGTCTTTTTTCCAGGCTGCCTGATAGTTTTTATAATTCCCGGATCCTGTCCTCTTCAATCATATGCGTCGTGAAGGACGAGCAGAATAAAGCTCAGACAATGTGTGTCATTATTAACCTTGTTGTGTTGTCACTGATGAATAAGATAAGCATGCTTTTTACAGTCTGTTTTAAGACTTGAAAGAAAAAATGTCAAAGTACTGGACAGCAAGGACGCACGCTGAACCCTCCAGGGACCAGCTTCTCAGGTTATGATGCCATCTTGACAAAGTACTGCGTCATGTCCAAAGTCACAGGGTCCTTTCAAAGTAAAGTTTGGAGATGCTGAAGGCGTAAGAAAACAACTCAGCAGCACTCTGACCTTATTTCATCTTTCCTTTTCTTCTGACTGAGGGTTTTTTCTGTGTTTCCTCAAAGCCTCGCTCCCCGGGAGGTCTGCAGGTTGATTTGAGCTGCAACTCTGCATTTCCTACGCTGCCTCCAGCTTTTCCTCACACAAGCCCTCCATTAGTGGGTCAGCCGGGAGCTGCTGAGACACGGAGAAAAGCGGGCTCGACAGCTGCACACTGGCTGAGACCAAATGGCTGCAAATCCAGTCAATAATTAAGGCAGCATTAGTCGAATTGAATGGCAGTGCTAAATCAGTGCTTTTCACTAAACAACAAAGCCAACGTTGTAAAACAAAATGTCCCTGAGTAGCTGAGTTCTACAACTTTGGGCAGGCGTTTTTACATCCCGGTGCCAACATGGAGACATCGAAAACTTAAAGACAAGTACCAACTGGGAAACTCAAGCCAGGAGGAGGGAGAGTTTCAGGGGCCAACGCTCATCTTGCAAAACCAACATTACAGCGTGTCGTTACAGGAGGCGTAGCATCAGCACCAGCTTCAGTTACAGGAATATATTGGGTTGTTGCTCATGCCAAAACTGGGGTGCATTTAAGCATGAGGATCATCCAAGTCTCCTTCTGTTTCAGGAAGGAACTGTGGATAAGATAAGAGCGGAAATGAGCGACTCTGGGGTCGGGTGATGGCCTGATTATGAGATTAGACGAATTAGATATATTAGCTCCTGTAAAAAAGGGAGCCGAGTGACTTCATATATAACTAATAAAGTCCAGATTGTGATCAAACTACTCAAATTGATTGTTTGCTGTGACCTGCACCTTGCAATTACAAACACAATCCATTTCCTTTCCCCCTTGGTGGTGTTTTATGGGGCAAATACATGTGCCATATGCCCGTGATCATTTCTTAACTCTAAACAACTATTTTTGCTAAACATGTACACTGCTTTAAAAACACATTTCCCAGCATCCTTCAGCTTAGCTCCCCCGCTCCAGTATGTGAGGTTGTGACATTGCCCTTTACACAAACCCACGTAATTGCCCAGCACTTTTAAGAGCTCTTATCCCAGATTGCATTACTGCACAAAAACCAGCAGGTCTTCTCTTCCACTTCATCCTTTCCCAGGCAGCTAAAGGCTAATCTAATTAGAATTCATTATATTAGCTTTGGGCTTGAAGGATTTAAGCAGTGTCTCTTTATTTTGTAATAAACCATAAGCCAGGTTCCATCCTGTATGAAGGCTGTTTGTCAGGGAGATTATGTTTCTGTGTGTGTGCATCAGCGCCTTGTCTACATTATGTCTGACGCAGGAGGGACTCTGTAATTACAGCAGCCGGCTCTGAGTGACAGCTGCTGTTGTGTCAGTTTACGCCTGGCTCAGACCCAGATTGGAATGGTACTCCCAGTGCTGCTGCCGGGCCAGGAGGGCATGAACTTGTGGTCATCATGGTCTGAATCCCAGGCAGCACTTTCTCTTCATCAAACAGGAAAGTAGTTCAAAAACACGAGGGGCTAGAATGAGGTCAGCTTACATCGGAGACAGTGCAGGGGTTTAATTTGTACTGCTATATGCTTGATCGTAAAAAGGAAGAAAGCACCGTAATCAGTGTCTATTAGCTGTAAATAGCATAATAATCCAATGTAATCTAGTATTTCTCTACTTCGTCTTTCTATAGGGTGTAAATCCTCTTTTCCATGGAGAGTTGAGGGGGCTGAAAGGGCCTATTACAGGGTCCGTACTGGGAGAGTTTCTCTGAATTGGTGACGGGTTTTTTACATGCAACCATTAAAATACACAGCAGGTAGTCACTTTTACAAACTTACAGGAATAACTAGAAATAGAACCAGAAGGTCACTTAGAGAGGGCAGAATTGATTGTGTGTATCCTCCCCATGAAGTGGATCCTCTTAAGATGTTAAAGGCTTCCCCGTTTGGCCAGTGCTGTTCTTCCTACCAAGGTTCAAAGAAAATCTGTTAACCTGCTCACAAAAAGACAAGCAGGCCAACCCTAACCAGAAACAATACGCGTCAATACTAAAGCAGGTGGAAAAACCACCACAGCTTATGTTCGCCACAGTTACGACACAGCTATCACAACATCAGTGATCACGTACAAATAAAATATGAATTGGACAAGAGAATTCAGAAGAAGTGGTAACATGAAGACTTCCCCCTGGAAACTAAAAACCACGGCATCACCAGAGCACAAGAACAGCTGGGCTTTTTCTATGAACTGACACTGGCAAGAAAACGCCTGTAAGTGGTAATAAGTGCCCCAAATTCAACTTTATTTCTCACGAGAGTAAACTATATGGAGTGTTTATTATGTAAGGAATAGTGGATAAGTGTTTTAGGACACAGTCTTTGATTTGATTCACTTTAATTTGAGGCGTGGGTTTGTAATTCTTGACAAGAATACCCCGTGAAAGCCCTAGCCACAGAAAGCCCAGTTTTCTTTTATGACCCATTTGAAACAGCCATTAGCGCAGCGGCTGACAAAGAGCCCTCCGCTCACAGACATGCGGGATGATGGGAACGGGCCGTAATTGGTGAGGAAGTTTCCGTTATCAGAGAAACAGGCCGGGGCAAATGCCACAGCTGCCCTGTCACTTATCGTGCAGCTCATGTTGCATCAGGGTATCAGTGAGGAGGGGCCGGTTCCTCGAAGCAGCCTTCACTGCTCCATAGAACATGTTGGCTCTCTGGGGTCGTCTTTGAACATCACATCCTTCAGTGGCTTCATCCAAATGAATGACTCCAAACTAAATAAAACCTACTTTCTGTTATTTCCATTTCAATATACTCTGTTGTTTCCAGAGAATAAGAACGGCATTTGGTACTACTTTGAGAGATAATAGGGCACTTCCGTAGTTTGAGTTTCCACTTTTAATATTTATTATTTATTAGCGTCATATTTGTTGCTTAAATAGAAATGTGACTGTTTTGCATGTTCAGTCGACTTGCTATGCACTGATGAAAGTTGGATTTGAAATGATTGTGACAGTGTGACTTATTCTTGATAGATAAAGTGTATATCTTCTCAAAACTTAATAGATCAATCTCTTCCAAACATATCACAGTGAAAATTAAATGGGAATAAAAAGAGGAATATGTCAAATTATTCCAACTTTATGAGCAGCTGTATAGTTTGCAGATCGCTTAGGTTTATATTTAGTTCAAAGGAATTGATTGGAGGCCAATTGATTGGATAACACTTGGAGAACACTGTCACTACTTCCTTTTAATTCATGTAAAATTGCATTCTGGGAAGTTACCCTCTACGGTAGGTAAAAAACCATCAATAGATTATTTCAAAATAAAACGCTAAATACATTTTAAAAGTATTCTTTGGTGGGAACTGAATTCAAGGTTTTGAAGACCTGCAGAAACTTGTTATGCCGTTATAGATCAAATCCAAAGTTTATACATCATGCATTTTGTATAGATTTTCCCTATCATAATACATCCGGGATATACTTAAAAACATTTTGTATTAATACTGTGACACTAAGAGCGGTATTGCACAGCTTCCACACAGAATCTTGTAAGCCATTCCTTGTCCTTGCCTTTAAACAACAACTGGCTCGCTTGCGTGGAAACCAATATCTGTGACCAAGTCAGTTAATCAAGTATCCTGTGCAAAGATAGATTACAGCGAGCACGCAACACTAAGAGTAATGCACTACTCTACGCGCACAGCCATTCTCCATAACTTCACCTTGTGCTGCTGCCAGAGAGGTTTATAATTAATGACACTGGAGCTATTGAGTCATTTGATGTGCTGTTCGAGTATCTCATCCATCCATCAGTCCAATATGCAGATTAGAGGCGAGGTGGAAAACACAAGGATGGATTTGGACACTAGAGGCATGAACACCACACAAGAAAGTCAGGTTTCCCACTGCTTTGGAAAGATTAGGATCTATGCAACAGGTTTCAGAGCAGACACATCATTCTTTGTTGTGAAACAAGGAAACACCCGCCCATCACATACTGCTCACTCCAGTAAGATGTGATAGCATCTGAAGCAGACAAACCTCTCTCTAAAGGACATGACAAACCTTTAAAAACATTGCTGTTGTTGCCAATTTGCTGTTTCTTCCAGGTGCCGGGAGGACAAGGTTGTTGTTGTTGTTGATGCAAAAGTGTGTTTGGGTTGGTTTAAGGGAAAGGGGATGCAATCAGCTAATCAGCTTTGGCTCTCTGCTGGGTACAAGGCTAGAAGACGAGATTAAAAGCAAGGCTGCTCTCTTCCTGGGATTGAAGTGAGGAGGTGGTCTCGCAGGGGCAAATTAGAGCCGTACCTTGCTGCCACAGTGAGCGATGTGGTCTGAAACTGAGGTCAAATAGAAACGTTTCATTGGGTCAATGTGGCAAGATGCATCTACACTAACGTGATTACTTTGGAAAAAGCAATAATGAGGTTACTAAAAGTGTCTTATCGTTGCACACACTCATCATTTATTCAAGTAATGATTACTAAATGCCAACTAATCCATCAAGAGTGTGTCATACCATCATTTCACAAAATACTAGCAACACAATAGTGCTTGTTTTGTTTGAGTTCCAGTCTAAAACCCTAGTTTTAATTTAAAATGACATAAAACAGAGACAAGAAGAAAATCCTCCCATATGATGAGTGTAATTGATAATGTTTGGTATTTTTGCTTGAAAAATGACTTAAAGCCACTCTTTAATACTTGTATAAAAACAATGGATGAAATGACCATATGTTAGGCTCAAAGTAACAAACCCACAGAGCCATACATGTATCAGCTGGATCTTCAGTTCACTTCCACAGAGCACATATTCTTTTTTTAAAGAGCCAGGCAGTTTCCAGTGGTTGGTGGAGACCAGATCATTTCCCACTAATTGTTTGAGCACTAAACTAAAAGCGAATGTAATGGCCTTGGCCCGCAGAGTAAATACAGTCGAATAAAAGGCCGTAAAGTCAACTGTAGACATTCAATTTACTAAGCGTTTTGTTGTAAAGGCCTTTAATCTGCCTTTAACAAAAGGCTTCATGGTTCCCTTGAAGGCAGCCTGGGGAGTGGCTGACTTTATCTCCTCTATCTGTGCGGCCAATACTATGATTGTCTGCGTAGAGGATGCCATGATCAAGAGCTCCTTCCCTCTCCTCTCTGCTTGTCTAACACCCTGCTATGTGTGTATGCTCAGGTCCCAGGGAAAGCAAAGACTGTCAGGTTTAAAGAGGAGGCTGTGCAGAGCCCTGGCTGACGGCCACACTGACCCTACAGAGGAGGGCTGGGCCTTCATCCAAAACTCATCATCCCAGATACACACAGCCGGGCTGGGCCACCCTGCCACTGACATCACTAATGGAGTCCAAGACAAACATCACTCCAAATGATCCCCAGAGGCCATTCCTTTAAAGAAAAAGACCTTGAGCTGTGACTTAAAGGACACAGATTGTAAAGAGAGGGAGTTTGAGATGCAGCAAGAGCAACTTGAAATGTGTTGTGAGGTCACAAAGACTTTCAACTTTGTCCAACAAAATACTGATCAGTTCATCCTTGAGTTGTAGTGGAAGTTTGAACCAAAATGAAATGAATTCACTCGAGGCGTTCTTGAGACTTTGTGTTCACAAGATTGGGACAAACATGGATAGACATCCTGAAAACACAACGCCTCCGGCCTCGGTTGTCGCAGGAACAACAAAACATCACATTAGGGAACACAAGACATCACTTCATGGCGCTTTTAGGTCACCTCTTGACTAAGATCTGCAAATTGTAATGACATTTCTCACATAACAAAAAGGGAAGTCTTCAATGGAGGGATACAGTTTGATTTATGTTTGCAGAATGTGTTAACAACCACCACATACACAGAGAGCACATGTTTAAGGCCACCCCCAAACTAAGTGCAAATAGTCGTTTTTGCCTTTTCTCCCCACTTCTAGTGAATGTGGTCGTATCATCACATTGCTCTCCTCTCCTGGGTGGTTACTCATCAGGTTAATCACCTCTCTCATACAGTAAACCTTCAAGTATTCAAGTTTGTTTGGACATGAGTGGATACAAATTACAGCCCTGAGGCCGAGGGAGGATTATCCTTGTGTTGAGTAGCATTACTTCTTTTAAATGTGTAATCTTCAGAGCTCGGCCACACCTGCAGTATCATGTTTCTCTTCCACTCAACAACAGATTACTGTAACCAGGAAAGTGATGTTGCAACACCTACCAGCTAATCACTTGCAACATAATTAACTTCCTCCACAAAAGCTACGAGTACACAAGGTTAAACAGGCTATAGTGTACAATATTATAATGAGTAGTAAGTGAACCAATATTGACTGTTCTGGTGGAGCAGTGAGTGTCAATACAAACTTTAGAAGGACATGATTTGTTGTAGCTGAATCACTGAGGAACACATCGTATTCTTTACAAGTTTACATTGGCTCCTTGCTTCTGTTTCAATCTCCATTTCCATTTAATTGACAATTTATTTCACTCTCTTCCACTCTTTATTTGAGCCCTTTGTAACTTGTTCTATAGTCCTAATAAACTGAATCAAACGTGTTATTGACTACGACCTGCCCACTTTATAAGACGTCTTAGAGTGGTCTTGTGCTGTATCTGGGGGTCATTGGCTCTATTCATCAACACTGGGTGACTCTCTGCCTCTAAATCCTCTCCATTCCCCTCCAGGGACACACTGTCCATCGGGGGTTCAATGTCATTCACTTCATCAGAATACCCCCGGCTGGGTAGTAACAGCCAGGAGGCCTAACAGGGACCGCAGATGGAGAGGTGTATTGCAAGGTGACCCATGTGAATTGGGCCTTCACCCTACCAGTGTTTCTGTATTCACTATACAATTACAGTATACAATATATGTTAGATTAAAGATACATGTTTTGCATAACTTGCTGTAGTGTTTTAGATAAATAAAATACAAGATAAATGTGTAAATATACACATTTTATCTCAGAAAATATCCAAGTTTTTCCTTATAATATTACGACTGTAATCTGGGGACATTTTTATTATTTTCCTCAGGATATTTACCCCATCAACCAATCTAGATAATATATATTTGTCTACCTAAGTTCAACGTCATACTAATCACAGTACTCCTTATACTGCATTTCTTGATAGAAACATTGGTTCTTGACCATAAAAGACTTTTAGCTGACGACGTTTCACCACGGTCATTTGACCAAGTGTTAGCTGCGAGCTCACTTCCTTTTAATGCACAATAACTGTTGGGATTTATGTTTCGGCCTCCAAAGAATTCACCTGAGGGAGGAAATCAATCCATGTTGTTTATACAGTTCTTCAGAAAAATCGAGTTGAATGGGGTAGAATGAAAAACATTTGTGAAAGGTGGCAGTACTCAATATGTGTTTCCCTCAAATTGCACTGACTGACACTATAAAAAGAGATTTACATCATCCTTGCAGCGGCTGTTTATCTGCTGAATAGGAAGCGCACTGCGGTCCCCAAACCACATCACAGCCTCTCTCAAACTGCCTGAAACTGTGGAGAGGCAAGTCAAAATAAAATAGCTGAGCCTACTATCACTCTCTGTGGTAAATGGAAATGCAGGGAAGATGACTGGAAAGAGCGGAAACACATCTATTTGGTGTTTAAAATGTATGAAGACCTGCAACAGGAGACAGGAAATAAAGCAAGCACACATATGCAGCAGAGGGTTGTGGAAGAATATGAAGATGAGAGGATGTCATAAACCCGGAAGATAAGACAGGGACTTTTTTTGTTATGAAATCCAACAATGTCAACTATTAACTTCCTTAGAAGCCACGTTTGCAACTTTAGAAACCAGAAAGGAATTAAGGTTGAGATTAAAATGCTTTCTGGCCACAAAAAATACATAAATGAGCACACATTCACGAACGTGCATGCACACTTATCTGAGAACAAAATGTTGGCCATGTCGTGATGATAATTAGAGATCTGTTGGCGATTCTGATTGAGAAAGTCACTTTTCTCATCTTGTCTCTTGTTAAATGAGATAGTGACAGGTAAGGGTTATGATCACACATCAAAACACATCAACAAAACCCTATGAGTGGAATTGTGCTTACAGAATGCAAAAAATGAATTGGTATAGATGTAGTAGTCTGTAAAGTTTATTTTCTTGTCTGAAAGTCTAAAAATAGAACTGTGATAACGTTAGAGAGATGGTTCCAGCACTGATGTGAGGTATCACTCTGTTTCAAGATGTGTGTACAGTCAAAACAAGTCCAAGCCTAAAGTACAAATCATTATGCAACAACACACATCTTTTCTGTAAGGAAATTGCTTTTATAATTGGGATCTGTTATCTGATGTGGACCAATTAGTCTCAGAACAGGAAAAACATAAACAAATGTGACACATGAACACAAGCTGCTGCCCAGTTGCAAAATGCTCTCATGAACATGAGAGTCAGCATGGCTTTTCTATCAGCAGGGAGGTGATTCAAACCACACACATGCAGGAGGAACGTCCATGTGGGCTCCCTGTCCGTTAAATATCTCTTTCTCTTCACAGACACTGTTATTCATCACCGTGAAAGTTGTGAAACATTGAAGCAGAATGAACATGCTCACAAATCCGTGCCAACCTGGTGCCAACACGCTCCATTCCATAGTCAAAACCGTCAAAACAAGATATATTGTTACCATTTAGTTTCCGCTAAAACTTTTCAAAATAAAATCAAAAAGTGAGGGAAGGACATAGTTCCATTATTAGTTATGCAACCATTGACAATTGTTGCTATTAATTAATACACTAAAAAAAAAAAAAATCATTCGAAAAATACGTTCAAACACCTATTGGGATTCAGAGGCCAGGATGACCCACATAAAAATATTTACATCAATTATTCTACCCATTATGTAACACAGTTTAAAGCAGTCTTAAAGGTGGGGTAGGTAATTTTGGAGAAACCAGCTGTGAGTGCGCTAGAATTAGAAAATACACAGCCGGAACAAATCTGCCACTTCCTTACAGAGCCCCTCCTCCAACACACACGAACGCGCACATGACCAATGAGGGCACGAGATAAGTTTGTGCACAGATGGAAAGCTGACAGGCAGGTAGGCCATCCAGTTATTTTAGCCGGGCCGGCTAAAATGATTGGTCGTGCTTTTTACAGTACTACGGCTTCCACAGATGAAAGCGCGTACTTCCTGTTTTGTCAGAGTAACGGCTGTTAATATCTTGCCTGCAGCTGCTGCACGCTGACAGCGGCGCGAGCTGAGCCGCCCGCCATCCTGCTATTAGAGGCGGCTGCACAGCCTCGTGCCAACCCCCTACTCAACTCACACCTTAAGACTGAAACAAACGAATAATAAAAAAGCAAACACACTTTTTTACCAGCGGTATGTGCTGGGAGATGTTTCCAGCCCCGGTGTGGAGATGCCCACTCCCACGGCTCCTATCACACAGCCGACAAAACCACAGAAAGACGCTCTGGGCAGCGGCGTACCACGACACCTCTGCTTCCCAAAATACATTTGTACATCCTGAATACATTAAATAAAAGATATAACATCATTCCTACCGTAGACATGTGTTGGTGCAGGTGGCTCTTTCCTCCGACGGCTGTCAAAGAGGCTGAGTGTTGCTGCGGACTCTCTGCCTCCTCCCACCGGCCGCCCCTGGGCTCTGGCTGCTGGGATAGTTCCACGGCTCCGGACTGCCTGCCTGTCTGGGTCCGCAGCAGGTAGACAGACTGCCACACTGATGAGAGAGAGACTGGGTGGGGGAGAGAGCGTCAGCCCGCGCGTGGGCCCTCCCCTCTTCCCGCCGGTACACACGCCGTTCAGTCGAGTGCAGACCGAACGTCACCCCAAATCTCATTCAAAATCTGAGAAATGAACGTAGCGTGTATAGATATATTATTCGTTTAAAAGCGATTTAACTACGAATTATCACAATAACAAATCTGGTATTTTCCAACCCACCCACACATATGTATTATTTAACCGAAACATAACGTTTACATGTTGATATTGCAAAACAAACATAATGTAGTTTTGACAATATATTTTCTTTTAAAAGGCTAGAATTATCATGCAAAAGCTTGAAGAATGCATGACATTGATAATAGGAAATTAAGAGCCTATGCTAACAAAATAAGGAATACTTTCAAACAGTTTTTTTAGTTCATAAAGCAAAACAACAGAGAATATACAGTATAAGGATGATGGTGAGACAGCCTATTCTTGTGGTTTTATACTTTGAATATATACTGTAATCCAATAAATAAACATTCAATACAATGAGTTTACATTATGCATGCTCAATTAATGATTTGACACACTTTAAGTGTCTCTAAATGATTGGAAACAATTCACAATGTATCTCCAAATATAAAATGATTGTCCATTGATCGCTCTTAACCTGAACCCATTGTTCATTCTGCAGCTAAACGTGTCAGGACAGACCCCTTCTATTGACATCGACATAAAAACCATGCAAGACAGATCATTTTCCCTTCCCCATTGCAAAGCACTGATGCATAATTCATGTTTTGAAGTACCAGGCATCACTATATGGTTATTACATCCAGCCTGTTGCCTGAAGGACACTTACAACTCCAGTTGGTGCCATTATCCCACATCTTACAGCTCTAATAACGACTCCAAGTCATAATTGCAATGCACTCAGCTGAAAGGCACAGAGTTAACTCTATCTGAACAGAATATAATCGACAGAATAATTATCCTTACAGCAGTGAAAGAATGACCGCTGAATGACCTCTGCAGTGTAGAACAGGTTGCTTGCATGCGATCATGTGCCAACAGAGCATGATGTGACTGCTTTGAACCATAAACCTCAAAGTGGCCGTGACAGGATTTGCTTTAAGAAGACGATCTCTCTCCATTTAAACAAATACAAATAATGCCACACCAACAGGCCCACCCACAGCCTCTTCTGCAGGTAATCATTGCTGTGCAACATACTTGTTGAACCTAAAATGTTTGTGTTCCATGGAGGTAGTTTTACAAAGAGTTAGGGCCACATTTGAAACATTTAATACTGTGTTTTATGTTTACACAGCATGCATGAACTTTGTAGAGTCTGTGCTGCGCCCAAATGAGTTGATTATTTTTCCTGCTCTCAGACAATCTGGTTAAATAACAGCATGGGAAAATACCTCTCCTGTTTTGTCAACATAGCTTCTCAGGTGAAGCAGTGCAAATGAGGTGAAAGTGATACAGCGGGATCTACTTTTCTTTGCAGGCAAACAATGACTGTCTCACTTCAGATGAAAGCATAAGGTTGCTGCCAGCTGAAAGTGAGGCAATTCGAGACCTACATACTGAAGCCCCTGATCACTAGAGGTGCTGTTAACGGTTTCTTTTTAGTGCCAAACAGAGAAGTCTTCTTGAAGGATGAACCCATTGTCTCTGCAGTTATTCTATACCGGCAATATGTTCTGTGTTGATGAGAAGCAATTCAGTGAGGGGGCACAGATGTCGGAGGAAGAGGTGAAGCAATCCATCAAATGCTGACAAACAACTAATGTGATCCATGTCCGCTGTTAATAACATTAGTGTGTGATTGTGTGTTTGGGAGACACATTAGGGCAGTGTGTGCTATATAATGGACTGAGAGCCAGGCAATTGAGTACGGGTTAACATTTGTGCAGCTTAGATTAACATTTCAACTCTTAAAGGTGCTGTAACACCATGCTCATAATTTCAATATTACCCATGATTACCTGAAAGTCAGGGAGGATGCTGTCATTGTATATGGCAATAAACGTATACTTTACTTGATTTGAACAATGCGTGCCATCTGATAAACAAGTAGAAGGTTGTGTTCCAGCTCCAGTGTCCTCAGTGTCTCTTCAGGAGGAGCACAGCAGTGTTCAGGCTGTTCTGAGTTGTCTCTCTCAGATGCAGACATGACTTCAGCTCTGGATTGACCCCCCCCCCCCCCACGGAGAACACCAGAGGCTTCCAGCAGGCACCAGGCAGCCCCCCCCCCTTGCTCGGCCCCTGCAGGAGAGCTGCTTCTTCTGCTCCTTCCGTGCTCATCTCACCCTGTGCTAGTCTGTTTGCTTTGATAAAGAAAAAGCAGTTTGATATAGTGTTCAAAATAAGATATAAGGCAAAGCAGAAACAGAGCCATACTTAGAATACTTCAAATCAAGTCTAAGGTTTGTCTACATGCAGAATCCTATTCATCAAGACAGAAAATGCTATCTGAATTTCACGTTTTCAAATGTATTGCAACAGGATGTACGTGTGAAAACCTCAATATCAAATGCAGGAAGTGTCTTTCAATTTCCAGAAGCTGCAAAAGAGATTCAAGATCATATAAATGTCTTTCCAGTTTTTAAACTCACAGCATCGCATTATAAAATACCTTCAACCCTAATAATAACTTTATGTAAGTTCAAGAATTATGAAACCAAACACCATGAAAACAAAAGACTGGTCTATACTGACCTCGAGTGGAGATACGGAGAATTGACCCAGAAAGCATGAAGCATTGGATTTTCTATTCAACCTGCATACGTTTGATAGTAATGTATCAGCAATAACATATTTGTACATATAACATTTTTTTTTTCATTGAGCAATTTAAGTTATTAGGGCCAATTCCTAATAAAAGTATTATTCACTGTTCTTCACTACTTGGCTTATGATATGTCCCCATGTGGCCAGACAGTGGCACTACAATACAAATACAAAAAACTAAGATTTTAAAAAGGACACTTCCGTATGCAACATTTCTAAGAAGTAAATATACATTTGATAAATGTTTTTAACAGATTATAATGAAGTTGTGAACTCATACAAGAAGCATCATAGTTTAATCAGAATACTGTAGTCTAATATCAAAATAGTAAAACATGTAGTAAGGAGAAATGCTTGTTCTCTTTGCTCTAAAGTCTTGAAATCTTTTACTATATTTAGTCTTTGGGCACATGGGAACATTAGTTCTATCTGTGCCCAAAGATAACAAATATAGTATGATAAAAAGAAATTCACTCTTCATCCTTCTTGGTCGACCAGTTTTGGAAATGTCTTCAAATGTGTGCTCAGTTAAAGGTGGGGTATGTAATTTATTTCAGAAGCACTTTTTGTTATATTCCATGGAATGCTCTTAACATCCCGATAGCAATGACTAATTAAATGCTTTGACAATAAATACATAAAAAAAATTGTCGAAGCCGTAGCGCTGTAAAAAGCACGACCAATCATTTTAGCCGGCCCTAAAATAACTGGATGGCCTACCTGCCTGTCAGCCTTCCATCTGTGCACAAACTTATCTCGTGCCCTCATTGGTCATGTGCGCGTTCGTGTGTGTTGGAGGAGGGGCTCTGTAAGGAAGTCTGAAGGAAGAGGCAGATTTTTTCCGGTTGTGTACTTTCAAATTCTAGCGCACTCGAGCTGGTTTCTCCAAAATTACATACCCCACCTTTAAGGGCTTGCCTGAACATTTCAAAATAAAATAAATATTTAATCAGAAATGGGTTAATAAAGTTTTTGACAACAGGGCAAACTATATCCACAGAAAAAAGGCATGAGATATATTAAACCTTAAAGGGGCACTCCATCTATTTTAAACGTGAGGCTCAGTTGCTCTTTGCTACATCTCAGCCTGAGGAAACAACTAGTTCACAACTCCATTATAGTGTGGTATATACTGGTTATAAGTATTAAACAGGGCAGGTGAAGAATAGCAATGTTATCTTTAAGTGTACGCTTTAATAAAAAAACACCCATAATTAATCACACAGCAGCTTGTCCCAAATAACTCTTTCATGTTGTGTCAGGATTTTCTTTTATTTTGACAGCTTTTCAGAGTATCATACAGGTAAACAAGATTTTTGCAAAAGTTAATATATCCATAGTGTTGCATTTCATAAAAATAGTTGCTCCACTTACAGTCTTTGTGACCATCAATAGTACACGGAGTCATATTTATAGAGATATTTGTTCAGGGTCTATACACTGCTATAACACTACACAGTGATACCGAGCCGCGGGGTGTGTTGTTTCCACACACACACACTTTTACACTTCTGGATGTTTTTTTTGTTTGTTTTTGCTTTCCATAGCAAACTACTTACAATTTGGCTCAATGGAGACAGCTCAGATGTTCGGCTCAATGGAGACAGCTCAGATGTTCAAAGCAGTGAGTTGTGCAAAGGTTGAGCAAAAATATGCATTCTTTTTACATTTAAACTGAAAATAAAGAAGTCTGGTCAAATGGTGCATAATGATTCAGTGTGGAGGCATATTTTGAATGTTAAAGTTAGTTTATGGCCTTTTTTGTGTGATTTCGTCTTCTGCACAGCCTCTACATGTGACTGCAGGTCTGGGTCTGGCTGCTGATTTTCTCCTAATCTTTCTCAAAGCCTCTGTGAGAGATTGTGCTTTAAAGTCACTCGGCTTATTCTTTATGTAATTACGGATCACAATGGCAAACATAATGACTTGTCTCCGTTTGTTCTTTTATTCTTTAAACACTGTTTGCACTTCCCCCAGCACAGGGAGGAGAGCTCTGCTCTGGTATTATGACTCTGTGAGTGTTGGATAATTCAGAGGAAATGCTTCCCTCGCTGTGGCTGATTTGTTGATCTCAAAATTGACAATTTGCGTAAAACCCCCTTCCCTCGAACATCAATCACAGCTTAGCATCAAGCTTTGGATTTCTACAAAATGTGAAGCAATGAGCATGAGGCTGTAGTCTGAGCAATACTCAGCATTTAAAGAGTTGTGAATAAATGTTTTTATTCTATTATTCTTTACCAACGTTAGCAGCTCTGTCCTGTTTTTCATTGGATTTGAGTATGTGATCGCATATAGATTTTTTATATCTTAAATACTAGCACTAATAGGCTCTACCCGGCAATAACCGACACAAATTATCCACAAAGGATGTTCCCCTTGTGACATGTAGCATTATCCACTATTAGCTCAAGTATGAAGCTTTGAAGTCACGTTTAAGACCCCTTTTTGCAAGATTCTTGTTTTAAAATAAGTCAGCAGCAAAAAAGAGCCAGCCAGAGACAGTTTCCCACCAACTCATAGAGCCTCATATTAGCTTCAAAAGCTAGCTACAGCTGATAATACAGGCAAGTGACAGCGTGTTGCGAGAAATGAGAAGCTGCTTTTGTTTACTTCTGTGCCAAATCATGGACCAAGTGTATTACAACTGGGTAGAAAAACAGGAATTTCAAGTTGGTAATCGGCTACTGTTATTAAATGTGTCGTGCCAGAATGGAACACTTGACAGGCATAGCAACAGGGGGACAGGGCTTAGCAAATTGTCCATTTTTAGGTAGTATAAAAATGTAAACATGGAAATAAGACCTTGAAATAAGTCCAATTCTGGAGCAGGTGTGTGAGCTGAACATGATTCTGATCTACAGGGAGCTTTGGCATGTAGATGTTAATTTGACACAGTGTAGAAAGAATCACCAAAAACTAATCTTAGTCATTCACTGAAAGTCGCTGCGACAGGTGCATCCTCTCATCATTCGATCAGGAAACGATAGAAAGACTTCATATTCAGAATGGAGCGCTCTCATTCACTCACAGATCGTTAGGTGAGCGAGCTTCAGACCACGTCAGATCTTAGTACTTTAGTTTGGTTTGGGTGCAAAGCCCTGCTCTGTACTGACGTTTGAACACACCGTCTCATATGATAGTGGAGCTACTAGTGTCAGACCTTTAACAAAAAATCAGTAATGAAAACTGTCATGACGCAAAATGAACCACAAATAAAGTCAACAGTTCTGGTTATGGACTTTGTTTTCATACATAAGCTTGTGAAATAAGTTATATATTTCACTGTATCACACTCGTATCTGAAAAAATACAGTTTATTATTCATATCTGTAGAGTTGGTGTTGTATAGCAGCCTGTTTTGAACCCTCTTAAGTGGTTTGGAGTTTGACCTTTGACCTAAAAGCCACTCTGTCTCAGTCTAAGGCACTCTGCCCCTCGGTCGCTGTCCTGCGAGCTCCTTCCTCTCAGCGTCCGGCTGGACACCGCCGTCACGGATTGCTTTTTTCGTTTAGCACAGAAATGAGAAAAATGGATTGACAAGACATCCCCACTGAACTCGGGATGATTCAAGCGCAAAAACAACGGAGAACTGCAGCCGAGAGCCCGACCTGCATCACATCCGTCCATGTAGCGCCGTTTAGCTCGTGGTTTAGCGCGGACTAGAATCCACTTCCATCCAGCTCAATTCACTTAAAGATGATCTTATTTACAAAATGATCCCACATATTCATTATAATATATCTTTGTCTATAATCTTGTGATAGATCCAGGCCCACACAGTCTCTCCTTTAAGGCAAAGTTCTGTCGATGAGTAGATCTCATCTCCGCTGTCACTCTTTGTTCCATTCGCTCTCGTCAAAAACAGGCAAACCTTCTCTGTAACATTCCATAAAACAGATTCCGTTTTGAAGATATATATATATTTATAAAAAAATCCAATCACAGCCGACAGTTTCCTCCTGCCAGTTGTTTTTATTTGCATGTTCTTCTCAGGGAGTTCTTTAAAGTTTGTGATTCTTCCCACATTCTACTTGCTCTTCCATATTATTATTTTTGATATAAAGTGGATGGTTTTCCAGTTCTTAAGGTGGTTGGTGTCAAATATTTCTCAAAATAATTTAGAGTACAATATCATAAATAAAACTCTAAAAACACGTGGTCCAGATCACCCTGCACCCCCCCGTGGTTTTGTCTCTGGAGATTGGGATGGAGTGGAGGGGGGCTGACGGGGGGCAGGAAGTGAGGAGGGGTCAGGTGGGTGTATCCTGCGGGGGGGGCCGGGGGGTTACCTGCTCAGGGTGGAGGTGCCTGTGCGCAGCGTGCTGGGCAGCTTGTCTGAGCCGGGGATCTTCCAGGGCCCGGGGGAGACCGTGGCCTTCCTCCCCGCCGCGCTGCTGCTCTTTTGGGGCAGACTGGGCCGGCTCTCTCCCAGGCTCCTCTCCGACTCCCCCTGCTGCACCCCCCCGTAACGCTCCACATCCCCCCTGCTGGTCCCGTTAGTGTGCGGGAGCTGTGGAGACTCGGTGGACTCTCTCTGGAGGTTTCTCTCCTTGGATCTCCCTCTGGTGCTCCTGGAGGGTTTGGGCTCCCCGCTCCCCTCCCCCTCAGTAGTCTGCGGGACCCTGGGCCCCTTGTGGGTGGACCTGCCACCCTCCTTCTTGGCTCTGCTGCTCCCTCTCCTCCCCTGGCTGGTCAGATCCTGGTTGGGCAGCTCGGCCTTCTGGGGGCTCTTCGGTCGCTCCGTCTTGCCGACCGGGTCTCGCGGGACGTCCAGAGGCGACAGGTGAGGGGGGTCGGGGGCCAGATGAGATGAAGGCGATGGCATGGAGAGGCTGTCGATGGGAGGGGCTACTTCCGACAGGCTTGGGGAGGCTGAAGGGCGAGCATCCCATGGGGCGGCATTATCTGCGGGCAATAATGTGAAAATCACACACACACACTTCTGCTTTGAAGCTTGCATGCATGCCACTGCACAACCAAACAATACATCGAAAACAATCAGCACAGCAATCGCTTCTATTCTACAAGCTGGGAGTAAATATCAGAGCGGCACTACAACAGACTCCTGGACGTGTCACGGGGTCAGCACTGCTTTTATCAATCTGCCTCCGCCGCTCTCTTTAGAGCCCAGGTCAATCTGAAACCTTGGCGGAAAATCGAAAACAGGTTTAATGAAATGGATGATGTGCCCAACAGGGTGGTGCTTTAGCGAGAATGGGACCCTCGGGGGCCGAGCGTCTCTCTCTCTCTCTTAAGCCTGGAAAAGTGTGTATCCACAGCTGCAGTGAATCTGCAGATCACTCCTCCGCTACTCTCCACTCTCACGGACTGTTAGCTTCTGTTTCTGCTCCGATGGCTCTCGCTCCCTCGGCCATCAGTCACTTTGTGCGGGCCAGGCAGGGGGCAGAGCTCGCCTAGCGACAGCGACGCCACGAGACCCAATTATAAGCCCACTACCACGCAGCGCTGGAGCACATTACATCCAGGGGTGAGAGGGGGCCTTTATGTGTTGAGTTGCTGGTTCTTAGTTCATTTGCATTCTATTTGGCCATAACATTTGTTCGGTTTTCATTTAAAAGCACTTTGTAACTGTTTGAGGTACTAAATATATACGTTGCTTAGTATTATTATTGAGGGTTGGTTCTAATTCTTCTACCTATAGTTTGCTGCTGTTTCAAGGACGTTGATAAAGGACCCTGTGAATGTGTGTTTATGTGTATGTGTGTTTGTGTGATGGATTCAGGCAGCTGTGATGATCACCTGCTGTGTTAATGCCTGTGTTGAGCTCAGTATAAGCTGCGATACTGCTTCTGCTGAGTCACCGTAACAGAACACAATATATACATTTGTTTTATATGGAAGGAGCATTAAAATGGTTCGGCCCGTTCTTATCAGAAATGTGACTTCCTAATACTGCAATAAGGTATCATTTGGTTGCAGAGGAAAGAAGCTATTAAACTCAACGCATACATATCCTTACAAGTTAACTCTAAAGTTGAAAAGTTGTGATTATTTCACATCCAGCTGACCCCGAGCAGCATTAGCATTCATTTGCAGTCGTGCTTGTGCCCACCTGATGAATGTGAATCCAATATTTAGTGGCTCCTGAGGGTATATCTGAAAGGTCGTTCTTTAGTTTGTTGTAGTGTCACTTTGATATAAATAGCACAAAGTACTAAGTGTTTTTTTGTCAGAGCATTCTTAATTTCCTGAGTCATCTTTCGACATTTGATGAATATGTGCCCCTGAACTGCAGGTCTAATGCTAGATAGAGGCACCAAAACACACACAGACAGGCACACACTAATTACCATGCACATGCACAAACCATATGTTTTTATGCCATCATCACACTTCTATTTTTGCAATCAGCTGTTCCTGAAAAAGAATCTGAAAATAACTTGCTCCCTTGAACATCGGTATGCTAATGTTTTAAATTGTCGGATTAATCAGCATAGATGATTTGCATAACCTTCCTGTGTGCAAATAAGGTGCCTGCAACCTACAAGTGATGAACATGCTGAATCAAGCCCACGCAGAACATGGTTAGAAATCTGCTTCTGCTCTTAGACAGCAGGGGAACAAACGATGTGCAATGATGGAGGACGGTGTCTTCTGGCTGACCACAGTTAGACTCTCTGTGTGCAGATCTCAGAGCAGTACAAGCACCTGAAGGCAAGTATCACAAAAGCTCTCCATACAGAGAGATGAAGTCCCTTGCTGGCAGAAAAAGGCCAACTCGGGGAAACACCATCACCCTCTGTTTCCTGTGATTAAGGGCTGGAGGGTGACGACAAGGCCAAACGCTGATGAATGTGTCTCGCTGGGGGTCTTAAGTGCTGCGGTGCTTCCTCTGAAACCTCTTTCTCTCTAGTGGGATTCTGCGGGAAAGTGAGTGTCGTCCACAGAAGTGAGGGAAGCATTAGAGTTTTATTACCCGCAGTGTCACAAAAATAAATGTCCCCTCCCAGGCTGAGTTGCGCCGGAGTTCACTCGGTAAATAATCGGACAGTTTAGGTTTATCTCCTTTCTGGCTGACTCAGCGCTAAGGCTTGTACTGCTATATTTGTGGGCCTTTAGGTAGCTGATGATTTATCTTTCGGCCAGGAGGAGAGTTATGATCGAAAAATATAACAACCTCTTGCTGAGTGAAGCTTTTTTGGCAATTTTTCCTTAAAAGGAAACAGTTTAACCTAGAATCGGAAATCCATATTTTCGCCCCTGAATTTCCCTACAGGGTCAATAAAGGTTTATCTTATCTTTCATTTACATTACCTTATCTTATGTTAACCTGTCTTACCTTATCTTGTCTTACCTTAACTTATCTTGTCTTACCTTATCTTACATTACCTTACCCTGCCTTACCTCATCTTAACTTATCTTGTCTTACCTTATCTTACATTACCTTATCTTACCCTGTCTTGCCTTACCTTAACTGACCTAATCTTACATTACCTTACCTCATCTTAACTTACCTTATCGTGTCTTACCTTAACTTATCTTGTCTTACCTTATCTTATCTTACCTTATCTTACCCTGCCTTACCTCATCTTAACTTATCTTGTCTTACCTTATCTTACCCTGCCTTACCTCATCTTAACTTACCTTATCGTGTCTTACCTTAACTTATCTTGTCTTACCTTATCTTATCTTACCTTATCTTACCCTGCCTTACCTCATCTTAACTTATCTTACCTTATCTTACCCTGCCTTACCTCATCTTAACTTATCTTGTCTTACCTTATCTTACCCTGCCTTACCTCATCTTAACTTATCTTGTCTTACCTTATCTTATCTTACCTTATCTTACCCTACCTTACCTCATCTTAACTTGTCTTACCTTATCTTATCTTACCTTATCTTACCCTGCCTTACCTCATCTTAACTTATCTTGTCTTACCTTATCTTATCTTACCTTATCTTACCCTGCCTTACCTCATCTTAACTTATCTTGTCTTACCTTATCTTATCTTACCTTATCTTATCTTACCCTGCCTTACCTCATCTTAACTTGTCTTACCTTATCTTATCTTACCTTATCTTACCCTGCCTTACCTCATCTTAACTTATCTTGTCTTACCTTATCTTATCTTTCCTTGTCTTACTTTACCTTATCTCATCTTACCTATAGTGCTATTTATCAGTCTTTCTTAAGGTTAGTTGCCAAGTTTTGGTTAAATCAGCCTCAGTTTTTTAGCAGGAACTACTTTTTTTCCAGCCAACATACAACTGCTGTGCAAGTGAGCTTTTGAAATGGCAGAATGATTATGAAAGTGCAGCGTGCATCTTCAACAGGTGGTTACAACGACACAACACACAAAAACCACAGCACAGAAAGCCAGGGTTACGTGAAGAGAAAAACATTCGTATGATCACAAACCGTGTCTTTAGAGTGGCCCATTAGGAAGAAATAGGGGGAGCCATGCGTGTCACTTTTCATGCACATGGAGAGACTGGAAGATACCATTCCTATAGAAGGGGAAGTAACAACCTAGACCAATCAATTAGTGATAGGTCACTGAAATGGACAGAAGATAAACTAGTGTTAGTCCAGATAGAAAAGACAGTTATTTGTTTACAGCATAGTGAACTGCAGAGAGTACAGAGTCAATAAAGACAGAAGACTTCACATGATATTCAGTAGATGCATGCTGGAACAGTGTTATTAAGAGTTAAAGTGATATTAAGACAGTAATGAAAGTACAATCTATGAGTTCAAAGAGAGGAAATAATGATCCTGCCGATAAAGAAAGGTTAAGGTGTAGATACTTACCATACTCTGGGACCTGCCCCGTGCCCCTCTTCAGGAGGAGGCGGACGCGCCGGCCCCCGGACTTGATCAGCTCGATGGCCCGGGCGTGGCTCATGTCCCGCGTGGTCTCTCCGTTGATCTCAATGATTTGGTCCCCAACCTGGATGGAGTATGAGACAGAGAGTAAAACAAAGTTAATGTTAGACAGAAGTGCAAGCTGACATGTTCCAAATACACATTTTCCTCGTCCAATGTTAAAATAAAAAACACTCCATATGGAAATATATGGTTTAGACGTTTTGTGCTGATACAAATAAACAAGAATTTATAGATCTCACCTTGCTTTACGCAAAGAAATATTCCCAGAGCACGCTTTTTACTGTTGCAGAGGATAAGCTCCATATTAAAGGCTAAACAAGTGCTTGAGAATATATGGAGGCGTTCTATAATATTTGGTTTACTTCGCATCCAATGCAATTCATTTAATTCATTTTGCATTTGATTCCCCTTGATTAACACAGGAGGATATTTTGTATCGTGGTAATGCAGCGGTTTTATATAATATCAATGGAAAAGTTGTTCTTGAAGGAGGAAAGTAGTCTTTAAGCTGCCAAAACTTTAGGAAACTTTGATTAGTCATTGATAAACACTCAGTGACTTCAGAGCAGCCGAGTACAGCGAGCAGTGGATCAGAGCTGAAGCTGCGTCTAAAGATTTTAGAGCATCGTTAAAGCTCTGGGAGCGCTCACTGTGAAGCATGGGGATAAACCAAATTGAAAGGGCCCTGCACCATTTCACATCGGGAACATAGTGAAGAGGAAAATCTAAAAAAAAATCTTTGCAATTTACAATCTGAATAAAGATATAGATATGAATCAAATGAACAGCATTTAAGAATCCTTACGAGATATAAATTGTGGAAATAATTAAAAGAAAAACGAAATAAGTGTCATATAGTTCCATAAACCAAGCAGATGAATAAGTGTATTTGCATATGTGTCAACTGTGATGATCACAATGCATATGAAATCAAAGCTTATTTCATAATTAAGGATCACTAAGGATCTATAATGAATGATTAGTTATTTAGCATTACCAGCCATGAACTGGTGTCAGTTATAACTTATATTAATGTGGAAATTGGATGGCATAATGGCTCTTTGGAACTTTTCGGGACACAGAGATGTATACCAATAACCTGCCCATTTACCGGAACAATTCTCTGTTTTTCGACCCAATCGCGGGTCAAACGTCACTCCCCCCCCCTCCCGCTTCACCACTCAGCCCTTCAACAGGCTCCGTGGTTGGCTAATGGGGAGGATTCAGGGGGAACAGGACAAAACACGGCGGCCAATTACGCTAACAAATGGAGAAGTCCTCCGGTAATGGCAGGGGTAATGAAAGTCAGGAGCGGACTGCAGTCGGGAGAGGGGGGAGTCATTAGGTGTCATTACAGCGGCCTGAAGAGAGGGGGTAGGCTAGACACTTCCATCATTACTCCTCACCTCCTAACAGCGGCAGAGAGCGATCTCCATTTTCATCTTTAATAAAGAGGGAAGCTGAATGGACGCCACGTGAATGCTGAGCACGGAGGAGGAAAATGAAGAAAGTGTTGAATCTACTTCGGCCCACGCACGATTCTCTTTCATTGAAGGTTTTAAGATTAGAGAGGTAATTAAATGTGCTGAATGATGGCTCATAATAACCAATCACTTCATACAATTCTCTCCAAAGCCTCTGCACTGCCACTTGAATTTGGAATTAACTAGTCAGAATTAGGCTCTGCTCCTTCCTGATTATCGTGGGTCAAAATGTGTTTTCTTCCCTTCTTAAAGATGTGACAAAGTGCCTGTTGAGGAGGAATGGACTTGGATTAAACTCAAAATGTCAGAGAGACTGAAGAGAGTCACGGTGCGAGTGAGTTTTCTGCACTTTCAAATGTGTCAAAGCACCTTTCAGATCCGAAGGGACAGGTGTGTCAAATGCCCTTCAACCATTTTCTCACATTCAAATGCAGATTGATTCCTCTCTGCATCCGGCGGTGTGGATCAAAGTTTCCTCTGCACCTTGTTCTCACACAGTGACGAGGTGATTTATAATTACTCTCCTCTTTAAAAAGGAAAACTGTCCAGGCCGAAAAAGGTAAAAACTATAATAACAGATTAGAGTAAACACACATTTGTGCAGAAAGACTGTTTTTCTTCTTTTCCACATACTTTATTTCCCACAGCAGTTTTGTGACCCAACCCCTACTATTTCAACCACGACCAGGTACAACAGTAAAATAGTATATAAATGCATCAGTATTACAAATCTAATACTAAAATATAACATGAATCACAGTAACAGACCATGTTCTGTATTATAATACTTGAATCACATTTGCTGATAATTACTTGCACTTTTACTCACACTGTAGGATTAGAGAAACTGTGGGATTTTAGCCTTTGCCGAACATGCACAAAAACCTATATAAACAAGCTGCTGGGCCTCTTAAAGTCATGTAAATGGACAAACACTTCTTCCACCACTGATCAGACTTCATAGCAGCTTGTATTCTGATTGGAAGTGCAGCTTAAGAGGGATTCCCTCCTCCACCTGCTTCTACTCCTTATGGACTTCATTGACTACACCACTGAGGAGGGAAAGTAATATCTCCCCCGGGGCAGTTTGCACACATTATCCTTGGCAGGTTCATTACATATCAAGAATGTAAAGCAGACCAATGCTATCAGCAGCAGCCATAAAGATCAGAGGACATCCAACCGAGAGAGAAAAGAGAGAAAGAATAAGATCAAGAAAGACGTGCTGGATGCAGGATTCATTCTGTTTTTAGAAAGCTAGGTAAATTGCTATTTATGTTACTGGCAGCAAAGAACATAGAGCAAGTAAGGTGGATTTACAAAACAGTTTCAAGGGCTTTGTTTCAATTTACACGTCTTTTTAAAATTGAAAATAAGTGTCTGCTCTCTCTGACCAAATAATAGAGAAGCAATAACTGTATAGCTACAGGGAGAATTGTGATGCTATGCAAACAGCCACGTCAGTTGGCCCAGTTAAATGCTTTATCTATCTTAATCTTTCAGAAAATGATCTGATACTAAAAGCAAAGCAGATATGTGTTTTAGGCATTGGGAGGAGACCAACTTCTAAAAAGAATTCAACAAAAAGGACGAACCGTCTCAGAGTTATTTTGACAGATTACTTCCTAATCGGCTCTGAAAAAGTTGCAGCTTTGATAACATCGGACAATTACAGTGAGCTTCCGCCGTGTAATCTGGGAAGATAGAAAAAGCAGCGTAACCTTTTAACAGGGGTGTAGTGGCTTTCTTAGAGGAAATGACATCATCAGACGTACCCTCATCCTCCCGTTCCGGATGGCCGGCCCGTCCTCTGCCAGCCGCAGGACGAACAGGTCCATCTTGTACTCCCGGCCTCCGCGGATGCTGAAACCGAAGCCTTTCACGCTTTTATCCAGCTCCACTGTGAAGAAGTCGAAGTCCTGCGCCAGCTGAGAGCAGCACAGATCAGATATGATTACAGTCCATGTTATCGCAGGAGAAAACGGGCCATTACAGCAGAAAAAGACTCACGACTCAGCAAGAACACTAAGTGAGTAGGAATGTAGCAAATGCAAGGTAAACAAAACAGAAACGTAGAAGTGTTTCATACATATACACCTACCTTATTATATTTGGTATAAAAGGTAAACAAGGGAGCTGCTAACATTTAAAACAGTTTCTTGAAAGTACCCAGAAGTATATGTCAGCACTTTGTCTACTCAGTTTCAGATACACAAACAACACCAAAGGGAAAATAAACACTAATGCTGCTGTGGTATTTTACATACATATAGTTATGTAATCAACGTTTGTATCCCTTATTTCCTGCTGCCTGGAAAAATGTGTCTTTTTTATGAACTACATTGAGGCGCACAGTTCTAGCTTTAAGTATAAATACATGAATACAATGTGTACAAAAACAGTATTAAGCTATAAAGAGGTAAACAGAATTGGAGAAGGTAAATAAATAAGTAACAAGACATAAAAGGCAGAAATATAACAAATATGTTTGTGGTCATTTTAAACATTGTCAAATTAGCTAAAAGACGCTGAAGCGCTCTGCACGCATGAAGGGAATTGTAGAGCTGGGTGATAATTCTCTGTGGGTTTTCTACTAAAAGCAGCAAGCAGACACAGTTATTACATCCATTATGAATGTACACATATTGATGTATGCCCTCACATAACTACCGTCTATTGTTTATAAGAGCCAGTATCAGTCTTCTGTGTTGGGAAACATCCTTACCTGAACTGGAGGCATCCGGTAGTCTGGCATGGCGAACGTCCGTGTGTCAGTAGCTAGTTGTCTGTAATCGAGCAGTGGGGGGTGTCTGTACTCCAGCGTGGGGGGCTGCCTGTAGTCTGCCACAGGGGGGTGCCGGTAATCCACCGGAGGCTGTCGGTAATCCGTGAACGGCGGCTGTCTGATGTCCGGTTTAACATCTTGCCTCGCCTTCACTTCGGACCTGTAACTAGCGAACCAATCAGAATGAAGGAAGAATCTCCAGCAGGACTCTTTATATTCATTTAGCTGACTAACTAACTGGGTCACCATGTGCTGATAGAGATGGCTTCTTTTGGTTTGCACTGACAACCATCAAACAAGACTGGGACTTTTCTCATCACATCAAATTATAATAAAAAAACAAGTTCTCTCAGAGGCTGGTGAGTGCACAAATATTTAGGCACTGTGTAAAGAAGAGAGGAAATGCAATGACATTGTAGATTTTAAACCCCTTTAGCGCTTGGTAAAAAATTCAACAGATTTCTATAAAGATGCTATTTAAGTAAATAATTTAGCACTCCATAAGAGTTAAGTGATGTTATACAACAAAGTGAGGAGAAAGAGAGAGTGAGTTAGGAAAAATGAATGAAAGGTAGAGAGAATGAGGACATGTGATTCTCTCCTACCTGTATTCTCAGAGGAACAGTGTTTGCCCCAGAGACAGATACAGGGCTTGTCTACAAAAATGCTTCACTGCCTCAGAAAATCTAGACAGCTGTGAATTTGACACAGTAACACGGCGTGAGGATGAAACAGCTGCCATTAGAACTGTTTGCCGCCACCTAGAGAGGGACCTGTCTAGCTCTGTAAGCATTCGCAGACAACGGTGTCTAACCTGCTCTCGTGGGTGTAGGTCGGAGGTGGGGGGGCGGGCAGCTGGGTGACGGGGCTCTGGTGGGGCACGGGGTTGGGTTGGCTGACAGGAGGGTTGGGGTCCGGGGCCGCGGCGTTGGGCTGCGAGACGGCGGGGGCGGCCGGCGGGGTCTTCGGGCTGTGCTGCACCGCCATGGGGCTCTGCTTCTCTGAGCTGGGCGCCGAGGGGGGGTTGCTGATCTCTGGGATTCAGAAAGAAGGAAGCATGGGATACATGGAATGACACTTTGTTGGCTTTAAGATTGACTTAATTGGTTACATTACATTTTATTTAGCTGACCATTTATATACTCAAAAAAGCAAGAATCCTGAAAGTACATTAGCTTAAAATGAGAAAACCAATTGTAAGTGCTACTGTATTGGCAGGGGCTGCAGTCTGTATGAACCATTGGCAGCCTCTTTGCTCTGACAACTCTCCATTAAGGCACGTGTATCGTTCCTAAGTGTGCTTTTGTGTATTTCAGGCCCATGTGTGTGATGTAATGTAAATAAGAGTGAAAATGGAATTGCCCCTCAGGGATTTTTACCTTTTCTAAGTGCTCCCTATTGAGTTTTAGCAACCTTATTATTAGATAAGATGTGGGTTTTCATTCTGCGACCGAAGAGGTGTGGACATTCAGCATATCAGGAGCTTGTTTTAGCATTTAGAAACCAGGATAGCAAACAGGCTTGTTTTTGTTGAGGAGAACATGTGTCCCACTTGCAGTGAGGGAGTAGCAAGCATATTGGGCAATACAGTTCTAGATAACGTCTTTGTTACACTTACACCCATATATTAAGGACCGATCAACCATAATTATCAACAAATATATACAAATGTGTCCGTCTTTGAATGTATTCTGAAAAAGTAATTCATCAGTCTTAGTAAAAGTCACTCTGGCTCTCTTTTGTGATTTTGCAGCAGCTATCTGTTGCACGGATATGAAAAGAACCACTAAGAAACTGAAATGGCGCACATTTAGTAAGAGACGGTAGCTCTGTTCAAGCGTTTGCATGCTCACATGTCCATTCAGTGAAGAGAACACCCTTCATGAAAGTGACAGTTCATCTAAAAAAACCTCATATCACAGCTTTGATTTAAAGGAGCAAAAATCCATCCCTGTCATGAATCATTGTCTAGCCAAAGCATTGCAGTTTTAAAAGTCCTCATCTATCACGTCCACGTGTCCTCTCACCTTCCTGCGGGATGATCCTCAGGCTGACGCTGAGGCCCGCGTCCTTGATCAGCTTAACGATGTCAGCGTGCGGCATGTTGACGATGGACTGGCTGTTCACCGCCAGGATCCTGTCTCCCACCTTCAGCTTCCCGCAGCGGTCGGCAGGGCTGCCCTCGATGATGCGGCCAATTTTATGAGGCACAGCTGTCGGAGGGTTCAAACACAAACACGCTGCAGGTGAAGACGTGCTTGGCGGAAGATTGCAGGATTACGGCCGTCTGTGCTCACTCTCTGACTGACTGAATATGTTTCTGTCTCTATCATTTTGCTATTCACCCCAGGCTTACGTAAGGCATCCAGCTCTTTTTTTCATCCTTCATGTGTGTGGGCGATGCACTGATTCTCACAGCAGAGATGTGTGTGAGTGACGTACCGTGGGAGGGCATGTATAATTGAAGAGACAGAAAGAGAGGGG